>NC_086329.1:46101000-46758890 GCF_036172605.1 Pelobates fuscus
GGGGCTGCTATGGGTTGGTGGATCGGAGGCACTGACCGACAGAAGGTCAGGTGCTTGGCTAGTCTTCCCCCCAAAGGGGAGATATGTGACAAACTGCTATTTGCCACTGGGCATTGGAGAGGACTTATTGCTAGCTTCCTGCCCTGCGACTATGGCCCTGCAGTTCAAACCTGTTATTTTCCTTGCCAAAAGGTTTATTTGTGCCTTTCTGCGGACTGTTAAAGCCATGCTACCCCAGATAGCTATGCCATGGAGCCCAGTCGTGTACTAAAAGACTGTATGAAATACTTTGGCTCCATGGCGATTTAACTGTATGTATGTGATCTGAGTGCCATCCGGTAATAATGTGCGCTCAGATCTAAGCTATCTGGGGATAGGTAGAATGTGTATGTTCTATGTGATAAATGTAACAGTATGTATTTTTATGTCTTTTATTGTACTTTGTCTGCCATGTGGCTAATGGAGTTTTGCCTCTGTCCTTGGAGATAATTGGATTACTTCTCAATTATCTCCAGGATAGAAGACTCTGAAACCGGCTTGGGCCAGAAAAGCCATGCTGGCAGTGGGTTTTTAAAAATACTTTTACTAACTTTTGAACCCCTGGTCTGATTAGTGCCATTTTTAATATGTTGTTCCCCTCAATGGATTGATTATGAAAATGTATGTTTTATGTTTGTGACATGTATATTTTAGAAGTTATTTATAAATGTATAAAATGTATAAGTTTTAGTTTGTAGATAATTAAGTAGATACAGTAGTAAACTCAATTATCTCCCAAGCAGAGGGGAGGGAATATGTGGGATGTAACCGATATGTGATTGGTTAATACCTAATTGCCTGTGGGCGCCTCCCTTGCAGGGGAGCACTGCATAAAAGCAGAGTCCCTGTCATTAAACCAGAGTTCTTCTTGACCCTTCAAAACGTAGCCTCGTCTCGTTCTTGGAAGGGGATTATTTGGGAATATTGCTCTGCTCTTTTACAGCTGAACCTGACTCTCTCTCTGGATATTGTGGATGGGATTATACCAGCTTTACTTTGACACAGCAGCTTGCAAGGAAAAGGACGTCACCAACGGCTGATACCCTCTCACTACCTGGGTAGCCGTTACACCTTCTTCTTGACTTCGGCTGATGTTTGGGGATTTGTATGCTTTACTAAGGGAATTATCTTGTAAAGCTATTTGTATTTCGTATGGATTTCGTCTATTTCATCTACCGAACGGAGAGCTATATACACTAGGCTCTGGCGGTTCGGGAGGAAACTACCGAAGGAGGTTTAAATACACTTGGTTTCCTTACAAATACCATGTAGCCTGACAATGTCTCGTATATGGATAAGGACCAGGTCTTGAGAAGAAGGCAATTTTTTGAGAGGAACAAAATGATCGATCTTGGAAAAGCGGTCAATCAGCATAAGGATAGTGGTATAACCGTTATAACTAGGAAGTAAAACAATAAAATCCATGGATAAATGAGAACATGGAACACTAGATACAGGAAGCAGATGTAATAATCCACTAGGAAGTTTATGAGGAACCTTAGAAACTGCGCACACTGAACAGGCCTGCACATATTCCTTGATATCTTTCCAAAGTTAATCCCACCAAAATGATCTCAGGATAGTGGATGTGGATTTATTAATGCCTGGATGCCCAGCAGTCACATTGTTGTGGAATGCCATCATTACCTTCTCCCTTTCGATCAATGGAACAAACAATTTATCTGGAGGTTTATTGTAGGGTGCCTGGGATTGAGCCTCTAAGATAGCACCAAGCAAAGGTGATAATAATTAAAGGACAGTGCAGGCAATGATACACTCAGGTGGAGTGTCTCCTGTTCTTGTTCTGATTCAACATCAAACTGTCTAGATAAGGCGCCAGCTTTAACATTTTTGGGACCAGGTCTCTAAGTAATAGTGATGTCGTGAACATAAAATTTTCGGTTCGTGAATGGCGAACGCGAACTTCCGCAAATGTTCACGAATCGGCGAACCGCCATAGACTTCAATGGGCAGGCGAATTTTAAAACCCACAGGGACTCTTTTTGGCCACAATAGTGATGGAAAAGTTGTTTCAAGGGGACTAACACCTGGACTGTGGCATGCCGGAGGGGGATCCATGGCAAAACTTTCATGGAAAATTACATAGTTGATGCAGAGTCTGGTTTTAATCCATAAAGGGCATGAATCACCTAACATTCCTAAATTGTTTGGAATAACCTGCTTTAAAACATCAGGTATGATGTTGTATCAATCAGGTAGTGTAAGGGTTACGCCAGCTTCACAGTGACAGTCCAAACTCCCCGTTTAACGCACCGCAAACAACCGCAAATAGTCCATTTGCACAACCGCAAACTCCTCATTTGCACAAGGTTGGATACCAAGCTAGCCATGTCCCGTGTCTTCCTCCACCCAGCCACGTACAACACCAAGGGTCCCTGAAAGGTGACAACAAGCCCGCTGGGACGCCTGCTGTATTTGGTCTTCCACCTCCTCAAAGCCACCTTCCTCCTCTGACTCCTCTTCTTCAGACTCCTCTATCTGCGTTGCCTCTCTCTGCGTTATTATAAGGTGTGTTAAGTAGTACTATTCCTATCAGTTTAATCCCTGTTACATCCCCTATCAGGGACGTGTATATAAGGCATCGATTTTAGGAAGCGGGAGATGGAAAAAGATGCTTGGTCGGTCCTCCTACTTCAAATTTGGGGCACTGCGCGTGCAATCTTATGTGCCACCAGATAGGAGTGGTGTGTTAAGTAGTACTATTCCTATCAGTTTAATCCCTGTTACGTCCCCTATCAGGGGAAGTGGACATAAGGCATCGATTTTAGGAAGCGGGAGATGGAAAAAGATGCTTGGTCGGTCCTCCTACTTCAAATTTGGGGCACTGCGTATGCAATCTTATGTGCCACCAGATAGGAGTGGTGTGTTAAGTAGTACTATTCCTATCAGTTTAATCCCTGTTACGTCCCCTATCAGGGGAAGTGGACATAAGGCATCGATTTTAGGAAGCGGGAGATGGAAAAAGATGCTTGGTCGGTCCTCCTACTTCAAATTTGGGGCACTGCGCGTGCAATCTAATGTGCTAATTGACTCTCTGCTTTCAGGCAAGTCAACCTCAAGACGGCGTGACACTGCCGTACCTGGGATGTGGAACAGTACCTGGGGAGCTGGGGGGGTGTCGTTGATGTGGAGCAAGACGCAGCAGCAGAAGAGGACTCAGCCGAGGAGGTTATGGAAGAGGATGGAGTAGGAGGAGTAGAGGAGGTGGCAGCAGGCCTGCCTGCAAGTCGTGGCGGTGACACCAACTCCTCTGCAGAGCCACGCATTCCATGCTTGTCAGCCGTCAGCAGGTTTACCCAATGCGCAGTGTAGTGTGATATACCTGCCCTGACCATGCTTTGCAGACCAGGTATCAGTGGTCAGATGGACCCTTGCCCCAACACTGTGTGCTAGACATGCCATTACTTCCTTTTGCACAATCGATTACAGGTTGGGGATTGCCTTTTGTGCAAAAAAATTTTGGCCGGGTACCTTCCAATGCAGTGTCACAATACCTACAAATTTTTTGAAAGCCTCAGACTCCACCAGCTTGTATGGTAAAAGCTGGCGAGCTAAGAGTTCAGTCAAGCCAGTTGTCAGACGCCGGGCAAGGGGGTGACTTTGTGACATTGGCTTCTTACGCTCAAACATGTCCTTGACAGACACCTGACTGTGGGCAGATGATCAGGAACTGCTCAAGGCGAGAGACGGAGGGACGGATGGTTGAGAGTGGGCAAGGAGGACAGCAGTGGTTAACGTGGCTGAAGATGCTGGACCAGGAGGAGGATGGCGGCTTTGAATTTGTGTGCTGCTTGTACTCATGTGTTGATCCCATAGGCATTTGTGATGTGCGATCATGTGCCTATGCAAAGCAGTTGTACCTAGGTGGGTGTTGGACTTCCCACGACTCAGTTTCTTTTGGCACAGGTTGCAAATTGCATCGCTGTTGTCAGAGGCAGACACACAAAAAAAATGCCACACTGCTGAGCTCTGCAATGACGGCATTCTGGTGGTGGCAACAGCATGTGTGCTGTCTGGCTGACCCCGGGTGCCGATGCATTCTGTCTGACTGTGCCACTAGCTCCTTGCGACGACCTCCCCCTGCTTCCAACTCGTCTCCTCCTCCTCCTCTCTGTCTCCCAATCTAAACTTTCCCCCTGTTCTTCTTCTCTTCAAGCGGGCACCCACATGACATCCACGGACGCATCGTCATCACCAACCGCTTCACTTGTATCTGACAACTCAGCAAAGGAAGCAGCAGTGGGTACAACATCATCATCATCACCGTACGTGTGTAATGCTGCCTGACTGAGACATATCCCTGTTATCTACATCCTCTGGCAATAATGGTTGCGCATCACTCATTTCTTCCAACTGATGTGTAAATAACTCCTCTGACATACCAAGTGAAGCGGCTGTGGTGCTAGTGTTGGTGGTGGCGGCAGGCTGGCGAGTAGTAACTTGAGAGGTGCCCGAAGCTAAGCTGGAGGAGGATGGTGCGTCGAGGTTCCGAGCGGAAGCTGTAGAAGATTGTATGTCCTGTGTTAGCCAGTCAACTATGTCCTCAGAACTTTTCAAGTTCAGGGTACATGGCCTCTGAGCACTGGGCATTATTCTAGGGCCAAAGGAAATCACAGAACCATGACCACGACGGCCCCTGCGGGGTGGCCTGCCTCTGCTTGTCATTTTTTTTTCGATTAGTGGTACTATGCGTGCAAGCTACTGTGACAACAGATATGAGTGGCACTGGTGAAGGAAACTGACTGCTATTATATTACAGTCCAAAACGTTTATTTTTTATTAAATGCAAGCTATTGGGACACCAGATATGAGTCAGTGGTGGCACTGGGCAGGCCCTGAAATGCACACTAGTGAAGGAAACTGACTGCTATCATATCACAGTCCAAAAAGTTTCGTTTTTTTTTAAATGCAAGCTATTGGGACACCAGATATGAGTGAGTGGTGGCACTGGGCAGCCCCTGAAACGCACACTAGTGAAGAAAACTGACTGCTATTATATCACAGTCAAAAAAGTTTAGTTTTTTTAAAATGCAAGCTATTGGGACACCAGTGAGTGAGTGGTGGCACTGGGCAGGCCCTGAAACGCACACTAGTGAAGGAAACTGACTGCTATTATATTACAGTCCAAAAAGTTTAGTTTTTTTTTTAAATGCAAGCTATTGGGACACCAGTGAGTGAGTGGTGGCACTGGGCAAGTGGGCACAGTAAACGCTGGGAAGGTCTGGGAGGGAGGGTCTGCTGCTGAATGGCTGAAATGTGTCTGCTGACTGTGAGGTAAAGGCCAGGGTCAAAGTTTACTCAATGATGACGAATAGGGGGCGGACCGAACAGCGCACGTGTCCGTCATCCGTGGCGAACGCGAACAAGCGATGTTCGCCAGGAACTATTCACCAATGAACAGTTCGGGACATCACTACTTAGTTATAATAAAGTTGAATCGAGATAAGAACAAAGACCATCTAACCTGTCTAGAAGACAGTCGTTTAGCATCACTGATGTATGCCACATTTTTGTGGTCAGTTATGATCAAAAGGGGTCCTTGGAACCCTCCATTCTTTAAGCGCTAGTATAATGGCCAACAATTCTCTGTTACCAATATCATAACTACGCTCTGCTGGAGACAATTTTCTAGAGAAGTACCCACATGGATGCAAAAGAGTAGCCTGACTCTCCCTCTGAGGAAGAACAGCCCCTACCCCTGTTTTGGAGGCATCAACCTCCAGTATGAAGGTTTTGCTAGTGTCAGGATGTACTGAAATGTCAGTTTAAGCAAACTATTTTTTAAGAAGTTCAAAAGCTTATCTAGCTTCCTTAGATCATATCGTTGAACTAGCCCCCTTAAGGTACTCATAATGTCCACTTCTAGTGCTAAATGCCATTTTCCACTCATGATCTTCCTTAAACCTTACCAAACTGTAGGTACTCCTGTGGTCAAGGTTAGTAAAGACTTTAGCACCCTGAAGTCTGTCAAACAATTTGGAGATGAGGGGAATGGGATAAGCATTCTTTATGGTGATCTTGTTTAATGCCCTGTAATCAATGCATTCTCCATCTTTTTTAGATACAAAAATTAACCCTGCACCAGCAGGCGAGGATGATTTACATATGTGGATCTTACTTAGAGAAATCTTTGATGTACTCATCCATGATTCTATTCTCCTGTGGAGATAAGGCATATACTGCCCCTTCTGGGGCATAGCAGCAGGTAGCAGATTTATAGAGTCATAAGATCTGTGAGGAGGTAGAATATTGGTCCAACTCTTACTGAATACCTCCTTAACCTCCCAGTATTGTATAGGAACTTTGGAGGCCTGAGGCGTAGTAGTGGGTAAAGTAATGATGCCCACTCTTTTGGTAATGGGTAATGATGTGGGATTATTTAAAAAACCTTATTGTACTTGTATTCAATTATTGCACTAACTCCATTTTAACTTTATACCGTGACAATCCTCCATTTTGTCCTCCTAACCTGACTTCTTCAATCCTCCATTTTGTCCTCATAACCTAACTTGTTCATTTCAAAACTACCTTACATGACAGAATTTCCCAGCACATCTAATACAATAGAACAAAGACTGTATTTTCTATAAAGACATGATTAACACAGGAATTGCTGACTTTTCCTTAGATTTGCAACATAGTATAGTTTGAAGGCCATGAGAACACAGTAGTAATGAAATGTTCTATTCATAAGAGACCTTGCACCTGGCCACGAGGCCTGAGATCACCGACCGTGTAAAATGACGCTCAAGACCCCTCGTCCCCCACCCGTGTCCAGAACAATCCCACCTCTTGGTGGGTGGACACGGGACTAACCACTTAGTTTTTGAGCCAATTAATAATATTGATAGGTGGACATTAATCCCGACACTTAACAATTAATCCAATTAATGATGTTTATTTGCTGATATTCTAATAATCAATGATGACGTAAAATGTCTCTTAAAAGGACCTGCGCGTCCGCTTTTTAATCACTTGCCAATAAATTTTCTCGAAGTTATTTTAACCTGAACCTTGTGTGTCAGACTTAATTACTTCAGCGTATATACGCAATTTATTTTATTGATTTGGACAGGAACAGATAGACATTTAAACATTTTGGTTTACTGCTAAAAAGTACCATAACAACTTGGCGCCCAACGTGGGGCACCGGGCTATGTCCGGCCGGTGAGCCGTCCTAAGGAAGACAAGGGTGGACGGAGGAATCCAGGGGGAAGGAAAGGAGACTGATCACCTCCAGGTACACGGTAGAGACTTCTGCAGATCCACCGGTATGTTCCGGCCCCTTTGATTGACCCGTCCACGTGTCTGTGACTGCTTCCCGGGAGGACATCAAAGACAGGTAATATCTTGCCCGGTGTCTCGTTACTCATTTGTTTACCTGCATTTTAGTCTATCTGTTGCCTGGGTGTGTTTGAATTGTGTTTGAATTGTTTGCCTGTTTCCCCATTTTGAGATAAAGGGGGGGTGGACCTGCAGGGGATTTGCCTGGGGTTCTGTCTTGCTTGTTTTCCCCTTTTTGGGGTAAAGGGGGGTGGACCTGAGGGGACTTGCCTGGGTCTTCGGTTTGTCTGTTTATCTGTTTGTATTTTGCCCCTTTTGGGATAAAGGGGGGTGGACCTGTGGATGCGTTCCTGGGGGTCTTCTGTTACCTGTTTTACTCCTTTTAGGAACCACGGTGCTGTGGTTGTAGGGAAAAAGGGGGGTTGACCTGTGGATGCGTTCCTGGGGGTCTTCTTTGCCTGTTTACCTCTTTTAGGAGCCTCGTGGCTGTGGCTGTAAGGAAAAAGGGGATTGTTGGAACTGTGGATTTTGTGTAGACTCATAATTTCCTGTGATCCTTCTGGTGACACTCTGAGAGCTCAGCTAGCCTCATTGTGCACGTGGTAACCCACAGTTTCGAGTACTGGGGCTAGTGGAATTCCAAGTTTGGTAACCACTGTCCCGAGTACCGAGGCTGGGGGGATTCCAGTTTTGGTAAACCTCAGCTTCGGCTGGGGGGATTCCAGTTTTCTTTTGGTAACCACAGCCCTGAGCGCTGGGGCTGGTGGAATTCCAGTTTTCTGTTTATTTGTGGTAGGGGACTTAGTCTTGTGGCAGGGGACTCTGTTTCCTGGGGGGATTCAAGTAGGCATTGCTTGTTTTCCGCATCACGTGGTAGTGAGACTTATAAGTGGGTTTTATAGGGGCACTACGGGAGTGAGGATAGAGGTGGCCACATTCTTGTGGACTGCTGTGCAGAGGGAGGCTGACGGAACTCGGACCGGTGTCAGTTGTTTTCCGTGGCCGCTGGTAGTGAGACTTATGCAAGTCATTCTCCGAGCGGAGACACTACGGGGTTGAGGGAGGTGACTTTGGAGTAAGCACACGAGTAAAGGAAAGGAATTACTGTTGATTTCATTTGAACTGTGATGCATGCACTGTATTTCAACTGTATTGTTGTCTTGTTTGTTTAATGAGGAGTCTCATGTACTCCTGTGTCTGTCTCTAAGGATTTTTCCTTGCCTTTCATCTTTTCTACACTTTCTATATTATTATACTATCCACTCCCATTCCTCTTAAAAGAGAAGTGATTGGTCACACACTTCTCACCTCGCTCCAATCCGTGTCTACCACCCCGGGTAGGCGGATTCAGTGACTAGTCTACGTTTTGGGAAGACGCACCTGAGAAAGTCCCACGATTCTCGGGTGGCAGTCGAGCATTGTAGACGTTCCTGTTCAATTTTCCTTCTCTCTCTCTATATCTAGGACGCTGGTATAGGGGTAAAGGGACTATGGGAAAGGATTTAGGTAAGCCCAGCAAGGGCTGGTTAGCATGTGATTTAGTAGAGAACAGAGAGGGTGAAGAGATGGTTAAAGGTGTTGAAAAGATTGCAAAAGTATGTAAAATTGCTGTACCGACATGTGGGAGATTGCAACCAGAAAGTTGGTGCAAGTTACTAGCAGAAATGAAAGGCAAGCTTACAGATAATGGTTTATTAAAAACTGCCGAAGCATGGTACAGAGTAGCGAAGGCTATTCAGATAGAAGGTTGGGTTGAAGAAGAGATAAATCACAAAGGTGTGAAATTGTTTGTGTATCATAAAAATTGTGTTGCTGGGGTTTTCCCTCAGCCAGCGCCCCAAAATGGCGCCCAGGGGATGTCTATCCCCAAGGTTCAGTCAGCAATAGGTGATGGCCAGCTGACTATGTTCCCCGCTCCCAATCCTCCCGAATCCCATCCCATCACCTCCCCTGTCTGCCCGGTCCTGAATTCTGATGGATCTTTCTTTACCCCTTCCCCTTCTCTAACGGTCCCATCATCCTCAGCCATCCCCACGCTCCCTTCCATGCCTAATCCTAACATCTCATCTGCCACCTCCTCCCTGCAATCCCTCTCTATGGTTAATCCCCTTCCATCAGCACCCGCCCAACTAACTACCCCTCCCTCCCATGCTACGACTCCTCTTTCTGCATCCATCCCTACTAATCCCGTCCTGTCTCCTCCCATAACCAGCTCCGCCCCAGTCCAATATCCTACCTCCTTAACCGTACCTGCCCACCCTACTCTTTTGCCCTCCCCTGCCTGGCCCTACCCCTTCCCATATCCCATGGCCCTGCCCTACCCCGGTTACCCTCCCTTTCCCCAAGCCACTCCCCAGGTTCCGGTCATGCCCAGTCCGGCCCAGTCTGCCCCGGAAGTGCCCATATCAAATATGGCCGCCGCTTCTTCCCTTAATCCTGAAGCAACTCCTTTCCCCGCCTCCAATATGGCGGCCCCCAGTTCAGCCTTGATGCCGGTAATCCCCGGTGACTACCTGTCCCCAGGTTATGACTCGCTAGCCACCCCTGCATCTGGGGCTCATTCCCAACCACCGATCCTTTCACCTCACGCGGGCCCTGCACCGCGTAAAAGAGCCAATATCATAGAATTCGATGATGACGAGGAGGACAGGGTGTCCCATGTCTCATCGGAGCTTGCTGCGGGAGCCCCAACTCATCGTTCTATCGATGACCCCTTTGGCCACAAGGGTCGGGGAGAACGGGCCCCTCCTAAATATGTTGCTTTCAACCCCACTCAAGCTAGTGCTTTAATGAAATCACTCCCTGACCCAGAAAAGCAGCCTATGCCCTTCTACCGAGGGATAGTTCAAATTCAAAAGACTTATTCCGCCGCATGGCGTGATCTACTGAGCATTTGTGCTATTAAAGCAGGGGATGCATATTGGCCAAGTATGGCCCGACACCTCAGTACAGATCTGCTCAGCAGTGATGTTGATTACCCCTCAGGAGTAACTTTTTGCACCCAATTAAGAGAATGGGCTAAGGACAAACTAGCAGATCAGGCTGCTGGCCTTACTGATGTTATTCAAGATAAAGGAGAATCAGTGGAAAGGTTTCATGCAAGACTGTATCAAATGTTTACAGATTTGGGGTTTGATCTTACTGACAAGATTCATTCACAAATGCTGTCAGGTGCGTTTGTCCAAGGTGTTAAAGACTCTATACGCAAGGGAATCATTGCTGCACGCCCTGAATATAAGGTTGTTCCCCTGGATACCCTACTTTTAGTTGCTAGAGGTTTGGAATCCGCTCAGACCCCAAGAAGACCCACTTCAGCTCCTCTCATGGTATCCCGCTCCACCCCAGTCCCAAGAGGTACTAGACCGGAGGAGGGGGGACATTGTTTTAATTGTGGAGCCAAGGGGCACTTTAGAAGTGACTGTCCAGAACCAAAAAAGGAGCCAAAGGAGCCAAGGGAGCCCAGAAAGCCCTCCAAACCTGCCCCGGCTCCCAAAGCCACCAAACAGGTTCCGATAATTGAGGAACCGGATGATTAGGAAATTGGCAAGCCTGTGTCATTAACCCCTGTTATGGTAGTGTCTACAGGGGATAAGGGAGGGCCACTTGCTACAGTGACTTTACCCATTGAGGGCCAACCAACCACATTTCTTGTTGACACAGGTGCAGCCCGTAGTGTTCTAAGAGAACAAGACCTGCCAGATCCATCTTTCCTGTCTAATATTGATGTCTCTTGTGTTGGAGTGGATGGCCAGCCAAGACACAGCCCTTTAACAACTCCACTACGAGTTGGCTCTAGCCTGCTTGCTCGTTTTGTGGTATCCTCCACTTGTCCAATTAACCTATTAGGTGCTGATGTTCTCTCCCGCCTGCAAGCATCCATCACCTTCACCCCAGATGGGCAAATAGAAATGACTACACCCCTATCTGAATCAGACACCTCAGCCCTGTGCTCCTTGCCTCTGATGCTGCATTTGGAAAAGCCCCGTGAGAAGGCAGCAGAATTAAGGTCCAATTTCCCAGAGGCATTAAAAACACAGGTGCCCGCCAAGTTATGGTCCTCAGGCCCAGAGGACATAGGTCACCTAAATGTTCCCCCTGTGGTGGTAAAGCTTATTCCAGGAGCTAAATTACCAAGAAAACCACAATATCCATTAAAACCAGCACAGGCTGCCGCCATTTCTACCCACATCAAGGCACTTTTGGAGAAGGGTGCCCTGGTGAAATGTAAATCTGAATGCAACACCCCATTATTCCCTGTGAAAAAGAAAACTCCAAAAGGTGAGCCAGAGAAGTACAGGATGGTTCAGGATCTCCGTGCTGTCAATGAAGCTACCGTCCTGGACACCCCTCTTGTACCAAATCCCCATACTCTGCTCTCTGAAGTCCCACCATCTGCCAAATTTTTCACAGTCATTGACCTAGCAAATGCCTTTTTCAGTGTCCCACTGGACCCATCCTGCCAATACCTGTTTGCCTTCACCCATGAGATGCAACAGTATACCTGGACTGTCATGCCCCAAGGGGCACAAAATTCACCAAGTCAATTTGCAAAGGCCATGGCCACCATCCTTGACCCATGGCAAGCTGAGCACCCAGAAGTTGTTCTACTCCAGTATGTGGATGATTTGCTGCTCTGTGGAGATGATATACCCACTACTGAAAAGTGCTCAATTAGTCTGCTTTGTTATTTGGCAGAACAAGGATGCAAAGCTTCGCTCATCAAGCTACAGTTCTGCCAACCCTCAGTAATTATCTCAAGGTACCAGACATCTTACTCGGGACCGGGTAAGAGCTGTACTGGATATTCCAACTCCAAGGACTTCAAAATCTCTCCATGCCTTCCTAGGCCTCATTTCCTACTGCAGAGCATGGATCCCAGAAGCCTCCCTGCTCATGCAGCCTCTCTATGACGCACTTAAGTCTGACCCTTTCTGTTTGCCTAATGAAGCTCTGGACAATTTCAATGCTCTCAAACGTGCCATTGCTTCTGCTCCTGCCTTGGGCCTACCTGACTACTCAAAACCTTTCAAATTATTTGTCTCTGAAAGACAAGGCCACGCAACAGGAGTTCTCACCCAAACTAATGACTTAAGAGGCCGCCAGAGGCCTATTGGATATTTTTCATGTCAACTGGACATTGTGGCCAGAGGGACTCCTTCCTGTCTCAGGGCTGTTTTTGCTGCAAGAGAGCTCATAGAAAGAACCTCAGACCTGGTCCTTGGCCACCCTCTGGTTGTTTTGGCCCCTCATGACATTTCTGCCATCATCAACCAAGTCCAGCTCAAGCACGTGTCTCCAGCCAGACACCTACGCCTCCAGTGCCATCTTCTTCTACCTGACAACATTTCCATCCAAAGATGTCAAGCTCTTAACCCATCCACTCTTCTTCCACTCCCTGAGGGGGGTATCTATTATGGATTTATCACAGATGAAACCTACATTTACCTGCTTTGTGGATGTATCAAGAAAGTCATGCATCCACATTTGACATTTTATGAAGATGAGAAGCCTCTCTGTGAAGGCCCAGATTACGCCTTCTGTACCATGTGGTACAAACCAGACATTACTCCCGAACCCTGCTATGAAGATGAGCTTTACCACTGGACTGATGTGAAGCTCACTGCTCAAGATTTCTATTGTGACTCTGAAGGCAATAGCATGGTCTTGATCCAACTACCTCAACAACTTAACTACCTCTACCGCCATTGGGATACTGCTATCCCACATATTCCTGTTACCAAATTGAAGACAAGGTCATGGAATGATCTTGGGCCCATGGCAAAGCTATGGGCCACCATGGATGAAGAACAGCTACAGGAAAATGGTATTGTCAAATACCCAACAACTGACCTTCTGGAAGCATGGCCACGCCACTTCCTAGAAAAGGAATTTCAAGATCTGGTCATAGTGAATGATTATGACCCCGAAACACCTCATGACTGTTTTGAACAGATGAAAATGGAGACAGTGCACCTACCAACTGTGCATGAGAATCCATTACAAGATCCAGATTTTACCCTGTTTGTGGACGGCTCAAGATATGCTGATGAAGAAGGAAGATATCATACAGGATATGCCGTAACCACAACAGACGAAGTTATCAAATCATCATCCTTACCGCCAGCAATGTCTGCGCAAGAAGCTGAATTACAGGCTCTGACTTCAGCATGCAAAATTTCCGAAGGAAAACGTGCCAACATCTATACAGATTCAAGATATGCTCTGGGTGTGGCACATGACTTCGGCCTAATTTGGAAGACAAGAGGATTTCTTACCACCGCCGGTACACCAGTCAAACATAGTACTGCAATCAAGGAGCTAATGGATGCCCTCCTACTCCCTGAAGAAGTGGCCGTTTTGAAGGTAAAGGCCCATGGGAAATTGGATACAGATGAAGCAAAGGGCAACCATTTGGCTGATCAGGCTGCTAAGCTAGCAGCCAGGGATCTGCAGGAAGTGGATGAAGAAGTGTCCGGACAAGATGAAGAAGAAGAAGAAGTCCCTATTTTTGCTCTGCAAACTCTTCCTACTGATTTGCGAATTTTGCGAGAACAGCAAGCTGCAGTCACTCCTGAAGAAATCCAAAAATGGAAAAAGAAAGGAGCCGTCCAAAAGGACGGAGTATATTACAACAACTTCAAATTTTGTCTTCCAAAAAATTTATATCCAGCAGTTGTCCAATGGGCACATGGGCCTGCACACCTGTCAAAGGAATTGATGGCCGCCCTCATACAGAAGTATTATGAAGCACCCGGAATCACAACATTGATCAGCAGCTTCTGTAAGGCCTGTGTCATTTGTGCAAAATGCAATCCAGGAAGACCAATCAAGGTGCCTGCAAAACACCTGGCAAAGCCCATGTACCCCTTCCAGCGAATTCAAATTGACCACATCCAAATGCCCAAGAGTGGGCCCCATGAATATGCACTAGTCATAGTGGACATGTTCTCAGGATGGCCAGAGGCCTACCCAGTGGCCAACATCACTGCAAAAACAACCGCAAGACGCCTACTTACAGAGATAGTATGTAGGTTTGGACTCCCAGAAGTCATTGAAAGTGATCAAGGCCCAGCCTTCACAGCAACAGTGACTAAAGAAATTTGGACTGCTCTAGGGGTGACCCTAGCCTTCCACACCCCTTACCACCCACAAAGTAGTGGTAAAGTAGAGCGCATGAATGGCACTCTAAAAGCCAGAATGTTAAAAATGTCACAAGAAACAAAGATGCCCTGGCCAGAAAGCCTGTCAATAGCTTTATTTAGTGTTAGGCACACACCTAGAGGGAAGCATTCACTGTCCCCATATGAAATTCTATTTGGGACAGCACCCAGACTAGGTTGTTATTATCCGCAGCAGTTACAGCTCCAATCAGATGTTTTAGTAGATTATGTAACTGAACTTGCAAGTGCCTTGAACAAAATACATGCCCAAGTTTTCTCTTCAATTCCAGATCCCGATTTGGACACAGGTACCCATAACCTGCTTCCCGGAGATTGGGTTCTGGTCAAGAAGTTTGTGCGGAAAAATACCCTGGAACCAAGATTTGACGGTCCATTCCAAGTTCTCCTGATTACCGCAACCTCCGTCAAACTGGCCGGCAGGCCAAATTGGATCCACGCTTCCCACTGCAAGAAATCTCCAGCCCCCGAGGAAGCTGATACCGCACAAGCATGTACCTCTGGTACACCTTCTCCTTAATCAGCCTTATAAAGGCCCAACAAGTAGCCATCACCAAAGATATTAGTGGGTATACCTTCTGGTACAATTCATCATGCACCCATGTGGCTACCTACACCTTTGACTATTGTGACATTGTAGAATGTCCGTTCCCCACATCACAAATCCAGAGTATTTACAGAGATATCCCTCATTCAAAAGACCCATATGTTTGTGTAGTTGACAAGCAATGGGGGCACAATTGTAATCATTGGGGGGCGGCGGGATGGAATGCCGGGCCTGCCTGGGGTTACAAACCAAAAAGTGCCTTATCTAAAGTAGATGATCAAGGTAGATCCCTTCTCCAGAGAATGACTTTGAGAAAGCCTGGGGGAGGTACACCAATGAAATTAATCCTTAACATTGAGCATCCAAGCCCAACGGATGCAGACCAGTATGTGATGGGAATGTATTGGAAAAAGGGTTCCTACCGTAAATTAGGGCATTTCTTCTTAAAAGATATGTGCAACTCTTCTGAGTGGCAAGGGGCCACCCATATGGTCCCTAACCCATTAAAACCTCATATCCAGACCTTTCAAGACATGATGGCCATTGCTAACCCCACCTTTGAAGATACCATGGCCGCTGAAACAGGCTTTAATGATGTAAATTTATGGTTAGAATGGATGAAATATAATGCTAATAAGCATAATAAGACTGCATGCTATGTGTGTGGTGGTGCCCGGCCTCACCTGGGTACCGTACCTCTAATCCTGCCAGTAGATATAGAGGAATGTGTTTTAAGCCTTTTTGCCTATCACTATGATTTTAACAGGTCCATATGTATTGCATGGACAAAGGAGTATCCTCTCCTAACCAAGGATGTCAAACCCCCAGATGGTATTACCGTGTATAAAGGTAATTACACTTGTTATGCTAATTATGATGGAATTGGTAAATTCTTGGGTAACTTCTCTAAGGGGTATTGTGCTACCTACAGGAGTGTCTCTATGGACTTGTTGCAGTTTCACACCAGGTCATTAGGGGATATCTACTGGTTGTGTGGGGATTTACAGCTGAGATCCAGAATGGACAAGGAGTGGTGGGGGGAGTGTACTTTGGCTAAAGCTATTATGCCTATACATATCATCTCTGACACACACCTCGTCACCCATGAGTCCAGGCACACTAAGGTTAAGCGTGACGCCCCAGTGAAAGGAAGTTTTGATCCTCATGTTTATATTGATGCTATTGGGGTGCCTAGGGGGGTGCCCAATGAATTTAAAGCAAGAGATGAAGTTGCTGCAGGATTTGAATCACTTTTTGCCATAGTTACCACAAACAAGAATTTAAATTGGATAAATTACATTTATTATAATCAACAGCGCTTTGTTAATTATACCAGAGACGCCCTCCAGGGATTGGCCGAACAATTGCAGGCCACATCCCAAATGGCTTTTCAGAATAGAATGGCCCTAGATATGATCTTAGCCGAAAAAGGAGGGGTTTGTAAAATTTTGCCCGACACCTTGACATGTTGTACCTATATCCCAGAAAACACAGGCCCTAATGGTAAAGTTACATTAGCCATAGAGAAATTAAATGACCTGTCTATAGAGTTGAAAAGGAATTCTGGGATACAAGATCCCTGGGAAAGATGGTTTGGTTGGATGACAGGATGGCAAAAGGCTTTAATGCATATTGGTATGGCTATACTAATTTTTCTTTTTATCTTTGCTCTTCTCTTTTGTTGTATCCTCCCATGTGTGAGAAAATCCCTCATGAAGACTGTTGACCAAGCGGCACCCACTTTCACCCATCTCGAAGTTGATGACCAAGATTTCCAAGACATCAACTCACCCTGTCTGCCGCTGCAAACAATCCCTTTTGTTGATAAAGTGCAGGAATTCTAGGAAGGGACTAGCTCAGGGACAGCATCTGTCAGTGAATGGTAAAGGCCCCGTGTGGAGAAGTGGTGGGTTAGCTGCCATGGGATACCCGTGGGTGTGAAGTGTTCGAGAGCCATACTGACGGATGAGTTAGCCTATTAGGGTCAGATCTAGGGACAGTCTTGCACTTTGCATTAACACCTAGCTAGCGGCCACGGGGTTTCTGTGCCTTTGGGTTAACACGTCTTCCTGGTACTAACTTAATAAAGTTTTATCTCTTAGAATCTAACATTTCATAGGGGGGACTGATGTGGGATTATTTAAAAAACCTTATTGTACTTGTATTCAATTATTGCACTAACTCCATTTTAACTTTATACCGTGACAATCCTCCATTTTGTCCTCCTAACCTGACTTCTTCAATCCTCCATTTTGTCCTCATAACCTAACTTGTTCATTTCAAAACTACCTTACATGACAGAATTTCCCAGCACATCTAATACAATAGAACAAAGACTGTATTTTCTATAAAGACATGATTAACACAGGAATTGCTGACTTTTCCTTAGATTTGCAACATAGTATAGTTTGAAGGCCATGAGAACACAGTAGTAATGAAATGTTCTATTCATAAGAGACCTTGCACCTGGCCACGAGGCCTGAGATCACCGACCGTGTAAAATGACGCTCAAGACCCCTCGTTCCCCACCCGTGTCCAGAACAATCCCACCTCTTGGTGGGTGGACACGGGACTAACCACTTAGTTTTTGAGCCAATTAATAATATTGATAGGTGGACATTAATCCCGACACTTAACAATTAATCCAATTAATGATGTTTATTTGCTGATATTCTAATAATCAATGATGACGTAAAATGTCTCTTAAAAGGACCTGCGCGTCCGCTTTTTAATCACTTGCCAATACATTTTCTCGAAGTTATTTTAACCTGAACCTTGTGTGTCAGACTTAATTACTTCAGCGTATATACGCAATTTATTTTATTGATTTGGACAGGAACAGATAGACATTTAAACATTTTGGTTTACTGCTAAAAAGTACCATAACAGGTAACACACATCTCTCTGTACAGTCTTTACCCCACTCCAGTATTTTCTCCTTTGCCCAGTCAATATGAGGATTGTGCTTACTGAGCCAAGGAAATCCTAATATGATGGGACAAGAAGGGGAATCAATTATCTGGAATGTTATGTCTTTCCTGTCTAAAGCTCCTATGGAAATGTTAATAGGCAAGGTTTCGTGGGTAATCAAGGGTTGAGAGAGAGGTCTCCCATCAATAGCTTTAACGGCCAGAGGTGATGATCTCTCCTTGATAGGTATTAAATCAGTCCATCAGGGCTTTGCATGAAAAGCTCTTCTTGTTACAAAGGGCCATAATACAGAGGAGAAATCTATTTTGGTTATTACCAGAGGACGTATACATCACACCTAAGACCTGTCCCCTTAAGGTTCCTAGGTGCAGACGTTTTACGGACATATGGGACAAGCACTCCTCATATGTCCTTTTATTACCACAGGATAAACACAGACCCTCCTTTCTCCTATGATGTCTCTCTGCCTCTGACAGTCTGGTGACCCTCAACTCCATAGGTTCGGGTTCAGACTATACAGAGATGCCAGAAACAACAAGTCTGGAGAAACGAGGTGCCAGTGACATAGCCATACATCTGGTTCTATTTCTGGTAATTTCTCTGGTTCTAAGTCTGTTATCAATCTGCATGACAAATGTGATAAACTCATTTAACCTCTTAGGTAGCTCTTTGGCAGCAATTTCATCAAGAATTGCCTCAGATAGTCATTCTTTAAATGCAGAGATTAAACCACTATTAGTCCAGTCTACCACAAAAGAAAAGGTGCAAAATTCTATGGCATTATGTGAGATAGACCGGTTCCCTTTTTTGATACGCATCAGGGCAGTGGAAGCATCATCCTCCCTGCCCAATGGTTCAAATATTAATTTGGAACTCTGGGATCTAAAATTACCTGCATCGGTTTCTGGCTCACATCTTTCCAGACAACCTTTTATGGAAATTACATAAATCTTTAAATTAAATGCCCAAATCGTATATTTAATGTAACCTTTATGCCAACTTGCAAGTTATAGTTGACCCTTAAGGCCAGTATATAATACTCAAGAAAGAGGTGAGATTTTACAACTTCTGTAGAATAAATAAACAAAACTAAGAATTACATTTAAACATGAAAATATGGGCAATACACAGTAAAATGTGTTTATTTAGGCAGAAAAATATCTGTCTGTAATTAGTGACGTCTTAAGAACTGCAGTTGACCAGGGTCTGCAAACAAAATATAGTAAAGCACCAACTTTATTACTAGGTTACATCACATTTAAGAGAAGACTTTTCCTGGAAGCAAAAAAGATTTTAAAGCTAGGAAATGTAGAGTATGTATAAAATATAGAGTACCACTGTGCTAGATTTGTAGTATGACACAAATAGGTCTTCATACTTAAAGGAATACTTCATACATCAATATTGCATCTGTTAAAACATCATGGGGAAAATAATAAGTCAAATTGATCTAGTTATTTTAAGATAATCCTGGAACCCATCTTTTCCACTGCAGTTCATATATATAACTTGTATATAAATGGAGGATAGCATTGATCATAGATTGAGTTGCACAGATCAGTGGTCTTCTTTTCTGGACTGGCCAGAAGTGATATCACCATGCGGTATGGCCAGGATGGTCATTAAGAATGTCATGCCAACATGATGCCTTTCAAGGCGATTATGTGACATCGGCGCATTGCAGTGCACTTATATGACAGGCCCCTCCATCTTGGATTTCCCATCAGGAAGTCAGTGATCAGCCGGGAACAGTGACAGAAGTGAGGAATGGTGCACACCGAGGCTGTGGTGGCCTGACAGAGGCTACAACATTGCAAGATGCTTCCAAATCAGATGTAGAAGAGGTCCAGGTGTCAGTATTTGTTGTGGGTCCACCAACTTTTCATGTGCCATTGTTGGAGCACACCTGCACCAACACTTGTGGTGCTATAGCTGGACAGTCAGGGCTGCAGGCAAGGGGGTTGGAGGTTCTGGGGCAGGACGAAGTGTCATGCCTGTTGAGGGTGGTTTTAGATTGACAGGCTGTCAGAGTCACTGGCTCTCTGGGTTGTGAATTGTCTCTGCTAGGCATGCATGTGCCCATGGAGGTCAAATATTTTTTTTTTTAAAAGGAGAGTATGTGGAACTGCTGTCCATGGTCCCCAGAAGAATAGGCCAAGAGGAGAAGACCTGTATTATATGGACTAGAGCAGACAGCTCTCGTGCACTTTCTAGAACTGGTTGCAGGGTTTCATGTTTTTTTTAAAGTATTGGGGTAACAGGTTTCTAGCTCATATAGTTAAGTATTGGAGGCAGCTCAGACAACTGAGTCTCTCTGTTCTAGTCAAATAGAAGATGTATGTGGTGGAGGGTGGGAGTAGCTCCTTAAGGAATTATCAGGTGATGATAGATATTAAGTGAAATAAAGAAGAGCGAAAAATATAAAGCAGTGTTTGTGGTGCAAGTGGGTGGAATAGAAAAGGGTTAGCTCTACCTAAGGGCACAGTGCTGTACAATTCCTGCCTGGAGATATCTTATGTGTTCTTTGATAGAATGGTAAGTGTGCCAAGGATTATGCAAAACAGAGAACAAAGCCCTAGCTAGTGTAGTATGTTTTGATATTGAGGTAGGAAAAAATATGAAAATATTTCCACAGTGTATGGAGCCTCCAATTGGCTCCCAGAAAGCAGCATAACATGTTGCAATCCCCACTTAGGGATTGCATTAGTTGGTAGACGTTTGTGTGATGTGTATATAGATAAAAACAGAAATAAAAATATAGTGCTCACTGTTACAAAAAAATTATAAAAGAAAAAGCAATACAATAAATAATATGGTTTAAAGTTATTCCCCATCCCATATGGTAATCGTTATCCCATGGAAAAGCACTGGAGTGTTGTAGGCACAAGTTAAATATGGCAGTGTCACGATTTGGTCGCCGCATAGGGTAAATAGTGGTTTAACATGTTGATCTGTATGGTGATAATTCCAATTGAATGTGTTTTGACGCAGTGCACTTATCTCATATTGGTTTAGATATCTTTAATCTGGGCTTACATGGGGGTTTGGAATCGTGACATGCATTATGCATTGTGCTGACGGTATTCTTTGCCAGTGAAGTAGAAGGAAACCTGAGGTGCTCAGTCAGCTTGGGGAGTCGTTAGTCTGCTAAGGTGCTGATATCTGTAGACAGACTGTTTTAATCATGGTAAGTCCCTTATGGTTGACAGGCTGTTATGAATGTCCATGCTGGTTGATTAGAACTTCAATAGAGCTTTGGCTGTTGCCCTTATCCACATAATATTGTGTCTTGGTGTTATTCGGGCAATGGGATGGTTGAGTTCTGGGTCAGCTGTCATGTGTGTTTCCATATTTGGAATCTGATTTTGGTAAGTCTCTTTTCTGTTTTTATCTTATTCAGATCATCTACACTGTGGTCAATGTGCGAACAGCTGATCTGTGTGGTATCAAAATTCATCATTCATGTTACACACCCAGACTGTTGCAGCTCATAGTATTTCACAACGTGAGAGAGTGGAAAGGAGGACTGATAACAGGCAAAAAGATTGCCTTGTTGCAGACAGAAAACTAAGGAAAGCTAAACTAAATTGTTCTAAAGTGGAGGTGTGAGAGGAAGGTAGTAGAGACATATACTGGATTTGGACAGAGAGATAAATACAAGGGAATATCTTTGTTGGAGAACAGTTTACAGATGCAACCCAGCAGCCATCATTCAATATTCCCTTCATTTCCCATCACTCGGTCATTTATGTTTATGTGCACATCACTCATTTCTTTTACCAACTGTGCCCAATACCTATTTATTTCAACCTGCTGTGTCCATTTCAGTTTTCTTTCTCCTTTTGGCCACCAACCCAGATAATTTATCTTCTGTGCTTTAGTGCGGTTTACTTTCTTTCCTGATTTTCTGAAGACCTTTTCTCCTCTACTCTTAGTTTTTCCCCTATAACAGCTAGTTAACATGTTTTCTTATACAAGTTATAAACGTAAAAAGATAGGATTGCGTGGGATGGTATGATGCACAAGATTAGTTTAAAAAGTGTCCAATCAATTGCAAATTACACTTCTCTGGGTCAAACATCTTTTTCACATGCAAGAGGATCAATTGCTTAATAGGACGCTTCATAGGATTAAATTCACAGGATCAAAGGTCAAATTTAATCTAATGCCCTAAATCACGAACGTCTACATTTTTTAGGTCGTTCACCTGGCCTGACCTATTTCTATGAAATAAATAGATGTTCATGGGGTAGGACATTAAAGGATTAATTCAGCAAAAAAAAAATTAAGAAAACATTCTCTTTGGTAACCCTTCCTACATTGGTTCCACCCCCTAAAAAAAAAAAAAAGTATAAAAAAAGTATATAGCTAAAACATACATCCTTTTTGCAGCTTAATCCTTTATGGCTGACGTCACTTATGTCATGGCACAAATAGAGGGCAGGCCGAGGAGTGTTGTGGGCAGCACACGGGTGAAGGTAGATCATTGGCTGCCTGGTGCCAGCATTTTCAGAGTCTGGAACCAGGTGCCACATTTGCACAGAATTAACATTAATTACACCCCAATGATGCTGCCAGAGGTGAAGTTACACCTCAAGCAGCAGAGAGGTTTAACTCTGTATAAGTGGATTTTCATATAGAAATGCTGAACATATAGACTTCAGGCACCATCACCACTTCAAATCAGCTTGGAATAACAGTTTAAGGGAAAGATTTATAAAAGTGTTCTGTGACGAAACCAATCTCGCCACATTGTATTGGAGGAGCCTGGTTGCCCGCCTGCTGCCTTTGGATTATGGACCGGCAGCTAAAGGGTTAATTTTACTGTGCAGAAGGATTTATTTCTCCCTTTCTGCACAGCAGTTCGGTAGATTTCATATACCGAACAAACAGCCGTTCACCAACCTTCCCAGAGCCGTGGGAAGCCGGCCGGCGTTGTTAATTGGCCACCCAGGAGCTGGAGTGTGCCTCCTATTTACCTCCCTGAAGCTGCGGTTAACCGTAGCTTAATTGCTTGTTAACTTTGTGCCTGCTGTTACACTTTGCGGCCGCTAGGTGGCGGTGTTCTGGAGCTCCCCGGGGAGCCAGCACTTTTCTGCCCGGCTTTCATGCACCAAAATCGGACACTTTTACGTGCAGGCACCGCTGAACCTCCAGCCCCTGGTTCTAATTCGTATGGATTTGGTGAATGCAGGGAAATTAGTTATTTTATGTTTTATGTGAATCCTTTAACCCAGATAGCAATGCCATGGAGCCTGTTCGTATAATTAAAGACTTTAGCTCCATGGCACTTAAACTGTATTTGGGTGGTCTGGGTGACATTCACCTAATAATGTGCACCCAGACCTGAGCTATCTGGGGATATGTTACATGTCTGTGTTTTGTGTATAAAATGTGTCTTTATGTATTTTAAAGTGATAGTCTGTTTCTGTGTCACCACGTGCATAATGGAGTCTTGCCTTTGTCCTGGGAGATAATTGAATTACTTCATGAATTATCTCCAGGACAGAGAGGAGGAAACCAGGATGCATTGTGGGAAAGTATTGTGGCTGTGTGTACGAAAATGATACATGTCTGTCTGCTGTTACAGTCTTCCATCTGGTCCCCTAGGGGAGTGTCCACCAGGTGGGAGACCTGCATAAATACAGGGGCAGGTAGCCCTGAATAAACAGACCACTGCTTGACCCTCAACACGGAGCCTTGTCTCGTTCTTGGGGGGATTCACTGTATGCTGTTGGAGATTGATTGCTAGGAGTGTAAGCTGATATATGCTTTTCCTGTTCGTCTGCTAGCAGCTATTCGTGAGGTTCCAGTTTGGAGTGCTACCCTATTCCCTTGTATGCAGTTCGGGAGTTTGATGCATTCACCTATATCCAATTCGTGAGGTTTGGTGATTTTACAGTAGCTGTGCCTGTCTCTCAGAAAGGGGCATATCGCCTAAATGGATTTTAACCCCTTGTCTGCTGAAACGGTCCGTTACATGTTCTGTTCTAAAAAGTGGTTCAAAAACCTAAACAAACAGGAGGGGACGTGGCCGACTGAGCTACAGCATAGATGTGACTTGAAGGAGCTCCACACCAGAATCATGAATTAAACCTTTTAATCTACACATAGAGCTCCAAAATAGCACTTACCTGATAACCCAACCAGACAACAATATGGGGCGTAAGCACTTAAAAGTCAGGTGCCCAGGGAGGCCTGGAATGCCTGATATCAGGCTCTCATTCGAGAGGCCTACTCCCCTGGTGTGTCCCAAGATGGCGCCTGAACCTTGTTAGAAGGAATGGGACTCAGAGGAGTCCTTTGAAGATGAGGATACACTTACCCCTCTGAGATCGGGAGCAGTATACCGTGAGGCTGACTCAGACGAGGAATCCTCTCCTTCCATGAAAGGAGACATTAGAAAACTGCTGAACAACCTGTGGGAGGTCTGAATGGCAGACCTAAGGGAAACCCAGGAAGAGATGGGTATCCTCTCCCAGAAAATCCAAACAGTGGAGAACAGGGAGAGTACCCAGGACACTCAGTTACAAGACACCAAGAACTAAGTGGAGGGCCTGGCCCAACAAATACAAAGGCTTAACACTGCTCACAGAATGGCCACAAAAGCCCCAGCTGGAGCACACAGAGATACAATAGCAGTTACAAGAGATATTGCAGTTTGTTCTGCCATCCTAGCCTGTTCCAGATAAATGGGGAGGAACTACTTTGAAGGCTGCACTGTGGCAATCTACAGCAACCTACCATTTGCTGTCCTGATGGAAAAACAGCTGTTCGCTCCGATCGCTAGTTGGTTGCAGGGACACTCCGTGAAGTACCGCTGGAGTGCAGATGGCTCACTAATAGTCACAACTGGAGATTCCAACCGGAGCCTGACCTCTTCTGGGGATGAAAAGGCATTCATGCAAAAGCTTAACCTGCTGGGAGAAGGGGCAGCTATCTAGGCCAGAGGAACTGTGACATGACAGGCTTCTATATGTTACCAAAGGTTTGAGACCTTATAATGCTCTAGTCCTACTTTGTGCTAAATCCCAGTTGTTTTTTCCCACTCAATGTGCCATAACTTTCTGATCTTCAGATGCAGATTAGTTTTATATATATATATATAAAGAAAGATAGTTTAGGCATTCACCCTTTGAAACCTTTTAGTTTTTCTTGCCTTTGGTGCTGACAGCGTCAAACATATAACCAGAGATTAATAGGAGCACTCAAAAGGACTTTTTTCCGTGTATTTAATGTGCCAAAAAAAAGTTTACATCAAAGTGTAACGCATCTAATCGACGTTTCGACCCCTGAGGGTCTTTTTCTTTTGAGGGTCTTTTTCAAGATCTTGAAATATATATATGTGTGTCCACCACTTGGAAATAGGTTGTGACTGTCTTTTCCCATAGTAATCATACACCAATAATCCACAGGTTACTATATCACTGGTATCGCATAATAACCCACACATGAGCTAAAGCTTAACGCTGGGACAAGACTGGTTTAATTGAAAACAGGCATTCAATTTATACAGTGCAGAAACTGGCCACAGGTAAGACGCAGGGAGGGGAAAATAAAATACAATTTAAATAAATTATAAAAACAAATATGCTCTTTCCCCGCCCCCTATATTATGCACCCCCACAACAACATTTACACAGACTATACACTAACAGTTACACACACTACATCCTTACACACAGGGCCGGCCTTAGGGGTGTGCGAGCTGTGCGGGCGCACAGGGCGCCATGTAGCAGGGGGCGCCGTGCGGCCGCACAGCCGGCCGGGATTTAAAAATTAAAAAAAACAATTTTTTTTTTTTTTTAATTTGCAGCGGTGGCGGAGCTTACCGTGCGGCGGGGGCGGAGCTAAAAGCGCCGGAAAACTGCTACAGGGGAAGCAGGAAGGAGTCCCTGCTTCCCCACCAAACAGTCACCAAGAGCTGCACTGCCTCCACAATGAACTCCACAGGTAACTGTGTGATTGTCAGGTGAGTGTGACTCTCTGCCTGTGTGTATTACTGTCTGTGTGTGTATGACTGTCTGCCTCTGTGTGTCTGTGTGTATATGACTGTCTGCCTGTGTGTATTACTGCCTCTGTGTGTCTGTGTGTATGACTGTCTGCCTCTGTGTGTCTGTGTGTATATGACTGTCTGCCTGTGTGTATTACTGCCTCTGTGTGTCTGAGTGTATGACTGTCTGCCTCTGTGTGTGTATTACTGCCTCTGTGTGTGTGTGTATGACTGTCTGCCTCTGTGTGTGTCTGTGTGTATGACTGTCTGCATCTGTGTGTATTACTGTCTGCCTCTGTGTGTGTCTGTGTGTATTACTGTCTGTGTCTGTGTGTATGACTGACTGTCTGCCTGTGTGTGTCTGTGTGTGTGAGACTGTCTGCCTCTGTGTGTGTGTGTGTATATGACTGTCTGCCACTGTGTGTATTACTGTCTGCCTGTGTGTGTGTGTCTGTGTGTATGACTGTCTGCCTCTGTGTGTCTGTGTGTATGACTATCTGCATGTGTGTGTGTGTGTATGACTGTCTGCCACTGTGTGTCTGTGTGTATTACTGTCTGCCTCTGTGTGTGTGTCTGTGTGTATTACTGTCTGCCTCTGTGTGTGTGATTGTGTGTATGACTGCTTCTGTGTGTATGACTGCCTGTGTGTGTCTGTGTGTATGACTGTCTGCGTGTGTCTGTGTGTATGACTGTCTGCGTGTGTGTATGTGTGTATGACTGTCTGCCTCTGTGTGTGTCTGTGTGTATGACTGTGTGTGTCTGTGTGTATTACTGTCTGCCTCTGTGTGTGTGTGTGTGTGTGTGTGTGTGTATTACTGTCTGTGTCTGTGTGTATGCCTGACTGTCTGCCTGTGTGTGTCTGTGTGTGTGTGAGACTGTCTGCCTTTGTGTGTCTGTGTGTATGACTGTCTGCCTGTGTGTGTGTGTGGATGTCTTCCTGTGTGTGTGTGTGTATGGCCGTCTGACTCTGTGTGTGTGTGTCACATACAACCAATACACGCATATCACACACTGTTAATACACCCATTACAAATATCACACATAGCACACATATCACACACAGTCATCACATACACAGACAACACAAACATTACAGCATACATGGATGACGGGGGGGGGGGCGCTGTGAAGATTTTTCGCACAGGGCATCTAAATGCCTAAGGCCGGCCCTGCTTACACAAACATACACACTACATTTTTACACAAACACACAGTACATCCTTACACAAACACACACTCTGCAGTCATTATATATACTATATCCTTACACAAACACACACAATGTCCTAACACAAACACACACTACATCCTTACACAAACACACACTCTGCAGTCACTATACACACTACATCCTTACACAAACACACACAATACATCCTTACACAAACACACACTACATCCTTAAACAAACACACACTCTGTAGTCACTATACACACTACATCCTTACACAAACACACACACTACATCCTTACACAAACTGATCTTCTGTTCTTGTTTTGCTTAAAGCTGCTGTGATCATGTCATTTTATGTTCATTCTTTAAGACTTTTTGTTAATTGTTTGTTTACCTAGTGTTACTACTCACTGATAATCTTGTAAATTTATGTTCATGGTTTATGACTTTCACCTATCTGATCCTTCCTATCTTTTTATCCCAAATGTTATCTCCTTTTAGTTTTTCATCTCTAATTAATTACCTCAATAGCCCCATGTCTCCCCACCCATAATAGTGTGTTTTATTTCTTTTTTTTTCTAACCTCAGACCTTATATTTCAGACTGGGCCCCTTAAAACAGCATTAACACCCAGCACTCCCAAGCAACCAAGTCCTGCTGAATCTTCAGAGCAGAGGTATCATCTCTGGAAGATTGCCCACCCACCCCTCCCCACACCATCCCACCCCATGGTCGACAACTTACTTATAGATAGTGCACATCATCTGGTTTCCTTAACACACCAATCAAATCACTAAACCTCTCCTCACCTGAATTTATTTAACACACTGCATCCTTACATTGGTTTAATCACTCATTGATATTTGTGTGTTTGTATATATGATCTACATATCTATATAATACACTTTCTAATGTTCTCCCTTCTATTTTTCACTTTTACACTAACTTCTCTCATCACTAAATTATCCCTATCCTTTCACTCACCTGTCCCTAGCAACACCATAATTATTACTTCCACCTTACTCCCCTCCCCTCTCTATTCATCCCATGCACTCTACACATACCTTTCCAGCCTATCTCCACCAACTCCTCCCAAATCCTCTACATACATACCCTCCTACAAAACTTTCAAATCCTACTCCCACCTTCACTTCCTTTCTATCCTTCTGCTCCTAGCTGCTGGTGATGTCTCTCCTAACCCTGGCCCCCTCGCAACAAACTCAGCACATACTAACCCAAGGATCCACACTAATCTCATACCCATCTCATGTTCCTCTAAATCCTCCTTCAATACTGCCCTCTGGAACGCACGCTCTGTTTGCAATATAACTAAATCCACTGCTGTCCATGACTTCTTCATCTCTCGTTCTATAGATTTACTAGCCATAACAGAAACCTGGCTCTCCCCCTCTGACACTGCCACCCCTGCATCTTTGTCCTTCGGTGGTCTCCAACTTACCCACAACCCAAGAAACTCTGAATGTAAAGGTGGTGGTGTTGGGTTTCTCCTCTCCCCTCACTGCTCTTTTAAACCTCTTCCCACCCCCCCTTCTCTCTCTTTCCCATCATTTGAAATACACTCAATTCGCCTTTTCAAACCCTTCTCTGCTAACATTGCTGTTATTTACCGCCCCCCTGGTTCCCCTCTTCTCTTCCTTGACCACTTTGCTGCCTGGCTACCCTATTTCCTCTCTTCTAACATTCCATCCCTAATTCTAGGGGACTTCAATATTCCTATAAACCCACCTTTGACCTCTGCAGCCACCAAACTACTTTCCATGACTTCCTCCCTCGGGCTATCGCAGTGGGCAGATTCTCCCACCCATGTAGCTGGCAATACCCTTGACCTAATCTTCACTTATGCATGTACAGTATCTAATATCTGCAACACTCCATATCCACTCTCTGATCACCACCTCTTATCATTTGCTCTCACATACCCCCTCATCCAACAACCTCAGCCTAACCCCCCTCAACTCAGGAGGGACCTTAATTCTCTGGATCTCCAACAGTTGTCAGCTGACATTGATTCACAACTGCTGTCCATCCCTTCCCTCTCCTGTCCTTCACAGGCCATCTCCATATATAACTCTACTCTTACATCTGCCTTGAACACTGCAGCGCCACTCCAAACAAGCACCTCGAGGAGGACCCGCCCCCAACCATGGCATACTAAATCAACGCGCTACCTGCAAAGATGCTCCCGTTGTGCTGAACGCTCCTGGAGGAAGTCTCGTACACAATCAGACTTTCTCCATTATAGATTCATATTGTGTTCATACAGTGCAGCCCTTGCCCTTGCCAAACAGTCCTATTTTTCCACTCTCATTAGTTCATGTTCCCGCAACCCCAGGCGTCTCTTTCACACCTTTAATTCTCTTCTTCGCCCTGCTGTGGCCACCCCCAAAACTAACCTTACTGCTGATAACTTTGCATGTTACTTCACTGACAAGATTGAACAGCTAAGGAAAGAATTCTCCCCTCCTTGCCTTTCTGTTTCTCAATCACACATAGATCATGCCTTTCCTACCCTTCAGACATTCTCCCCAGCTACTGACCAAGAGGTGGCTGCTCTTCTTTGCTCCTCTCGCCCCACCACTTGCCCGCTCGATCCTGTCCCATCTCACCTTATTAGATCTCTCTCCACTTGTCTCGTGCCTTCTCTAACACACATCTTCAACTGCTCGCTCTCCTCTGGCATCGTCCCTGCTGACCTTAAACATGCCACTGTAGTACCTATACTAAAAAAAACATCCCTCGACCCATCCACCCTTTCTAACTACCGTCCCATATCCCTGCTCCCTTTTTCCTCAAAGCTTCTGGAAAGACTTGTCTTTAACCGTGTGTCTCATTTCCTCAATTCCAACTCTCTCCTTGACCCGCTTCAATCTGGCTTCCGCCCTCTCCACTCTACAGAGACTGCCCTTATCAAAGTTACTAACGACCTAATCGCAGCTAAATCCAAAGGCCACTACTCCATACTAATTCTTCTTGACCTCTCAGCGGCCTTTGACACCGTTGATCATGCTCTCCTTCTTCAAACTCTTCAATCGCTTGGTCTCTGTGACTCTGTCCTCTCATGGTTTTCCTCTTATCTCTCCCAACGCTCATTCAGTGTCTCCTTTTCTAATGATACCTCCTCCCCTTGCCCTGTCTCAGTTGGAGTTCCCCAAGGCTCCGTCCTTGGTCCCCTTCTATTTTCTCTTTATACTGCCTCTCTTGGCAAACTTATTACCTCTTTTGGATTTCACTACCACCTGTACGCTGATGACACCCAGCTATATCTCTCCTCCCCGGACCTCTCCCCTGCCGTCCTGCAACGTGTCACTGCTTGCCTTTCTTCCATCTCTGACTGGATGTCCTCCCGCTTTCTGAAACTCAATCTCTCAAAAACTGAGCTCCTTGTCTTTCCTCCTCCTAATACTGATCCTCCTCTTTCGCTCTCCCTCCAAGTTTGTGGTACCAACATCAGTCCATCCTTGCAAGCGCGCTGTCTTGGCGTCATACTTGACTCTGGTCTCACCTTTGAGCCTCACATCCAGCATGTTGCCAAATCCTGTAGATTCCATCTTAAAAACATAGCCCGCATCCGCCCCTTTCTTGCACCAGATACTACCAAGGAGCTTGTCCATGCTCTAGTAATTTCCCGCATGGATTATTGTAACCCTCTCCTGATTGGTCTCCCCAATAGCCGTACTGCACCCTTACAGTCCGTAATGAATGCTGCTGCTAGATTGATTTTCCTCTCTAGTCGTTTCTCTCACACCTCACCCCTCTGCCAGTCCTTACATTGGCTTCCTGTATGCTATAGGAGTCAATTCAAGGTACTAACTCACACCTATAAAGCACTGAACAACTCTAGCCCCTCTTATATCTCCTCACAGATCCATAGGTATGTCCCTTCTCGGTCTCTCCGTTCTGCCCGTGACCACCTCCTGTCCGTTGTCCGCACTCGTACGGCCAACTCGCGCTTGCAGGACTTCTCGCGGGCGGCTCCCTTCCTATGGAATAGCCTGCCTACCGCCATCAGACTCTCCCCTAGTCTTGCATCTTTTAAGAAGTGCCTTAAAACCCATCTCTTTAGGAAAGCTTATGGCCTCCAAGACTAACCCTTACCTCACATACCGGTCTCTTGCCCTCTCCTAAGGGGCAGCCCACCTTATTTGATTGTAAATTCCTGTCCTAATGTGTTTTACACCCCACCTCCTATAGAATGTAAGCTCGTTTGAGCAGGGTCCTCTTCAACCTATTGTTCCTGTAAGTTTATTTGTAATTGTCCTATTTATAGTTAAATCCCCCTCTCATAATATTGTAAAGCGCTACGGAATCTGTTGGCGCTATATAAATGGCAATAATAAAATAAAAATAAATAACACACTCTGCAGTCACTATACACACTATATCCGTACACAAACACACACTCTTCAGTCACTATACACACTACATCCTTATACAAACACACACTACATCCTTTACACAAACACACACTCTGTATTCACTATACACACACTACATTCACTACACAAACACACACTCTGCATCTAATACACACAAACTCTACATGCATTACACAAACATACAATCTGCATCCACTATACACACTGCATCCATGACATCCACTATACACACCACAGTACTCACACACGTTATCCTTGGGGGCAGAATTAGGATGAGTCCTGTGGGCGGAATCAGAGGTGGCTCTGTGGCCCGACTCGAGTTGTGTCAGGGGCCCCACAATTTCTGATGGCAGCCCTGTCAGTACATCATATTCATATTGTTTTGATGCATCTAAAGACCTTTGCATTGATATTTACAGGCTTAAAATGTTTGCCAGAGCACTTTAATGCCTAATATAACAACACGGAGATTCATCTGCAGAGTCTGAAGAGCTACTTGTCAAATAAGAGTTATCAAACAAGCAGAAATATGTATAATTTTCCCAAGATCAATACAGCCTTCAACCTCTTGTCTTGTGCCAGATAATAAATATTTGTAAGAACTGTCACTGTAGTCTCACCATTGGGGTTTACTTAAAACTTCATTACTGGTTTCCTGTGGACTAAACAATATGTGTGCACTTTAAAAAAATAAAATAAAATAAAAACTTTTTTCCTGTATTTTGTGCTTTAAAACCTTTTTCATTTTGTATCGGATAGAAGGCTGCATTACATTACAAAGCACCCATCTTGTAGTCCAAAAAGATTGTCATGCTTCTGTCAGCTGACAATTTAAAGTACATTTCTAACTGGGATATCCACATTTAATTTGCATATTTTAATCAGCAAGAATAGAGTTTCGCCTCTTCGTTATTGCTTTGTACGTTTTCATTTGAGTTCACGACTCCTATGTTCCTAAGAACATCTACAAAAGTGCACATCTGAATATCGCCGCGCACAGCGGTTGCCAGCAAGTTCCATTGTATAATTATAAAGCTTATTATTCTATACAAAGTAATCCTCCCCGTTTCTAAGTCTGAAAACAAAAAACATGCCTTCTTAGGTTTGGAGAAGGGAATTATAGACATTTTTGGGATGGTAATTCCAAGCAAAATAATGGCCAATGTAAATAATACACTTATTCTGAATTATACCTAGGGGGCTAAAAATAATATGGATAAATGTGCATTCTGAATAAAGTTCAAATTAAATGTAAATTAAAAAAAAAAAAAAACTATTGTAGGGCTCTGGTCAGGTCTAGTTAGAAGCCAAATGTTGCTGAAATTCTCACACAAAGCTTTTTTTTATGTTATCATACCTGCTGTTGCATTGATTCACAATCCCCCAAAGATGTACAATAGTGTGCAAGAGATTACATTTTCCTGGTAGGGATTTTTCTTTAATTTGCACAATGTTTGCCTAGGATTTTAAAACAAAACTTTAAATGAGAATGCATCAATATCCTGATAATGTATATCCAATACAGTATAAACCAACAAACCTTTGTTGCAATGGGAAAAAAAATGCAATCTGTGTAAATAGACACTCTTCCAGAGTTAGTGTGTTTTCCAAATATATCAGACTGTAACTATTTTCTCCACTTGTTTAAGTTAATATGGATTGCTCCCTCTTGACACTGTAAAAAAAAAAAAAAACTTGGCACTTTTAACTGAAAGCACATATTTTCCTCATGCAAAACACTATTATGTAATGTTTTTTGGGAAGTAGGGCAAAAGTAATAGTGTACAGTGTTTTTCTCTGGTAAAGTTAAAGGATCACTATAGGGTCAGGTACATCGACATGTATTCCTGACCCTATAGTGCTAAACCCACCATTTAAAACTCACCTTATTTGCAGTGCTGACCCCGCCCCCTTTGAGACATCATCAAAATGGCTGTTTTTAGCCAATCCAATGCTTTCCCTGTGGGGCTGGCTCCAAATGCTGTTTTGGCCTATCAGGACCTCCTCATAGAGATGCATTGAATCAATGCATCTCAATGAGGAGAATTCAGCATCCCCATGCAGAGTGTGGGGACGCTGAACGTCAGGGCTGCTTACTGTGCAGCCCTGAGCCAGGAAGCATTGGTCATCTGAGGAGTAGCCACTTCGAGGTGTCCCTAGGGGCAATATAAACTCCTCCGTTTACATGAAAATGCCTGAAGGGAGCTATTATACTCACCAGAACAACTACATTAAGCTGTAGTTGTTATGGTGACTATAGTGTCCCTTTAATTTTGGTTGCACTCTTAAATAACTTCAGCCTCTTAAAGTAGTCTCTGTAGCAGGGCATGGACCGGAAGTGCTTTAGGGGTGAAGTACATAGAAATATACTTTCTCTGACTTATCTGAAAAAAAATAGATACCTCACAACATGTCAAATGGACAGAGAGAGACACTTTCACTTTTGTGAGTGGAGGGTGTGGCCAAGGCAGGGTTGTCTGACATTTTCAACTAATATGTAATACAGAACATGAACAATGTATCCCTTTTACACAGACTGGTTTCTAAACAGATTTATTGTAGTTTAAAGCCATATTACTGATAGTAATTTTGCTGTAGAGCTCTATTGTACATTCAGACACACCAACAATATGGAGCTCCTAGAAAAGAGGGACAATAGATAAAAAAGAGGATCAGAGGAATTTGGCCCCCAAACAGGGATTGTCACTCCTAAATAGAGAGACTTGGGAGGTATATATATATATATATATATATATATATATATATATATATATATATATATATATATATATATATATATATATATATATATATATACAAGAAAAGTGGTCTGAATATGACATATGAGACAGGAAATATGGTGCATAGTGTGTGGGTATAAATATACAAAATTATACAATATGTTAAGGGAAACAGCATGACAAATAGTGACAATAAATACCACTCATGGGCAAACTGAATTAGCAAAGAGCAACATTTGCTGCAAATCCAGGATCACTGACAAAACCCTTCCCACAAGAGAGTTACAAAATGTCAGGAAAAGTGTAATTTCAAGAATCAACATAGAACGGATTCAATATTTCTGTCATCCAGTTTCAGCAAAACTTGTATAATGTGAGCTGCAGTTTATGCCATGCTGGAAACACTTGTATATAAACATGATGAGGGTCTGCAGTAGCCATCTTGTGGTTGTGTAGCCATCTTGTGGAGGAATGATGAGATTTGACTAGTACTTTACACAATCTTATTGTACACAAAGTAAATTCAGCCATTTTATAGGTCCAGGTGTAGCCTGTTGTGCAAACACTGCCAGGATTATTAGCCAAATGTTGATTTGAGTCAGTTGACTCCCCACTTCAGACGCAACTTCCTGCAAAGGATCACTCCAGCTATCTCTGCCAATATACATGTAAACACCCAGTTTAAACTTTTTTTCTGACAACTGAGATATTTGGAAAACCTGCTTGGATGTATTTTGTTGTTGTTTTTTTTTTTTAATCTGCTTGAATCTGTAGATGCCTGAGTGTGATGGTGAGCACAACTCACCATGGATCAAAGCTGTTACTCTTCACAAAGTGATGCAGATGTGTGATTTTTATACTTATTCACCTCACTAAACCCTTTAGTAGTGTTTACTGTCTGGAGAGAATTTGGAATTGTCTATTTCAGAGAAGTGACAGTTGCATCTTTAGATAAACCACAACCAATTAACATAAGAGCAAAAACATTGAAATAACCAATGGCATTAATATGTGCTACCCTGCTACCCTTAGGTGTCAAACACAACATATTGCAAAAAACAAAGGATGCACACCACAGCAAATAATATAATATCAAGTGAACTTTATTAAGTTCAATACACAAAATATAAAGTAAACATGGCTAAATAGTATGCAGCAGCAAAACAACAGAGAACCAGATAGCCTAACAGAGCGAAACACGTAGCACAGGACCTCCAATGTTTCAGCACTTATAAGTGCCTTTTAACCCCTTAACGACGCTAGACGGTTCAGGACCGTCATCGGCATTTTTCCCTTGCCGACCGACGACGGTCCTGAACCGTCCTAAATTTAAGAGGTACTTACCCGATCGCCGTCGTTCCCCCGGCGGCGATCGGCGGTGCTCCCGGTGTGGGGAGACTGTCTGCAGCCCAGACAGTCTCCCCATGGCGGATTAGGACCCCTGTGGCCATGTGATCGCCCAACAGGGCGACCACATGGTCACAATAGGTGTCCATGTGTCTGCCTGCAGGGGGACTGTCTGTGCTGACAGGCAGTCTCCCTGCCAGTGTAAAATCATTAAAAAATTAAAGTTATAGTTAATAAAAAAAAAATTATTATTATATATGTGTATATATATATGATATATAGTCATATATTATACCTATATAATATATGTCTATATATCATATATATAATGTCATACTAAGTGTATTTTTTTTTCAAATTTATTCTTTATTGTTTTCAAGAATACAATGGGGGGTACAGAAGGAAGGAGGGTACGGGGATACCATTAAAGTTACAATACAGAACACAAGTTCAACATTCTATGACATGTAGGCTTTCACATGGCTAACCTGTAGGCGAAGAGGGTCATATCAAATAGTTCCACAAGAATATTATCACTTTCATTAATTTGATATGGTCATTAAGCCAGTGGTTTTACAGTTGTATTAGCATAACATCGTCAGGCTACCCTCACTTAAGTCTCAGAGTAGGGTTGGACATTTGCCATGCTAGGCCGCTTTTGTCATGGTAGATATAAGTAGTGCAGTTGTCTTGTCCCCAAATAAATGAATGAATGGGATGGGTGGTAAAACTGGGGTGAGGGAGGGGGCTTGAGTGTAATTTAGTAACCTGGTAACTCGGTAGCTTGATGGCATGTCGTGTCTCAAGTGATGGGGCGTGTTGGAGCAGAATATCCAGTGGATACCTGGTTTATATAGCAGTTCTTTTCCCAAATTCTCTGTCCCATATTTGCCATGTCTCTTTAAAGCGGGTCATTTTAGTTGCTTGGGTGATGGACATCTTTTCATATATATAGAACTGGTGAGTTTTTTCTATTAGTTGGGGTCTGGAGGGGCATTCAACAGTTTTCCACCGTTGTGCTAGGAGGTTCCTGGCAGCCAGGAACAGTATTGTCGTGATTTGTTTTTCCCCTGGGGTCAGTTGGTCAGGTAAGAGGAGCAGCAGGCATGTGGATGCGGTCATCTGGAAGTTTGGAATCGTTAGTGTGTCCAGAATGGAGCGGGCCATATCCCACAGTGGCTTGATACCGTTGCAGGACCACCATATATGTACTAGGGAACCTATTTCAGAACCGCATCTCCAGCATGTGGGCGTTGTGTTAGGGAATATGTGTTGGAGCCTCTGTGGGGTCATGTACCACCTATACATAAGTTTCCTTTGTGCCTCTATATGTGTGAAGCAACGTGTCCATCTCGATAGGCCATTTAAGGCTTGCAGCCATTCACTATCAGTGAGTGTCATGCCACAGTCTATTTCCCATTGTGCTTTGTGTGGTTGAGGTTTATGTGGCAGAGATTCCTGCCAAGATTTATAGCATAAGGTTAGTGCTTTTGGTTTGGTTGGAGATGAACAACATCTATCTATAACCAGGCGTGAGTAGATGCGGTCTGTGGTCAGTGTGTCAGGAGCTGGCAGTACATGGGCTGTGAGAATACTTTTGATTTGAAGGTATGAGAATATGGCCCGATTTGGTATTTGCCATCTGGATTGTAACTCGGGAAATGGGATTATTTCTTTGTTGTTTATCATATGGGATATGTGTGTTATACCTGCTGTTGTCCAGTCAGTTAGCGGCACGCTTTTGCAGACCGCTTTCAAGGCCGACAGGGGGGCTCTGGGGTGGAATGTAGTGTTTTGGTTAGGGGTGGCGAGGAAGTGGTCCCACACCTCCACCATGTACTGGGTAGTCGGGAATAGTTTGGGTCTGTGTTTTCTAAGACATTTGGGCGTCCACATATAGTCAATAAGAGACATGTCCGAGCTTTGGGCTCGCTCCATATCTATCCATTGAATAAGGTCAGGTTGTGCGTGTGCTAGGATGCCCGCTGCTAGCACTGTGGCCCTATGGTAATGCCAGAGATCAGGTAAACCTACTCCGCCCTGCTTGGGTGTAGCTTGGAGAAGGGCTTGTGCGACTCTGGGTTTCTTGCCCCCCCAAATGAAGGAGCCGCAGAGTTTTTGGAGGGCTTTACAGAATATCTTGGAAATCTTTAATGGGAGCAACCTAAAAACATAAAGGATACGTGGGAGTATCATCATTTTGTAGGCATTTATCTTGCCCATCCAGGACAGCTGCACATGTCTCCACCCATTGATCTCTAGTTTACATTTAGTTATTAGAGGAGTATAGTTCAGTTTGATTATAGCTGGTATCGCAGTGGCTATTTTGACTCCTAGATATGTTAGGGAGGTCGTCCTCCAGTCGAATTGATACGATTCTTTCAATAATTGTGTCGAGGTCTGGGGGAGGTTTATCGGTAGGGCTTGTGTTTTATCCCTGTTTAACTTATAGTGGGAGATAGTGCCAAATTCTTCTAGTAGTGATATCAAGGGGGGTAGAGATTGGCGGGGTTTGGATAGGGCTACAAATATGTCATCTGCAAAGAGTGCCAAGCAATAAGCTCTATCATGTATCGTTATACCATGTATATCAGGATTCATTCGTATCTTATGGGCTAGAGGTTCTAGTGATAGAATGTACAGGAGGGGCGAGAGCGGGCAGCCCTGCCGGGTCCCGTTCGTGATTTGGAATGGTGCAGAGATAAAACCTCCATGGGATACTTTAGCTGTAGGGGCGCTGTAGAGGGCCATGATGGTTTTTATAACCGCGTCAGGAAAATTGAATTTTTTTAAAACTTTGGTAAGGTATACCCAGTTAAGTCGGTCGAAGGCCTTTTCCGCGTCCAGCGCAAGAAAAAGACCCTCTTGACCTGTCTTCTCTAAAGTGGATACAATGTTTAAAATTTTCCTGGTATTGTCAGAGCCTTGTCTTCCTCTTATGAACCCTGATTGGTCGTTATGTATCAGTTTATGGAGAATTGGGGCAAGTCTGTTGCTAATGAGTTTAGCATATATTTTGGCATCCCCGTTTAATAGTGAGATAGGCCTGAAATTTTTACATTGAGTTGGGGCTTTACCTGGTTTAGGGAGAGTAGAGACGTGTGCCACCAGCATCTCCGCTGGGAGGGCACCGCTCTCCGCGCTCTGATTGAGGGTATTGAGTAGATATGGGGCAAGAATGGTGGAGAATGTGTGATAGTATGCGTTGGTAAGGCCATCGGGTCCTGGGGATTTTCGGGTCGGGAGTTGTGAGATGACTACCGAAAGTTCCTCCGAGGAAAAGGGTCGTGTTAGGTTATTCTGTTCCTCTACTGTTAGTACAGGTAGTTGCAAGTCTTTTAGGAATTTGTCAATTGTCTCAGGTGTGGGAACCTTTGTGTCAGCATTGTCTTTCAGATTGTACAACTCTCCATAGTATTTGGCAAACTGATTAACAATACTCTGCGGATCAATAATACAGTTCCCCTTCCCATCTTTCAGGTGAGCAATCCTGGAGGCGACTGTTTTGTGTTTAAGTTGGTTAGCTAGCTTAGCACCTGCTCTGTTACCGTTTGCAAAAAAGTTATATTTAGCTTTTCGCAGCAGAAAGGTAGTTTTTACTAGTTCTATTTCTCTAAGACGTGATTGTAATTCCAATATGTGTTCCCGTGAAGAGGGGGTTGGATCACGCTTATTAGAGTGTGTCCACCGTGTAATCTCGGCCATGATCGCGTTATATTCGGCTGTTCTCAGTTTCTTTGCGTGGCTAGCATGCTTTATGAAGCTCCCCCGAATATAGGCTTTATGAGCTAACCAAAGTTGGTCAGTCGAGATGTCGATAGTATTGTTTTCCTTAAAATAATTAGTCAGGTCAGTGGCTATCTGATCCACCACTGCTGGGTTCGCCAGCAGTGAGTCATTTAGTCTCCACGTACCTGTGCCTTTGTTGGGGAAGGGTTCTTTAACTGTTAACGTGATGGGGGCATGGTCTGACCATGAAATGGTTCCAATAGTGGTCTCCTCTATATGGGGCAAGAATGTGGCTGGGATTAGGAAGCGGTCTATTCGGGAATAGCTATTGTGTGCCATCCCATGGCACGTATAATCAATTTCTGTTGGGTGGAGTATTCTCCACGGATCTACTATATGTTGGGCCGTGAGAGTGGCACAGATGCGTGCAGTTAGAGCCGTTCGCTGTTTCCGCGATGTCGCAGAAATAGTTGCTGTGGTGGAAGAGTCAGCAGTGCTATCTAGTAAAAAATTAGTGTCGCCTCCAATGATTACCTCCCCGTATTTATACTGTTCCGCCAATGCTAACACCATGACTAGAAATTCATGTTGATTTTCATTGGGGGTATATACATTAATCAGAGTGTATGGTATATTGTTAATTATGCATTGAAGTATCAAGTAACGACCCTTTTTATCACTAACTTTGCGCGTCAAGGAGAACGTAACATCACTACTAATCAATATGGATACACCCCTCTTTTTCGTTGTATAACATGTGTGAAAGTCGTGGGGGTACTCTTTAGAATTAAATCTAGGTCTGCCCTGCCAAGTGAAATGCGTTTCCTGGAAAAACGCCACTTGTGCTCTGTGTCGCTTGGCCTCATTGATAGCTAGTCGCCTCTTTGTAGGTGAATTGAGCCCTTTAGTATTTAATGACAACAGTTTTAAAGGCATGGAGTCAGATAGGTGTGGGCTTCTTTGAACGCAAGCTCCAAGATTTGTCTAATGCGTGAATTCTTATAGAAATTAAATATTACACTCGTAGGGGTGGGGGCAACTGGGGGTAAACTATATACATTTGTCCGTTCGTCGCCTAGGGCAACGGTAGACCATTTGTGGTAACGGATTGCGTTGGCCAGAGAATGGCCTTGGGGGTGTTCCATAAGTGCAATCTGCTTAAAGTAGCAGGTCTTGCGGGTTAGGTAAGATATGATGGAGGACAAGCAGGAGCTCGTCCGCAGTGGCTATTGTAGCGTCACAATATTATAATTTATAATCTATAATCGGCGGGCATTGTTAAAGTGTGGTACATAAGTATAGAGAAACAAAACATCAGTAAGCATTAAACATTTTGACAGATACATTACGGCATCTCTTGTAAGACAACAGATGCGGACTTGGTGCATCTGTTAGCGTCGTCTATGACGGGTGGTCAAGGCGCGGGATTATTCAACTCCTTGGGTTTGTGGGTGTCTTTGCGGCTATGTGCCCAATCTTTAGCCAAGGATCTCAATGTCGAAGTGTCAGTTGTCTGTGTCGCCTCACTCCGAGGGATTGGTATTTGCCAGTCCTGAAAAAGTTTCTTGCCTTCCATGAAGTCGTGTATAGGTCTGACTTCCCCATTTCTTTTCACTAGCAGTTTGGTGGGGAACCCCCATTTGTAGGGAATATTAGCATTCCGTAAGGCTTCAGTGAGGGGGGCAAAGGTACGCCGTTTCATTAGTGTGGCCGAGGAGAGGTCCGTGAATATTTTAAGATGCTGATAGGGTTCAGGCCATTGCGTCATGGTTCTTGATGCTTGCAGAATTCTATCTTTGACGTGGTAAAAGTGGACTCTCGTAATAACGTCCCTGGTTGTATCTTTTGGTAGGTGTCGGGGTTTAGGTAGTCTGTGTGTCCTATCTAGGGTTAAGTCCAGACTGTTTAGTGACGGTATGAGTTTTTTGAAGAAATCTTGTACATACCGGGTGAGGTCAGCGGGCGCTATAGATTCGGGGACACCCCTTATGCGGACGTTATTTCTCCGGTTTCTGTCCTCGTGGTCCGCGACCCTTTCTTCTAGGGAGTGGAGCTTTTGCTTAAGTGCCGTGTAGGCCTCAGCCACTGTGTTGTGCGCGTCAATCAGTTCATCTGTGCGGTCCTCCAGCCGTGCTGTTCTCTCGCCTATATTCTGTATATCAGCTTTAATTTCGGCTGTCATTTGCAGGAGGTCTGCTTTGAAGGAGGATTTTAGTTCCAGCATGATGTTCCTTACTGACATATCGGTAGCGAGGTTGGAGGGATGGTCTCCGGTGTCATTGCTCCCTCTGATGTCGGAGTCCTGTGTCGGGGATTGCGGCCTGTCGGCGCCATCTTGCTCACTCGCGTCAGATGTGAGTTGCTTCTCTAGATGGGAATGCATGGTCCGCTGCTTGAATTTTTTCATCGGTTTGGTCGCCATCCTGCCCGGGATCCGATGAGCTCGATGAAATGAGTGTTAATTGCTATTTTCGCCGTTTTTTACACGGTAAACTGCTCGCCACGCGGAGGAGCTGCAGTCCTACACGTCCGTTCCCATGCGCGGTCAGGACACGCCCCCCCTAAGTGTATTTTTTATATTAATATGTACATATATTAATATAAAAATACACTTATAATTAAATTACACACGTATATATATAATATATATAATAACTATATATATTGTATATATATATATATTATTATAAAATACAAATAAAAAGTAATTTAAATTAAATTAAACATGTAAAAATAATAATAAAAATGTAAAAAAAATTATATATCTATACGAAATTTGATTCTAACTGTATTTTGATATTAATATATATATATTTATATCAAAATACACTTAGAATGAAATTGTATATATATCTATGTATATATAAATAAATAAAAAGAATACGAACTATTCATATGTCCATATACAAAATTACATAAATAATTATATAAATATACACGTAGACTTCAAATATATAAATATGCATATATATTTAAATTCTACGTGCGTATTTATGTAATATTTTTACATAATTAAGTTATTTTATTGATTGCAATTTAAGGGACCTGCCTGCCAACCCAAGCCGAAAGTCCAGAGAATTTAATTTGCTGTCACTGTATTTTACCCTGTAACGTTCTACGACACCCTAAAACCTGTACATGGGGGGTACTGTTTTACTCGGGAGACTTTGCTGAACACAAATATTAGTGATTCTAAACAGTAAAACATATCATAGCGATGATATTGTCAGTGAAAGTGACTTTTTTTGAATTTTTCACACACAAACAGCACTTTTACTGCTGATATAATTGTTGTGATACATTTTCCAGTTTTGAAACACTAATATTTGTGTTCAGCAAAGTCTCCTGAGTATAAAAGTACCCCCCATGTACAGGTTTTATAGCGTTTTTGAACGTTACAGGGTCAAATATATGGGTCAAATATTTTTACATTGAAAATGGCCAGGTTGGTTACGTTGCCTTTGAGAGCGTATGGTAGCCCAGGAATGAGAATTACCCCCATGATGGCATACCATTTGCAAAAGAAGACAACCCAAGGTATTGCAAATGGGGTATGTCCAGTCTTTTTTAGTAACCACTTAGTCACAAACACTGGCCAAAATTAGCGTTCAATTTAGTTTTTTACTTTTTTCACACACAAACAAATATGAACGCTAACTTTGGCCAGTGTTTGCGACTAAGTGGCTACTAAAAAAGTCTGGACATACCCCATATTCAATACCCTGGGTTGTCTACTTTAAAAAAAATATGTACATGTGGGGTGTTATTCAGCGATTTATGACAGATAATAGTGTTACAATGTCACTATTGATACATTTTAAAAATGTATGTTTTGAAACCGCAATATCCTACTTGTACTTATAGCCCTATAACATGCAAAAAAGTAGCAAAAAGCATGTAAACACTGGGTATTTTTAAACTCAGGACAAAATTTTGAATCTATTTAGCAGTTTTTTTCATTCGCTTTTGTAGATGAGTAAAAGATTTTTCACATAAAAGTCAAAAAACATGTATTTTTTTCAATTTTTCATCATATTTTTTCATTTTTTAAAAATTAAATTACATGAGATTATATAAATAATGGTATGTAAAGAAAGCCCCTTTTGTCCTGAAAAAAACAATATATAATTTGTATGGGAACAGTAAATGAGAGAGCGGAAAATTACAGCTAAACACAAACACCACAAAAGTGTAAAAAGATGCCTGGTCGCAAATGTACAACATCGCAAAAACAGTCCGGTCCTTAAGGGGTTAAAAAGGACAATCACATAATCTGATTACCTGTGTCTGCTAATATACCATAGGAAGCAGCTGATGGCCATTTATGATTGTGGCCATGAACTCGAAAAAATGTAGAATTGCATATAATTACTAATCCCTATTGCTCCTACAATCAATTCCCCAATCTAAAAATAAGCCACAAGACAAAGTGCAAAGCCCAAAGCACCAGTTAATCACAGCAGCCATATTACTTGTGGGACAAGTAGCAACATATATATATATATATATATATATATATATATATATATATATATATATAAAAATGAAAACCATATTCAGGATAAATCCCCAAAAATTAAGAATGAATGAAGCAGCCGCATCTTAGTACAGGTTTAATATTGGAGTGTAAACATGTCTATAAAGTGCACACCACATAAGTGCATAAGTGGACCAAACCAAATATGTAAGATAAAGTCCAAACACCTGTCTGAATGTTTATCACCATGTTTATCACCATACTATGCTCACATTGTTTGAAATGTGACTTCTTCATATCTATACCGTTATAGTCATGCTGAAGATATAGACTTACCCAAATTTAAAACTGTATGCTACCGTTTGGTTGATAGGTGCTTTTGGGTTTCCTAACAATATGTGAATGGGTACGTGTACCCCTCGTAGCCTGCTCAATTCATGCCCTGGGTATTCCTCTGTAGGGTTGTTCTTGTTACAAAAACATACAAACAATGGTTCAGATCTGTTACTGCAAAAACACTTGATTACAAAAGAAATTAAAGTCAACTATACTACTTCATAGGCAACACTTCCATCGCAGAGATATAGCTCTTCGACGCAGAGATATCAAACTGATTCAGTGAACTTTGAGAGCCTCCGTACCGCTACATCCCAGCTAGTGCTATTCACCAAGCTTCTTGAATGAAGAGACCAGTCCACCATTCATTCCAGACTTTTTACTGGACTTTCTTTTTTTTTTTTTTTTTTACATCACTTTGCTTTTTTGTTTCTTCCATTTTGGGGAACATCTGTGATTAAATCTGCAGGATCTATGCAATTAAGAGGATTCAACACACCTACATTTATCCTCAAACCGGACCGAGCAGGAGTGCACTCCAGCTACTGGAATCAGGTCATTTTTTGGTATTTCTTCCTCTATGGACATTTTATTTTATTTTTATTTTTACTTGTACCTATAGCCAAATGTTTTAGGTGTAAGTTACTCTTTATTTTCTACATTAACACTAACAATTGTATCTATAAATTTATTGTTTTTATACTTTTGATATTTACAATAGAATAAAATTATTATATTTTCACATGAGCTTTAGCTTTCTCTGCTTTTTTTTAAGTTTCTAAACACTTCCAGTGTGTATCATACTGTATTGAGGTCAGTTAATTGTAGTATTTATGTATTATATATTCTTCTTTAATCACTAAGGGGACCGTTCTGAACTATTCGATTATAAGTAGCCATTTGTGTGTTAATGCAACTGTTCTTTTTTACCTTGCTACTCTGAAACCTTCACACTGATGTGATCATTTAGTTGAAAAACTTGTTTTTTTATCCTATCCTCCCAAATTTTTAATTCATGGTGGGTATTTAGGAAATATTTGTGACAAATACTATAAAGGCACAGATTATTCTTTTTCTGCCTTTAAATCCTTACTCGAGTCTTTAGATTGCAATGTCTATATCCTGTCTATCTCATTATATGTACACATTGATATATGCACACGTGGGTGTGAATGATTCAAATATTAATGGATATGCTGTGGGGGAGAGACTTTACACCCACCAAGCTTGCAAAGAAGGCATGCAAGAAGTCAACATTTTTCTCAAAACAGACGGGAATTATACATTAATGCAAAATATATAGAAAACTTGTGGTGACACACAACAGATTGAGCTCTGGATACAATATACTATAATGAAACCGAGCATATTCTATTATTTCTCTGTAGTTAGTCATTGTACATTTTAAATAACATTTCTTTAGTATTGCTAGTTAAATAGCTGAATGTAATATTTCAACGAACATTTCTACTTGCAACTTTTCATTTTTTCGGGCCAAGAATGTTTAAAGGGACACTGCAGACACCATAACCACTCCAATGTGTTGGGGTGGTTATGGTGCTCAAAGTCCAAGGGTAACTTGTCATTTAGCAGAGATGCTTGGTCCTCAGCTGCCTACAGCACAACCCACTCCTCCTCGTTCCATACCAATTCATATCAGGGATTGGGTCAGTGATTCGTTGAAAGAACGCTCTCAACCTATATCTCCGTTTTATCACAGGTAGCCAAGCTGCAGGCTGCTGGTACTGAGAGTCTTTGCTAAATGGTGAATACATATTTAACAGTGATGCAGGGGCTGGTGCCTACAATCAGTTGAAGTGTTTATGCTACCTACAGTTTTTTGATTTTTTGACTGACCAGTTGTTAGGCAAATCTCTTTAGATTATGTTGCACGTGTTATTGGTATCAATGAACAAGCAGCATTAACAGTATGGCGAGGAGGTATCCATTTACATTAGGGCTGGGTAAAATGCTACAGAAAAGAAGATGAATGCAGCTCAGTGCAAATTCTTTATTTGAATATAAAAAACATGTTTTTTACACATTTTAAAGCCTAATTACATAATTTGGGTTAAAATGGGGGTTGACTACACTGCAGAAGCGTTGTCTGCATAGTCTTTTTTCCAACGGACAGTATAAGCATGTCTAATGATGAGCTTGTGATATGATGCTTGGGGTCAGTCCCCTGGTGTCCCAGTATGCAGGAAACCATGTATGAAAATTGGGATGGTGAGAACGGATCATAAATGAGGACTGTTGGGAGGCCTGCACATGCAAAAGGCATCCTGGGTCAAGGGAGTTACTGCAACACACAAGTGCAGCAGAGGTAACATTTTAACTCACCCCCACAAGAAACTGTAACATCTCAGGAAATGACAGTTTAAATACACCTCCAACTCCTCCATATGATTTTCAGCCATTGTCTTACTATAAAATAATGTGAAAAGTCAAGATGACCTTAGAATTGTGAATGCAAATAAAGCTTGCACAGGGATGTCCACTCAATACAAAAGAAAAAAATATATCAAGAGTAAAACAGATAATAATAATAATAATAATAATAATAATAATAATAACAGAAGAGCTTCTTGACTGCTTTTTAACAAGAGGATATAAATAAAGACGTCAAGAGGTTTTAAAAATCCTCAAGGTCAAGGAATAAGCAATATAAACAATGTATAATAATTCCAGGCATTAACTATACACATACAGGGATGCTCTACAAATATTCAGACCACATGCAACTTTCTATAACATGCCTAAACCAATATATGTTTTTCAGTTTTGCCTTGGTTGGGTGACATCAAATGAAGAATATTTTGTAGCGTAATGATTGTGTATGCATATCATATGCTACTATATATGCTACCATACCAACTATTTTCTTGCTGTATATAACCCCTCCCAAGGACCAAATGTTCTACTGTTCCATCTTCATAGCTGGTCCCTTAAGGTCTTATGCTAATATCAAATACCTGTTTATCTAGTTTTGGAAACTCCATCCTGCATAATTTTGAAAAGGGATTCTCTTAGAGTAGATTTTAGTAGACAATCTTTGGTCATTACTATGGTACAGACCTAGTAGTATATATTATACATCTAGAGACAATTGGGGAGTAGTGATGTTCCGAACTGTTCGCCTGGAACCGTTCGCCGGCGAACATAGCTTGTTCGTGGCGAACGAGGTGGGAGGGTCTGGGAGGGAGGGTCTGCTGCTGATTGGCTGGAATGTGTCTGCTGACTGTGAGGTACAGGGTCAAAGTTTACTCAATGATGACGAATAGGGGGTGGACCGACCATCGCATATGTTCGCCCGCCGCATTCGCCACGAACAAGCTATGTTCGCCGGCGAACGGTTCCTGGCGAACAGTTCGGGACATCACTATTGGGGAGATTTATCATATGTAACAAGCAGGTTTTTCTCTTTTTTTGTGTTTGTTGGCTTTTTGTTTTTCCTTATTTTGCACTATATAATTTTTTTAAAATCATTCGCCCAGGTATGTTCCCAGCTTTTCCGAGGGGTCAAAAGAAAGACTCCAGCCAACTGAACCCTTTATGGGGCTAAAGTTTTACAATGTGTTCTGTTGGGTTGTCAAGTAAGATGTGTAGATCTAGATTACCAAGAAATGTTATTTATTTGTTTTATCCCATATTTATTCTAAGTGATATCAAGGGTGCTAAAGGGAGAAGAAAGAGGGGGAAGGGGCATAAACCCATGCACATCCAGTGTTGTATTGTTGTAAAGTACACTACTCCTCGTCTCCTTTGTTATCAGCATTGTTAGTAGTGTTCAGATAGTATTTATAGTATAGTTTGCACCATATCATTTTTAAAATCACAATTTATTCTTGCAGCACGTGATTTACCAATCTTCAGATTAGATTACATTTTCAGCCTGAAAAATGTTCTGTATTACTTTTATTTTTTACGGCACTTTAAATTTGTCAATGGTTTCTGAAATTAATGTTTAGGTAGAGAAGAAACAACATGTTTTAGACCATTTTTAAAACCATTTCATAAAAACAAACAGATCAGAGAACAAATTGAAAAAAACCCTCTTTGAAACACGTTGATATCCTTTCCTCAATGAACACCCATGGATGGTGTCTTGACTGCAGCATTTTAAGAGACATCAGCATCATTTTCTATTTTCCTATTTTTTTTCTGACCCAGGATAAATTTACCTAGGCTTCTGACTTAACGTTGTATAAGGCTTTCAGTTTCAAGTGTTTTAAGAGGTCTTTTTGCCAATATATACTGTATGTCATGTTGTTTAAACTCAATAGCCAAGAAATGTAATACCGCATTCAATGGCTCCTCTGGAAAAAATAACTACAAAGTATTAGAAACTATATAGGTCCAAGTTATAGACCTCTAACACAGGTAATGGAAACACTAATATTACTTACAGACATTTGCAATAATGAGGAGAGGAAGGTTGGATTCCTCATTAATGCATTGATTGTTTTTGGTGCTCAGAAGCATTATACGATTATTGTCTGTATGTATATGTCTACCCCTCAGCTTCAGAGGCCCGTTTGGAGGTGACCCCCACTTTATATTTGAGAAGGTTTTGGATGGTAATGTAACTTTAATTGTAATTTTCATACAGCAGATATATGAATCACATTGTGAGTAAACAGTAAAGCATTATCACTTAAATTGTTTAGTTTTGACACTGCATTTTTTAAATTGCGTTTATCACATTAATTTTTAATTATATATATTTACAATGATCTTACAACAGATTATTTAAATACACTTTAGCTCATTTAAAACTAGCATAATTGAATGTGTCTCCCACGTTTGAATTAGTTTAGGGCTCAATGATATTGTGGTACAGTGAAGTAATGTTGGGCTTAACACAATATGGCCATATGGTGGTAGTGAATCCCCATATTTGATTGCTGAGATAAGTGATTTTAAAGAGCCTTATAAAATGTAAAATGTATTTTTATTTGTGCCCTGTTACTTAATCTGTGTTATGTATGAATGTTGGCCACTACAGCAGCACCATTCCTGAAAAATGCATGTTCTCCAATTCCTTTTTGTCTTTACTGTGTATATTTCTTAACAGGATCAGTCCCAGCCAACCCAATTTCCAAAGATTTGGCTTAATTATTGATATTAATAATTGTATGTGCAGTTATACACTTATTCCCTTACTCTGTGATAAATTCAATGTCTTCTTAAGATTTTACTTTATTATGTTCCAACTGTCCAAACCTAATGGATGGTCTGACCATTTTTAGGCATGTCGAGAACCTACATTGCTATTATTAAAACCAAAAATAACAAGCAGCAGCTTCATTTGAATATATGCTTGAAAAATAAAAAGATAATGAGAGTGTACACTGCCAGATTATGGCTCAGTGTGTGAAGATATAATACTGGGAGGGGGGCACATAAAATTAAATAATACAATAAATGTGGAGAGTCATAAAATGTTAGTTCCCACTACCAATTTTCTGTTGAAAATCAACAGTAATCTTTACTTTAAACCGTAAACAGTTTAATTACATAGCTTTAATCCTGCAGATTCATACATGTCATGTGAATGTGCCATAGCACTATTTCTTAATTAAATGCTGTCTCCATTTCTTCAGAACTTGTCTATTGTCACCCGGATGGCAGAAGAGGGGAACAGATGTTTCCTTTGCGTCCCTCTGAATCTGTGTTTTGACAAGAAAGATGAAGAAGCGACTGTGAACGTTCATCCTGGTCCAAGAACAACGGACACAATGTGAGCAAAGAAATATGGCAGGATAGCATTAAGAAGGGGTGTGATTAATTATCCATGAAACCTACAATCTGTTGCCTTGGATAATATGGGTGACTGATAAAGCTTGTCTTTTCACAGAACATCACACAGCTTTCCAGAGCTAGAGCAGACTGTTAATTCTGACTCTGTCCAAACATAGCGAAGCAGAAGCAAAGATAGATGCATGAATAAATACATAGATATATAGTATATTTGAGACAGTAGAAGAAGTCCTATTTTTTTTAGAAATGAACCTATAATAAAATGTATTTTGGAGTTCACAACGTTTCTTCTTGTAGTTGGGATAAAGATGATAAAGAGATAATGCTGATACCACTATAGGCACAGTGAGCATGGGGTAAAATGGTTCTGCATTGCTGAGATCATTGGATACATTAAATTAAGTTCTGTTTAGGGATCACAGAATCAGTGTGGGTAAAATTCAAGTGCGTGATGGGGACAGGTGCCTTCTGCTGTACTCTGCTGTAACTATGATATATAAGTTCACTGTTGCACAAATCTTGTGCAATAACAAATTGGCCTCTGTAAGTAAAGGGGTTCCACGAAGTAGAGAGTTGCGGTGAGTAACCTATTGACTTGAACAACTTATGACTAGTTTCCAATGTTGGCAGTAAGTGTTACTGACCAGCTGTACTTTTTAAAGTCACTGTCGGTAACTTAAGTTAGTAGCAGCTGGTGCAAACTGCAAAATCACACCATTAGTGATTGTGAATTACTAGCTGACATTACTGTTCATGGCCATAACGTATAATGGGATCTGTGAATAACTTGTTACCAAATGGTTTCCAAACTTGTCACTACATTTTACTATCTGCTTCTATCCCTCCGAGTTTAAAACTAGCTTTTGCCTTGTATAAAGACAAGCGAAACAAAAACTGCAAAACTCAGAACCAAATACATCCTAAAAAGAGAGCCAATCCACTCACACACAGCTCCAATCATCCCTTTATATTAATACAAATTACAAAAAATAACAATGGGTGACTCTTGCCCACTATTCAACTATTGTTAGAGGGATGAAGGTTAATGGACATTGGCCTCAGAAGATGCCCAGTGTCCTGGACCCATTTTCTATCCCCAATATTGAGTCCCTGGAGATGCATTAGCCAGGGCTTAAAAGTAGTGTTGTCGCGAACCCGAAATTTTTTTTTTTTTTACTTCAATGGGCAGGCGAATTTTAAAAACAACAGGGACTCTTTCTGGCCACAATAGTGATGGAAAAGTTGTTTCAAGGGGACTAACACCTGGACTGTGGCATGCCAGAGGGGGATCCATGGCAAAACTCCCATGGAAAATTGCACAGTTGATGCAGAGTCTGCTTTTAATCCATAAAAGGCAGAAATCACCTAACATTGACATCTGTCCTCAAAGCCCAGCCCTGATAACACTGACACAGAGCAGAATAGAGACTGTTTCCCCTACATAGGGTCACTTGGCAGATATGGATTGACACCTGTCCTCAAAACCCCTGATACACACTGACACAGAGCAGAATAGGGACTGTTCCCCCTACATAGGGTCACTTGGCAGATATGGATTGACACCTATCCTCAAAACCCCTGATACACACTGACACAGAGCAGAATAGAGACTGTTCCCTGTCCACAGAGACCATGATACACACTGACACAGAGCAGAATAGGGACTGTTACCCCTACATAGGGTCACTTGACAGATATGGATTGACACCTGTCCTCAAAACCCCTGATACAAACTGACACAGAGCAGAATGGGGACTGTTCCCTGTCCACAGAGTCCATGATACACACTGACACAGAGCAGAATAGAGACTGTTCCCCGTCCACAGAGACCATGATACACACTGACACAGAGCAGAATAGGGACTGTTCCCTGTCCACAGAGACCATGATACACACTGGGGGGAGCTACTGTCCTCCCCAACCCCTGCGCGGTGGGTGGGGGCCATAACTCACAATGGGGTGACCTACTGTCCTCCCCCCCTTGGCCCCCACCCCTGCGCGGTGGGTGGGGGGCATAAATCACAATGGGGGGGCCTACTTTCCTCCCCCCTGGCCCCCATCCCTGCGCGGTGGGTGGGGGCATAAATCACAATGGGACGGACCTACTGATAGGAGTGGAGTATTGCTCATATCAGTTTAATACCTTCCGCGTCTCCTATCAGTGGACGTGTAAATGGCAGAGATTTTTAATTGTTGAATCACCTCCCCTTTTTAGGCCAAGGTGGGAAGATGCTTAGACCACTGGTATATTGGTGCCATCTTGGAGGATTTTAATTTTTGGTTTGGTTTTTGAAGACACAGTGCTGCACCAGTGGGCCTAAAAATTGGGTGTCCTGTGTTAGCCAGTCAACTATGTCCTCAGAACTTTTCAAGTTCAGGGTACGTGGCTTCTGAAAACTGGGCATTATTCTAGGGCAAAAGGGAATCACAGCACCACGACCACGACGGCCCCTGCGGGGTGGCCTGCCTCTGCCTGTCATTTTTTTTGGGATTAGTGGTACTATGCGTGCAAGCTACTGTGAGACCAGATATGATTGGCAATGTGAACTGTAACAGTTCTGCAGAGCACACACTGTAGGCCTAAGACACCCGCTTGAAGACAAGTAACTGCGATTCAATCTATAACAGTTAAAAAATAAATTTTGGTTTTAAAAGCACGCTATAGAGACACCAGATATGATTGGCAATGTGCACTGGAACAGTTCTGCAGAGCACACGCTGAAGGAAGGACTGACAGAGCCGCTTGAAGACAAGTAACTGCTATTCAATCTATAACAGTGAAAAACAAATTTTGGTTTTAAAAGCACGCTATAGAGACACCAAATATGATTGGCAACTGTCAAAGCACGCTGGAACAGGTCTACAGAGCACACGCTGAAGTAGGCCTGACACCCAGACGCTTGCAGACAACTAACTGATCTTCTATTACAGTGAAAAAAAATGATTTCTTTAAAATCTAAAGCTTAAGCTATTGTTAAAACAGATATGAGTGGTGGCACTGACTGTGCAAATGGGCAAGGCATCCAACCTGACACAGAAGCTGGCAGGCAGGCAACTGCTCTTCTATTACAGTGAAAACAAATTATTTATTTTAAATCTAAAGCTTAACCAATTGTTAAAACAGATATGAGTGGTGGCACTGGGCAAGTGGGCACAGTATCCAATGTGAACCTCACACAGAAGCTGGCAGGCAGGCAACTGCTCTTCCATTACAGTGAAAAAAATTATTTATTTAAAATCTAAAGCTTAACCAATTGTTAAAACAGATATGAGTGGTGGCACTGACTGTGCAAATGGGCAAGGCATCCAACCTGACACAGAAGCTGGCAGGCAGGCAACTGCTCTGCTATTACAGTGAAAACAAATTATTTATTTTAAATCTAAAGCTTAACCAATTGTTAAAACAGATATGAGTGGTGGCACTGGGCAAGTGGGCACAGTATCCAATGTGAACCTCACACAGAAGCTGGCAGGCAGGCAACTGCTCTTCTATTACAGTGAAAAAAAATATTTATTTTAAATGTAAAGCTTAACCAATTGTTAAAACAGATATGAGTGGTGGCACTGGGCAAGTAGGCACAGTATCCAATGTGAACCTCACACAGAAGCTGGCAGGCAGGCAACTGCTCTTCTATTACAGTGGAAACAACATTTTGGTTGTAAAAGCACGCTATAGAGACACCAGATATGAGTGGCAACTGTCAAAGTACGCTGGCAGGGTTGTGCAGGGCACACGCTGAAGGAAGGCCTGACAGAGCCGCTTGAAGGACACTGACTGTCTGCTATTAGCTTACACTGGAAACCTTTTTTCTTTGTAAAAGCACGCTAAAGAGACACCAGATATGATTGGCAACTGTCAAAGCACGCTGGCACAGGTCTGCAGAGCATACGCTGAAGTAGGCCTGACACCCAGACGCTTGCAGACAACTAACTGATCTTCTATTACAGTGAAAAAAAATGATTTCTTTAAAATCTAAAGCTTAAGCTATTGTTAAAACAGATATGAGTGGTGGTACTGACTGTGCAAATGGGCAAGGCATCCAACCTGACACAGAAGCTGGCAGGCAGGCAACTGCTCTTCTATTACAGTGAAAACAAATTATTTATTTTAAATCTAAAGCTTAACCAATTGTTAAAACAGATATGAGTGGTGGCACTGGGCAAGTGGGCACAGTATCCAATGTGAACCTCACACAGAAGCTGGCAGGCAGGCAACTGCTCTTCTATTACAGTGAAAAAAATTATTTATTTAAAATCTAAAGCTTAACCAATTGTTAAAACAGATATGAGTGGTGGCACTGGGCAAGTAGGCACAGTATCCAATGTGAACCTCACACAGAAGCTGGCAGGCAGGCAACTGCTCTTCTATTACAGTGGAAACAACATTTTGGTTGTAAAAGCACGCTATAGAGACACCAGATATGAGTGGCAACTGTCAAAATACGCTGGCAGGGTTTTGCAGGGCACACGCTGAAGGAAGGCCTGACAGAGCCGCTTGAAGGACACTGACTGTCTGCTATTAGCTTACACTGGAAACCTTTTTTCTTTGTAAAAGCACGCTAAAGAGACACCAGATATGATTGGCAACTGTCAAAGCACGCTGGCACAGGTCTGCAGAGCACACGCTGAAGTAGGCCTGACACCCAGACGCTTGCAGACTACTAACTGATCTTCTATTACAGTGAAAAAAAATGATTTCTTTAAAATCTAAAGCTTAAGCTATTGTTAAAACAGATATGAGTGGTGGCACTAACTGTGCAAATGGGCAAGGCATCCAACCTGACACAGAAGCTGGCAGGCAGGCAACTGCTCTTCTATTACAGTGAAAACAAATTATTTATTTTAAATCTAAAGCTTAACCAATTGTTAAAACAGATATGAGTGGTGGCACTGGGCAAGTGGGCACAGTATCCAATGTGAACCTCACACAGAAGCTGGCAGGCAGGCAACTGCTCTTCTATTACAGTGAAAAAAAATATTTATTTAAAATCTAAAGCTTAACCAATTGTTAAAACAGATATGAGTGGTGGCACTGACTGTGCAAATGGGCAAGGCATCCAACCTGACACAGAAGCTGGCAGGCAGGCAACTGCTCTTCTATTACAGTGAAAACTAATTATTTATTTTAAATCTAAAGCTTAACCAATTGTTAAAACAGATATGAGTGGTGGCACTGGGCAAGTGGGCACAGTATCCAATGTGAACCTCACACAGAAGCTGGCAGGCAGGCAACTGCTCTTCTATTACAGTGAAAAAAAATATTTATTTTAAATGTAAAGCTTAACCTATTGTTAAAACAGATATGAGTGGTGGCACTGGGCAAGTAGGCACAGTATCCAATGTGAACCTCACACAGAAGCTGGCAGGCAGGCACCTGCAATTACATTACACAGGAAAAAAAAAAAAAAAGCAGCCTGATGTTATAGCCCTAAAAAGGGCTTTTTGGGGTGCTGTCCTTACAGCAGAGATCAGATGAGTCCTTCAGGATTGTAGTGGACACTGAATACCCTAGCCTAGCTATCAATTTCCCTATCTAATCAGCAGCAGCTAAACTTTCCCTCCTCTCACTAAGCATGCATCTTCCGAATGAATCAAAAATGGATGCTGGGAGGGAGGTTGGAGGGTGTGGAAGGGAGGGAGTGCTGCTGATTGGCTGGAATGTGTCTGCTGACCGAGAGGCACAGGGTCAAAGTTTGCCCAATGATGACGAATAGGGGGCGGATCGAACTGCGCATGTGTCCGCCCGCCGTGGCGAACGCGAACACGCTAATTTCGCCGGGAACTGTTCGCCGGCGGACAGTTCGGTACATCACTACTTAAAAGTTATTCACCACTTCCGACCATAGCATGCTCACTATAGGTGAATTTCTACTCACTGTGGCTCTAATGGCTAGGGGAAATTTTGAGCCCTGCTTTATATGGCCCCAATATCACGACTTAGGAGATGCCAGAATATTTTGGACCTATTAAATGGTCCCAATAATTGGGCACAGGATATGCCCAGTTTCCTGGTCTATGTTGTGTTTTTCATATTTTGGCCCATGAGATGCCCAGTCTCGTGAGCCCGTGCCCATATTAACTTGGCCCTTAAGACACTCATTTGCCTCACTTATTGGGACCCAGGAAATGCTCAGTCTTCTGGGCTCCTAAAGTGTTCTATTATTATTATATAGCTCCAAAACACCCTTCATTTGTTTTACCACAATTTTTCCTCTATTAAATATGCTGTTATAAAGTCTCATATGGTTCAATCATCTATGGTGTCTGACCCTCATTGACCCAGATGTAGGTCCATCCCCTACTGTCACTGGGGTTGTACCCCAACTTACAGGAATGGCAAATCCCACAAATAGAGGTACGAAACGATGTATAACCGGTCCTTAGAGTGACCGGACTTAACATTAATACAGATAAAGACAGAGTCAGGAATAGTCAGGTCAGGGATATAGAAGTACAGATAAATGGCATAACAAGCTGGGTCGGGATATCAGAAGTACACAAAGTCATATGCAAGCCAAGGTCAATATCAGGATATAACAAGAGTGACTTAAGAATAGCACTAATATGTGTCAGGACAGAAACTATAATAGGGCAACGAGTAAGTTCCAGGACAGGCTTTAAATAGGTTCATATGAATTCCCATTGGTCTACTTTATCTGTGTGTCACCTAGATGATGCAGTTTCTTTAAGGGCGTGACATCATGGAAATAACTTTTATTTATAGGGGCTGCAGTTCGGCCCGCAAACCAGCAGTGGGAGCTGTTTGCGGGACCAAAGGTGAGGAATCCTTTTCAGGCCGGGGGGACACATGGAGCTTTTGGTCCGCGTGGCCTGAGAAGGGGAGCGTCGTAAGTGCCAAGCACAGGTAAGTTCTTAACACCTACCTGTGATTCAAAGAAAAATGGTAGATAGGATAATTTGTGTCCCATCCCCACCTGACCTTTACCCCCATCCTATTTTGTCCTCCATATCATCTACTTCCCTCACCTCCTAAATTAACAAGCAATTCTCCCAATCAATGTGTCAAAAGACCATTCACCAAGTCATTTGCAAATAGCATCAATCCCACTTCTTCCCACTTGCCTCAATCTTTATTTCACTTTTTTCTTATTTTCCTTTGACTTACTCACTCTCAAATTAATTTTTCTCATACTCCTCCACTCCTCATCTCATAAATCTTTCCCAATCCCTCTCTCTCTAAATCCTTTCCCTATTTGTCTCCTACACTGTATGAATCATTATCTGCAAAGACACTCCATGTCTGTATTGCTAAGGAATAAAATCAGAACAAGAAAGTACCAGGGCAGGTAGCAGGTGCACTGGTGCTGTATCTGATTCTGCACAGTTGTCACAAACTATGACCAGCTCTACCTCCTTACCATCAACCACAGGCAGAGCGGGGGAGAGGGGGAGGATCAGTGTTCCCTCTAATTTTTAGTAGTTGGCGCGCTCAAAAATATTTTGTTGTGCAAATTGTATTTCCTGTGTGTCTAAATTTTATTATTTAAGCAAATTATTATAATACCTACATCTATATCCTTGCCAAATTGTGCACATTTACTTTGCCTGCATTACCTGACTCTGAATCTCTGAACCTGCCTGGTGATGATGATTCTGCTGAAGCCTGCAGTGCCTGTCTGGTGAGATGCCTGGGGACTCAGTAACTGAGGGGGGATGAAGGAGTCATTTTTCTCTGTCATTTTCAGCCACATCCTGACAAATATATTGACATCTTGCGGGAGAGTGGCTGAGATTCCCGCAAGTAAGGGAACGCAGGCCCTGGTCCAGAGAAAATCCACAGCCTTTGTGCACAATATTTTATTATGTGTACTAAAGGCAATACGAATTTGTGCATGCACACCTTAGTGGGAAGAGTGGGGAGAATAGTGCCAGTAGTTGACAGAGGCGGTTGTACATGAACAGTAGGACCCCTTATCATCCAGCATTTAAGAAAAAAAACTAAATTAAAAAGTTCCTCTTGCCTAGCTGCTGCTGCCAGTGCCACTTACATCCACCATCATTTGCTACTTTAGAATTCAGTGTGCGTCTGTTACACTGTTTGTGCTTGCTTTAGAAACCACTACAATGAAAGGCATTTAAACTGGGGGAAAAATAATAAGAAAAAAAGTAAGTGGACAGTTAATGACTCACTAACCCATTCCACCATTTCTTTTTTAAAACTTCTAGTACCAAACTTAGGCCAAACCGAACAGCTTAATAAGCTAAATTCTGTCAATCAGAAAATGTTTTGTTTTCAAAGTGTTTTGTAAAAAGTGCAGTTTCTCGCCCTGCACATGTCTAGCAGTTCATGTAAGCATATGTGGCATTAGCTTATCTTTATATAGCCTTTCAGAAACAATATATTTGTTTAAACAAAGGTCTTTATGTTATCCTGTTAGCTCATTAGATTAAGTCTCCCCTCCACCTGCCATGCTTTGAGGCACCTCATGCTTCTATATTGGAGCTCAAAATTATTTTTACAGTATCTTCTTTACATACCGGAAAAAAGAAGTGGAAAGAGAAAATCCCCTAGCATATAGCTAGTGGGAAATCAATACCACTGGGCAAATACCTCCTAGGTATATTGTCACATAAACTCAGGTAAATAAACCTTTATTAGAAAAAAAAATATATATATATAATTAAACACCAGAATATTGTGTAAAACAGATGAAAACTAACACCTAATAAAAAGTTTGGGCAGAGCCTCGAGGTCACCTTAAATATATTATATACAGTGGGAGCACATAGGATAGTAGCGTTTGGAATATAATTAGAATATAATTAGAAGTAGTCACTGGATGGCGTCCCTTAAGGTGTATAATACAAATATATACATAGGTGACCAAAAAAATGAGGTCTCAAAAATAGAACCTGAAGGGAAAAATATACATAGATGGCAGTGGTGATAGTTTCAGAGGTGAATAAGGCAATGAATCACAGGGCTAGGTGTTGGTAAACTTAAACCTAGGCAGGCAAAGTAGAGGCTAGCCTATAGTGTAACATTCACTCCAATATGGAGTTGAGAGTAATGAGGAAACCAATTCCCTTGTAATTAATAACTGGAACCAATAAAGGAGTGAAAAAAGGTAGCACTGCGTCAAATGGATGCCAGAACCTGAATCACCCTAAATAAACTATCTAAATAAAGCCATAGCTAACTGCTGCTTCAAGGCAGCCTGTCCAAATCCCTCCAGACTAAAGAAATAGGATGCATGAATAGCGTCCAAACAGCCCAAGCAAGAAAGTAAAAAATAATAAACGGAGTAAAGTTAGTGAAAAATCATAGCGTCGGCTAAATACAGCTCGACGCGCGTTTCGGCGTGTTAAAAACGCCTTTGGCTCTTGACAAGCTATGGCTTTATTTAGATAGTTTATTTATGGTGATTCAGGTTCTGGCATCCATTTGACGCAGTGCTACCTTTTTTCACTCCTTTATTGGTTCCAGTTATTAATTACAAGGGAATTGGTTTCCTCATTACTCTCAACTCCATATTGCAGTGAATGTTACACTATAGGCTAGCCTCTACTTTGCCTGCCTAGGTTTAAGTTTACCAACACCTAGCCCTGTGATTCATTGCCTTATTCACCTCTGAAACTATCACCACTGCCATCTATGTATATTTTTCCCTTCAGGTTCTATTTTTGAGACCTCATTTTTTTGGTCACCTATGTATATATTTGTATTATACACCTTAAGGGACGCCATCCAGTGACTACTTCTAATTATATTCTAATTATATTCCAAACGCTACTATCCTATGTGCTCCCACTGTATATAATATATTTAAGGTGACCTCGAGGCTCTGCCCAAACTTTTTATTAGGTGTTAGTTTTCATCTGTTTTACACAATATTCTGGTGTTTAATTATATATATATATATATATATATATATATATATATATATATATTTTCTAATAAAGGTTTATTTACCCGAGTTTATGTGACAATATACCTAGGAGGTATTTGCCCAGTGGTATTGATTTCCCACTAGCTATATGCTAGGGGATTTTCTCTTTCCACTTCTTTTTCCTGATTATTATATTTGGGGTTAGGCCCCTTTGAATACCTCCTGTAACCCCTCTTGGTTATTGGTGGTGGATTCTTTCCACCTCCTATTTCCTTTCTTTTTTTCCTGTTCTTTACATACATTCATTACTGGAAAAAATGAATCATGTTGATCAGTATATTCTTTTTGAAAACACATTAAATACATTTTCAATTTAAGAGAGCAAAAACTGTAATTCCTTTCCTGTTGAATCACTCTTTTGCTACATGTAAGAGTTTAATGCATATAAAATGCCAACACTTTTCACGGAGCTGTGTAACTCTTACAATGATAAATGTATACAGTATGTCATGAATTCTTCTCCAGAGGGTTTGTAATGTGCAAGTTTTATATCAAACTTTCAGGTGCCATAAAATTAAGATCTCTGCTCATCACTAGAGAGTCAGAAAAATGAGCCATACATTTTGAAGTTCTTATCCCTTTTAGCACACCCAGCATACCCAGATCTGGCATATTGCAGCAATTTTGGGACCCTGTCCCTCTGTCTGTTCTTGGTTCCCTGGTGTCCTCCACCTGAAGAGACCAGGGAACTGTCACGAGCAAGCATAACTGGACCCAATAAACCAGTGCTAAGTTGTGTCAGGAGGCTAGGACCATGAAAAGAACAGTGCTTTGTAAATGATCTGCTTTTAGTGAGGACACCAAGGGTGATTGTTGGTCACCTTGGTGTGTATTCAACCCAGGCTAACACATCCCTGCTTTGGACAGCTCAACCTCTTTTCAGGTGTCACACGTCCCAGTTTTGGGAGGCATGCTTTACACAAGTCTTGCATACAGCTATGGAACTGTATAGGCTAATGAGTTACAAGCGTCTGAGGCACAGCAAATAGAAAAATAATAAAGCATTCTTTCATTTGAAAATAAATATTTTTTTCATTTTATTGGTTAAATCACTTAATCGTAAAATATTTTTATGTCCTGGTTAGGCACAGGCATCTCTTTTTTCTAATATACAATGGTTATGACTTGGAAAAATCTTCTGTCTTTTTTTTTCCAAAATTACTATTATTCTTTGTTATGATTTTCATCATTCGAGGTGGCATGCAGAGAGCAGCCAGTATGCCTATATGATGCAGGCCAGGGGAGTTATTCAAATGTATAGACAGCTTAAGTAGTGAATGGACAGGTTAGAGTTGTTCTCCGTTTCGATAAGTAAATTCAATGGTCAGAAGAAATGTGTGGGAGAAAAAAAAAATCATAAGGAACAGTCATGAACTCCACTGGGTATTCTGGCTCTTGGAAAAAAAATGGACTTTTAACTTCTTAGCTCTTGTCAATCTAAAAGTACACAATGATTATAGAAAGAACCCACTGTGCCTGCTTTTTACAGAAATCGCCTTAGTTACAGTCTAATTATGTGCATCTATTTAGTATATTGTAAGGAACACTTTACTGAAATAATGCTAATGTGATTATTGTAGGTCAATTAAGTACATACGGAGGAATGCATTGACATTAAAGTTTTTTTTAAAGTGCTGCCTGATTGTAGTTTAATTTTTGTTATGTTCTCCTTGGGATACCAGTCTTTATTCTCTTTTTTATACGTTTATGGTTACCCATTGAGTCCACCATACATTTTCTTTATATACATTTTATATTGTTATATATATATAATTAGTCCTTGTTCGATTTTGTTTTGTTTTATAGTCTGACCCTTAGGACCATGACTCAGATTTCTCAAAAATGTCATTGTGTAGTTGTCCTCACGGTGATGCTTGTCTTCCAATCATTTATACCATAATTATTTTAAAATGATGCTGTCAAAGATGTCATATGTCTTTCCATCTGTCTATCCATCCACCCATTGCTGCCATGTCATCTCCTCTGTTATATGTGGAATTGTGAGGAGTGGAAAATAAAAATGGCATAATTTGAGTATTGACTTAAGTTGTTGAAAATAAGATATGATAGAAACATTGAAATACATAAGGGGAATAAACACAGGAAAGGAGGAGACAATATTTAAAAGAAGAAAAACTATCACTACAAGAGGACATGGTCTTAAATTAGAGGGGCAAATCTTTAAAAAAAATTTTTTAGGAAGTATTACTTTACTGAGAGAGTAGTGGACACATGGGATAACCTTTCAGCTGCAGTGGCAGAGGTTAACACAGTGAAGGAGTTTAAGTATATATGTGGAATAGGCATAAGGCTATCCTAGACTTAAGATAAGGCAAAGGGACTAATGAAAGTATTTAGAAAATTTGGCAGACTAGATGGGCCGAATGGTTCTTATCTGCCGTCACATTCTATGTTTCTATATGAAAGTGTAGGGATTTTATTTTGTTTTATCAGATTCAGTAAGTAACTGAAAATTTTACTCCAAATTGAATCAGCAGAATTTGAGCCAATTGGTCTTCGGCTGAATTCCGTATGTTTGAAGGACTAGGTGTAAAATCAAGCAAACAATAAATCGATGCCGGAATATGTTTGGATGCTTCAAGATTAGGACTTTCACAAATGGCACAAAAAAAAATAAAAATAAAAAAGAGATGATTGGTAGGAAAAAAGAAGATTGGTGTCTTGGACAGCCACTAAATGTTGATTTTATTCACAGATAAAGTGAAAAGTGAATAACTGAGGGAAAAGGACGGAGCAGCAAAAAAATAGAAATAATATATTCCCTTAATATACATGTTATATCAATATATGCATGTAGATTGTATTTATAGATCCTCTTTTTCCCTCCAATAGGTGAAAGCATCTTATACAGTAAATGTCTACCTAGTGGAAGTGATGTTGTATTAAAAAAAAATCCCTACCATCTATCCCTACTGCCAAGAATAAGAACTCTGCATGTTGTCTACCGATTCCTTCCATCTGTGTCCTTGGATTAAAACATTTGGATAAACTTTTCAGTTGATCATAATTTGTAAGAAAAACGATTTATATACAAAAAAACCTATATACTTTAATGGTGACTTCTGTAGACGAACCATTTGAAAAGTTTTTCTAACAGATTGTGATTGTTTGAAGAAAGTATCCATAACAATTAAGTTGGGAACTGTGATGGATCTGATAGGGCATTCTCTATACTTGGCCTCTTTTTCACCATTCTGCTTTTTACTCTGCCCAGTTAGTAGACATGCATTTGTTGCATTCGTCCGTCATTGATTTGAATTGTTTGACATCGAATGGATTCATCCTAAACAAAAACACTCAATCAAACAAATTGATTTATTTAACAGCATTGACTCCAAAGGGGTTTGTTTTGGGGGAATCGTTTCATTGTCAAAAAATGAATTTGTTTATTGATGATTGCAACAAATGCACAAGTCTACCAGTTATCTGTTTCAATGCATTTTTGTCTTTCAGTAGCACTCCCTTCATAAATTGCATTGCTGCTGTTTTTATAGTCATTGTGCGTCTCTGGGGATGCCAATTCCACCCCAACTCCAGTTCTAAGGCTATACCTTCAAAACTTGGGAAGCATGTCCTCCTGCAGTCAGTAAAGAAAAATATAACCCATCCCATATATTCCCTGTTAAGGGTTAATAAGTATGTAGGGATTTAGGAAAATACCCATCTCTGTCTCATTAGACATTTCTTCACCTGAAGCTCAAGGAAGCAAGGTGAATTGGTAGTGTAGGAACCACCTACAGAGAGGTTTGCCTTGACGTGGCAGCTGGGCTTACATCTAATGGCCATTGGAGTTACTAAATAACCTCCATTGATTTAAATGTACATAGGGATTTGGGCTAGTGCACAGGTAACTCTTTTTTTTCTTTATAATGCATATTTGTTTACCATTACAACTAGGCAGTTTTGTATAGAGTAGTGGAGTAGTCTGAGATTGCCAATTTCACCATATTTACCTGTATCACTACTTCATGGTGATGTGAAGTATACAACAAGTGTTGCCGTGCAGTATGTCCAATTCAAATGAAGGAGCAAATAAAAAAAATAAAAAAAATTAAAGGGCAGAATCTTTGGAATTCTTCCTCCCGGAGCTTGTGAATGTTTAACTCCACGACATTCCCTACTCATCATCATATTTCTGCTTAGGAAAAAAGAGTTAATGTGGTACCCTCGGAAAATGGTGCTGTTCTCTGACACCTATGCTTATCCATCTCTCCTGTGCACTGATGCACGAAAAAAGAGTTGAAAAAAGTGGCAGCATAATCTGTACTCAGCAACGATGGGTGGCATTGAAGCCAGCAGTGTCCTTTTTTTTCTTTTATAGTTCAATTGCCTTTAAATTAAAATTATTTTCCAAAAACCCAAAGATTAAACGTGTATATGAAATACAGAGCGTTACAAATCATTATCAAGGTTAATTGTGAAAAACGGTCCACTGTTTTTGGTATAAATCATTCACTAACGATGTGTCCTAATTACGCTTATTATTGTTGTCGTGGTTTCTAACAAGGTTTGAGTACCTGCAAGCTAAGCAGATTTTATCAGTTTAAAATAAAGGAGAAAATTTAAATAGAAACAGCATTTTGAAACCACTGGACACATTATATTTAAAGCACACCTGTTATACATAAATGCAATGTAACACCATCTACCATTATTTTTTTTTCATATAAATTTTTTTCACAATTTACATATTGCAAATAAAAAACTTGAAAAAAAGGATTTCTTAAACCTCCATGTCCACTTCAGTGATTTAAGTGGTCATGGTTGTAGTAGTCTAGCTGTTCAGCTTTTCTGCTTCAAAGGATGCATATCCTTTATGGAATTACCGTAATTTGTTTTTCCTGGATATTATTCATGGCAGCATCATTTATAGGTAGCTCCACCTACAGCCTAAACAGAACAGGAAATACTAAAGACAACAAAGAGCTGCATGCCGCTAAAAAGTTTGTGTGGTGAGATGGAGTCATTGAGCTTTGCTCCAGGTTGAGGGCCCAACTGTGTTCCTGTAAACGGGCTAAAGCTTGGATTGTATGAAGTATTATGGTTCGATAAGATGAGGCAATGATCAGGATGTCATCTAGTTAATGGAAGATCCTTATACCTTAAACTCAAAAGATGAGGATGATGAGGATTTTAGAAAATGTTCGGAGCGGAAGTCTTTTGAACTGGAAGTGGCTGTTGAAGATGTAGAAACGTAAGAACTTGTAGTGCAGGGGACAGACTGGGATCTGATAATATACATCTTTTAAGTCTATTGACGTGAGCCAGTACCCTGGTTTGGTGGAATGTGTGTTTGTGGAAACAGAATAGAATTGAACGACAGATTCTTTAGATGTTGATTCACGTTTTTGAAATCTATAAATGACCTCCACTTCCAGTTCGACTTTGGAGCCAAAAAGACTATGGAGTAGAGAACTTTGAATATTTCTGGTGATGGAACTTTCTCCAATATGCCTTGGTTGAAGTGAATAGAAATAGAGTTTCTCATGCCTTTTTCCTTGACCGCTTTTGGAGTGCTTGATCTTTTGAAAAGGAAGTTTTTGAATTCCAATTGGTATCCTCTTTCAAGAATAGACAGGACTCTCGAGTCAGAAATACATTTGTTCCAAGCTATGCTATCCTTAGAGGCAAGAGGTTGACTGTGGGTACCTTATTCTTAACAGGACACTATAGTCACCAGAACAACTACAGCTTAATGTGGTTGTTCTGGCGAGTATAATTGCTCCCTTCAGGCATTTTCATGTAAAGACTGCCTTTTCAGAGACGCTGAATTTTCCTCATAGAGATGCATTGATTCAATGCATCTCTATGAGGAGGTCCTGATTGGCCAAAACAGCATTTGGCCCTGCCTCCATTCAGATTTTAGCCAATCCAATGCTATAGGAAAGCATTGGATTGGCTAAAAATCGGCCATTTTGATGATGTAACAAAGGAAATAAGGTGAGTTTTAAACTTTTATAGGTGGGTTAAGGGGGGGGGGGAAGCCAGCTAAATGGTGGGTTTAGCACTATAGGGTCAGGAAGACATGTTTTATTTTTCTCTGGTCTTTTCCATTCATCAACTATAATTTCTTTGGATGGTCTGAAAAATTAGGTCTTGAAGATTTTAGGTCCTCAAAAAATCTGTCTGATTCCAGCGAGTCCATTTTCACTTCAGGAAATCTAAGGGTTTCTCTGATAAGGGATATTAATATATTTACAGATTTGAAGCTCCAAGCATTCATAACTTGGCTCCGACTCCTCTTCTTCGTCTTCTGAAGGGCATTCAAAGTAATCCAGTTTGGATTCTGAAGAGAATAAGAGCTTATTGAATTAAAGCCATTTAGATGGGATCAGCTTCAATATCCCTCAGCTATGGTTTGTGAAATCCAGTCTGCCAGTTCCTCTAGCGAAGAGGGTCTTTTAAGGTATTTTTCAGCTTTTTCTGCAGTGTAGGTATAAGTTTTCCCCTTTGGTGCAATTTTGTTGCAGCCCGGGCATCTGTTAGATTTGTATTTGTGTTTCAGAGTGGATCTTTCCTGGCTCTTGCTGCATTGAGAAAGCCTTTGGCCCACCATGTTTTAACATTTTTACTCAACGCCACATCCTCCCTTTAGACCAACCTCTATTTTAAAAGTTTTCCTTATTGTAGAACCCAGAGATTGGAGTGGGGAGCAGGCTGCCAGTTAAATTGGCCAAACACTTCAATATTGAACTCATCACGCATCAGTCTTATATGGATACCTATCATGTCTTCTAATATGGTGTTTAGTGTGTTTTCAAAATATCCTCTGCATTTCACGTCATTGAAGTGAAGGTGTTTACCATGCTAAAAATACATCACTCATTTAGGGACACTTCACTGCACACTGGGAAGGTTTAATGCATGCTTATTAATTGCATATAGAGAGTATTTTCAAGTATTTTTCAAAGTGTCTAATTTTACAGTATGATTCATTTGTTTGTCCTTGGATATGTTTCAGGTTTTTAATTGTTAACATCCATTCACACTCTTTAAATGTACAATGTGTTGTGGCTTGACCCTCTTCCCTTCACTCTAGGGTTGAAAAGGTTTGATACATTGTGTGCCATCACCAAGCTTATTTTCATTGTTCTATTTTCATGCCTTGGTTGTTAAAAAACATGTCACATTTGCCTTTATTGTAAAATATTCCCGTTTAGCTTGATTGTGAAAATAGCACTCTACTCTATTGTAAAAGGGTCAAAAAAATAAAAAAAACACAATTTGTATCTTTTCAATTTAGTGTAAAGGGCTGTCTGAACCATTAGCAGGATTTTTTTTTTTTGCTGTGCTTATAGTCAGAAAATGCTTATTTTTGCTCTTTCTGATTCATGTTTTATTACAAGAGAGCAAGATTACAGTCTTCGGAAACCAGGTATTTTGCACTTTCTGAGAACCCATATTTTGAAATGTCTAAGGCTGTAGTTTTGTAAAAAGAAAAAATAAATAAATAAATAAGAAAGCAAAACTAATAACCAGCATTTCAAGTTTGTGCTATTCAATAAACCATATGCTTTACATACTGAATGCATTAATGTGTTGTACTTTTATTGAACATTACTAGGTGCTTTAGGTCTTTTACTGTAAATGTTTTCTTTGTATGTGTAGGATAAACAGTATATTGTGTTGTTTAGATACCATGGGAAATTAAGAACATTAAGATTTTAAAGGAATATTATAGGGTCAGGAATACAAATGCGTTTTACTAACCCTACAGTGTTAAAAAACATGTTATGGCCCCAGCCTCTCCTTGCGCCCTTGTAGAAAGGTTTAAAACTTACATTTATTCCAGAACCACTTGGGTCTGCCATTGCTGGCTCTGCCCACAATCTCTGTCAATCCAATAGGAGTTAGGATTTACCATTGGAAAGTATGTTAGGCTAATGTGCATGCGAAGCAAAATGCCACACTGCGCCTCATAGAGATGTACTGTCTCAGTGCATCTCTATTGGGAAGATTCAGCACTTCCATGCAGATGACCTACGATGCAAGGTCTGACTGACTTCCACTAGAGGTGTCCCTATGCAGTAATGTAAACACTGCCTTTCCACTGAAAATGCAGTGTTTGCAGCAAAAAACCTGCAGGGACAGGCTAAAGACACAACAAAACCTACATTACATTGTAGTTGTTAACTATAGTGTACCTTTAAAAAAATGTCTCTACTTGGGCTTAATGCCAACATACAGTAAATTAACAGACCTGATGAAGGCCAGGCATATATCCAATTCAGGTGGTGCAGGAGCCATTTTATACTGCAAAATGACTGGAGGGAGTCTAATACTGCATTGTTGAGGAAGGCAATTGGGGTTGATTTTAGCTTTGAGCAATGGAAGGAACGGGTTTAGTACTGTACAATAATGATTTTCATTAATTATCTTCTGGTCAATTCACAAATTTTCTATGTTTCATTTTTTATTGATTTTTGGAGGATGCATTGCTGACAAAATACATACAGTCTGCTTAAATGGTATGGGTTTTATTATTATTATTATTATTATTATTGCCATTTATATAGCGCCAACAGATTCCGTAGCGCTTTACAATATTTTGAGAGGGGGGGGATGTAACAATAAATAAGACAATTACAAGAAAACTTACAGGAATAATAGGTTGAAGAGGACCCTGCTCAAATGAGCTTACAGTCTATAGGAGGTGGGGTATTAGAAACATTAGGATAGGAAATATCAAGTAGGAGTGAAGCAGAGCTGGAGGAGAGAGCAAAGCACTATCCCATAGGGACAGGTATGTAAGGGAGAGATTACTCTGGGAGGCCATACGCTTTCCTGAAGAGATGGGATTTAAGGCCCTTCTTAAATGATTGAAGACTAGGGGAGAGTCTGATGGCAGTAGGCAAGTTATTCCATAGGAGAGGAGCCGCCCGTGAGAAGTCCTGCAAGCGTGAGTTGGCCGTACGGGTGCGAGCAGCGGTCAGGAGGTGGTCGCGGGCAGAGCGGAGGGTACGAGGAGGGGCATACCTCTGGATCAGTGAAGAGATATAAGAGGGGCTGGAATTGTTCAGTGCTTTAAATGTATGGGTTAGCACTTTGAATTGACTCCTATAGGATACAGGGAGCCAATGTAAGGACTGGCAGAGGGGCGAGGTGTGAGAGGACCGACTGGATAGGAAAATCAGTCTAGCTGCAGCATTCATTACAGACTGTAGCGGGGCAGTACGGCTTTTGGGGAGACCAATCAGGAGAGGGTTACAGTAATCCATGCGGGAAATTACTAGAGCATGGACAAGCTCCTTGGTAGCATCTTGCGTAAGAAAGGGGCGGATGCGGGCTATGTTTTTGAGTTGGAACCTACAGGACTTGGCAACAAACTGGATGTGAGACTCAAAGGTGAGACCAGAGTCAAGTATGACGCCAAGACAGCGCGCTTGTAGGGATGGACTTATGTGGATATCACTGACTTGAAGGGAGAGTGAGAGAGGAGGATCAGTATTAGGAGGAGGAAAGACAAGGAGTTCAGTTTTAGAGAGGTTAAGTTTGAGAAAGCGTGACGACATCCAGTCAGAGATGGAAGAGAGGCAAGCAGTGACACGTTGCAGGACGGCCGGGGAGAGGTCCGGTGAGGAGAGGTATATCTGAGTGTCATCAGCGTACAGGTGGTAGTTGAATCCAAAAGAGGCAATAAGTTTTCCAAGAGAGGCAGTATAAAGAGAAAATAGAAGGGGACCAAGGACAGAGCCTTGGGGAACTCCAACCGAGACAGGGCGAGGGGAGGAGGTATCCTTGGAAAAGGAGACACTAAATGAGCGTTGGGAGAGATAGGAGGAAAACCAAGAGAGGACAGAGTCACAGAGACCGAGTGATTGAAGAGTTTGAAGGAGGAGAGAATGATCAACTGTGTCAAAGGCAGCAGAGAGGTCAAGGAGAATTAATATGGAGTAGTGACCTTTGGATTTAGCGGAGATTAGGTCATTAGTCACTTTGATAAGAGCGGTCTCAGTAGAGTGGAGAGGGCGGAAGCCAGACTGAAGAGGGTCAAGGAGAGAGTTGGAATTAAGGAAGTGAGACACACGGGTAAAGACAAGTCTTTCCAAAAGCTTTGATGAGTAAGGGAGCAGGGATATGGGACGATAGTTCGAGGGGGAGGACGGGTCAAGAGATGGTTTTTTCAGGATAGGTATTACAGTGGCATGTTTAAGGTCAGCAGGAACAGTGCCAGAAGAGAGAGAGCAGTTAAAGATGTGTGTTAGGATAGGCACAAGACAAGGGGAGAGAGATCTGATGAGGTGAGATGGGACAGGATCAAGTGGGCAAGTGGTGGGGCGAGAGGAATGGAGAAGTGCAGCCACCTCTTGTTCAGTAGCTGGGGAGAAAGTCTGAAGGGTAGGGAAAGCATGATTTATGTGTGGTTGAGAAAGAGAACGGCAAGGAGGGGAGAATTGTTTCCTTAGCTGTTCAATCTTGTCAGTAAAGTAATATGCAAAGCTATCAGCTGTAAGGTTAGTTTGGGGGGTGGCCACAGCAGGGCGGAGAAGGGAATTAAAAGTGTCAAAGAGACGTCTGGGATTGCGGGAGCATGAACTAATGAGAGAGGAAAAGTAGGACTGTTTGGCGAGGGCAAGGGCTGCGCTGTACGAAAGCAACATGAATCTATAATGAAGATAGTCTGCCTGGGTGCGGGACTTCCTCCAGGAGCGTTCAGCACAGCGGGAGCAACTCTGCAGATAGCGTGTTGATTTATTATGCCAAGGTTGGGGTCGTGTTCTCCTCGTGGTGCATGTTTGGAGTGGGGCTGCAGTGTTCAAGGCAGATGTGAGGGTAGTGTTATATGTGGAGATGGCCAGTGAGGGACAGGAGAGGGAAGGGATGGATAGCAGTTGTGAATCAATGTCAGCCGACAGCTGCTGGAGGTCAATAGAGTTAAGGTTCCTCCTGAGCTGAGGGGGGTTAGGCTGAGGTTGTTGGGTGAGGGGGTAATTGAGAGCAAACGATAAGAGGTGGTGATCAGAGAGAGGAAATGGAGTATTGCAGATATTAGATAATGTACATGAATAGGAGAAAATAAGGTCGAGGGTATTGCCAGCTACATGAGTGGGAGAATTAGCCCACTGCAATAGTCCAAGGGAGGAAGTAATTGAAAGTAGTTTAGAGGCTGCTGGGGTTAAAGGTGGGTTAATGGGAATATTGAAGTCTCCAAGAATTAGGGATGGAATGTTGGAAGAGAGGAAGTAGGGTAGCCAGGCAGCAAAGTGGTCAAGGAAGAGGAGAGGGGAACCAGGGGGACGATAGATGACGGCAATGTTAGCAGAGAAGGGTTTGAAAAGGCGAATTGAATGAATTTCGAATGATGGGAAAGAGAGGGAAGGGGGGGTGGGCAGGGTTTTAAAGGAGCAGTGGGGTGAGAGAAGAAAACCTACACCGCCACCTTTAATCTCCGCTTGTCTTGGATTGTGGGTAAAGTGAAGACCACCAAAGGACAGTGAGGCAGGGGTAGCAGTATCCGAGGGAGAGAGCCATGTTTCTGTTAGTGCAAGTAGGTTTAGGGAGTGTGAGATAAATAGGTCATGGATGGAAGTAGATTTAAAGGTGCTGCACACAGAGCGTGCATTCCAGAGGGCAGCTTTAAAAGAGGAATTATAGTGAGAATTACATGGAATGGGTATTAGGTTGTAGTGGTTTCTGGTGTTTGAACCAGGTGGCTGAGTAGTGGAGGGACCAGGGTTTGGAGAGACATCACCTGCTGCTAGGAGTAGTAGGATGGAAAGGAAGAGAAGGTGCGAGTAAGATTTAAATGTTGGGGATGAGAGCTTGTATTTAAGGGATTTAGGAGGGGTGTGTGGAGAAAGGCTGGATAAATATGAGTAAAGTGCATGTGATGAATACAGAGATGAGGGGAGATGTTAGCAGGAACAGGTAAGTGAAATGATAGAGGTTTTAGTCCAGTTTCATTAACATTTTTGTTCTGAACGTTATATTTTCTTACAAAAAAACAATCTGAGTGCCTTATGACATGCAGATAATGTATTAATGCTTTTGTTTGGAAGGTTTGCAAAGAGGATGGGGGCTATTTTAGTATTAACATTTTCTAAAGCAATGGAATGCCATAGACTGTCTACGTGTGTGTTTGTGTATATATATATAAAATTGGTAATAATGATTAGGATGATGTAACAATTATAACTGACTAGTCTTTTTTCTTACATCCTCCTTGACTTAAAATAACAATCTTCAGCTGATTAATAGTTGTTACTAATGATCAATTAATCCCAAGTGAAGCCTGTGATGTCACTGGTTTTGAATTTCCTGGTCAGGAGAATGCAGAATGCAATTTGAGGTACTTACATTGTCTGTATTAAAGTGAACCTAGCATGACATGAAATCATCACATTGATCTAAAATATGTTCCTAGGACACACATATATCATTTGTCACATTGATACATTATATATTTTATTGCCAAATGTGGTATTCATCAAATTCTCATCTAGTGTTCCAACACTGCCATAAGCCACGGTCCATAGGTGACGTATTAATGTAACAAGCACATTCTGCTGTCATCTACTGTGCACCAAAGCTTCCAGAACAGTAATGTGACCCACCTGTGAATACTTCCCAAGCAAGACAATCCTCACAGAAGTTGCTGTCATACTAGTTTAATTGTCAGCAAATTGGATACATCTGCCAATCCATTCCTATTGTCCTCTAGCAAACATGAGATGTGCTTGCTAGACGAAAATTCAACACAAATGGATTCCTGACACCATAGTGGTAAAATAACTATTTGGATCCCCAACCTCTCCTTGCAGTGAAAAGGTGAGTTCGCTCAACTTTTTTCCCCACTATGTTCCGGTCTAGCTGGCTCCGTCTAGCTATGCCTCAATGTCTGAGATTATGAAACTTGATGGTGTCAGCAATTAGGAAGCACTGGGAGGCAATTGCACATGGGCGGAAAAACACTGCGTTATGCCAGTCATCATCACCTAATAGAGATGCATTGAATCATGCAGAGCGCGGACACAGAAAGCAACTCTAGTGGCCATCTCAGTGACGGCTGTTTAAGTGGCACCACTAGAGGTGTTACTAGGCAGTAATGTAAACACTGCCTTTTCTCTCCTACAGGGATAGGCCATAGACAACAGAACAACTACATTCAACTTTAGTTGTTCTGGTGGTTATAGTGTCGCTTTAAAGCAGGTATACTTAACAGAAGAACCAGCTGTATGAGGTTTCTGTTTTATGCCAACTTGATGTAGATGAAGTGTTTGATATATATATATATATATATATATATATATATATATATATATATATAAAATACAGAATCCAGTGCACTCACTTATTCACTAAACAATGATTTCATAGAGATTGTAATAGTTTTTTTAAAAACACCTCACCTAGGCAAAAAATGATGGGGGTTTAGTTACATTATATGATCATACATTGCATAAGCCTGCCAATTACGTCAAAGTACCCCATATTTGGCAGGTCCTATCCTAGTAGCAGCCTACTGCTTGCTCTTATGAGATTAATCCACTTACTTGGGAAATACTTCCTTACTGGGACTCTCTGCAAGTCAAGGCTAAATAGGGTCCTGGAATGAGGCACCTGTAACAGGGAGGGGTGCAAAACCAAGTGTCTGTAGAAAGAAAAATTCAACTTACCATTTGACGTCTTCTTTTTTCTAAAATCTTCTTTTTTCAGCCCCAAAAAAGGCCAAATAAAAAGCCATAAGAACTGCCGCAATTTAAAAAAAAAAAAAAAAAAAAACGAGTGCAAAAAAAAATAATCCATCTTCACCCATGGAGAGCTCCGCACAGACTGAGCTGTGCAGGGCAGGGGAATGCTTATAAAGCCTTGCCACACCCTGCAATTAGGCTAAGAACACTCTGATTGGCTGGTTTAAGCCAATCAGAGTGCTCTTTGTCATTTTACACAGCGTGGGAAAATTCTAAGAACTTTCCCACGCTGTGTAAAATGACACAGAGCACTCTGATTGGTTAGATTCCAAGCCCACCAATCACAGTGCTCTGTGTCATTTTACACAGCATTTTTACACATAAAATTTTCCGTTTGCAAATGTTCGCGAACGGGCGAACCCGGCGAACCGCCATAGACTTCAATAGGCAGGCGAATTTTAAAACCCACAGGGACTCTTTCTGGCCACAATAGTGATGGAAAAGTTGTTTCAAGGGGACTAACACCTGGACTGTGGCATGCCGGAGGGGGATCCATGGCAAAACTCCCATGGAAAATTACATAGTTGATGCAGAGTCTGGTTTTAATCCATAAAAGGCATAAATCACCTAACATTCCTAAATTGTTTGGAATAACGTGCTTTAAAACATCAGGTATGATCGATCAGGAAGTGTAAGGGTTACGCCCGCTTCACAGTGACAGACCAAACTCCCCGTTTAACGCACCACAAACAACCGCAAACAGTCCATTTGCACAACCGCAAACTCCCCATTTTTACAAGGTTGGATACCAAGCTAGCCATGTCCAGTTCCTTGTCCTCACTGGTGTCATTGAAGGTCTCTTCCTCCACCCAGCCACGTACAACACCAAGGGTCCCCAAAAGGTGACAACAAGCCCCCTGTATTTTTTTTTTTTTAAATGTACACTACTGTTACACCAGATATGAGTTGCACTGGTGTGACACTGTGCCCTGACAGGCCCTGAAACGCACACGTGTGAAGGAAACTGACTGCTATTATTTCACAGTCAAATTTCTAGTTTTTTTTTTTTTATGTACACTACTGTTACACCAGATATGAGTTGCACTGGTGTGACACTGTGCCCTGGCAGGCCCTGAAACGCACACGTGTGAAGGAAACTGACTGCTATTATATTACAGTCAAAAAAGTTGTTTTTTTTTAAATGCAAGCTATTGTGACACCAGATATGAGTGGTGGCACTGGGACCACCTTAAAAATATTGGATATCGCTAAAAATCATGATCACTATATACTTTCTCTACAAACCTCTAAAACGAACCAAACTACTCATCCATCCGCTATACCACTTTATCCCACCTAGAACTAGTGCCCAGTTAAAATACTTGACTCTTACTTACCCACACTCAGTCATGCCACACACATTTCACCACTACTTTCAATGAATCCCTCTGACTATGGCTAAATTCATCTTCTACATCAGAACACTACTCCTAAGATTGGGTTGTATCCATGTCTCGGGTCTTTCATTTAGAATAGGGGCAGCTTCGGTCTCCTTCAACACTGACACTCCAGTGCATATTATTAAATGATTGGGCAGATGGAAATCCTCAGTCTACAACCGATATATTCCTCATCCCGAGAAAGAAATGAGGAAAGCTTTTAAAAGTTTGGCTTTGTAAATTTGATGCAATAAGTGTGTTTTTCTTTAATACCTTTTCACCCTCTTTGCATGAACCCGATTTACATATATTACTAATATGTTTCTGAACATATATATTATATTATTCACTCACTCACTCACTCACTCACTCACTCTCTGGGCCGGCCTAAGACATCATGCTGCCTAGGTCCAACGATAAATGACTATGGGGGATAATATATAATAAACACAGGTTACTGGCTATGGGGGAGATAATGTATAATAAACACAGGTTACTGGCTATGGGAGGGATAATGTATAATAAACACAGGTTACTGGCTATGGGAGGATAATGTATAATAAACACAGGTTACTGGCTATGGGAGGATAATGCATAATAAACACAGGTTACTGGCTATGGGGGGATAATGTATAATAAACACAGGTTACTGGCTATGGGGGGATAATGTATAATAAGCACAGGTTACTGGCTATGGGGGGATAATGTATAATAAACACAGGTTACTGGCTATGGGGGGGATAATGTATAATAAACACAGGTTACTGGCTATAGGGGATGATGTATAATAAACACAGGTTACTGGCTATGGAGGGATAATGTATAATAAACACAGTTTACTGGCTATGGGGGGATAATGTATAATAAACACAGGTTACTGGCTATGGGAAGATAATGTATAATAAACACAGGTTACTGGCTATGGAGGGATAATGTATAATAAACACAGTTTACTGGCTATGGGGGGATAATGTATAATAAACACAGGTTACTGGCTATGGGAGGATAATGTATAATAAACACAGGTTACTGGCTATGGGGGGATAATGTATAATAATCACAGGTTACTGGCTATGGGGGGATAATGTACCCAAAAACTATTGGCACAATTATTCTAGTTTTGTAAAACCATTTTGTCTCTTTGAAAGAATGAAAACGATTCCTTGCACCCAAAGCCCACATCCTCTGTTTATCCTTATTAGTTTTATTTCAAAATTGTGGTACTTGTCTTAGCACCTACACCATCCTGGCATCAATCTAATACTTTATCCCTTGGCACTAGCCTGTCCTTTGACACTTCTTGCTCTTGCCTCAAACATTATGACTGGCCACCTGTAAGGGTGGCTATTTATCTAGATTTTTGTGTTGGGACTCTCTATTCATCTTGAAGGTACTTGTAAGTAGTATTCACCAGTAACCCTCAATTAACCAAAGAAATAAAATGCAATTGAAATTTAAGACATAAGACTATTTTATTATTTTGGTTAATGCAAAAACAATGTAGGCAGCTTTTTAGCTACCCCAGACACTCAGTGTTTGAGAACCATCGCTTTAAAGAGTACACATTGATATTAAGTCTAGTTTCTTGTAAGCTTTGTGCATTACATACAATATTACTATTATAGATAACACAATTCAAACTGTATGCTTACAGTTTAAATATGCCTATGCTGAATGTAACAATTGATTCAATTTATACCTTAATCTTTCTATCTATAAACATTTTATATCAAGACACAGTTTAAACAACAAAATTAAATATCAACACAACAAATATAATTTATTACTCTAGTTACACAGTATGAAACAGGATACATCTTAGTCTTGTGCATCTTCTTTGAACAGATATTAAAAGAGGACAATTTCAAAAAATATTTTAGCATCAAAAATACAAATGTTAATAATAAAAAAAAGTATGCATATCCTCAAAGATACCATGTACTATGGTGATTTTTTTAAATCACTCAACTATTGTACTTCAGTTCTCATTGCTCAAAAAGTTTTAATATTATTTTCTATATTATTATAATTTTTAAAAATGCACAGTCTAAAAAAATAGAGAAACTAAAGAGCTAATTGCCCAGGTTCAATCAAATTAATGTTTTCTCTTTGTAACTATCATGTATTACCTTTATTGATAGTGTGATCTCCTGCCATAACTGTGACGCTTAATGTACCCAAGAACATTCCATTGTTCTATTTTTTCTGTGTATTTGAGCAAATTTCAAAACAGCAAAGGTAAAGAAACCCAGCTTCCATCCAAAGCTTTCAAATGAGCTGTAATTAAGACAATGAAGCTCAGAAGAAGGATATTCCCCCATTATGCTTGTCTCCGATGTTCCCTAGGCAAGATTTCTTGTAAAATAAGCGGCTGTGGAACAGACAGTTTTGTTGGTTCTGTTTGGGAAATAACAAGGCATATTTCGGAAGGGCAGCTGGGATGAACTTTATACACAAATATTACAACAACAAAAATGTGTCTTTATTTAGACATCACACTGTGTTGTATTAACTCTTGGCCTCTGTGTTTCATGCAAGAAGTTCACTTTTATGATACGCTATAGAAATCTAATAAATCTTGCTTTGGAGACATGTGTAATTCCTTGAAGTAATAGCAGATAAAGACAAGAAAAACAAAGAGCTAAATTAAGTTAAAAAAGCCCTGTTTTCTGGTTGGTTTTATAGGATATGTCCAACCAAATTTATAATGCCTCAATAGTTTCTTGAAAGGAGACACAGTGTTTCCCCATTATATAAGTACAAACAAATGGGTCTTATATCATGTTAAACATGAGCAAGGTCACACCACTGGCTGTATACATGCATCATTATAACTTCTTAGTTATCACCAGAATAGAGATAAATGAGATTACACAGACATTTATAAATGGTATTTTTTATTTCTAGGGAAATATGTTTTGTTTGTTTTCAAGAAAAGGGGAAATAGAAAGGAAAAGGAGAAGAAAATCCAATCGTAAATTGAACATGACATATTGTACAGTCTAAATAAATAACAGCATGGATCTCAATTCTAAACCTTTTCCTAAAAACAAAATGTGATCAAAAACTCACCTGTATGCTTAAATATAATGTTTTTACTAAAACCTGCCATGTTTTGTGCACGCTAACTAAAAATTACCTCTAAAGATGCTGTGCTGTTGAAGATCTTTGATGCATTGCACAGAAAACAAATATAAAAAAAGAAAACCAATTTGTATAACTGTACTATACTTAGAGTGTAGACAATATAGGGTATTTCATATTCTGATAGCCTAGCATTAACATCTAACATAATATCAAGACATTAATATTGAGTACAATGGTATTTGCATCCATTTGGCATATTGGCAGCTTATTTCAGCTGCACATTTGGATGATACTTATAAGGTATATGTTTTAGGCTACCTTTGGATTCTCTGTTATATTCTCATTATGCTACACTACCTACATTCTATTTTGGATCATACGGCCTCTCCATTTATTTGCAATGTTTATTGTATCTTCTTATTACATATTCAGCCCTCATTGGCCTCCTGGTTACTTTTAGGAATCTCCCAGTCTTCAGAAGTTTGTGTTATCAATGGTGAATTATTTGTCTCAATGTTGTTACAGGTTTCACAAGTTATATAGGCCTCATTGGTCCTTTGGTTCATTTCATTTGGTTCATTTCTTTATGGTTTAATTTCTGGTATATTCTGCATTTAGCAGATTAAGGTACAAATTGATAAAATGTTTCTATTTCATTATCATATTCCCATGTTCTATAAGTTCTGTTTCACTTGGCCATCATCCGGCATTTTGCATGCTTGTTGTATACATACTCGGCACACAATTGGCCTCATTACTATGTCCCTTCCTTTCCTGGGTGACAAGTGCTTTGTCTTTTATTTCTATGTCTTGACCTGCACTGGCTCCACATTTATACAGTATTCATTTATGATTCATATCTGTTAGTTCAAACATCTATACCAGTGATGGCGAACCTTTTTGAGCCCGAGTGCCCAAACCGCAATACATGCCAACTTTTTTTTCCTTAAAGTGCCAACGCGGCAATTGCGTGTGTGTGTGTGGGGGGGGGGTGCGTGTGTGTGTGTGTGTGGGGTGCGTGTGTGTGGGGGGGGGTGCGTGGGTGTGTGTGGGGGGGTGCGTGTGTGTGTGTGGGGGTTGTATGTGTGTGAGACGGGTGCTGTGCGTGGGGTAGGGGTGCTGTATGTGTGTGTGAGAGGGGTGCTGTGGGGGGTAGGGGTACTGCTGGGGGGGGTAGGGGTACTGTGTGGGGGTAGGGATACTGCTGGCGGGGTATGGGTACTGCTGTGGGGGGTAGGGATACTGTGTGTGGGGGGTAGGGGTACTGTGTGTGGGGGGGTAGGGGTACTGTGTGTGGGGTGGTAGGGGTGCTGTGTGTGGGAGGGTAGGGGTACTGCTGGGGGTGGTAGGGGTACTGCTGGGGGTGGTAGGGGTACTGCTGGGGGTGGTAGGGGTACTTCTGGGGGTGGTAGGGGTACTGCTGGGGGGTAGGGGTACTGCTGGGGGGATGGTAATGTGCTGGGGGGTAAGGGTGCTGGGGGGTAAGGGTGCTGGGGGGGTAGGGGTACTGCTGTGGGGGAGTAGGGGTACTGTTGTGGGGGAGTAGGGGTACTGCTGGGGTGGTAGGGGTACTGCTGGGGTGGTAGGGGTACTCCTGGGGGGTTGGGTACTGCTGGGGGGGGTACTGCTGGGGGGTGGGGGTACTGCTGGGGGGGTAGGGGTACTGCTTGGGGGGTAGGGGTGCTGGGGGGATGGTAAGGGTGCTGGGGGTAAGGGTGCTGGGGGGTAGGGGTACTGCTGTGGGGGAGTAGGGGTACTGCTGTGGGGGAGTAGGGGTACTGCTGTGGGGGAGTAGGGGTACTGTTGGGGTGGTAGGGGTACTGCTGGGAGGGTAGGGGTACTGCTGGGGGGTAGGGGTACTGCTGGGGGGGTAGGGGTACTGCTGTGGGGGGTAGGGATACTGTGTGTGGGGGGTAGGGGTACTGTGTGTGGGGGTGTAGGGGTACTGTGTGTGGGGTGGTAGGGGTGCTGTGTGTGGGGGGGTAGGGGTACTGCTGGGGGTGGTAGGGGTACTGCTGGGGGCGGTAGGGGTACTGCTGGGGGTGGTAGTGGTACTTCTGGGGGTGGTAGGGATACTGCTGGGGGGTAGGGGTACTGCTGGGGGGATGGTAATGTGCTGGGGGGTAAGGGTGCTGGGGGGTAAGGGTGCTGGGGGGTAGGGGTACTGCTGTGGGGGAGTAGGGGTACTGTTGTGGGGGAGTAGGGGTACTGCTGGGGTGGTAGGGGTACTGCTGGGGTGGTAGGGGTACTCCTGGGGGGTAGGGTACTGCTGGGGGGGTACTGCTGGGGGGGTAGGGGTACTGCTTGGGGGATAGGGGTGCTGGGGGGATGGTAAGGGTGCTGGGGGTAAGGGTGCTAGGGGGGTAGGGGTACTGCTGTGGGGGAGTAGGGGTACTGCTGTGGGGGAGTAGGGGTACTGCTGTGGGGGAGTAGGGGTACTGTTGGGGTGGTAGGGGTACTGCTGGGAGGGTAGGGGTACTGCTGGGGGGTAGGGGTACTGCTGGGGGGGTAGGGGTACTGTTGTGGGGGAGTAGGGGTACTGCTGGGGGGGTAGGGGTACTTCTGGGGGGGTAGGGTGCTGCTGGGGGGTAGGGGTACTTCTGGGGGGGTAGGGGTACTTCTGGGGGGTGGGGTTGTGCTGGGGGGTAGGGGTGGTGCTGGGGAGATAGGGGTGGTGCTGGGGGGGTAAGGGTACTTCTGGGGGGTAGGGGTGCTGTGTGTCAGTATCCCTCCCCCCCTCCCTCCTTCTTACCTTTAATGAAGTGGGGGGGGACACAGCCATCCCTGGTGGTCCGGTGGTGGTACCGTCATCCCTGGTGGTCCGGTGGTGGCAGGCAGTGCTTCCGTGTCGGGAGGCAGGGGGAGGGATCTGTGAAGCAGCTCCCCTTTCCTCCCGCGCGATGCTGTGTGGAGCGTTGCCATGGTAACGCTCGGCAACGCTCCACACAGCATCGCGCGGGAGGACAGGGGAGCTGCTTCACAGATCCCTCCCCCTGCCTCCCGACACGGAAGCAGAGTAGGCGCCTGCCGTTTCGGGCAGGCAGGTGCCTACTCTGCAGTGATGGCGGACCTGTGGCCGCGTGCCCACAGAGAGGGCACGGTGTGCCACCTGTGGCACGCGTGCCATAGGTTCACCATCACTGATCTATACAAATACTTATTTTTTAGGTTATACTAACTCCAACCATCTGATTTAGTTTTCAAAATGTTTTTCATTTTTATAGAGTCTATTCTCTTACTGTTGAGTGAATTTTGACAGATGAAGTTATTATCTTGTTGGCTATTGACTTCTCCAGTGATATTTCTAGATCCCTTACTAGTCTCTTATTGCAAGCTAGCATCTATTTCACTTTGGGTATGTTTTTCTTCATACATGTTTAATTCACACATAATCTGAGTCATTTAGTAGTTAATCCATATATTTGCATCTTTAGGTGTCTCATTCCTGCTTTACCTTGCACCTAGTGATTGTGTTGTCATTTGAGGTATGTACTCCTTACATTTTGTTTAGACACAACATGATTCAAGCCCTTGTCTAGGCAAAGAGAACTGGCTGTGAAGTTCAGGTTCTGGCTTATAGTGCAGCATAACTTACTTATACGATCCTGCAAGGCCAACTCCCTACCTCAACGTGGAGGTCCTACCCAACGGCCCACGTCATAGTTATTGCCTCGCCTTAGTTATTGCCTTGCCTTACCCTCCTTATGCGTCATAGATAGGGTCTCCCTTGTCACAGCTTTTACTGTCACTGAGAGGCCATCAGCCCACGCAACATTCAGTGGCCTTAGTTTCACAACCCAAACCATAGATAGTGCCTCTCTATTGCCGCTTGGCAACTAGCCACTGGGCAGTTAGTTTGTGCCTTTAGGCACTAGATAGAAAGCCAGTTCTGCTCATTAATGTTGGATTTTACAATCTTCTTTGTAGTATGTCACAATAATCAGTCCATGGAGAGAATGACCTTTTTATCCCTGTTAGGCCTGGTATACCAGCTGAGACTCCAGACCCCACCTGGGTCTCTAAGATCTTGGATGATCCCCAAGACTTCTGCCAAACTTTGACAAGTAAGTAAACCTTACAGCTATGGTGGCTTGTCTGTGGTCCTTAAAGCTAGGGACCCAAGACTAAACAAGAAACTTTAAATTCCGGAATTCATTCTAGCTTTTGGTTTGTATAGGGACATTATTTGTTCCATATACCCACAGAGATGGGAAGAATTAGACCTTTACAAATTGATGGATTTGGGGCATAAAGTTTTTAATTTTTATGATTACCATAAGTCGGTGTCGGCCAAAGCAGCTGCAGCTCTGGTACCATTCAACATTTGCACGCATTGTTGAATACAACTGTTCTGTAGGCATTTCACAGGCTTGAAGCCTAAGTCATGTGCGTTTTGTTCATCTACTTCCCATTCCACCAATCTGTGCCCCTGTGAAGCAGACCCTACCACTTCCCATGCAAACACCATTTTCTCTGGCAAACCTGAACTATGTTGTTTGTAAGATAAATTGTGATGGCACATTGTTGTCCTGGGCAAAGCACAGGTGTGTAACAACTTCAACACAGGTACATGCAGTTTCAGAGCATGCAAGTCATTGCACATTTGCTCACAGTGTTTTAGGGAACATGCAAAACCCATGTGCCCTTCTAAATTATATCCCAAACAATGACTGACCAAGGTCAACATTGACAACTTATCTCACTATCTCTCACCCTTCTTCTCACTTGGTGGAATTTTTGGTTACTTGTTTTACTCAGGATTTCCATACAGATATTGTAGCATTTTCCGTAGGCATGCTAGAATGTCCTAATCTATTGTCTGCATCCAACGACCCTCTCACGGTAGACACTTTGTAACTACATTTTTATTAATTTTCATATTAAGTAAAAAAAAAAACATGCAAACATATTATTTTACAATAAGGGACAATTCATTGTAAAATAACAAAACACAAACAGACCAACATTACTGTAGCTATATCCTTTAAATGTTCAGCATCAAACCAATTTGTATTGTATTTTTGTCAGCATTAATCTTTACTACAATGGTATCAAGGAAAAATTATTTATATGGTAAATCTTAAAAATCTTAATTATATAACTTAATTTTTTAATTATACTCGTAATAATATGTTATTAATCTTGTGTTTTGGAAATAAGTGCACATTCATCAAAACACAAAAAAAATTAAAAAAAATATACAAACAGTATACATAATAAAACATAATGAAATATAATGAGATAGGGTATATTGCGTACTCAGGGTATCTTAGTTGAAGAATGGGATCATAAAGTCTGATTTTATATTTTTTTATATTAATTATTTCAGAGACAATTTGTTAATTTATATATTAATGCTTTAATCAAACGATAGCTTGATGCCCATATAATTTGCCACTAGTTCATATACTCTTACTATTATACTCATACCATCTAAACCAGATTTTTTTATATTTTGTAATATTTCCTTTATTGAAATAGGCAGCTTTTTCAATTTCTCCCTGATAATTTATTTGAGCTATAATTTCAGTCAAATGAGGGGTTTCTACACTCTTACAATGTCTTGCAATGCAAATATTTGTTGCCATCAAAATATGAATGATCAAAAATGCTTAAATAATTAATGGACAAGTACAATTTAAATGAAACGAAAACATTTCAGGGGTCAATTCCAAATACTTTCAAATCTAAATCCTTAAACAGTTGTAGAATCGATTATTTAATCAAATTCAATTTAGGACAATCCCACAAGATATGTTTCAACGTTCCAAGATCTTTATTGCATCTCCAACATTGATTGGAGTATTGAACTTTAAGGTTACATAATCTGGAGGGAACCAGGTACCAACTATTAAGAATTTGAAAAAAAGGTTCTAATATATTTATAAAGTGTACTGATTTCATTAGATAACCAATTAATCCCCCCAAAATTTCCATCCATATTTGATGGGAAAAGGAGTAACCAAAATCTTCTTCCCATTTTGTAATTGTTTTAATTTTTCCTAAAGGAGTAGATTTATTGATAATCTGTCTAATCTTAGATGATTTTTTTTGGAATTGTTACGAAAAGAAGTGTATCCAAAAAAGAGGACTGGTCCACCAATTAAATATTTTTGTTTAAAAAAATTTACAATTCTTAAGTATGTGAATTTTTCGTTATCCGATAAACCCTTTTTCTGTTGCATATATGTGAAAGAATTAGGATATATATTGGAACCCATTTGACCAATTTTAGTTAATAAGTTAGAATAACTATTATTTAGCCAATTAGTTATATTAAGATCTTCTAAAAATAACTTGACCACTTCCAATGGAGCTTTACAGAAAATTTGATTTTTAACAAAAAATAAGTTCTTTATGGGATCTATGGATTGATAGATTTGAGTAATTATCATAATATCAATCATTAGTTTCTTAAATACTTTGCTTTATAACAAGAAAAAGAGAAAGGGATCTAAATTTTCACAAATCTTCTTCTCAATTTTATACCACACTTTCTCACGAGATTTTATTCTTCCCCATTCCAAAAAATGGGAGAACATAACTGTGTTATGAATCAACTGGATATAAGGAAAGGACAACTCTCCCACTCTTGTTTTTTTTTCCCCGAACAAAGGAATAAAATATTTATCAAAAAGATTCAGTATTTTATTGGGGACTCTTAATGGTATTGTGTGGAAGAGGTATTCTAATTTAGGTATTAGGTATGCATTTAATGTACTTAATCTACCCATCCACGATAATATTATATTACTTCATTTTTTAATTTGATCTTTCAGATCTATAAGAAGTTTAAGATAATTTAAATGTATCCATGAATTTAAGTCACAATTAATCAATATTCCCAGATATTGTATTGATTGAGTGTCCCAATTACATCTATATTTTATTATAAGTGATTCTTCTAGGGCTTGAGAGAGATTACAGTGTATTATTTGAGTTTTTTGTAAATTCATTTTATAATTGGAAAGGCGACTGTATTCATCTATGCATTCCATCACTGAGGGAATAAAGATCTCTGGGTGGGTAAGAGTAAGGATTATGTCATCTGCAAATAATGTTATTTTTTGCTCACTATCACCTATTGAAATTCCTGATATACTGTTATTGTCTGATGTAGGCAGCTAAAGGTTCTATAGAAAGAACATACATCAGAGGGACCAAAGGGCAACCCTGACTTGTTCCGTTCCTAATATCAAAACATTGTGAGCTCAAATATTTTTGTTTTGGGAAAAGTGTTTAGTGCCATAGCTAGACCTTTAAAAGACCCTACAATTCCGAATGTTGTCAATGTTTCATCTAGAAACTTCCATCTTACTCTGTCGAATGCCTTTTCGGCATCGACACCCATAAAAACAGTTAGTAGATGTTCTTTATTAATTCTTAATTTCATATTCACAAGATTATCACCACACGATTTAGCTCTTACAAACCCCGATTGATCATTGCATACTAATTCTGGGATGGCTTTACTTAGTGTATTTGAAATTTTGAAAGTATATTTAATTCTAGGTTAATAAGAGAGATCAGGCAGTAATTAGAGACAAAGTTTGGATCTTTTCCTGGTTTAGGAACAATCAATATAGTAGCATTTAATAATTCAGGTGAAATTTTTTGAGACATCACCTTTATCATTCAATTCCATAAATTACTTTGCTAAAAGATCTAAATGATCTCGATTCATCTAATCTTCATTGATGGCTAGATTTATATGCTAGATCATTTTTAATTATATCACAATCAGAGCATGATCAGTCCAGGTATTTTGTCCTATATTTAATTTTATAATATTACTTAAGTTAACTGAATCTGTCAAAAAGAAATCAATTCGAGAATAACTATTATGAATCTTGGAATAAAAGGTAAAATCCCTTTCACTTGGGTGTTGGACCCTCCAGATATCAAAAAGATCATACTCATTTAGGGTATTTTGCAGCCATTCAGCTTTTTGTTTAATAAACTTTCAATCCTTTTCATGATATATCTATTTTTCTATCCTGATTTTCATTTACAACAGTATTCTAGTCCCCTCTAATAAGGAGTGTGCCTTTTTTTATTTTATCCATTTTACTAAATATTTTTTTATAAAATTTCTGAGAAAACTTCTTAGGAGCATATATATTCGCCAAGGTGTAAATCTTATCATGTAATTGGCAAATTACTATTAGATATCTACTACTCATATCTCTCTCTATATTGTTTCAAATTTATTTTTTGCCGAGCATTTGATGGCAATCCCTCTTTTATTTTCCTTCCCCTTAAATTAGCACATATAATAGTTGGGTATCTGAAAACTTTCCACTGATCTTGACTATTGTCCTTCTAAAGTGACTCTTGTATGAAACATACATCAACATTATCATCTCATGGTAGACAATTTGACTGAGAAAGAACTTCTACAGGGTTTCATGAAAGGCCCCTTTTCTCACCCCCCTTTTCATCCTGGTGCATGAACTCCATTGGTATTGTCATCAGCATTATAAAAAAGAATGAGAGCCGCTGGAGCTGATCTGCGCGAGGAAGCAGAAACACGATACCACGCTAAACAAAACACCGCTTAGACCAAAAATACACTAAACGGATATTTCGGCTCAAGTATTTTTTACTTACCTCCTATGTTAGTTTGCCTATCGATGATGCCCGCGTGGGCAATCTGAGGAAACCGGCTTGTCCAGTGAGGATTCTTGCCGTTGATGGCGGAGTGAATGAGGGGACTTCCTATATACCTGATCTATGTTGGTGCCATGTTGTTTGTCTCCCGAGGTTACTGGAGGACAAACTAAAGGGGCAATTGTCTTCCATAAAGGTATTTAAAATACAATATGCAAAAAAATACAAACACAATATAAATAATACAATAATTAAAGGAAGAGCAGAAGGAAGGAGAGAAAAGGGAAAAAGCATATATGAGAGGGAGTATGAAATGAAACAAGAGCTGAAAGAAAGAATATAACCACAATTAAATGAAGATAAGCAAAAAGGATCGATAAGAAAAGGAAATAAAGAGGCAGAGAGAAGTAATATAAATGTTCTTTTTTTTTCTTATCTTTTCTCTGTGTACATACTCCCTATATTCCCTACACCCTAATAACCAGCTATACGGGTGCTCCTCATATAATTTTGACAGCTCCCAAAAGAGATTTCCTGAGAACAAAGAGAGCAAGAGCAAGAGTTGAAAGGAACTAAATTGTTACATTGCTAAATTAGCTAAATTGCTCAAAAGAATTGGAGAAATACGAAAGAAGAAAGAAAGTGAGGGGGAAGTTGAGAGAAGGAGAAGCTTAGAAACGTAAATCTGGTGTGAAAAAGCAAAGAAGCCAGGAAAATAAGTTTGAACTTAAAGAATAAGCCCTCTTTTTTAAATGGCTTCTAAACGATCGCAGGAACCTAAAGTTACATCAAAAATGGAAAAGAAACCGTCAAAACAAGAAAAGAGACTCTCCACATTTTTCTCTCCTCAAAAAACTCAAGACACCAATGAAGATCCTTCTCTAGACTCCTTTATTGCAATGACCCCGTCGTCCATAGAACCAGCGACTATCACCATAGAAATAATAAAATCACTGTTGGACAACACTTTGAAAGAAATAAAAAAAGAGATCCAAGAAAACTCTATCGATCTTAAAAACGACATCTCCAAGGTATTAACTCGAATCCAAACAATAGAAGAAAAACAAGATCATACAGAATTTCAGATTCAATCTCTTAAAGATACCCATACAGAAATGGAGTGTAAATTGGATCAGCTGGAAACTAATATAGCAGATTTAGAAGATCGGGCCCGAAGAACAAATTTCAAATTTAGATATCCCAGAAAGTATAACAAATTATAAATTGAAGGACTTTTTGAAAGAACTGTTCATTTCCCTTAAGTTATCACTTGATCCCCATGAATTAATAATGGATCGATGCCATAGAATCTTTAAGCCCACAAATATCAAAAATAATTTTCCAAGAGATGTAATAGTCGCGTTTCATTCATATGAAACTAAAAATCAAATTTTGTCAGCCCTATAAAAAAGAATGATAATTGAACTCTCCACTCCTCATTATAACACTCACACCTAGTAACAGCTCACTGATTCCTTCCAAACAATTTTCCCTCCACTATGCTACAGTGGATAATGATATTCAAGCAATATTGTCACGCTACAATGGACTTAAACCATTATTAGTACACATCACGCTTTTATGTTTCTGACCACATAATATATATATATATATTTTAGTTTACATTCTTTATTTTTGTTGTGCATAATATAACCAACAGGTTTGCGTTGCCACGATAGCAGGAGCTAACACAATAAGATTCACAGAGCAAGACAAAAGTATGGCACTAAAACAACAGCACAACTTTTTTGTATAAGGAAGCAAAAAGATTCAGATTCAGGCTGGAGTACTGACTGCACAATTTTTTAGAACTAATCACACTGTCACAAGCTAGTCTAGATGTGCAGAGAGTAGGTGTAATAAATGCTATAGATATTAGTGGGTATTGCCAAAGATTGTCAGAAGCTCGCCCCACTGGGCGCTGTTATCATTTTCTGGAGGAAGTACGGCACTGCACATGTAGGCTGGTGATTAACGGTACCAATATTAAAAATAAAAATAAGGAATAAAGTGATAAGTAAAAAGCTACTACACCTGCTTCCCATGTCTAACCACTAGTGCTCTTTGTTGGTGTACGCGGGGGAATAAGGATGATTAGGCCAATTACAATTTAAATGCCTCTGGGTCAAGCTATTTTAAACCGTTTACCAACTCTAATATAGAGGCAGGGGGTGGAAAGGTATGTATGGCTAAGGGCGTGTGCTGTCCTCTTCGGTGTATGCTATACCTACTATGTGTCAATATAATGAACAACTAAACGTCTACCTAATGAGTGAAACAAAAACATATAAAAGCAAAAGAATAAAGGAGCGTAAGTCACAAACCAGGTCTGAATGGCATGTCTCTATAAGTAGCTTGGGTGATCTGGTGCCAGAGATGGTGGGTAAAACTTCAGGTCGTGGTCGTAGTACATGCATCAGAGTAGTGTTCTCCCACATGACCTAGAGTGTTCTTGATGGTCGTCATTGATAACGGATGTGCTTCTGAGCAGCACGGTAAAGGGCTACAGGGATTTTCTCCAGTGTAGTGTTTCACTGGAGAGGTCAGCATAGAATGTAAGTGACATCTTTTCAAATTAATAAGGCGACGTTCCTCTCAGTGCTGCCTGTACCGCTGCCCCGTCAACTCTGCTGGTGAAGCGCACCACCAGGTCCCTGGATGCAGATATCTTTATCTGTGTGAAGCACCTCATGAAGGAAAATCTGTATACCTACAATTTGTTGTAGCTGTAACTGACAGATTTACACCAGCTATTTCCCCAAGGAAACAGCTTTGTTGGCTGAGCTCAGTTATGTGCATAAGCCAGCCTGCGACGTGTGATAATATGTATCACAGATCCTCAAACTGACTTCCGAGTGCAACTAAATTCAGCAGTGTGGCTATTTACGTTGCCTAGCAAATTGAGATGCAAGTGTTTTAAGCAACTCAAAATATGTAAAAGATGCAAAGGAGTTGTGTTTTAATAGCAGAACTCTTCACTGAAATACTGTTTTTACATTTAATAATCATACGAATGTGCCCCGAATAATGCCTTCTTCTCAGATACAAATCAAGACGGGTACAAACTGATAAAGGAAGAGATAGCCTCCAATTACCCCCTGTTGTGGGGTCTGTGACGCACTGTGATACATGTAGCTGCCAGACCCAACAGCATAATAGCAATCTAAGCCCAGATGCTGTTTATGTGAATTGAGAACTAGAAATAAAACTTTCCAGCTGAGAAATCTGCATTCATTCTTCTCCGGTTTGTGGCTTTGGTTATTTACAGTCTATTCTGTCTTAAACCGCAGGAGAATGTGAAGGTCTTTCTTTAATAAGGCACTTAAACGCCCACACAACACAGTGCAAGGCACGGCTCACAGATATTGGAACATATTTATTTAAGCAATCGTCTGCTGAAAAGACTCTCCAGCATGGAGACACCTCTCATGTATTTACGTGTTGTTACACTCTCCAGGACTCTAGGGTTTGTGCAAAATAAGCAGCAAATAATACCCAACAATCTCCATAAACATCTAGTGAGAAGTTTGGCAGAAACCAGAATTGGCTTTGAAATGCATGGATGTTTTTCAGAACCTTGTTAATCTCAAGACTTGGGCTCGGTGCCCAAATAAGTAGTTGGCATCCGGGCAACAAGAGCATGCCAGTCAACTGCTATTCACTGAAAAAGAAAACGTCTGAAACTGTGACTTTTTCCGTTATCTTTTTTTTTTTTTTTTTCATATCACCCCCGAAGAAAAAAAAATAATAATAAATGTCTGCTTTAAGGAAAACAGCTGTGTAATATTTACGGACTGAACTCGAGTGTGGAATAAAAGACACTTGTAAAAACAGAGTAAATGTTCCCGGTGCTGGAAGAGGATGTGGTTAATCTTTGGGCCATTTTAATCTGGCACATTGTGAACTATTTATTTGTTAAGTTAGGACTCGCAAACCTCAAAGCTCTGCAATGTTTTTTATTTGATACAGTACCATTTTCAGAGCATGATGTTTGTTTCTCCCTGAAATGCGCACTTTCGTACCGATAAATATTTAATGATGATGAAATTCGTCAGTTCTAGTCTGCAACATTTTATAGAGAGGTGTTTTATTACTGAGTAAGCACAATACAGAGGAACTGCATGTTTTGTTCTTCAAATGAATTGGCTTGTGGGAAGTCCTTTTGCTTGTTTCTGGGGCAAGATTCAAAGTCAGTGTTTGCAGGCTAAAGTTACTGCTCTCCCATGACTCCAGTTATCTGCAAAACACATCCGTTCTAAATTGAAGAACTTTCCCCTTCACATTTACAACGAGACTGAAAACAATAACATCTATAGAGATGTCTCCGTTGAATGTTTCCTATGGTCTTGACTTCAAAAGCTAGCACTTGTAAAGTTGTCTAAGCTCGTTTTATAAGTTTTTTCCCCGCCATCTCCTCATGGCAGTAGACATGAACAAGAAAGCTCCCATGAAATTAAGTTGTAACAGATTGAAGGAACTTAATCACATTTAAACACAGTTGAATGCTGCTATACACTATCAAATAGTGGAATAATACATGAGTATAACTAGCTATTCACATGATAGAAAACCACATTAGTGGAAATACATTAGTACTGATCCTCATCAAAATTTTAAAGGAACAATGTGATGTTAGGAATGGAGCAAATTATTGCATGGCAAAGAACCTCGGCATGGAGGAAAGAACCTAAAATGTAGATGGTCTGAGTTGCCATTCTTGGATGGATTAAGAAGTATTTTCCACCAGCCATCTAAATGTGATGAGTGCCCACTATTGCAGGGGGGGGAGGGGGGGGCGGACAGAACTGAAGAGTGTCAGTCTGCCCCCTTGTGCTAAAATAGAGCCAACCTAGTAGAGGTCACCAAAGAGTACAACTTGAAATGGTTGATTTTAGTAGACTTGTGCGCAGTGAAATTTTCCAGTTCTTACAAACAAAATTTTCTGAAAATGGTAATGTGAAATTTGTTTGAACCAGACACCTCAGCAGAATGAGCTTTAATCATGCGGCAGCTGGCTAGCGCTTGGTAGCCAGCCTCCACATTAAATAGTTAGAAAATAAATAAAAAGGTATATATGAGTCAACATGACCAACCACCCCATTACTACAAGGGAGGTTTTATATCTCTCTGAACACATACAAGACCAATCTTCATCCTTTTAGATTTCATGCAGAATGAGCTTGAATGATGTGGGAGCCCTTAGGAGGCTTTCCCATGCAATACAAAATCAATCTTAAAGCTCTGACTTTGATTGTATTATGTTGTAAGAGCCTTAAGGGCATCCCCACAACATGCAAGCTCAGTCAGAACACTCTGATTCGTTGGTTTACAAGTCAACTAAGTAGTGCACTCTGACTGAAATTGCATAGCATGGAAAAGCTTCTCTAACATTCTGTGCTGAGCCCTCCACATTAGGTATATTTTCATGCATTATGATTATTTTATTTGTGCATTTGATCTTTCTTTTTTTTTTAAATAACTGCTATTCAAAAAAAGTAACTATTGATTTCTATTTTGTCTGAACAAAAGATGGGAAGTATACATTTTTATTTTAAAAGTACTAAATGTGTTTACCCCTTCACTATTATTAAAATATGGGTAAAGATAGATTTTTTTTCTATTGTAGGGGGGTGACTGGACCTTGGAGACTACAAGCTACCCAAGGTGGTTTAATTCACATAACCTGAGTGGGTGGGCAATGACATGTTCACTCCCCATTATTATATTAATACCCCCCACCTGAAGTCTATAGTTGGGGGTGTGGGCTGGACAACAACATGTCCATACCCATTGATTATTAAATTGCATCCACCCGCTGCCCATGAGTGGGGATTGTGGGACATTAGGTCCCTCTTGTCAATATGGCAGGGTGCTGAGGGGGGCGTTATTTCCCCTCCTTTATCAATATTTAGAGACCCCACCAGCTACCCATGGATGGGGTTTGAGGAGAACACTTGGTTCCCCCTTATCAATATTAGAGTTCCCTAACTGCCACCCAAGGGTGGGTGCGTGGGGGACACATTAGGTCCCCCAGCTTACTATTTAGAGTTTCCACCTGCTGACCAGGAACAGAAGGCACTAAGTTTCCTTCATTTTTTAAAATTATAACCCAACCTGCTTAGCACAATGTGGGCACGGGGGTGGGGGGTAGACATTATACCCCCTCCCCCCACCCCCCACTTCATATATTTAATTAATAGCATTGATCTGTACAACCCGGATTCTTTATACGTGAATTTAGGCATTAGTTATGACTGGGCCGCAATAGCAAACATATATAAAACCTCTCTTGTACTAATGTAGGGTTCATAGTGAACTTCACGGCCTATTTTTATCTATCTTCCCACTGGCTGCTTGTGCCGCCAGTGGGCAAATAGGTCACCGAGGTTCACGAAGTAATGGCCCATTGCGCATTTTGGTTGCTTCAGGATTTATCCATGTCTTGGCTCAGATTTAATTTTTTCTTCAGAATCACTGACAAGGCCAAATTTAGCTGAATCTTATGAAACTGATTCTCCTAGTCTAGATTTTAAGTACTTAAAATATTTTTATTAATTAAAGATGGCAGTTATGGAGACTTCCACTTTTGTTTCCCGCAATCCTTTTGTCTCCAACATGTAGATTTTTAAGTGTCAATGTCTCTGATGACACTGCCTGGCATGACCTTGACTTGCTTACCTTTAAAGTGATGGTCCCCACTAGCATACACTTCACTCACAATTTACAAGTTGGTTTATTTTATTCAATCACAGTGTGTTGGTCATACAGTGGGCTGGTTCCCAAACACCTTAAAATGTATCTAAAAGCATTTTGCTTTCAGTAATGTATTTCTCTTTCCAAGTCCTCTTTATGTTTTCTGTTATATGTTCCAAAATGTCTTGGATGGGTCCCTATTACAGCCTAGTAATTAGTTGTTAGAATGTATCCTTAGTTTTCTTTGTCTATGGTTGAACAACACTCTGTATCCGTTTTTTATATCATTCTTTTTTTTCATTAATTCTCTGGAGAGCATAACCTTATATATTAACATACTAGCACACAAGTACATTAGTGAACATGAAATAAAATAAACTATGAATTCTTTGTTTGTGCTGAATGGCAAGGCTCACCCCATTTATAGCAAATATCAATATACGCCGATGTAAGAAACATAAAAAATTGCTTATAGTATAAAAAATAAAAATCAAAAATAACAGAAAGCAAAAACAAATGGGCACAGATACATTTCTGAATACGGGTATACAGGCACTGTCCTGGTTATTATCTGTCATATGGAATCAAAGTCACATCTATAAGCAAAACAAATCAAAACATATATAAAAATCAAAATAGACACATTTTCATTTTTACATCTGTTGGGTTTCTGTATCTGTTTTTTTTGCCTTAACAGTATTTTTTTAACATACTTTTATTTGTTTTTGGCAAAGAAATTAATTTATCAATCGTACAGAACACTTTTTTAACAGAAAAGTGTTCTGTTTCAGTTCCATTTTTCCCACCAAAATTCCACTCTAAATTTGAAGGTATTCTGAAATTAAAATCTCAGCAAAAACCATGGAGATGAAAATAATTGTGACCATTTTATATCACATTTAGAACATTCTAATACATATAGTAAAACTAATGAAGCAATTGAACCATCACATTTCAGAACACTTTGATAAATCTTCAAAATTAATCACTGAATTAGACTTCAAAGCCTCTATCAGTACTTATGGACACAGGTCTCTCTAAAATCCTATGGGGCATCTGGCAAGTGGCACTGGTCAAACCCATTATGTGCATTAGCGACCAGGTCTCTGCAAGCTGCCTCTCCATTATTGCTGTCTGTTCCTTATGGTTGACTTGTTCTTATTTTAACATGTTTTTGTTGCTTATTTCTCAGTCTATCTCCTATGAATAACCATGTGTCCCTGACTACCCACCACATTTCAGTGTTTGTGTCTTGTGTATAAATAACTTGTTCGTTTAAATTGAGTCTTTGACAAAAACTTTCAGGTGGAAACATCGGGGCTTTGCACTTTTCCTCTTCTATTGCTCTAGGAAGTTAACAATCAACGAGTAATTATGAAACCATGTTAAAGCTGAATTTGTTTATTTTTGTTTTCCTCTTTTGCTTGCAGAAGTGATTGATTCACTGTGACATTAAGTAACAGTGACACTTGTTTAGATGAAATTCCCAGATTTTACTAGTATCATGACGTAAAGTCATGATTTTATTAAAGACACGGAGGCGAGTATTATGCATAACTCTTTCTTTATTTCCTCAGCAGCAAAGATAGAGGAATATAAATATTATCAAAAATGAAAGAAAAAACTGTATAGGCACAACAGGCAACCAATCACATAATAGAGGAAGTAGCTATATAAGTCCTGTGTCTCCCACAATCCCCCTCTTTCTTGCGAAACTGAAGACCAGGTAAGATGAACGATGTCCCACTTGATCCAAACACGAAAACGGGAACAAATCGATAACTTCAAGCTAAAAAAGACAGAGAAATATGGTAATTTCCCAAACTCAAAACTGTAGACTTACCAAACATAACCGTGAGGAGTCACAAACAAAAACTGGATTCTGAAATAGAAAATATATAATAATTAGTAACCAGCATAAAACGTACGAAATCATCCAAAACATGATATAAATACAGAGCTAATTGAGAAACATACCTGAAGAGCCTCGAAGCATCTCCTATCCCAAATCCACACCGGGAGGGTGGGAGGGAATAATACTCGCCTCCGTGTCTTTAATAAAATCATGATTTTACGTTATGATACTAGTAAAATCTGAGAATTTTATTAAAGACACGGAGGCTCATATTATGCAAGTTCAAAGCTGTGCTATCACTCGAGATGCGATGTGTTCAATTGGTCTGAAATAGAAATCTCGAAAGGTCGATTCTCAAGACCAATCCACCGCTCGCATAATGTCTTCCAGACGACATCAGACTGAGGATGCTTTCGAAGCCATCGCGCCTCGCACAGAATGAGGTGTAAATACAGAGGTGTCTATACCCGCAGAAGCTAACAGCCAATGCACCCAACGTGCCAGAGTAGGTGTCGAAACCGGCCGGTGAGGTGACTTAAAAGATATAAACAAATCATGTAGATCGGCTGAGCGAAGGGAACGTGTAACGTCCAGGTAAACTTTGATGCAATCCACCGGGCAGAGCGCCGGACAACCAGAAAACCTAGGGTATGAAAAAGACTTGGATGCAGATTTAGTCCTCCTGGATATGTCAAAATTAACACCTTCCGGGGTAAATGCCACGGCGTCCCAATCCAGGGCCCTGACGTCGGAGACCCTCTTGCAAGAGATCAAACAGAGTAACATCACCAACTTGGATGATAATTGTTTGAGAGTCAGTTCTTGGTTAGGGTACCATGATGATAGGAACTGCAGCATCACGTTGACATCCCAAAAGGCAGAGAAACGAGGCCGAGGAGGACGAGCAAGGCGAATACCCTTGAGAAGTCGACATACAAAAGGATGTCTGCCGACAGGGGAACCGTCCAAACCCTTGTGACCGGCCGAAATAGCCGAGCGGGAGAGGTTGATCATGTGGTATGCCTTGCCCGAGTCAAACAGGAACGTGAGGAATTCCAGGATCAAATGTAGAGGGGCAGATACGGGATCCACTGCCCGTTCCATGCACCAACCAGACCACGATCTCCATGAAGCTCGATAAGCTGTTTGTGTGCCTGGGGCCCAGGCATTATCGAGGAGCAGGAGAGTTGTCTGCGGAACGTCTGGGACAACCCAAGGTCCCCTGAAAGGAACCATGCTATTAGGGATAACTGGTGTTGCAACACCAGTTCGTGTGAGTTCCCATCCGGATCCAGAAGGAGGTCCTGGAAGACCGGTATCAGCCGAGGGTAGTCTATGGACAACTCCATCAAGCGAGGGAACCACGGTCGAGATCTCCATAGAGGGGTGACCAACGCCATATGACAATCGTGGCAAACCAGCTTCGAAATCGTGTGTGCGATCATGTTGAATGGGGGAAAGGCGTATAGGTGACCCCGTGGCCATTCTTGGAGAAAGGCATCCGTTGCCACGGCTGCCGGGTCCAGCCTCCAACTGTAGAACTTCGGCAGCTGAGTGTTCAGCCGTGATGCGAACAGGTCCATCTGGAATGTTCCCCACAGCTTGACCAGGCTCTGGAACACCGCAGTGTGCAAGCGCCAATCTCCAGAGTCTCTTAAGTATCTGGAATTCCAATCCGCTCCCGAATTGTCCAGGCCCGGAATGTGTTCCGCTGTCACCGAGACGTTGTTGTAGAGGCAGAACTGCCAGAAATCTTTTGCTAGAATCGCCAACATCTTGGATTTCGTACCCCCCAGGTGATTTATGTAGCGGACCGCCGACATGTTGTCCATCTTGAGGAGAACACAGCAATTCGCCCGTTCTGGGGTAAGGCTGCGGATCGCGAATGCCCCTGCCAGGAGTTCCAAACAGTTGATGTGTAACAACTTCTCCATGTCGGACCATCTGCCTCCTGTGGAAACGTCGCCACAACGAGCACCCCAGCCGTGCAAGCTGGCATCGGACTCGATCACCACGTCCAGGATGGAGCCGAAAATGGCTCTCCCGTTCCACGCCTCCATGTGTGCCAACCACCACACCAATTCGTCTCTGGATTCCGTGTCCAAATGTATCCGAGATTCGTAGGAGTGACCTGACCGAAGGTGTGACCCTTTGAGCCGCTGGAGGGCCCGGTAATGTAGCGGACCCGGGAAGATCGCTTGAATAGAGGCCGCGAGAAGGCCAATTATTCTCGCTAGTTGTCTGACGGACAAGTCTGAGACATGAAGAGCCCTTCGAATTTCCTTTTGGATGGCTTTCACCTTTGGACCCGTTAGGAACAGAAATTGCTGGACAGAATCCACTCTGAAGCCCAGAAACTCTATGGACTGGGCGGGATCCAGGACCGACTTGTCCCAGTTGATCAGAAAGCCCAACCTCTGTAGCAGGAGATCCTCTTTTGATTGGGACAAAATCAGAATGTCGTCCAGGTAAATAATGAGGCGAACCCCGCGGGTTCGTAGGAACGCCACCACAGGCTTCATGAGCTTGGTGAAGCACCAGGGAGCCGAAGAGAGACCAAAAGGCAGGCAGGTGAAGTGCCAACGATGCCCGTGCCATGTGAAATGGAGATAGTCTCTGAACTCCAAAGCAATGGGGACCGTGAAGTAAGCGTCCTTCAGGTCCAGTTTGGCTAGCCAGACCGACTGTCGTAGAAGGTCTCTGAGGCAGTGTATACCTTCCATCTGGAAGTGTTGGTAACGTAGGAAGGCGTTGAGGGGGCGAAGATTTATCACAGGTCGAACTCCGCCCCCTTTCTTGGGCACCAGGAACAGATTGCTCGTATAGCCTTTGGCGGCGAAACGGCAGTTCCTCTATAGCGCCCTTGGACAACATCTCTACGACTTCCGCGGAAATCATCTCGTCCTGATCCGGTGGAAGAGACAGTTCTCTGGGGGAATAAAACTGGACAGGCACAGAAACAAAATCTAGGCGATACCCCCTTACACACTGCAGAACCCAAGCATCCGAGGTGATACTTGCCCACTCTCGGTAAAATAAGGCCAGCCTCCCCGCTACTTGAACGGGAGGGAAAGAAAGGGTACTCACCGTAAGGACGTCTACTGGGGGTACCACCGCGGGGGTATCTGGAGCCCCAAGCCCGACCTCTGGCTGGGAAGAAGGGAGGGGTTCTCTGGTCCTGAAATCCCCGGGAAGGAAAAAAGGAACCTCTGGTTGCGTGGAATGCGCCTCGGAAACCATGGCCGGGTGGACGGTTCCTGCTACGCCCGGCCCCTCCGAAAACCTTAGGCGCGAACACGCGTTTCATGCTCGCCTGCGCCTTGTCAATTGCAGTGAAGGTCTTGACATATGACCCCATGTCTTTAACAAAGGAGGTGCCGAACAGCAAACCCTCATCGGTCGGATCAGGCTCTGCCACAGTCATAGTGGCCAGCTTGGGGTCAATTTTCAAGAGGATTGCCTTACGCCTCTCTGTAGACATCGCCGTATTGGCGTTCCCCAGTAAACATACGACCCGTTGGACCCAACCTATGGCCACGTCCACATCTAAAACTGATTCTCCAGTTTTAGCAGCATCTAGAAGCTCATAGAGTTTCGAGAGGGGTCCCAGTGTATCCAGGATCTTGTCCTGGCATCCCTTCAGGGAATGGTCAAGGCCCTTTTTGGGCTTCCAGCCCGACTTACCCAAGAACTGGGCAATCTGCGGATCAATGTCTGGGGTCCTACACGCAGCGCCCGGGAGGGAAGGGCGTGGGCATTCGGCGCGCAGTTTATTGCGGCCTTCTCTAGAAAGGGCGTGCGGATGCGCTTGGCCACATACTGGGCAATATGATCCGGGGGGACCCATTCAGCGGACCGGGGGTAACGCAGGTCATCTGGGTCAAACAGGGGTTTACCCTGCGGGTCAAGGATCGCTTTGTCATCCCCAGAGGGGCCTAATACTGGACCTCGGGCCTTGGCAGAGGACCCCGATGGGTTAGCACCCGTAAGGGGCAGATCCTCGCCAGATACATCATCATCAAAGGAGTCATACTCCATAGCGTCGGATTCGTCCTCCACACTCCGGTCGGAATCCGACCCATCATCAAGGGCTCTAGCCCTTTTCCACAACCTAGCCTTTTTAGCCCGGCCAGGGGCTCTTTTGCGCGTGGGGTGCGCGCCATCTGTGACCGCTTCTAGCGTGTCAGTCATGGCAGGTAGAACCTGCATCGAGGAGTGGGAGCCGACATGTTTGGACTTGGCCCTTGCCTTACGGGCTCCAGGCACAGTCTGAGCAGGGGAGGGGGACCCCACACCCATAGGGGCGGGGGAGGCCAGAGCAGGCAAAACCAGAGAGTGCATGGATTGTGAAAACGAAGTAGAAACAGCTCCCATGGCTGAGGCAATAGCCTTCTGTATGGAGGAGGCCATAGTGGCTTTTAGCATGGCCTGAAACTCTTGGGAGGCCATAGCACCCTCAGCCCTGTCTGTGTGAAAATCCCCAGGGGGACCTGCAGGCCTATCCTCCCTATCCTGCATGATATATAGTTGCAATAGGGTAACTAAATAAATTAATTAGCCCAAAGCTAAGCTACAATCAAAATGACTGGAAGGGGTAACAGAGATTGATTAACCCACAGAAGGAAAAGTGACACACACAGACCATATAGCGTTCCCAGGGGACCCGGGCAAACGAGGTGACCACACGGCAGCACAGGGAGTGGATCGAGGTCTGCCCAAGATGGCCGCCGTACGTGAGGGAAGGCGCACGCGACCAGGCACCCGGCGGGGGAAGGGGCTCGTGCACCCGACCCGCCGAGCCCGCCCGCGAGCGGGGAGAAAATGCGTGCGCAGCTGCGGCCGAAGGAGAGAGCGGCCGCAGCAGAAAAACACAGAGCCGGGACCCATGCGGAAGCACGAGGAGGAGGGGAGGGCAGGGAACAAGACTCCCCCGTCAGGGAGGAGAGCACCCTTGGGGTCCCAGAGGGAACGCTAACGGTAACAGAGTAAACAGTACAAGTTATAAACCAGTAGTACAATGAAAAGTCAATACAATTCAATGAATATCAAAACTGAGTAAGAGAGAAGCAAAACACTTATCTGTCTGAGGAAGCAGCAAAGAAAGAGGGGGATTGTGGGAAACACAGGACTTATATAGCTACTGCCTCTACTATGTGATTGGTTGCCTGTTGTGCCTATACAGTTTTTTCTTTCATTTTTGATAATATTTATATTCCTCTATCTTTGCTGCTGAGGAAATAAAGAAAGAGTTATACATAATATGAGCCTCCGTGTCTTTAATAAAATTGCTTTATCAAGTTCAGAGGTAGACAACTTTCGGCACTCCAGATGTTTCGGACTACATCTCCCATAATTCTCTTACAGCCATAATGGTGAGATGTAGACCACAACATCGGGAGTGCCAAAGATTGCCTACCCTTGGTCTGGTTGAAGCATTTAAGTTATCATGTTCTATATATGTCATGTTCTAGGCTAGAAATCCAGAATTACCAGTTATGATGTACCTTTTATTGTCTTAGATTGGTTATTTACTTGGGCTGGACACTGGATATTATATCATCTTCAGGATTCATAGCATGTATTCTAATTGCAGGACATGTGGCCATCCAAATTTAGTGGCTCAACCTTTAATGGCAGATCTGCAGTCAGGTCCTGTTATACAATCCACTATATATTACTCTATTCTGAGTTCCTAACCTTTTTCTGGACGTCAAATTCCTGACAGTGACTTATAAATAACCTCCTCATTATTCCTTCCAGTGGAAACAAAATGGTACTCTCAGGTCAAAACGGGGCACTGTTGACTGCAAAGGCAGAGGGTGAGCCTAAATGCTGGTGAGGCCACTTAAAAAAACTTAGTTCATATTACTTACTGTTGTTTTTACCTGGGATTTGGGTACTCTAGAGGTTAACCTAGTTCTTGTTAAACTCACTGTCACATCACCTTTCAACTTTTTTTATTTAACATTTTTATTCCTGATAAATCCATGTCAGTAACAGGAAAAAAAAGTACAATGTAGCATTGGAAGTGTTTAAAGTTGGCTCTGTCTATTGACCATATGCTAATATAGAAAGATGCTACAAATGAGCCCTGACAGAGTTTACTATTAATCTCCAGCTGGGCACTCGGAGCAGCATCTACAGAATAGCCTGCAAATCCTGCCACAGCTCAATCTGTACATGTTTCTGTTCTGTATTTCTCACTTATGTCTCTGGTTATATTATTGTAAAATGCTACGAAGTGTCTATTGCTCTTGGATCATTTCCAGGAGTGGGGAAAAAGGGAGATATAGAACTCAAAGCAATCAAGGTATTTTTGCACACGGTGACAAACTAAAAGTAACATTTTTTGATAGCAGAACCACCTTACTTGACCTGTAATTTGCAGCCCTTCCAATGTAATTTGGTTGGAAATGACACTAATAGCTAAATCTTCGGCTAGCAAACTTAGGTCATCTTTGTTCAATTAAAATTACCGCAAGGTTCCCTCCTTGCAAATCTGTTTGCACATCTTCATTTATGTATGAAAAATGCTTACAGGGCTGTCGTCAATACCTGATGTGTGCATCTATTAATATATTTAGCAAGATCCCATTAGTTTAGTTCCAGGTTTGTCCTTGGTGTGACCGCCAGCATTATTCTTTCTTTTGTATTTGGTGTCCCTGTAAACTAAAGATAGATTATTTTTCATTCCTGCAACTTACAAAAGGGTAAAAACTTTCCATGTGAATTTGCAAGCCAGGAGAAGCGCAATTTCAAAGTAATTTGCTCCTATCATAAAACTATGGCAATATGGCACTCTAAAGAGCAGGTTATTTAGCGAAAGAAAAAGTGAGTTCATCTGCAGCAGAGAACATAGCAACCAACAAAATGTTGCCGGTTCCATCTAAACTTCGACCTAGAATTGCTATAGTTTTGTTAAACAGCGTACGCCAATTTTACAGAAGGTGCATTCCTATCACTTTAATTTTCAACCTTTTAAACATATAGCTTACTGATTTCAATATATACTTTATAAAAGCATAATTATGAATATAAAAAAAAATTTAAGTGAGAAGCCAATCCATAGGAGTATGCCTCCTGCATTTTCCTGTGTGCTGGTTGATATCGTATTGGCCAGTCATGCAAGTCTAAATAACTATGATTATACAATAATTTAAAGAAGTTAAATTTAGATACAGACACATTTATGATGTATAGCTTGTTCCAGGTGACATAGACTCTACGAGTGACTTGGAGTGACTGGGTTGAGCAGCCATGCCGAGACAGAGGAGTGCTGTATTAAGGTATAGAGGCAATGCAATAGGTCACAATGATGATAACCTTTTATTTACAAATACCTCAGAAATAACTCTAGTAGGAAGTCTGATATGTAATCAAAAACTGAATAGAAATGATTAATTAAAGAGTTATTTTGGGTGCCTTAGAAAGTAAAGGTTAAATTTATTTTTCATGGGTTCTGGTTCAGCTCCAATGGCAGATTTACAATCTAACACAACCAAGCGACTTAGTCCTCACACTGGCACACAAGAAGTGGATTTTATCGCTACTATCATCACTCTATGCCCTGCTTTGTTTCTGGAGCACTCGATATCACCTGTAGCATAGAAGCCCAGGCCTCTGAAGTGGGCTGAAAACAGCCTGCTTCAACATATGCCCTTAAACTATCACACCGAGCTGGACTGGCCAATATACTGGGAGACTGAAGTGGAAATGGTACCACACTCTCACATTGCACAATGTCCCACCAATTTACTTTGCCTCACTCAACCACAAGTTTTACCTCAGCAATGAGGACTCATTTTGGAAGCCACACTAACCACAAATAAAATATCTCACAACCTGTGGTCCATCTCATAAATGAAGCCATACTTCACTGTCAGCCTTGAAACATCATCAATATTTTCAAACACTGTCAGGACCAATCTAAGGCTCTTATCAAGACACTCCTAATCAGCACAGGAACAAGTCTCATGGTGCAGACTGCACCAGATACCGTATCGCATAGTTACTACCTACCCAATTCATGAGTGGTTCTCACATTAGAGAACTAGCTTGACCCAGTGTTCCCAGTTTTCCAGTTTCCACCAGGTTGCAATTAGCTCAAACCAAGCTAAGCCTTTTTGCAGCTCCATACCACTTCTAGCTGACACATAGTCTGCTCCAATACAGCTCTAATACTCTCAGCTGCCTACTTCAATTTGTCACGTATTCATCTGCACATAAAAATGTGGTTAATGGCATTTACTGTCCGGACAGGAAAAGTTGTGCTGAGCAACATTACTGTCCTGACAGGAAAAGTTGTGCTAAGCAGCAATTATGCAAATGGCAACCTGGTAATTACTTTTGGGGTCAAAAGCAGGTCATGGCCAATCAAATTCACAGGAGGGTTTAGCTGAGCAGCAATCATGCACACCTGGTAATTGCCTTTGGGGTAAAAAGCCAGTTACAGCCAATTGGATCCAGAGGAGGGGTATTTAAACCCAACTCTTCTCTTGCTCATTGCCCTGGCATGGTTTCATGCCTATGGTTATCCAAGAGTGCGTTCCTGATCTTGATTTTCTGGCTTTGACTTTGGCTTTGTTTTGACTTCCCTGATATCTGGTATCCTTGACTTTTGACTTTCCCTCATCTTTATGTTTGATTCTGTTTTCCTGACCTCAGCTAGTATTTTGACTTTTCTTGGAGACATTAAGTCCAGCCATTCTAAGGTCTGGTTATACGTTATCCTTAATCCTAGATGTGACACAGCACTGCGTGCTGGATCAACTTGTAATCCTGACACAATTCTAGTAACCCATGCACCAGGGCCACATGTATATACCTTGGTTATACTGGTTTAGTTTAAGTATTATTATTATTTATTTATATAATCATTTATTATTTCCATCCAATCATAACCCGAAAAGGCATAAGGAACACATGACAAAGTGGTCATCTGGGCCTGCATTGGTCTAACTAAATCAAGTCTACCTGCCAGCCTCAGCTGCAATTAGTTTGCATCAGACAAGCCTCTTTCGTTCCTTGTATAACTTTACACTAACTGCTTCAACTTGCAAAATAGTATTAATTTGTGGCTCTACTCGAACAAGTGTTTATACTTTCTTTAACTTTTGCTTTGTTTTGCAATTTTACTTCACACAAACAGCTACTTGACCCTACTATTGGATAAAAGCATTAATTCTTCAATTCATTGACCAACCTCACTGGTCTCATCAACTCATACTCCTAATATCACAAATCTCATTGCGGGTAGGAAACAACCCGATAGTAACCTGGGTCAGAGTGGCTATACCTTACCAAACTCCAGTACCTGAGTGCTATCCATAGGGCTAGCAGCATAGCATTTATCAAGAAAACCTAAACAGGCTCTAAACGACTCACCTTACTCCTGGCAACTATCACTCCACTCTACCCCTACTCTTCTCTAATTTACTGAGCCTCCCATGTAAAATCTGCTTCTCCATTGCACTCAACATGTTTGAACTTTTGCCGTTTTCAATGTTCCCTAACAGATAGTTTGCACTCCCCTACACACTCCGATTCTACTAACTCCCACTGACTGCACTAAGCCAGAGACACTCAAAGAGGTCAATCACGCTCTTAGACCAAACTATATCCCTTCATAACAGAACTGACTGATTGGACACCTCTCAACCAATCAGAACTCCTCATCCTCAGAAATATCACCCTCTACCTATAACCATTAGCACTCTCATACCACCACAGATTACTTGACTGCACGCTTACATTTGACTCTGCTCTTCTCCGTTCTTCTTTGTCTTTTTCCTCTTCTGCTTTTCTTGTGACTTTAGTTTTCCCACCATGTAAAAATTGATTGATAAGATGGCCTCAAAGCAAGCAGCAAAGACCAGAGAAGAAACAACATTTTAAAGAACCGACGTCTTCTGCTCCGTCTTTATCTCCCCACAGGACTTGGATGTCAAGGAACACTCATCCCTATCCCTTTCTACTTCCACTATTATATAGTGGATAGTGGATAGGGCAGTTATTTACTTGAAACTCACGTCTCCCAAATCATCTCATAAGCGGCATCTATACTCCTCAATCCTGGTTACTGTATACACTCCAAATAGCCACTACTTCATTCTCTTCCCTCACGATTGAAAGGGCACATAGACTTGGCGGGAGCGGTGTCACAGTTATGTAACTCACAACTCACAGACCCAACTCGCAGAACCTAATCTACTAAGAAAGGTATACCATCTATTACCGGGCCTTAGAATGGCCAGATTTTATGTAAAGAAAAGTCAGAGAGAAACTCGTGGTCAAGAGTAGAAGAAAACAAGACAATCGATAAACAATGCAAAAGGTCAGGAACACAGGGAGCAGGGAAACGGTTAAACAAGCCAAGGTCAGTAACAAGAAATCCAATACAATATAAACGCACTCTTGGGCAGAGGTGTAACAAAACATTTTAAGACATCAGTTATCCATAACTACTTACACTGCTTTGGAATTGTATAGACAGGGGACACACTGTGATGCCGGCAAGTTGTTATAGTTACTATTTTACTAGTTTTATTGTTTACTGGCCAACTTGCTTTTTAACATAACAGGGCAAGTTCTGGGTTACTGCCCTACTTCCAGATCTGGGTGACTGCCCATGCCTTAAAATGGGCTTCCCCAAACTCCGGCCCTCCAGATGTTGCTGAACTACAACTCCCATGATTCTCAGCCTATCTATTTCATTCATAGAATAATGGGAGTTGTAGTTCAGCAACATCTGGAGGGCCTTAAAACAATAATATGCCGATCATTCAAGAGATCACTGTCTCTCTAGACTCTACAATTTGTCCTACCAATATTTCTTATTCTGTGATGTAAGGGTTGGGGTAGGGGAGAGGGGGTTGGGAGAGAAAACTGAGGTTGGTGGACTGAGTGGGGGCTACATGTTAAGGTTAATGAGTTCAATCTTTTTTTTGTATTTTCTTTGTAATTGAGAATTTACACTCAAATTGTTTGGAATGTCAAAATATTGCATAAACATGTATATCATGACCTTACCTAACTTGACAAAATGTTTATTATCCACTGTTTGTAATCAGTGTACTTGCTAACATCTGTCATTCCTAATAAAAATGCATGTTTCATTTCAGTATGCATAGATAGCACATTATTTAATGCAAATAACAATAAAAATGTTGGTTGGGCAAAAACAATAAAAAAAATAATAATTTACTGGTATAATGGTTATACCTTGGACGAACTACTGTACCCTGTATACTATGTGTATGTCAATCGTTGTGAACTACGAGATATTCTCGACTTATGCATGTTATCTCTGTCAACATAAATAAAGAATTTAAATTTTTTTTTTATTAATTTAAGAGATAATGAAGTTACAGATAAGAATGTTATGTTGTAAGTAACATTTCTCAATAGTGACTTAGACTTTTTTCCCACATATACCGTATATACTCGAGTATAAGCCGACCCGAATATAAGCCGAGGCCCCTAATTTTATCCAAAAAAATTGGGAAAACTTATTGACTCGAGTATAAGACTAGGGTGGGAAATGCAGCAGCTACTGGTAAATTTCTAAATAAAATTAGATCCTAAAAAAAATATATTAATTGAATATTTATTTACAGTGTGTGTATAATGAATGCAGTGTGTGCGTATGTGTGTGTGTATGAGTGCAGCGTGTGTGTATGAGTGCAGCGTGTGTGTATGAGTGCAGCGTGTGTGTATGAGTGCAGCGTGTGTGTATGAGTGCAGTGTGTGTGTGCATGAGTGCAGTGTGTGTGTGCATGAATGCAGTGTGTGTGTGTATGAATGCAGTGTGTGAATGCAGTGTGTGCAGGGCCGGTGCAAGGATATTTGCCGCCGTAGGCAAAAACATTTTTGCCGCCCCCTCCCCCCCCATATGTCCTGACTTCCCCTCCTCCTCCCTCAGTGGTCCTTACCCCCCACCCCCGTGTTCCTTCACCCCCCCCAGTGGTCCTGACTCACCCCTCCCCTAGTGGTCCTTACCCTCCCCTCCCCTAGTGGTCCTTACCCCCCCTCCCCTAGTGGTCCTTACCCTCCCCTCCCCTAGTGGTCCTTACTTCCCCCTCCCCTCCCATAGTGGTCCTTATCCCACCCCCTCCCTCTCATAGTGGTCCTTATCCCCCTTCTCCCTCCCATAGTGTTCCTTATCCCCCCCCATCCCTCCCATAGTGGTCCATATACCCCCCCCTCCCTCTCATAGTGGTCCTTATACCCCCCTCCCTCCCATAGTGGTCCTTATCCCACCCCCTCCCATAGTGGTCCTTATACCCCCCCTCCCTCCCATAGTGGTCCTTATACCCCCCTCCCTCCAATAGTGGTCCTTATCCCCCCCCCCTCCCTCCCATAGTGGTCCTTATCCCCCTTTTTTTTGTTATTAATTTTTTTTTTTTTATTATTATTTTTTATTTTATTTATATATTTTTTTTTTTCGTCCCCCCTCCCTGCTTGATATATGGCAGGGAGGGGGGCTCCTTACCTGGTGGTCCAGTGGCAGTTCAGTGGGGGGGAGAGGGGGGCTGGCAGAGCTGTAACTTACCTGTTCTGCAGCTCCTGTCAGCTCTCTCCTCCTCTGCGCCGTCCGTGCAGCTCCTTCTATCAGCTCACAGTGTAAGTCTCGCGAGAGCCGCGGCTCTCGCGAGACTTACACTGGGAGCTGACCGAGGTGCTGAACGGACGGCGCAGAGGAGGAGAGAGCTGACAGGAGCTGCAGAACAGGTAAGTTACAGCTCTGCCAGCCCCCCTCTCCCCCCAGTCTGTATTATGGCAATGCAAATTGCCATAATACAGACAGTGACTCGAGTATAAGCCGAGTTGGGGTTTTTCAGCCCAAAAAATGGGCTGAAAAACTCGGCTTATACTCGAGTATATACGGTAATCCTTTCACATGTAAACTATCCCATATATAATCAGTCTGGGGGTCAACAGATGCCAGATATAGTTGCAGGTGCCATGGGGCTCTTCCTGGCCATGCTAGCATAACCGGTAGTTCCTGCCATAAAATATAGGGAGACAGAGCTACAGTGACACTTTTATAAAGCCCAGAAAGAGACAAGGGTACGTTGCAGGACTGCAGCAGGGGGAGTTTGACTCATAGAGTCAATCTGTTTCTATCTGTGCATGTGTGTCAATGTATGATCTGAGGGTTTATCTGTGCGTGTGTATCAGTGTTTGATGATCTGTGTGTATCTGTGTGTCAGTGTGTGAATCTGTGCATGTGTTTTGATATCTGTATGTGTGTCAGTGCATGTATGTCAATGCGTGTGTGTAAATCTGTGTGCGTGTGCCAATATGTGTGTGTAGATGTGTGTCAGTGTATGTGTGCGTCACTTCAAATCCTAAAAATGATCAAAACATCACTTTTTCTCCTTCTTTTTCCTTACCTTCTATCACCCACACCTATGTACCACATGCAGACTACTAATAATTTATCATCAGTTTACTTTTTCTAATTAGGACGGCCTATTGGACAAGATCACAATCTTTTATCAATCAAATGGGGAATTACCATATGGAAAAGCTATCAAGCTTTCATCTACCAGTTCAAAAATCTAGTTAAGGACAGCTGTCTGCTAATATATATATATATATATATATATAACAATCATTTCATCAGGTTTGAAAGGAAATATAAAAAAAATTAGAAAATAAATCATCCCTTCCTTTAGTAAATAACAGCTGTAAAGCTATAAACATGTACCTTGGTTTGGAAAGTGTTCGATAGCTGACAGTTATACTCAAGGTAGGGATGAGTTTTTCTCATTGCTTTTACATGTACTTCATTAAAAAAACGTTTTCCTTTAAAAACTTGATGAAAGTATTACTTGACTGCTGTCTAGATGACTGTACCACCCACCCGGTGCCCCCCTTTCCCAATGACACACAGAGATCGTATAAAGTTGGGTAAGGGCATCGGCCACAGCTTTATTTAATTTTTCCATGCCAGCAACATAAATACTGTCAGCTGTTGGGGTGATTGCCCAACAGACAGGTCTATCCCCACAAACCATGAGTCCATGAGCAGCCTGCCTCCGCCATCAGCTCCCAACAGGCTGCGACTCCCCAAGCCTCCTCGGCAACTCCATCAGTTCTGCCTGCGCTGGCCAGGACTCCCGCGTGCTGTGACAAAACAAGAAAAGACAACCAACAACAAGCACCAGAAACAAAACCCACATTCCTTCAATAACCAAATGTCCTAAGGGCGGGAGGGCGGGAAAGTCAGGATCCCTGCACTTCCAAGAGCTGACTGGTAAGTCCCCTCCCCTCACTGTCCTTATAACTGTCTTCCATCTTAGCAACTATGTATCCATATATCCCTCTCCCATCTCCTCTTCCTTTAAGACTCCTTATCCTAGCCGCAGTCATGTCCCCCCTTCCTTGTCAGTCCAGGGAGGTGTCTTGACTGCTGTCTAGATGACTGTACCACCCACCCGGTGCCCCCCTTTCCCAATGACACACAGAGACCGTATAAAGTTGGGTAAGGGCATCGGCCACAGCTTTATTTCATTTTTCCATGCCAGCAACATAAATACTGTCAGCTGTTGGGGTGATTGCCCAACAGACAGGTCTATCCCCACAAACCATGAGTCCATGAGCAGCCTGCCTCCGCCATCAGCTCCCAACAGGCTGCGACTCCCCAAGCCTCCTCGGCAACTCCATCAGTTCTGCCTGCGCTGGCCAGGACTCCCGCCACCGCGATGACGACTTCCCCTCACGCCTCCTGCCGTCATCGCGCCCCCCGCAGACAGCGCAGCCTCAATCCCACTCTGCAAACCCGTGTTCAGGATGTCCAACCCTATCTCATTTAAGTGGACCCCATCCCTCCTCATTAAGTTCTGGTTCTCTCCTTCCAGCTCCACGTGACGGACGACCACCCCACCTAGCCGCCGGACAAATTTCCCCACTGCAATATTCAGCTTGCGCCGGCTCTTCTCCAAACCACGCGAGTGCGGCAGCGCGCGCCAGCACGGCCTGGAAACCACCTCCGACCAAACCAAGGTCATGTCCGGAAACAGCGCCATGCACCTCGCCAAGTCGTGCCGAATCGCGTGGAGAAGGTCCACAGTCCTGGATACCCCCAAGTCGTTCCCGCCCGCATGGACCACCACCACCACCGGCCCTGACACAAACTTACGGAGCTCCACGAACTCAGGATATACTTGCTGCCATCGGAGGCCCCTAATGCCCTTCCACCTGACTCGGGCCAAGTCCACTGAGAACCCCAAATTTCGTCCGTAGGCCCGGTCTTCAGCTCGCCTAGCTGCCCAGTACACATAGGAATGCCCTAGTATCCACACGTACCGGGGCCGCCCACCTACAACGAGAAGAGGGTTACAGCATATGAGGTCGGACATAAGACTTAAAACGCCCCGACTCCCATCTTCCAATGCGTTGAATGCCCGCAGCCGAGTAACCCAAAACACTTGCCTGGGTAGCCGCCCCAATCCGAAAGGAATGGGCCGAAAACCCTTGACTTTCCATACCACCCGCGGCCAATGCTCTCTTCAGCATTGCCGAGAACTGATAGCGTGTTAGGGGAGACCCATCCGCGTGAGCCAACAAAGGGCCTCCCCGATCCGGGCGCACCTCCAGAAAATCGTGAAAAGCCCCGACAGGACAGACGACATCCCTCGTGGCCCCTAAACGAACCCAGGCACCCCGGGCCGCCTGGTCCGTCTTAGAGCGCCGCACAAAAATGTCAACGGAGGAAGTAGACCACCGCACATCCGACAATGCCAAAGGCGAGGCCTTCCTCTTGCTCGGGGCTACCAACTCGCCGATGCGAAAGGCTCCAAAAAAGCAGACCGAGAAGGCTACGCGAAACAACTTCGATACATAATCCGAGCCACAGACCCGCGGCAAGACTAAAAGAATCCGCCGCAACATCTCCACCGAAATCGGCCGACGACGATCCGGGCGACGCCGCAGTCGCCACCCCTTCACCACCCTCTGGATCCCAAATTCCTTAGTAACATCCTGCCAGCCCATAAATCGAAACAAGAAAGACAGGGCAGCCAGCGCCTTCTCCGCTACTGCGCAAGACCTACCTCTCCTGACCAAGTCATCCAGCAACACAAGAGTCGCCTCCGTACGTCCCGTTTCCGTGGATACATCCCCGTCCCGTGCTGCCGACAGCCACTGTTTCCACACTGCCCGGTATGCCTTCCAGGAAGCCTCCGCCAAGGAGTCCGATACCAAGCCCATCAGGCCTCGAAATCGAGCTTCCATAAGGAGTCCGGACACTGCAGACCGGTCCGCCGCGCCTCCGGCGCTGCCTCGCGAAACCGCTCCCACTGCAAGCGAGACAATGCGTCAGCCACCACATTTTGCACACCCGGGACATGTTGCGCCCGCACCCAAACATTAAACTGAAGACTAAGGAGCACGAGGTGACGGAGAAGAGCCAAAACTGGTGGGGACGAGGAGGCCGATCGGGCAATCACATGAAACACACTCGTGTTGTCCGTGTGAAAGACCACCGTGTGATTTCTCAGCTCCTCACCCCACAGTTCCAGCGCGACCACTATCGGAAACAGTTCCAAAAAGGTCAAATTCCTTCGAAATGGGGAAGACTGCCATTCCTCCGGCCACTCCCCCGCGCACCACTGACCCCGAAAATACGCTCCAAAGCCAACGGACCCCGAGGCATCGGTAAAAAGATCCAATGCAGCATTGGTGGTGGCCTCCCTCAACCAGCAAGAGTGCCCGTTGTAACGTCTGAGGAAGGAGCTCCACACTGCCAGATCCGCCCGAAGGCGCCGCGTGATCCGAATGTAATGGAAAGGTTCCCTCACCCCCACCGTGGACAAGGACAATCTACGACAAAATGCCCGACCCATCGGTAACACCCGACATGCAAAAACCAAGTGCCCCAAAAGGCCCTGCATCTGTCGCAACTGAACCTTCTTGGAACCTTTGACCAAGTCCACCAGCCGAAGCAACCCCTCCAACTTCTCTTCCGGAAGCCGGAAAACCATACTCACGGTATCAATTTCGATACCCAAGAATGAAAGGACCAACACCGGGCCAACCGTTTTTTGTTCGGACACAGGAACTCCGAACTCTGACGCCACCCGCCGGAATGCCTGAAGCAACGCTGTACAATCCTGGGAACCCGACAGACCAACAAACAAAAAATCATCCAGGTAATGTGTCAACGAACACAAACCCGCAACTCTGGACGTGACCCACTCCAAAAAAGAAGAAAACAGTTCGAAATGATAACAAGAGATAGCGCAGCCCATGGGCATACACATATCATAATAGAAGCAACCGTTAGCGAAACACCCCAACAAGTGAAAGCAATCCGGATGAACCAGCAACAAACGAAAGGCCGATTCAATGTCCGATTTTGCTAATAACGCCCCACGACCGGCCCGCCGCAGGAGGAGCAATGCCGAGTTGAAGGACGCATAACGTACCCTGCACGCATCCCTGTCGATGTCATCATTGACCGACGCCCCCGAAGGGTACGAGAGATGGTGAATCAATCGAAAAGCTCCCGGATCCTTTTTGGGTACCAGACCCAAGAGACACCCTCAGGTTGTGGAATGGGGGGGAATCAAAGGGGCCGGCCATGCGGCCCCGTTGAATCTCCGCCTCCAACTTTTCCTGTAACAAACCCTCTTTTCCCCGCGTGGACCGAAGATTGTCCGCAAACTGGCCCTCGTCCGACAGCACAAAGGGAATCCAGAAACCCGTTGTGAAACCGTCGAACAAAAGGCTAGCAACGTCCCTCTTAGGATACTGGACGAGCCATGGACGCATCTTTTCCACGCTCACTGGAGTCCTCTCTGCGAGGAACGTCGTCCCTACCAGAGCCCTTGGAGGCAGATGGTCTGCCCTTCTTGAAACAACGGAGAGCCGGGTGGGCTCCCCCACAGTGGGCACACTCGTGCCGGAATCTGCAGGAGCTAAACCACTTACAGTGGCTCTCGTTGAAGAGCCAACAGACTCCCTTCCTCTGACCTGCCGACGTACCCGTGGGGCCGCCGACCGCCCCCGAAAAGGGAAAGGGTCTACACGGGGTCATAAGTAGCAGCCACAGGCTGCCGTCCTGCACCCCAAAACCCATACCCGGGCACGCCGCCATCTTCTGGCGGAATTGCTGGTCGTATTTGAACCAGCATTGCCCTCCATAAACCTTGTAGGCGCCCCAAATTAAGTCCAAATAACCAAATAAAGAGGGGGCCCTCTCAGGGAAACGGCGCACTAGCACGCTGGCAAAGATATTAAATCCTTGCAGCCAATTACCGAACGTACGCGGGATAGCCTTACCCTTTTCTCCCTCCAATTGTTCGCCACGTCGCGGTCTGTCCACGGACTCCTTGTCTGGCGGAACGAGAGAAAGGAGATCCACATACTCACCACGAATAATCTTCTCTTGCACCTCCGCTGGCACATGTAAACCTAGGGGAGCCAGTTCACACCCTGGGAGAAAGGAACCAACCCCAACCCCATGACCCCTCAAACTATCCGCACTATCTGGACCCTGAGCCCCTAGACCAGTACCCCTGGCTTGCCCCTCCACTAACATCCTCAGCAGGCGCAACACCTCGCTATCCTGACCTGAACCCCCTGCAGCACCCCAGGCGCCTGCACATGCTGACTCGCCAAATGAGGGGAGGCGCAGGGGCCGTCCTCCATCGCCTTCTCGCTCCTCCTCAGACTCCTCCTCCTCACCGGAATCCCCCTGGAGCCTCCCAGCTCCCAGAGGGGCTGCAGCCGACACGGCCTCCCGACCGCCGGCATCCTGGCAGTACTGCAACCTTGGGGCTGCCGCCTGATCCGCGGCACCCCATGAACCGGTCGGTCCTGGGGACTCCCATCTCCTTGGGGCTGCTGTCCGGCTCACAGCACCCCTATTGCTGCCTTCTTCCGCCGGCGCTTGTGGTCTCCGGGTGCCCGGCATCCTATTTCCGGCGCGGGCACCCACTTCCGGGTTTTGCCCGTCGCCGGCTGCTGTCGTCATATCCGGCGCGCCGGCCGTGCGCGACCGGCGTCGTGACGTCACTTCCAGCCGCGCCGGAAGAGAAGGTGGAGGGCTCCTGGATCTTCCCGCCGAATCGCCATCTTGGAAATGGCTGCCGGACGCAGCCGCAGCCCTCACCTGGGACCGGATCGCTCGGGGGGACGACATCAGGCTCGGCTCCACGTTCCCAGCCACTCCAGCTCGCCAGCTTCTTCGGCCTTCACGACCTCCTCTCACCGGGCTGGGAGACAGTCGCGACGGCGGCCTTGAACGCCTGGCCCGCCGCCCACCTTCCACTGGTCGTGCCTCTTCACCGGGGACGCCATCCATGCCGGCCAACACCTCTGCTAACGAGCCTGCACCATGTGCAGCCCGGTAAGCCTGCAACAGGGCCACCAACGATTCCTGGGAAACGTCCATCACTCTCGAAATTCAGGAACAGGTAAGTATAAAATTCAGAAGAATAATATCTATATATTTTTTTATTTTTTTTAAAGGGGTCAGCAAAGAAAGACAGATGAAAATCTGAAAATCTGAAAGTCAGGATCCCTGCACTTCCAAGAGCTGACTGGTAAGTCCCCTCCCCTCACTGTCCTTATAACTGTCTTCCATCTGAGCAACTATGTATCCATATATCCCCCTCCCATCTCCTCTTCCTTTAAGACTCCTTATCCTAGCCGCAGTCATGTCCCCCCTTCCTTGTCAGTCCAGGGAGGTGTCTTTCCGGAGAGGGTAGTGAATGCATGGAATAGCCTTCCAGCTGAAGTGGTAGAGGTTAACACAGTAAAGGAGTTTAAGTATGTGTGGGATAGGCATAAGGCTATCCTAACTATAAGATAAGGGCAAGGACTAATGTGAGTATTTAGAAAATTGGGCAGACTAGATGGGCCGAATGATTGTTATCTGCATCACATTCTATGTTTCTATGAAAGGAATATTTTAATAAAAAATTGTTTTTGAGGTTAGTTTTCCTTCAAGCATTTCGATGTCTTTGACGAGGTAATCTTGTTCCTTAATGTCCCTTTAAATCAGCTGGGTTTCTTTCCAATCACCATATATGAGAACCTCTGTTTCCAGTAAAACTTTCCTGGTTTAGTGACTAAAACACATTATAAAGTGAACTAAAGGAAAAAATAAATAAATATATATAAACACCCTGTCAATCAAAAAACACCCTAGAAGTGGTATATCCTATAAAATATCTATTATTTTTCATCAATTTACAATCTGCATTCTGTGCTCTGTGGGGTAAGAAAATTATTTGTAAGCACTGAGAAAAATTCACATAAGTTGTAAACTATCACAAAATATGAGAAAGATAGTCCCAGGATGAAATAAATCTAAAATTATTGCTTATTTGTAATTGAAACCATCAGCTTGATTTAATGCTTATTGTCTAAAATTCCGATATAAATGGGATACTGGGATTTTTTAAAAGCGTTTTCTCAGATGCATTGTAAAAGTTTGTCTTTAAAGCGACTGTATCTAATTTCAGACTATGCTTGTACAGCTGACTTTCCTCCACATCTGGAATCAACTAAAAGGTCACTTTTCAAAAGAGTTCCGAAGATGCATCAAATGCGATCTGAAATAAACCCACATATACCACCTGCATATTTAGCAAGCAGTTCCTACTCACAGGGAAGGTATGCTCTGAGACAAAAACAAAAGTGTTTTAAGGTAAAAAGCAAGCACTCCGTTTTATTTCTGTAAAAAAAAAAAAAAAAAAACACCACATTTTCTAGAAATGACATATGGTCTGCAAATTCGTATAGCAAAAGTAAATAGATTGTGTCTACAAAATGTACAGTTTTCTGTTTTGAATGTTAAAATGCCAGGTGTTATTTCCCGGAAATCATATATAAACAAGTACATCATTTTCAATTTTGTAAACCATGCCTAATAGATTTTATTTCATTTAAATTTCACCAAATGTTAGATTACTCTAGAATAAATTAAATACAATTTTAAAATACTTTATTGATATCCAAATATTTAAGTTCGGAATATTTCTCAGTACATCATACATTTATAATATTGCTATGCTTTTTTTTTTTCTACCTCCTCTTTAATCCTGTATTTATATAGTTTGAGAAACATTAAAAAAAAAAAAGAAACAGATACATAGCTTGAAGAAAAAATAAAATATATGTATCAGATGCACTGCCAAACATTTCCATTTTATGATAAAGGGTCTTCTAAGACTCAACAAGTTGCCCTTGAGAGAAAATAGTTATCTGATTACATTAGTAGAGCCGAAAGCAAGCAATAATTGCTAAGCAGTGCAAACAATACAAAATGTATTTGTAATGATAAATAATATTGGTTACAATATATCTATTTGTGGAGTGCCCTTTTGCTTGTAGTTGTTTTTAAATTGGATATTAAGTTGCCCCAAGGACAGCTGCCTTATCTTTTTCTTTTTCATTTATTGTTATTACAAGTTATCGACTAACATTTACATTTTCGGGTCAGGTAAACATGGGCCTTTTTCTGTTATTACGGAGACAAAAATCCTGGTTGTAAAAAAACAAGTTTCATTCAAGTCACAAGGACTAAATAGCATTTATGAACCAATATGAGCAGCTAGTGCTGAGTTTAGTACGAAATCTTAGTGAAGTCATGCAGAGGGACACAAAATGGAGTCCTTTCAATGTGGTGGCTAAGCCCCGCCCTTATTACATTTATTTCAATTGAAGAAGACTACAAGGAATATCATGATTGATTTTATGGAATAACCGAGTCAGCTGGATAACTAGGTCATTAATATTTAATTGTACACATAACATGCCCTAAAATAAGCAAGCACACACAAACATGCTCATTACTCCAAGCACCATGACCACTTCAATGACTTGGCAAAGTCATGGATTCTGGAGTCTGTACGGTCAGTGTTTCACTATAAAAAGCTGCACATTTAAAGTTTAATCCATTTGCTGCTGCCAATAAACACCCGCTACTCAATCTTCTACATTCCATGGATATTTACAGACAGTTTACAACTCGCATAAGTACCGAATCGTTTCTTCTCTAGTAATTCCTTATTTTTTCTTTTTACTACCTATTGCTATTGCTTATAAACCTGTTGTAATATATTGTTTAGTTTTTAAGGCAGTTTGAATGCCAATAACCATCAGATTTACATTTTGTTTACCTTTTTCTTTTTTCTTTACATCAGGGGTTCTCAACCTAGTCCTCAAGGACCCCCTACCAGTCCAGGATTAAATCATGGACTGGTAGGGGGTCCTGAGGACTTGGTTGAGAACCCCTGCTTTACATGATCTTGTCACTACCATTTTAAAAAGAAATTGTAAAATGTTACCACAAAACTGCCCTAGATCCCTGCTATTTCCACCTCATTAATTAACTACTAGAACTTCTTTACCTAATTTTTTTTAAAACCATTTCAATCAATTCTACACTATATGATGTAGCCTGGTTGATTTTCCTTCTTAAAACATGGTTCCTTTTTCTTTTGTTCTTGTTACAAAGCTTGCAATGCTTCTTCCAGGCTACATAATATCCGTTTAACTAAATACTGTATAAAAGTGAAATCATCGTTTTCAAATTCTCCCTCTGAGCTCCAATAATTATAGTTATGTTCAGGAACTAAAGCCAAATAAAAGGCTACAGTGGATATGAGGGATAGTAAATTGAGGTGGTCTGAAACTGACATGAACGTAAAGCTGAAAGAGGTGTTAGCCATAAAGATTGATAGGCTACGAATCCTGTAATGAAACAAAGAGTTGGCTGGATCCACTTCCTCTCAGATCTTGGAATGGAGCAGTGAAAGAGATGAGTTCAAATAGTGCACAGACATCTCATGTGACAACGAATCATTAAGTCTTAACATTTTCATAATGTGCACACTATACATACATACTTAAGGTACAAGCTTGCTCACTTCTTTCAGTTCCATTTAGATCATAAGTGTCAGGGTACCTGTTGTCTCTTGTACAGCTGGGACTCAGCCTGTGGATCTCCTCCTGAAGGAGAGGTTTTGTCCTCAGTCTCCTCCCTCTCACCACAGCGGTTGACTGGTGTGACTATGCTCCTTTTCATTACACGGCGCATGCGCGCCGACGTCATGACATCAATGACGTTGCGGCCCACCAAAACGTACAAAATCAAATGTTTTGGGGGCGTGGCTAGAAAATTAAAGAGACACACTATAAAAAGGGTTCATAAGGTTTGAATCATTGCCCTGTCGTGGTTCAAAGTTACTTTCCTCCCTATGGGGTGTTTCTATTTGTTGCATTTGGTATTTTGACTTCGGGTCTGTTTTGAGTATTCCGTATTCTCCTTCCTTGTGACTCAGTTTGTACTTTATTGTTTATTCTGTTTTCTGGTTTCCTTAACCTCGGCTTGTCCCTGACTATTCTCTGTCTTTGCTAACGTTAGTCAAGGCACTTTAAGGTCTGGTATACTTTTTCCTTCTTGCATATTGCGTATTGGATCGCTGTTATGTTCCTTACAATAAGCTAATGGGTCGAGCTTTCAGAACCTTTTGCATTAATTTGATTCAGTAGGACTTGCTAAGCCTTTACATTTGTTTGAATTTGTGTATTAGTCTCAGGATATAAATTCAAAAATAAAATAAGTATTGTATACCAAATTTTATAATTAACGTTCAGATTTGGCTATTTTTGTCGTCTAAAATATTTCTTATGAAAATGAAACTTGCAATTCAAACCATCTAAGATATGTAGGGTCACTTCTCATTAAATGTTGTTTTATTCTTTACATTATGTCTCTAGTGCTGCAGAATGTATTAGCATTAATTAATAAAAAAAATAATAAAAATAAAATAAAACCTATTAGTTATTTTTCTTAGTAAAGCATTTTTACTATGTTATGTTTAAATAACATCACAGTTCTATGGATTATTATTGCTTCTAAAAAGCCCTAACCTATTAGTTGCCTTGCCTTCCCATAAAACAAATAAGAATTTTATTTTCACTCTATTTTTTGGCCAGCTTGCATCAGGAAAATTAATGCGACACTAATGGTCTCTTATTTCAAATTCCTCAATGAAACAAATATATTTTAACCACTTTGTAGAATGGTCATGTAGAATAAAATAAACCATTCTCTTTTCTCTTAGGACGCCTTATAACAAGGAGATATGCTTCTGCTATTGATAGTGCAAATATTCCCCCATTTTCATTCCCCCTTTTCTAGGTTAATAGTTGGATACTTAACAAGGAAAGATCTCCGTGCCCAGCAGGCTTGGCTCACAGTTGGCAATTTCCTCTTTCGAGTAGGACGGATGGCACACAGACCAAATAAACTTCACACTTCATGCTTTCCTCCAAAGGACACACTTGTTCTAGAAACATTTAATTTTGGGTTAATTAGGGCTCTTTTAATGACCACACTACCTTTATTTAAATAAATTAAGTTTAAAGGGACATGCATATCTTTTCTACAACTGTCTCATTCAAAGTTTTAGCTTTAGCTTTAGCTTTGAATGAAACAGTTGCCTCACTGTGCAGGGTGCAAAAATCAGGTAAATATGAATTGATTCCCCAAATTTACCTTCTTCTTCTTTCTTATGCTTTCCACGCCCACTCCAAGGGATATGCTGATATAACCAATCAGTGTTATATCCCTAGGAATGCTTGAAATGTGCATTGGTCTGTCTGACAGATTTACACATATGCAGTTGGAAGAACTCTTCACCTTGCAACCAGGGCCAGATTTACATGTCAGGCAAAATGTTAAGGTGCCCCCTGCTCCCAACCCAAAAAAGATATAAAAAAAGATATAAATAAATAAATATAAATAAATATAAGGAATTCATTAATTGGATATTGCAGACCTAAAACATATTGACAACTGCATATGTATAAATGTATGTATGCGCATATTCCTACTTGTAATGTATGGTTAAATATAATGTTAGAAGTGGTTATGATAAAGGGGGGTTAATGATAGAGAGGGGCTTTCATCATAGTTAGATTACATAGGGTGTTTAGTGTTAAAAACAGCTTGAGAGGAGTAAAGTTGTAACATAAGTGCTGTTTAGGATTAGAGTGTGGTTAAATGTAGCATTGGTATATGGTTTGTTTAAGGATTATTGAGTTTAGGCTAGAGTATGGTTACATTTAGTACTGGAGTACATATGGGAGTTAAACATAAGATTAAGGTAAACGGTTTATATTCAGGTTTAGGCTTTGAGAGCTGGTGCTTAAAGAGTTATTTGTAAAGTACTGACTCTCCTATGTCTTCCATAGACAAGTCAGTCTTCTATGGAGTGATTATATAGTGTGTATTTCTGAGAGCTTCCCCTGCCCCTCCTTTAAGGCATTTCATTGGGCAGATGGGAACTTCGTGTCAAGCCTGACACACAAACATTGGGGGAGCTGGGATACCACCCTCTAAAACTGTTCCTGCAGGTCTGTTATTAAAGCTGACTGAACTAGAGAGGACACTGACAAAAGCTTCTGGTACTTATTTCTCCCCACCCGCCTATTTAAGCTCAAAAAGGCACTTTGTAAGTGTTGAAAAAAGGAGCACCCTAGTGGACAAGTGCCTGTAGGTAGATGCCTAGTCCGTGGCCCTGCTAGCAACATCATGACAGAGGAAAAAGAGAGGGAGTCTGATCAATGTGATTCAAGCAGAGCAAGCTCCAGTGTCGGGTTTATCTTGTCACGATTAATGTGTGACCCAACAGGTACAACTATATTAACATAAACAACGTATACCGGACCTTAGAATAGCCGGACTTAACGTAAAAGAGAATGGTCAAGTAATAAGCCAAGCCAAGGTCGGGATACAGAATGAGACAATACGAAAAAAAGGTTAGGATACCAGAGGTAAAAAACAATAGCCAAAGTCAATAACCAGAAAATGTACCAAGAACGCACTCAGGTATTGAGCAAAGGCATTCAAGGGTTTAAATATGCCTCTCAGTGCTTTGATTAGTTCGTACATGGCCTTTGACTCCAAAACGTGCGTGTGCGTCGATATTGTGACTTCACACGCACGTTGGCACCATCTTTAATGTGGGCATGGTGCCCTTTAACAGTAAGAATTGGACCGCAGCGGCTGGCGTCCCTTAGAACGCTGCACCAGACGGGACCCATCTTCTGGGAGAATCGGGCGGCACACTGCCGCGATCCAGGTAAGTTAAACTTTTTGGCGCGACCGCTCTGCTCATGCGTGGCCGCGCCGATCAGGGACTTACTTTTATCTGAAGTATTGGTGGGGCCGCACTGATCAGGTGCGGCTGCGTCGATACAAACCCCCTGCGCCGTGACATATCTCTCCTGCTGCTGCACAATGATGCCCTGTTTCTGTCACTTGTGTGCTGGTATGAAACTGAGATTGGTAGGTAAATGGGAGGGGAGGAGGTGGTAGAAACTCTCGTAAATGAGAAGTGTCCCCAACAATGCAATCTTACAATTTTTAGACTAAGATTATAAATATTGTATACTTCCCTTAAAGTTTTTATTTTTTTCCTTTTGCTGATGTTTCCTTTTGCTGATTTAAAAAAATATATTGTCAGTTGATGCATATCAATTTAACTATGGCATGTTATTTAACTGAAGATATAAAAAAAAAATTCGCTTACTTTTTTTTAAATTTGATTGAAATGAGATTGACTATGATTGAAATCATTAACTATGCATATATAATTTAGAAATATGTTTCTATAAATCACTGCACAAAAGTGTTTTTATGAACATAATCTCATACCTATATTCTCGGGAATTATTTCAAATATCAAAGGAATTATGTCAAGCATAACAATTATTTCAAATAATACAGCCACCATTCTTATGGAACTCTCTTCCCGCTCCATTAGACTCCCCACCTTCACTGAAAACTCACTTCTCCAAGAAGGCACATCAATTAAACTGTGAAATGTATTCCTTCCTACTACTTCTCCCCACCTCAAAAATCCACTTCCTTTCCTCCTACTGTGTAATATAACATTTATATAATTTCACCATAATCTCTCCTAGCTTTCTATTTTGACTAAGTGTGAAATTTTCCATACATTATGAGTCATTTTACTCCATTCCTCTTACACTGTAAGCATGTTTGAGCAGGACCTCTGCATCTTCTGTTCCTCTAGGTTTGATTTGTCCGATTTGTAGCTACTTGTTTGTTTGTCCACCTATTGTATCTTTTGTTTGTATTTCCATCTGTACACCACTGCAGAATATGTTGGCGCTTAATAAATAATATTAATAATAACATATTTTTTACTTATGGAGAAATGCCCAAACTGCAAGCATGGCTGACTTAGATCATTGTCTGGGTTTGACTGCTTTTTAGACAGTGCTTACATTGAAGACCAACTTATAAAGATGCATTTGATGATTTATGGATTTTGAATGTTGACCAAAGAGCAATGAATATTAACAATGTTTGATGAATATCTTTCCTCTCATTTTTTACGTCCAGATGAACTTGCAAAAAATTTGTAAAACTTTGCCCGTCTAATTTAAGACTATGTCCAACAAGAGGACATAGTCTTAAATTAGAGGGGCAAAGGTTTCAAAATAATAACAGGAAATATTACTTTACTGAGAGGGTAGTGGATGCATAGAATAGCCTTCCAGCTGAAGTGATAGAGGTTAACACAGTAAAGGATACAAAGGATACAAAAACAAACATGTATTCCTGACCCTATAGGGTTAAAACCACCATCTAGCCACCCTGGTCCCATCATGCATCCATAAATATAGCAAAATCTTACTAGTATTCAAGTCTGCAGCTGCATGCTTTGTTCCTGTTTCCTTTAGACATGCCCACTGCCTGCTGACATCAGCAGAAGTTGAAGCCTGATCCAATCACAATGATTCCCCATAGGATTGGCTGAGACTGACAAAGAGTCAGATCAGGGGCAGAGCCAGCACAATTCAAACACAGCCCTGGCCAATCAGCATCTCCTCATAGAGATGAATTAAATCAATGAGGAAACTTCAGTGTCTGCATGCAGAGGGAGGAGATACTGAATGTTTGAATGCATTTTAGGCAGCCATGACCCAGGAAGGATATCTAACAGCCATCTGAGGAGTGGCCAGTGAAGTTATCACTAGGCTGTAATGTAAACACTGCATTTTCTCTGAAAAGACAGTGTTTACAGCAAAAAGCCTGAAGGTAATGATTCTACTCACCAGAACAAATTCAATAAGCTGTAGTTGTTCTGGTGACTATAGTGTCCCTTTAAGCATGTGTGGCATAGGCATAAGGTTATCCTAGCTATAAGATAAGGCCAGGGACTAATGAAAGTATTGGGCAATTGGGCAGACTAGATGGGCCGAATGATTTTTATCTGCTGTCACATTCTATGTTTCTATGTTCTATGTTTGATGTGTATGTAAGTTGGGAGTTTTTATGTGCTATGTTAAAACAAACTAAAAGTGCAAATATGGCACTATCCTTTATGTTCTGCCAAAGCCATATAATACTTAAGAAAATGTAGTCAATGTAGAATATATTTCAGGATAATTATAACACCATACACACTGAAAAATTAGTTCTAGACAGCTTTATTTAAAAAAAAAATAATAATTTAAATCAACTTTAAGGCCAAAGTAGTCACAGAAAGTATACTCGACTTTAAAGTCAAATAATGTTACTGGTCACCCAAAACACCAAATCTAAAGGTTTACTGAAAGTTTTAGAGGACATTGGGTAAAGTACTTTTACAGATTCTTCATCCTTCACGTAAGTGTTTTTGTTATTAAAGTAGGCAGAAATATTACTCTGTGCACAGTTCTGGACTTGTGTGATTGTATGCCAAAATGTATTGAAACTCTTCATGGGATAAAACAAAGCCCTACTTTTTTATTAGGTCCCTTATCATAACTCCTTTAAGACCAAAGTTATTATTTTTTGTCTTGAAGATCTCTGGGCACCAACACAACAGAAATGTGTTTGATAGATTTTGGCCTTATATTCATGTTGTATTTTTCTCCACGTTTAAATCTCTTTAGTTCTGAAAAAAATAAATATTTTTGTTGTATAACTCCATCTCCTTAGATGACCCTTCACAATAACCACTGCAATAATATTCAGTGCTAATGGTGCCTAAAATGTCCCTTTAATGAACTTTAATTAACTTAATTAATATAAACAAAACACCAAAGTAAAATAGTGACACTAAATGCTGTGGCAATGTAGGAGGCATGCAATAGGGTCAGCAATGTGTTAGTATCAGACAAAAAAAAAATATTTATTCATAAAAAAAATTATATCATTCATAAAACATACATTTGTACCAGGCTGCGAATTGGTATAGTTGAATTTCTTACTTTACATTTTTTCTAAATGCTTCATCAGATATCCTAGTATAAGAAGATGACCTTGCTTAGTAGAACTTCACTTTCCAAAGAAGTCTCTTTTTTGCCCATTTGTTATGTCTTCTTTCATTCATTTTTAAGTTGTTGTGATATACGAGTTGGATTGTAGAGAGAATTTCTGGTGGGACATTGTATTACACGAGCTCTGGTCCATGAATGCCATAACTGTTATATATACTGCCATCTTTCACGATGTGATGCAATAAAAACACAGGGGATTATTTTCCGATTTGTCTTATGTCTCAACACAAAGGTACTTTTTTTAAAATGTGTCATGATCGAATCACTTAAACGGCAAAAACAGTAAGCCCATGACTGTAACGTATTGACATTTTCCTGAGTGGTGAGTGGCAGTAAGTGTCTTGTGTGGTTATAAAGCAAATGAAGTATTGCTCATTTGAGTAAAGAAAGTTTGTATCTTGCAGTCAGAAAGTTTTGCTTACTCTTTAAGGTCAGCACATTTATTTTTACGCACTGCAAGTTACAAAGTGGTTTTAAACGGTAAGTTCATTGTATTCATCCATCACATTGCGGCCTTCAAATTATTGTCCAAGCTTCACAGAGCAGTTCCCAATTTCTTGTTCTCTGTGGCATTAATGAATCACTTTGAATCCTACTGATAGCACTCTCCTGGAATAAACTTCCCCTGGAATAAACTCGTTCTATTTGAGTTAAGCTTCTAAAATGTGAAAGGGACCATCGGGGTCAAAACTACAGACATTTTTGTGAACATCAACACCTAAAACTCAGTCACATAACAAAATCAATATGTATTACAAATTATTTAGATTTTTTACAAAAAAGTTTAAATTAAATTTTTTTTAAAACGTTCATAAAAGTTTTTTTTAAAGTAGCTTTATTTCAATTAAAAAAATATGACTACTAGCAACTTCAAAACAGCATATGGGTACTGAAGAAGACACAACAGAAGATTAACAGGAGGTACCTTGTAGAATTGTAAGTGCATAGGTAAAATTAATTCAATTAATAAAAACAAAACCTTTATTAAATTGTAAGTGCTCTATAAAGGTCCTATTCATCAAGTAAAGCAATGGAATCTAGAATGATCAGTGATAAACTATGCTCAAATATACATTTGTATGCTCTCTTTACAATGTCCGACATTTTCAACCCCAATTAATCTTTTAATCATACGAGCTATAATAAGAGGGCTAGAGCAACAATAAGGCAGATAAGTGTAAAATCTAACAGGCTATACACAGTGAGTAAGGGAATGAAGAATATGTTTAAATATCACCTAACTCAGATGAGTCTATTTTTAATTTTCTGGATGAGCATGCTTATTTGCTGTTTGATCTATGTTTGGTGTGCCTTGTCTTTTCTTGTCTTGTCGTGATCTGTATTTGTTGTTCATCTGTTGAAGTTGCTCATTCAAAAACATGTGAGAAATCATTTTGGATTTTAAATTACTTTACAAAAAAAGCAGAAGTGATGATCAATCCCATTTTCGCTCTTCTGCATGTTAACCTATAAACTAATATGCTGCTAATTCAAAAACATGTTATATCATTTTGCTGGACCCTTTGGCACACAATCTCAGACATGCACAAATGTGCAAAACCCTACAGAAACACTCACACAGATACACTCTCCCAGACACACATGTACTGCTACACCTTCACATTCACAAACAAACACAGAGACATGCAATCTCAGACACACACAAATGTCCACTGGCAGACACTCATACACACACAGTGGCGTACGTACCGTGGTCGCAGGGGTCGCAGCTGCGACCGGGCCCGGCACTCCAGGGGGCCCGGCCGCCCTGCGGCCCCCCGCGACCCCCCGTGACCGGGTAGCAGCTGCCACGCTTTGCGGCCCCGGCCCGTGTGGCAAACCGCTGGGGCCGCATGTCAAGGGGTCCATCGGGTGGCCCATGCTGTCAGGGCCACCCGATGGACATGGATTTTAAGGGGGCCCGGTCTGCGCTGAGCGATTTAAGTGCTCAACCGGGCCCCCTGTGATGAGATCCTCACACGCTGGGAGGAAGTGACCGCACGTCACTCCTCCCAGCATACTGAGAGCCCGCGCGGGAGGAAACAGAAAGGAGGAGGGAGTCAGAGTGGGAACTCTGACTCCCATCAGGCTGAGCCACCACTGGACCCACACATGGTAGGAAACATTTTGTGTATTTGTGTCTCTGTATGTATGTATGTATGTGCGTATGTATGTCTGTGTCTCTGTATGTGTGTATGTGTGTCTGTGTCTCTGTATGTGTGTATGTATGTCTGTGTCTATGTATGTGTGTATGTCTGTGTCTCTGTATGTGTGTATGTATGTCTGTGTCTGTGTGTATGTATGTCTGTGTCTGTGTGTATATATGTCTGTGTCTGTGTCTCTGTATGTGTGTATGTATGTCTGTGTCTCTGTATGTATGTGTGTATGTATGTCTGTGTCTCTGTATGTGTGTATGTCTGTGTCTGTGTCTCTGTATGTATGTCTGTGTCTCTGTATGTGTGTATGTATGTCTGTGTGTGTGTGTGTATCCATATGTATGTCTGTGTCTCTCTGTGTGTATGTATGTGTGTGTCTGTGTCTCTGTGTGTGTGTGTATGTATGTCTGTGTCTGTGTCTTTGTCTCTGTATGTGTGTGTGTGTATCTGTATGTATGTTTGTGTCTGTGTCTCTGTTTGATTGTGTGTCTGTGTCTCTGTGTGTGTGTGTTTCTGTATGTGTGTATCTGTATGTCTGTGTATGTATGTGTGTCTGTGTCTCTGTGTGTGTGTGTTTCTGTATGTGTGTATCTGTATGTCTGTGTATGTATGTGTCTGTGTCTCTGTATGTGTGTATGTATGTGTGTGTCTGTCTCTGTATGTATGTGTCTGCGTGTGTGTCTCTGTATGTATGTGTCTGCATGTGTGTATGTATGTATGTATGTATGTGTCTGTCGGGGGTGTGTGTATGTGTTTGTGTCTGTATGTATGTGTCGGGGGAGGGGCCCACAGTCAGGGGGGAGAGGTTCACGGTATGGGGGGGACACGGATCACTTTCGCACCGGGGCCCCATGGAGTGTGTGTACGCCACTGCACACACATATTCACCATCAGCTATTCACTGCTAGACATGCACAGATTTACAATACCACACTACAGAAATACAGACACAAACATACACACTTAGATGAACACTCATACAGATACACATACAGAGATGCACACAGATTCTGTCAGGATACATGCTGTCAATTAGTCTGGTCTGTACAGGGGACCAGGCAGGTTTAATAACAAGAAATATATAAAAAAAAAAAAAGCCTTCTTAACTCCAAAATGGATCAATAAACTTTTTTTTTTTTTTTAACAAAATAAATATCTGTACGAAATCTAATAAAACAACCTCTTTAGGAAGACAGGAAATGAACAGAGCATCTTTAAAATGTATGCATAAAAAGAATGGCTATAAACTAGCTCTGATGGGTATTTTTCTCTGTGCTAATTGTTTTTGTTTTTTTGTTGTTTTTTTTAAATACATGCATGATGACACATATCTTAAAGGACATATCCTTGGACACATTTCCCATTCAGTTCAACATTTACATGCATAGATCTCATCAGTGATATCAGAAAGCATATGTAATAATTTGGAAAACATTAATTGAGTCTAAAGTGTTGTTTGAAAGCATTGGATAGAGAAAACCCGCAAAAATTACAATACCACCTCAACCTTGGAGGTGAGACAAATAGTCAGTTACAGTGGAGGTCAAACATTTCATCAATAACTAACTACTTATATGACACATATTTTGTCATTTAAGCAATAATTCTAAAACCAAAACATTTTTTTCTTTCCTTTTCAATTTTCTTGTAAGATATCTTCAGATGTAGAATTCCAAGATTGATACATATTTTGCCAATGTTGGCAAAAGTAGCTCACAGAAACTGTACGTTGTTTCAATCACACATTCGGTCCATCTACACTACACCTGTAATATGACCTATGTTTGATTACTTGAAGCTCTACAGAAAGCAGTAGCACTCTCTAAATAAATAATAAAACAATAATACATTTAGTGGTGAAAAAAAGTTCATAAACTCATTAAACAATAGGTGTTGTGACATGAAAACCATCCCGCAAAATACAAACCACTGTAGTAGATTTGTAATAAATATATATAGCCAGATCTACTGAATTTAAACTTTTCCAGATCTTCAGATTTTGCATTATGTCCCAAATCATTGCAAAATATGCATAAAATTAAAAATATCAGTGTTAACTATTTTTATTTTTCTGAATTAATGACTGTTTTTTAAAAAGTAATAATACACATACTTTTGAGCTTGCTTCATATAAGATTCAGAAAAAGTGAACTGAAGAATTAAATAAAACAGCAAAGTTTTCTCGTCTCAACAGGTTAATAAACACTTCCGCCCTTTACCTTATCAACAGAGCTGTGAATAATTGTTACCTAAAAAATCACAAGCAAATTTGAGTTATCATTTAATAGAAAAGAATGTTGGTGAACCGTTGCGGAACTTTGCAAGTGAAATGTCCAATCAAGTCATATTAAGAAGATTAGTAATTACATTCATGATGAACTGAGGCCTGACGAGCTGTCAGCAAGCGAAGAACCCTTCAATGACCTCCCATCTTCTTGAGTGACCTAGAACACTTTGCTTATTATACAAAGACAGGGAGGTTCATCTCAAAATCCAAGCAAAACCACCCTAAATGTTCAATAAACAGCACTTTCTGAAGTTGTACTATAAATAGCACCACAGAGAAAAGTAATTATGATCTTCATTACATCAGTACTCTTTTTGCAACAAAAGCAGTCTGGGGGAAAAAATTTGTAAAATTATCATCGATAAATTGAGAATTATTTTAACCTATGACATGCATTAAAAGTTTGATGAAGGAAGAATGTTACTGTGTGCATAATATGGGTATGTGACAACTGGGTTTAGTGAGATAGAGCATGTACACATGTAGATAACTCTTTTTCCACTATAATCGGTTGTCCGCTCCACAATATTTAAGAGTTAGACATTTATTGCACTATTGCAGCAGAATTTGAGTAACACTGGGTATTTTGACACTGATTCATGCTGGAACATCTCCTGAAGTCACCATTGATATTCCATAAATTGCCATTTTTGTTGTTAATGCGATTGATCTCTATGGCAACTGTTTTGTGGAAAAATCTCCTGTACATGTTTCATATGATTATCTGGTTATATATACAAAAGGTTGAAAGTTAACCCACATATTGATAAACTTCAATTCTCTAAATCTAGATGTTTTCTTCTGATGCTTTCCATATGGCTATTTACTAAAGTCAATTAAATAAATTGTTATTAGATCTACATGTAAGCCCAAGCCCATATACATACATTTTTACCTTTCCTTTCCCTTTATATCTACACAACCTAAAATAAATAAAATTACTATACATCTTGCACAAATAAACTGCCAATGAGGTAAATGCTTGATGAAATCAGTGGGATTGGAAAGAACTAGCATGCAAATCCTAAATTATATCAGTAGGCTTCTCATAGAGATCCACTGGTCATATATTTCTTACCTCCAGTGTTACATACAAAAAGGCATCTTCTCTGAATCACACTCAAGAGTAAAGGAAAAGATTTTCAATCAGTGATCTAACTTGTCCTTAAAACGCAAGAACATCTGCATATCACTTATCATTCCAAATAAAGAAAATGTTGTCTATGTAACGAAACCAAAGTTATACATGTCTTTGAAAAGCATCATGGAGGTAAACAAATGTCTCCTCAAAAATAACAATAAAGAGCTTAGCGTATTTAGGGGCAACCTTGGACCTCATTGCTGTTCCCTGAATTTGTAAGTAGTACTTACCCTCAACGAAAGCAAATCTATCAAAAAACTCTGGTATGCTTCACTAACATCCAACTGTTGCATGGCTCCAAAAACAGATGAAATTCCTTCCTCGTAAGGAATCAAAGTGTATAAAATGTTGATATTCATAGTGCCAGCACACAAAAAAGAAAGTGTCCCCACGCGAAAAGAAAAAAAAAACATATGAGGAACAAGTAATCATACCATGTAAAAATACAGAGTAAGCAACAAAAATATTAAACACTTTGCAGCAAAACCTCCCACTGTTGCTCTGGTAGTGTACAATTGTAAAAAGCAAAGAAATGGAGGCTGTGCAATAAGTAGGAATTTCATCAATTTCTGCAAGCCAACAAATGAAATCCGTGCTATCTCCGATGACAGACCAAATTCCCCCAACTAGAAAGAGGTTGCAATACTGCTTCACAGCAAAGCACAATTTGTTGGCCCGAGGGTCCATTAGATCTGTTTTATGTTTGGAAGAGATATAAAAATAGAATACGAAGATTATCCACATTTAAGAATGCATAGCAACTTTTATCAATTAGCCCCTCTTCAAGGACATCACCTGTGAGCTTCCTAATTTGTTGCTGTAATTCCTTGGTAAGGTCCCCATCTAACAATCTGTAGTTCTGCGTATTTCCAAGTTGTCTCGTCATCTCTGCCACATATTTATTTGTGTCCATCGCCACCAATGCTCCACCCTTATCTGCCTGCCTAATTGAAATAGGCCTATATGCCTTTAACTCACTGAGAGCCCAATTCTAACTGAGATTATATGTTGTCCTGAATTTCCATTGAATCTTCTCAATATCCATTTTGCAGGACTTAAAGGGACTCTCCAGTGCCAAGTAAACAAACCGTTTTCCCGACACTGCAGGTCCCCTCTCCCTCTCACCACCCATTCCCGGTTGCTGAAGGGGTGAAAACATCTTCAGTGACTTACCTAAGACCCCCGCCAATGTCCCACGGCGGTGGTTTTGGGTTGCCGCCGCTCCTCCCCTTCATCACGTCAACCGGCGGGGAAGATTGATCCTGCCCGCCGGCGAAGAGACCTAATGCGCATGCGCAGCAATGCTTCGCATGTGCATTAGAGCTCTCCATAAGAAAGCATTGAAAATGCTTTTCAACGCTTTCCTATGGGGAATTGAGTGACGCTGGACGTCCTCACACAGCGCGAGGATGTCCAGCGATGCTCTAGCACAGAAAAACTATGCTATGAAGCAGGAAGTGCCCTCTAGTGGCTGTCTAGTAGACAGCCACTAGGGGAGGACTTAACCCTCCAAGGTAGGGGAGGACTTAACCCTGCAAGATAATTATTGCAGTTTATGAAAACTAGGGTAGTGGGAGTTGGCACCCAGACCACTCCAATGGGCAGAAATGGTCTGGGTGCCTGGAGTGTCCCTTTAATAAAGGTTTTTATACATGCACTAGTTAGTAGAGGTAGAAACATTTATTTTGGCCTACTTTTGGTACGGTTGAAATGAGTAGATTCTGCCTTATCCTCCATCATCATTTGATCCCCAGAAAAGCTCTGCATATGGAATAAACCACGAAAACAGATGAATCTAAACAATCTTTCCATCTCAATATCCAATGTTAGTCTTTCCCCAAAATTAGTAGGTACAAATCCAAATCCTTTCTTTAAGACACTTAACTGAAGTGAAGTCAATGACTTGCTTGAAATATTATTCACCACCGTCTGGGCTGATAATGAATTCTCATTGGATATCTCCTCCTCTGTTCAATATTGGTTGTATTCTTCAATTGATTCTCCTTTCTTCTTGATCTGTCCCCAACTTGACTTTCTCCTAAAAAAATGTTGGTTTGACTTGACCCTGAATCACCAGAAGTTCCCTAAGGTTCGATGGACTTGTGTCTGTAACAGCCCTCTGTCTACCCATAACGTTACATGATTCACTATACTCTCTCGAAGAATATAACTTGTCCTCCAAATAATCATAATAAAACAGATATTGGATTCAATCTCCAGCAGTTTACCGTCAATAACAGCCTTATCTCCTAATTCGCTCAATTTGGTCTTAGTATCACTCAATTGACACCTAATATCCACTAAGTCTTGTTGAAGTCCTTCCACTGTCAGGCAATAAGATTCAAACTACATTTAAGGATCCTATACTAATTAGTAAAATAAATCTTTATGCTCCCTGCAAAGATTTTGGCTTAATATTCAGTCTCAAGCCACAAGAAATTCTCAGAGTGCAACCGATAGTTCACCAGCTTCTTTTCAAGATAGTCAACCCTTCTCAGCAATATAAACTGATTATTCACAAACACGCTTTGCTAAGTGCTATACTTTGCAATAATAGCATCCACCTCTGCCTGCGTACAGACTCATGTCTGCGCTCTCTTATCACTAATATCACCAATATCCTGAAAAACCATTATAAAACACTCTTCATGCACAGGGAAAGCATACATTAGTCACCATTAATTAGCATAGAAAAGGCAAACAGTATCCAATATCTCAGTGCACAGATGCAACCCTAAATAGATACTCTCCAGGGTATCTAAAACAACCAGTAAATTGAAAAAAAAGGATGCACACCTTAAAAAATACTAACAAAAAATGTAACTTTATTAACAATAATATATCACAATAGTAAATATAAAACAGAAACAAAAATTGATAAGGCTAGAAAAATAAATATAAATCAACATGGCTCACATCAATAGCCTACTAGCCTGACATAAATCACCAAATACCCCCAACATTGTGACACACTCAGATGCCTTTCTCAAGGGAAGCATGTATCACCCCTTACTTGACTCCATATATGTATCTGTGGCATGTACTTTCCTCCATCGAGTTGCGCATCCCTCCTCCTGCCGTTCAGTCCGACCGCTCCATGCTGCCGCACGGCATAATGAAGGGTACTCACCTCCCTCAAACCACACAGCCCTCCTCCTGCCATACGGTCCGATCGTGCAGCATGCTCTCGTGCATTCACCACCTCCTGTCAGCCTTATATAGAGTGTAGGCATGATGTCACACTTGTGACCATCATTGCGATCCTAGATCTATTTTGAATCACAATGATGATGTGGACCAATCAGTACACAGGTAAGCCTATTCCAGGCTTGCTTTGGACCCTATTCTTTGCTTATCTTGGTTTCTGTATAGATCCTCTTTTTATTTCCTACTAGTGATTCCCTAGTGATGTTCTGTGTTTGACCTCTGCTTCGTATTGACTTTGTGATTTTCTGGTATACTGACCCGGCTTTGTCTTGACTGAGTATTTCTGTAATCCTGACCTTGATTTAGCTTGACCCTGGTTATATTAATACGTTAAGTCCGGCCTTTCTAAGGCTCTGTAATACGTCTTTTGGATCCACCTTTTGTGGGTTTCCACTTTCCTGCGTGTTGGGGTAAGACTCCCGTGACAGTATCTTACAGAACAGCTGATGGCTATCAACGATTAATCCCGATCAGGACCGGACATGACATAGTAACATCCAATCTCATGAGATGAGTCTAAAATAACCCAATAATAACCTGCAATTTTATCTATTTAGGATTGTACCTGTGCATTGAGATATTGCAAATGCTTTACCTCTTTATGTTAATTCATTGTGACTAGTGTTCATAAACATTTGATACAGATTTAACCACCTTCCATGCTTATCAAGTGTCTTAATTTTGCTCATATCATAAGTAGTTTTTTTTTTTTTTTAAAGATGTAACCAACCAGTTATTTAATTGGCTGTTTAACTTCATATGCTTCCCATCAGATTGTAATGTCAATGGGATGTACCTGCCCATTTGAAAACCCTGAATGATGAGCTATGTAACTATGTAACCTGGTTAGCAAGGGATACTATGTCTGTACCTAACCCCTCTCAGGCTTGACATCCTTAACCCATACATTAGTGCACAAGGCGTATGGACAAAGCGGAAGTAAACACCAATTCTCCACGTTTGAATGGAATAAATAAGGCCCAATTAGTTTTCCTTTAGCCCACTGTGCTACATTATTGCCATTCAGTTTAATGTGGTCTTGGTGATCCTATATTCATTTCTGGGTGTTTATTTTTTCTGTTTGCATTGACTTCTCAATATACTTCATTTCTTCAAGTTAGGACATTACAGACACCTGAAGTGCAAGGTGGATGTTTGTGGATGGTCATTTTTCCTGCAATGGTATTGTTAATTCACTATCCTTGCTCGTAAATAAATTCACTATCAATTGCTTGTAAATAATTTTGCTTCAGGCTCATGGTAGCTTATTTCAGACAGTCCTAAGTTAGACTGTTAAATCCCATATTATTAAAATAGAGCATAAACTCTTTATTTTCATCCACCCATAATACTAAAGGACTTGATTAAATCTGCAATAAAATCAATAGACACATGACGGTTAAAAAGATATTTAAAACCATATCTTTATTTGTGTTCTAATTTCGTGGTCCCATATCTGAAACTCACCATGACTGTTGACTTCCCTACACAAAGTGTGTTCCTCCACTTTTCTGGACAAAACCATATTGATAAATGCAAGTGCAACATATCTTGATTCGAAGCTTAATATTTACATATTGCTTATTTTCCTGCTTACCTGAAACGTTAGTTAGTTTTGTGCAATAATGAAAATATTTTTACATCACTTTACTCCTATATTCGATTTATTTTTCAATTAATAGTTTGAAAAAAATCGAAAAAGTAAAAATAAACATAAAATCATTATACAAATGTTTCACATATTTTGTACATATAACATAAACAGAAAAACTATAAAAAATTAATTATAAACAAGTACGCAGTCGAGAAAACACTATCAAAAATACTCATAACGAGAGAGTGTACCACATCAAAATAGTAAGGGTAAAAGTAGTAAAAAGCATAGAGGAAGAACAAATTCATCTCTAATCACTAATCTCAACCTAGGGTCAGTTAGTATTGTTTAATATGTGTACTTTGGGCTGTTGTGTGTCTTAAAGGAACACTATAGCGCTAGCAATACAAAATAGTATTCCTAATGCTATAGCAGCGATTGTGAACCTATGGCACGTGTGCCACAGCTAGCACGTCGAGCCATCTCTTTGGGCACGCAGCCATAGGTTGCCAGGGTGGGGCGCAGCAATTGCGCCAATGCGCTCTCCTGCAGGGCCGGTGCTATCCAAGCGCTGGGTGCCTTCATGGACCAGAGGGGAGATCATAGATCTCCCTCACCATTCCGCAGGCACATTAACAGCAGGCACATTAACCTGCAGCTCTGCTGGGTCTCCTCTCGCGAGCATGGAGCATTGCCACGGTTACCATAGCAACGCTCCATTCTTGCAAGAGTGAATGCTAGCCCAGGAGCTGCAGGCTAGAGTTCACTCCCCACTAGAACTGCCAGGGATTCTCCACAGAACCACCAGGGCTTTACAATTGATATCCTCCCTCCCTGTTCAAAGGTAAGAAAGTAGGGGGGATATAAAGCATATTTTTTAATTAACACACATTGCCCCCATTGCACCCCCATACACACACTGTCCCATTACATCCCCATACACACACTGCCCCCACTGTAGCCCATACACACACTTCTCCCCGATACACACACTGCCCCCACTTTACCCCCATACACCCACTTCTCCCCCATACACACACTGCCCCCACTGTGCTACCATACACACTTCTCCCCCATATACTCACACACTGCCCCCACTGTATCCCCATACACACACTGCACCCCACACACACTGCCCCCACTGTACCCCCATACACACACTTCTCCCCCATACACATACTGCACTCCACACACCCTGCCCCCACTGTACCACCATACACACACTTCTCCCCCTCACACACATATTCCACCCCCATACACACTGCCCCCACTACACCCTCATACACACACTGGCCCCATATACACAGTATTCCCGCTGCACCCCATGTATACACTGCACTCCAATGCACACACTACACCGCTAGTTCAAACAACTGTATGAGTTGTTTTTTTCTAAACTTAAACCTCAGTATTCAGGTTTAATTGCTGTGTTTGCACTTTGAGTTAAAAAAGTTGGTTTGTATATCAGTTTGTGCACTCGGGCTCAAAAATGTTCGCCATCACTGTGCTATAGTGTCCCTATGCACTAAAATGATTGTCTGCCTCCCCCCCCCCCCCCCCCCACCAAGTAAAGGGTTAAAAAACTCTTTAAACACTGATTCCAGCACTGTGGTCCATCAGCACTAGGTCTGACTCCTCTTCCTCTGACACTGGTAATCAGAGGAAACTTAAACCGCATGCATGGTGAGTGCTGCACGTGCATTAGGCCTTCCCCATAAGAAAGCATTGCCTCAATGATTTCCTATGGGTTTTTCCTCTGATGCTAGATGTCATCATGCAGAACATTTGGACATCCAGTATTGTTTCACGGAGACAAGATCTTTGAAAATCTAGGAAGCGCCTCTAGTAGCCACTAGAGGCAGTCTTAGCACTGCAGTTTCTCCAAAATGTTTTACATTGCAGGACTGAGGGGGGCAGGGACAGGGTGCACTGGCCACTTCAATTAGATGATCGATTTAGCATTTCTTTATTATTATCAAGCAACTATTTTTTAATGAGCAAATTATTTTATTGGTAGCCGGTGCATTGAAAAGCAGATTTAAAAGGATGTTCTAAGCACCAAAACTACTTTTGTTTAATGTAGCAGTTTTGATGTATATGTAATGACATGAAGCGGTGCTGCCCTGTAACAGCACTGTCACTTTAAATGTGGGAACCAATACAGCAAATAAATAAATGCCAAGACACAAATGAATAGGGTAAATCAAGATATATATATATATATATATATATATATATATATATATATATATTTACAGAGAACCAAAAGACAAAACAAAACAATCTATATACAATGCCACTAAATATATACAATAAATCAGAATAAGCACGGATCGTGCAGGCAACATATACTGGAACAGTCCTTTGGTACAAGGGCAGGATTGTGCAGTTACCACGAGTAGCAGGTAGGGCACAGATCCAGAGTCACAAGATTAATATACTGACACCAAGAAGCAAAATCAGAAGTAGAATAAATGAACAAGGCTGCAGGGTCAGGATCACTGGTAATAAAGCAGAGATAACGAAAACAGAACACAGGATCGGAGGGCGCAGCAACGAAGGACCAGGAGGACACAGTAACGCAGGATCAGGAGGACACAGTAACACAGGATCAGGAGGGCGCAGCAACGAAGGACCAGGAGGACACAGTAATGCAGGAACAGGAGGACACGGTAACGCAGGATCAGGAGGACACAGTAATGCAGTATCAGGAGGACACAGGATGAAGACCAGGAGAATACAGGAACAAAGACCAGGAGTTGCAGGACACAGGACCAAGGAACAGTATGCCAGGAGCCAGGAGCCAGAATCACAGGAAACCAGGAACCAGGGAAACAGGAGACAAGAGGCAATGATCTGGAAGGGAGTGAGGGGAGAAACCAGAATATATAGGTGCTAAACAAGGGCCAGGTGAAGTGCTTAACAAAAAGAAATGAGAAGCAGTGCCAAACAGAAACAGTTGTGAGTGTGAGTACTGCACGAGGGCATATTAACTAAGGAGTGTCGTGACAGTATAGAGCATACCATTGTAGTCCAACTGCTCCATGCTCTGCCATTTAGGAGTTTAATCACTTTTGTTTGTGTTTATGAACCCCTATCCACCCTCTACTGGCTGTGACACACAGCTTCAATAAAAAAAAAAAGGTTTCGTTTTTCAATTAGACCTTACTGCACAGTGTGTTTACTTTAGAAGTCCATATCTCCTGCTATTTTTTTTCCCAATGTGTACTTTTTATTGATTTTGTCAATTAAGAAAAACAGGAAATACAGAAAAAAGAAAAAAGAATAAAAGAGAGTACATCCATGTCAGAGTTTTTGACCGCATTGAATAATTTAGTTATGTGAGGGGCAAGTTGAGATGCCATTTTTATGTAGTAATAATTCGAGAGTCCGTCAGGGCCCGGGGCTTTGTGTTTAGGAAGAGATTTGATGGTCTGAGTAATTTCGTCTTCTGTAAACGGGGCATCTAGAGCGTCATTTTGTCGCTGTGTGGTTTGCGGTAGCCTAACGTGCGAGAGATAATCAGAAATCTCTATTCTATCGGGAGTGTGAGTTGATTTGTTGTCTTTGAGGTTATATAGCTCTTCGTAATAGAGAGCCAGTTCATCCACTATATTGTGGGGATTGTATATTCTAACGTTGTCTTTGGAGGTAATATAAGGTATCTTGGTTTGTAGATATTTAGATTTTAATTGGTTTGCTAGTATTTTGCCTGCTTTATTGCCCATGTGATAACATTTTTGTTTAGTTTTTATCACCTGTTTGGTATATAGTTGAGCTTGGTTCTCATGGATGTTGTGTTGTATTTTAGCGATTAGTTTTGCTAACGACTTGGAGGGGGATTGTTTGTTGGACTGTTCTAGTGTTGCTAATTCCTGTCGTAGTGCTATGTCCTTGGTCTGGCAGCGTTTTTTTACCAATGGAGCCCATTTTGATAAATTCACCTCTAATCACCGCTTTGTGGGCTAACCATTGGGTTTCAATGGTGGTATCGTCGGTGGCATTGAGAGTGAAATATTGGGATAGCGTAGAGGCTATTTTATGCTGGTTTATTGGGTCATCTATAAGGGACTCGTTTAATCTCCATTTCCCTCGACCCTTTGTAGGATATGGTACTGTTAACGTAATTGTAATTGGAGCATGGTCCGACCATGTTCTTTGGCCTATTGATTGGTCTATGAGGTGGGGGAGGGTTGACTTATCAATGAGGCACATATCAATTCGTGAATATGTTAGATGCACCTGCGAGAAATATGTAAAGTCATGTGCCGAGGGAAAAAGGCTTCTCCATGTGTCATATATATCTTGGGAGTGTAATAGGTTGGAGAAAAGTTTAGCATTTTGGATATTCTGTTTATTGGGCAGTTTATTGCCTTTACGTTTTGTGTCAATAGTTGGGTCAAGGGTACAATTGCAGTCACCGCAGATAAGAACGTGACCTTGTTTCATACGTGTGATCTTTTTAATTGCTTTATTAAGAAAGGAAAACTGTGCTTCATTGGGGGCATATATCGAGGCTACAGTCATTAGTATGCCATTTAAATCTCCTACCAGGATGAGCACTTTACCTGTCTCATCCACAAATTTCTTTTGTAACGTAAAGATCCAGTCCTTGTGGAAAATTATCGCCACACCCTTAGATTTGTTCGGGGCATTGGCATAGTAGGCTGTAGGGTATTGTGTGGAACGGATTGGGGGAGGGTTCTTCGTGTTAAAATTCGTTTCTTGGACACATACTATTGCTGCATCGGCATCATGCATGGTTTTTATTAATTGTCGCCTTTTAAAGGGGCTATTAAGGCCTCTAGCGTTGAGTGAGAGGATTTTCATTACGTGTTGTGTCATGGGTGTAAATTTTGGGGAATGATAATAGAGGAATAACTTCGAATACATACACTTGAATCTGTTTGGCCTCCAGGCAGAGGTTGTGGTGGCGCTCTAATGTCACTATACTATTGTATGTAGAAATGTTGTGAATCCGCCTCCAATACGACTTGCCTTGTTTAATTATTTTGTCTGGACCTACAGGAAGGAGAGGTATAAGGGTAAAAGAAAAGAAAAAAGAATCGTAAGAACGAACGTATTTACACACATCTTCCTGAAGAGGAAGATATACAAGAATCATCCTTGGGTGGGAGTTAAGAGCACTTCCAAGAGTGATTAAGGGAGGCTATGAACTCCTCCCGACCTGAAATGGTAATATATTAGTAATACATGTGAGAATATGGTAACGAAATGAACATAAATGAGAGATATAAGCAATATCGAATACAGCGACCTATCCAGGATGGTTAGGCTTGTGCCCATTCAGTTAACATTTGGAAGGTTAGTGATGTTGTGTGACATACAATTACCAAGGCATTTAGCATGTAGTATCGAAGATAATGCTCATTTTGACATGAGGCATAATTTAAGCTAAAATTCCATTGGGCGACATATACCCACACAGGAGGTCTTGTACTATTGTACTATAGTGGGTTAAGTTTCTGACCTGCTGATAATTGGTACAAATAATTACATACCACCGTGTTATATAGGTCCTTATACTTTTATATCATTTTTAATTATTATTTCGTTATTTTTTAAAAAAAATTGTTTATTATTTATTTATATTTTATTTTTTTCATTTTTTTTTCCTTTTCTTTCCTTTTTTTTCTTTCCTTTTTTTTGTCGTTGTTTTCCTTATTATTTTTATATATTATTTCTTTTTTTTCTTTTTTTCCTTGTTTTCCTGTCCTTTTTCGTTAACTGTAGCATTAGTACTAGACCCCAAGTGTTCCAACTAATATATGAACTATACTCGGCTGTGGTCAATGCCCTCGAGACTGGTTTAGTATCGGAGCCGATAGAGGGATAGCAGTTTAACGAAGGGCAAGTTAACACAATAAACGATACTAAGCGTGTCGTCTTAATTGAGGCAAGCTTTGTATACCCAACTGCAAAATTAACACTGCGTATATCGGTACTCAAAAACTGATAGATAGATAGATGGCACAAAATCAACCATAAATTCTTGACACAAAAGAAAAATAGCTCACTAGCTAATAAGTTTTAGATGGCACCCCTAGGCACGTAGTGTATAGTGCTATTCTTATACCGTGTCACACATTGCACATAATGTAAACTGCTGTATCATCACAGGAATATGAGCCGTTTGGATATTAAATATGCCCAAGCACACTTGAGCGTATGTACGCCTGACCTAGGCCTGGGCGGGCATTCGATAGGGCTACATGATAAGTCATCTATGAATAAAAATCCTAGCTTGTTACACTGCTTTAAACTATGCTGTTGTAGAACCATATGTTCTTAAGTCAAAATATGACAAGTGATATAGCAGGATCTATTAACCAGTATCAGCAACGGATGGTTAGAGTAGGGTAACCTACTTAGACTAGTGATACATTAGCCATATACACTTAATAGATCGCTTGTGGACATATGACACGAGAAAATAACATGTTGACAGAAAGGTAAACGGAACTGTCAGTAAGTAATAACTTGGGGAAGGGGAGATCATGAAAAAGTAACAAGTAATCTTCTCTAGAAATTAGCACCGATTAGGGTGCCTGTATACGGAAAGGTAATCACGACATGTGTAAATGAAAAACCTGTAATAAAGTCACTGCAAGGTTCATGGCTTCTTGGGTGGTGTTTTAACCATTTGCCAGTCTGCCTGAATTCGTCTCGGAGAGGAGTTGCCGGCTATGCTTTGAAGGGGGTGAGTGGTATTCCATAGGCCCCATGTCGTAAGTATTTTTATCCCATCTGCTGGTTCGTTGATGACGTGGTTTTTCCCCTGTCTCCAAATTAGCAATTTAGTGGGATATCTCCACCTGTATGCCACATTGTGGTTTCGTAGCGTTTTTGTGATCGTGAGAAATTCTTTGCGCCTCGCCATCGTTGTAGCCGATAGATCTGCGAATAAGGCGACACTTTGGTGAGGGTCAGGGAGCGTTTGCATTTTTCTCGCCGCTGATAGTAGCGCGTCCTTGTGAGCGTAGTAATGAAACTTTACTATTACATCCTTGGGGACAGCGTTGGAGAGGCGCGCAGGCCTCGGAATCCTGTGCATCCGATCAAATGCCCACGCTGAGTCCGGTAGATCTGGGACAAGTAATTTGCAAATAGATAGAATATGGGCAGGGAGAGCATCGTGGGATATGTCATCAGGTATGCCTCTGAATCGCACGTTCTGCCTCCTCGACCTGTCTTTGACGTCCGCCAGTTTTATTTTCATCATTTCGTTTTCTTCAGATAGTTTTTGCAGCTTATCCCCTACCTCATTGTGTGCCACACATAGTTACTCTGTTTTATTTTCTAGGTGATTCGTTCTGTCCCCTATATCCGATATTTCTCTTCTGATATCACTGTTTATGCGTTGGAAGTCCGCTGTTAATGTTGCACGAAGTTCCTGCAACATTTTGTGTAAGCTACGCTCAGTCACCGGAGAGTTGGAGTACGTGACGGAGCACGCTTCATGGTCAGATTGGCCATCCGATGCGATAGAGGCCTCATCGCCATCTTGTATTTCTCGGCGGCGTTCCGTTTTTTTCAGTTTAGCCGATTCCGAAATCTTCAATTGCTTGGAAGGTGGCATTTTGCTCTCCACCGTCAGCGTGCACCTGCCGGTGGGGTCAGTTCCCAAAAATCGTGTTGAAATAGTTGCTTTTAGTAGCGTTCAGGTCGGGCTGGATGCGGAGCTCCTAAGCCATGCGACCGCTCTCACCGGAAGCTAGACACGCCCCCCTCTCCTGCTATTTTAATTAAACTTTAATCATACACTGGAGGAAGAAATTAAACATAATATGCAATAAGGGAAGTTAAAAACATTTAGACTTTTTTCAGGTTGTGTGTAGAGATGTAGTGTGTCACACTCAGTGGAATCAGGGGGCTAGTGCTGCATAAACAAAGTGATTTAACTCCTAAATGGAAGAGAATTAAGCAGTGAGACTGCATGTGCATGATCTATACACCAAAACCATTTAATTAAACTAAAGTTATTTTGCTGCTTAGAGTGTTCCTTATAAAACTTTTCACGTGCAATACGAGATCTGCTCTTCAAAAAACCTGTCCACTTGTAAAGTAACCTATGTGCAACAACTTTGATTATTTCTGTTCTAAACATTATATCAAAACAGCCAAACATTTGCAGACTCCTACATGACAGATTTCATTGTAATTTCCAGCATATTGTCTTCTTGTTTTGCCATTTAACTGGATATAATCACAAAATGTTCTCATAGATACAAAATGCTGCATTATGATTGCAAGTGAGCATCCGTTAGGCAATATATAAAGTTGCCGTTCTCTGAAATGCACTTAATATGGATTGAGAAAGATGAACCACGCAGCCCAAAATGTCAGCTGATTGTGTATTCCGCAGGCAGGCCCGAGGCTTCCAGATCACAAGTTTCCATGCTTGTCAGGCAGCCACAAGTATTGAAGAATTATGGTCATTTAGCCAGGGTCAGGTATTTCTATGCTCAACCTTCAAGCCCCGATATCAGTGCGAGGTTTTCACCAGTGATAGATGAATTCTCTTACTCCATTGCTTTGAGTGTGATGAGACTTTTTTAAAAATCCACTTGAAGTTACTTTTCTGCAATGTGTCAAAGTCTGTCTGCATATGACCTTCTAATTTATTTTAGTTTTTAGAACCAGCAGTTTTCTATTCTCTAAATAAAAAGCTGCATTAATGATACTAGTTCAATACTTTGATTTAAAAAAAAATGCATTGAAGTTTTATATTTTTCCTTGTAGGTATATAGACAAAAAGACAGAGTAATTGAGCGATAGATAGCAGATTCAAAATGAAATCAAGTTAAGTGTATTATACAATATTTTTTTCTAAAATATATATCTGCAATATTGGACTACACTTTTCTTTCATATCCTTTATTTTCAGTTGATCATTTGTCTGTTATTGTTATATTTTTATTATTACAAAATATAATTATCAAACTTTTTATGGCTTCTTCAGATAGATAATTATGTGTGAAAGGTACTTAGATGTTCAAAGTATCTCTATAATAATGTTTCTTGGCTTACCAACATAAATAGGTAGTGATAAGACAAATGTTGTTGATTACAACTACTTTTATATATAAGTTCTGGTTGAAGATCCTCTACACTGAACACAGTTATAAACGCAACAATTCTGTTTATGCCCCCATTTTTCATAAAGTGAACTCAAAGATCTAAGACTTTTTCCATGTACACAAAAGGTCTATTTCTCTTGTTCACAAATCTGTCTAAATCTGTGTTAGTGAGCACTTCCCCTTTGCCGAGATAATCCATCCACCTCACAAGTGTGGCATATCAAGATGCTGATAAGATAGCATGATTACTGCACAGGTGTGTCTTAGTCTGGCCATTATCACACAGCACAATGCCACAGTTGTGAGTTTTGAGGGAGCGTGCAATTGGTATGCTGACTACAGGAATGTTAACCAGAGCTGTTGCTCGTGAATTGAATGTTCATTTCTCTATCATAAGCCATCTCCAAAGGCATTTCAGAGAATTTGGCAGTACATCCAACCGGCCTCACAACCGTAGACCACATAAAACCACACCAGTCCAGGACATCCACATCCAGCATCTTCACCTCCAAGATCGTCTGAGACCAACCACCCGGACAGCTGCTGCAACAATCGGTTTGCATAATTAAAGAATTTCTGCACAAACTGTCAGAGACTATCTCAGGAAAGCTCATCTGCAACGTGTTCAAGGTCTTGACAATATCCAGCAACTTTGCTCAGCCATTGAAGAGGAGTGGACCAACATTCCACAGGCCACAAACAACAACCAGATCAACTCTATGCAAAATAGATGTGTTGCACTGCATGAGGCAAATGGTGGTCCCACCAGATACTGACTGGTTTTTGGACCACCTCGGATCCCCCCAAAACAGTAAAACTGCACATTTTAGGGTGGCCTTTTATTGTGGCCAGCCTAAGGCACACCTGTGCAATAATCATTCTGTCTAATCAGCATCTTGATATGCCACACCTGTGAGGTGGATGGATTATCTTGGCAAAGGAAAAGTTCTCACTAACACAGATTTAGACAGATTTGTGAACAATATTTGAGAGAAACAGGCCTTTTGTGTACATAGAAAAAGTCTTAGATCCTTGAGTTCAGCTCATGAAATATAGGGGCAGAAACAAAAGTGTTGCTTTTATAATTTTGTTCTATCTATCTATCTATCTATCTATCTATCTATCTATCTATATCACACATAAATAGAACAAGAGCTTCTGGCAAACATGCCTATGCCACAAGCTCCTGGAGGAGTATGCTAGCTAGCCTTCTGCCCAAAGACTATGGACCGTATCCAAAGACCCCATTCGCTTGTTAACCTGCCCAGTCTCCTCTCCTCCACTGGTTTGGTACTTTCCCTCTCCTGAATTCACCCGAACGCTCGCTTCCTTCAAATGTATAAACCTGCAAACAGACTTCACCGGTACTTAGCTGCGGCCACTATTGAACCTTTGCGGTTCCCGGTCATCTTGACTTGGTGTAATGATCCCCTTGCCAACCTGCCAGGTTAGTGCTTTTTGGAGAGAAGGGACTGAGACCGTGTGGAACAATCGCTCCCTGTGAGCCAGGACGAGCCCCCTTTAGTTCGTTCACAGGAGCCCCTGACAGTTGACTGGCAAAAGCACCAAACGCTCTGGAACCATTTTGGGCATGGACCACGTGTGCGGCTGGTCAAAAATTTACCCTGGCGGCGATTAAATGTCACTGCATAGATCTGAGTGCTATTTGGACAACTTTGGGCGCTCAGATCATAGCTACCCGGGGATATAGGACATGTGGGGGTGCTTTATTGTGTTGAGTATTTTGGTGTTTTTGTGTTTAGCGGAGCCCTAGTCCTAGCAGGGACTCTCCTCTGCTGGTTTCTCCAACATGTACTCAGCAACAGGTAGAATACTCCAAGAGAAACAGCCGAACACAGTAAAATACTCCAGGAATCTCCCACCTCCTCCCTAGCAACCGGAAGACACTCAGCTCTGGGGGTATAACTGATTTTAATGGAGCCACACACAGCCTTTTATGAAAATCCCCATGCAAGGGGTTTCCAAACACACATTCCAGGGGCATTCCCCACTGGACTTGAGAGGAGACTGAGACAAAATACACAACATAATTACATTAACTTTCAGGTCCATGACATGTATAATAATAATCACCCCAAAACATACAGTTCTCCACAAGATACCCCCTTAATTCCTATATCCCCAGATAGCCTGGCTCTGAGTGCTCTATATATCCGAAAAGTGCTCAGATTCCACGAACGCAGCCGAAGCGCCACCAGGGTATAGTTTAGACCGACCGCACACGAGGTGTCTGACCAGAAAGGTTCCATGAAATTAGGCAGTCGGTCTCTTTCTGGAGTATCAAATAGGCGAAAGACAAGGCAAGAACTGTTCGTGCAGACATTCTTTCGGTGTATCTTGTTTGGGAGTTTGCTCCTCCCAAATGCCACTCTGTTCGTTGGAATCCCCACGAACATAACTGAGGGTGGAAGTCCCAGCAGTGCTCACGTTGTCAAGTGTCCGATTTTAGTTCCATGCACTCAATGACCAAACACTGCTGTCTCTGTTCATGGCTATAGATGGCCGCCGACAAGTGTTCGCACATACGAATGGTGGCCATCCAGCCGACTGCTTGGAATGTTCAGGTTATTGCGGTTGGTGGAGGTGTAAACAGAGGTTACTGGGGTTAACGAGTGGCACACTGCACATATTGGTGGTCTGACGGCCAGACAAACAGGGAAAAGAACAAGATGATCCAGGGACTATAAGCACGAAACATAGGAAATAACAGGGAGGACAAGATACGGACAGCCCATAGCAGGAATAAGGGTAACAGTCCAAGGTTCATTCCGCTACAGTGTGTTGTACCCTCTGTGTCCTGGAGAAAGTTTGTTTAAAACAAACTCAATTATCACCAAGAAACAGAGACACCTAAGTGGTTTTATGTGGAATACAATGGAGACCCCAATGCTGGGGGTCTGTGTATACATTCTGTGTGCCTTGCCCGAATAAAGCAGTTCATTTGCACCCTTCACCCAGTCTCGACTAGTGTTTAGGTGGACCAGCTATACAGCTATACTCTCTGCAGGAGAGCATAATCACTTGGAGCTGTGCCCAGGACCCTGTTCCATAGCAGGAAGCTATGGAGAGACCCCAGCCAAGCTACTTATTTCTCTGTGTATAGCTAGGAAGCATGCTTGGTGGAGGTACCCAGCCAGGGTACAGGGAGCTCTGTCACGGTACTGCTACTACAAATTACACCTTATTTTATTTTTGAGTTATCATACCAAGATCAATTCTCACTTGTTTTAAATCTCTACTAAATTAAGTATAGTACAAAATTATTCAGGGGCACTCCTGGAGCTCTTTTGGAGGACAGCAAGGGAGTTCTTCACCATCTGCAGACTACTAACAATGCTAAAGTTCAACTGATGGTGCACCTGGATGTACCTGTTACATCCCTAACACCCATTTTTGGGACATGGGCAATATTATCTGCTTTGTGCCTAGTTCTGGCCCCTCTGAAATGCTCTTTTTCTGGACTTTGCCTTTATAATGTATTATTAGTAGTATCCATGGATCAATGTTTTGTTTGTTTTTTTTTATAATACCTTTCCATATGTCTAATCTTTACTCCTATTTAAAGTGGGTGGTCAATCCTAAAATGTTAGTATTTCTTTTGTTATTTTTCCAACTATGTACCCCTGGCCCATAGTGATATTAGTCTCAAATTGGCTAGCAGTGTGGCCCTGCACTAACCATACATAACAGTGTCACACTAGAACGACAGAAGCAGGCTATTTCTACCACCCAAAGTTTGTTTGTGCCAATGAGGGAGTAACTAGGCATCAATTTTTACTGAGAAAGACACTCCTCAAAATGTCATAAACAGTATGAAGTAGGCTATCAATACCACTCAAAGTTTGTGTGAGTGCCAATATGGGAGTAGTTAGGCAAGATAAACTTTTCTTTGGTAACTTAGTCTCACACTTGGATTAATGGCAAAATAATAATCTCCTATATCCCACTCAATCAAGTGTCCCTGGCATTAGCTAGCTAGCTAGTTACAGCAGCAAACTAAACCTAGTCTCCCACTAAAATCAATGACCCATGGTCGCCCACTTCCAGACAGTCACCGCAAGGGTAAAACACTGCCTGTTTGTCTCTCTCAGTAGCTGTCAATGTTTCTGAAAAAAACATCCTTGGAAATATTGATTGTTTTACTACTCTTTTTTTTCTCTATTGGTCAGTTACCACTTGATTTGGGAATAAAATCACATGTAGTGGCATTCCCCTAACCATTAATCATATTTTGCTTTCCATCTCGTGCTTGGACAGAAGTACAGCCCACATGATCATACAGAAGATCTCTTGACAAATATAGCAAACTAAGGTTTATTTGCCACCACCCAAAAAAAAAATCCTCTTCTCTAACCCACCTCTTTTTTTTGGTGAAATGAAGGGCACTCCAAATTAAGAAAAAAACAAAGTATGTTCACGCTTGTGTGTGCCAGTTTCCCCAAGATTCTGGTGCATGGTAGCTTGGAAATCGGAATTTCAGCTGCTCAACGGATCAGCCTGAATTTGCCCAAATTTCAGTTTGGCCCGAAACAAATCTCCATCTTTATTTAAGAACACTGAACAAATGTTAAATGACAGAGTTGCGCAGTATACGGAATTTCTCCTAGGGGGTCTCACATAGCAGAGATAGCAGAGTAACTGACCATTATAACGGTGCAAATATTGAAGTTACGAAAGAGACAGGGAAGAAATGTATTGCAAGAGATTATTTCCTGTTACGCCCTGAAACCACAAAAACATACAGAGTCTATGATGGCACCTATTTGCGAACCTCGACAGCACAAAACCATAGTTACAGAGAAAGAGAAGGAGCACCTGATGCACATTTCTCTCAATTTCAAGCTCATCAGGAGTGTGCTGCCAGGACTGACAGAAGCCAAAAATAATAATATCTGTCACCCATTTTTCAATCTCCATCCTAGATCTACCGTACAGTCATGGATAATCGTTATTTAAATGCCACGGGAGCAATGGTTTGCTGGATTGTGATATCAGAATTCCAGCCAGCATCCAATGCTTGACCGTTTGTTGTGAGTCTCGCCACATCTCAAGACAGCTTTAACAGGAATTCAGCATGTATTTACAAGGTGAACTATCAATTGTGATGCCAACAGGAAATGACTATTTATAAATTCAATGCAAATATAATATTGATGTTTACAAGGTTGCTGATACATTTTGTTGCTGAAAGAAATTAACTGTCAGAAGCACATAGTGTGACAGTAGATAAAAGCTAATTGTCCCAACCTTTACTGCGTATGCTTTTTTCACATTCTTCACTTCATTCACTGTGTAAGACCACACAATATCCACACATTATTCAGTTATTTTACTGTGTTAGCCTTGTACATTTCCCAAGCATTATTTAGTTCACTTTCTGTGTTAGCCTTATAAACAACTCAAGTATTCTTTAATTCTAAATCTGTTTTACATATAGATAAAGCTCAAGAATATTTTATTTATGGTTTTAACCTTATACTCATCTCAAGCATCCTTAAATTCCTTTACTGTGCTAACTTTACACATCCCAAGCACTCTCCAATTCATTGAAAGCATTAGCCTCATACATATCCCAAGCATTCTTCAATATCTCTATTGTTTTGACCTTGCAAAAGACCAGCCCATGTAGAAAGCGCAGCGTAAGGAATAGGGCCTTGACAGGGCTAGGAGGTGGACTAGGGGGTGGGAGCAGTAGTCGGGATTGGTGGATCAGTGTTTGAGGGTTGGCTGATATAAAGGGTCAGCCATTTTGTGATCCCTCACTCTAATTTCTTACCTTGCAGAGTTGGTGCATGCTTGTTGTGCACTGATTGGGCCTGGTAGCTTTCTTTGTTACATAGTTACATAGTTACATAGCTGAAAAGAGACTTGCATCCATCAAGTTCAGACTTCATCACATATGTTTTTGCTGTTGATCCAAAAGAAGGCAAAAAACCTAGTCGGAAGTGCTTCCAATTTTGCAACAAACTAGGAAAAAAATCCTTCTTGACCCCAAAAGAGCAGTCAGATGTCTCCTTGGATCAAGCAGCTATTACCCCACTAATTAGAAATTAAATCCCATAAGTCTTTCAGGATGGTTGAATGGTCGGTGGAGGAGCTGCTTTCCGGCATTCAGGAGGCTGCTAGGAGCAAGGGGACAGCATGGCTGCAGGAGCAGCTGGCAGCAGTGATGGCGGCGGCAGAGCAAGATGGCTGCAGAGGAGGGCGCCCGGCGCGGCTGCAGAGGCCCCCACAGCCCAGTGATGGAAGCAGGGGAGACCCCCACGGGACCTGCGGGCGTGGTGGGAGCAAGCCGCGAGGTATCCCACCCGCGCATGAGGTGGGTATCGGTAGCTCTGCCCCCCTACGGGTAGAGGGCCCATGGACCGCGGGCTCCATCACCCTAAGGTAGCGCGGCGGGTCCTGAGGGTGCTGCGCTTGGAGAGCAGGCTCCCACAGGCAGGGGGCTGGGCCAGGGAGTGCCTGCAGCTATGGGGACCCCTGGTGGAGGAGAGGCCTCTTGAGGTGTTCTGCCTTGCAGCCAGGAGGAGCATCCCAGGCCTGGATGGCCCTGGGGGGGAGCAGAAGCTCTAAGTACTAGCACTGGTGGGTTCGCAGCAGGCCTCTGCATTAGAGGCGGCGCTGTTGGGGATGGGAGCTGGCCTGCTAGTGCTTTACCCGTGGCACAGTCGGTTTCCCCAGGGTTGACACAGGCAGTGGGCCCCTCTAATTTGTGTGGGTCACGAACCCCGGGCAGGGGCACCTGGCAGCCAGCGGCAGGGGGTCCTTGGGGATGTTCACCATGGTGAGCACAGCAGGCCTCTCGAGAAAGGGGGACGCAGCCATGAGGGAGCGCAGTCAGGTAGCGTGGCCCCCTGGGGGGGTCTCCTGATATGGCAGATTTCTCGGGTGTGGGAGGGGCTGCCCTGGTTCAGAAGAATATCCTCACCCAGCCAGCATCTCTGGCTCACAATCCATGGGACATTGATGTTGGTGCCGCGGGGAGGGCGCGGCGCCGGGTGAAACGACTTCCGCTGGCGCAGGTTGCCAGGGCTTCAGGTGGAGCACAGCAGTAGGCAAGGGAGCAGGTAGGCCACCTGTCATGCCCTGGGGCCAGCGATGGTCACACTCGACTGAGCGAGGTCCCAAAGTGATAGGTCCCCTAGACCTGAATGGGGGCAGGGAGGGAGGTTTTTGGCAGGTGGGTACGGCGGCTCGTCAGTAGTGCATCCAAAGGGAGGCTATGCCCCTGGGCTGGCATTGGAGACTAGTAGCTCCTATGGAGGGTGCTCGGTTACTCCCCGGCGGGGTGCGCAGCGCAGGCCTCGTCATGGGCCCAGCCATTGTCTTAACCCCGGGGGGGGGAGCTAGCATGGGTTCCAGGTCCCTGGGTGGGCGCTACTGCTGACGGGATGCCAGGGCTCCATTCCGGTGATACCTGTGTGGTGCGGGGAGGGTAAGTACGGAACAGTGCAATCTGCCCAGGAATTCTCCTTCTTGTTCCAGACCCTCCAGTGAGTCCACCCACAAAGGCATCTGGCAGTGGCAGGTTGTTTGGAGTGAAGAGTCTGGTCATCTTTCCGTCTGTTTCCTTGGGTCCTCAAGGTGCAGCCCCTGGACCTTCGCAGGTGGAGGGCTTGGCCAGTGAGTCTACTAATGCACGTTCACTGGGCTTACTATTCTCTTTACAACTCATTATTGACTAATGTGGCCTAAAGTGTATTCCTCAGTCAGATGCGGGACAGGTCTGGGGGGCGGAAGGGATATCGAGAGTGGGTGCCCGTCTGGGGCTCCGGGTACAATGGAGACGGTTGCAAGGGGTGCTGAGGCCAGGGCTCCTGGATCGATGGGGTCGATGGCTGACGGAGATGGGGTGGCGGCGCTGGTCGACACGGTGAGTGACCAGATGGAGCTGGCTGGCGGCATCCCTGATGTAGCTTGGCAGAATGCCTACTTCTTGTTTGCAGGCCCCCTAGGCGTACATCTGAAGCAGGACGTGAAGGAGCACATATGGAAGGGTGAGTTAATGGAGGTTTTCACACTGTTGCTTCTAGAGGACTATATTGACCTCAAGGAGGAGGACAAAAAAGATGCTAAGAAGAAAAAGGAGGAGAAGAAAAGACGGTATTGCAAGAGAAAAGAGAAAAGTCCTTCGGGAATTAGCTGCATGCCTTTTGTATCCTTGCCAGTGTTATTGGCGAAAGGTCCACGGGAATTTGCTCTTCTTTGTTTTGCTACCTGGACGGGGTCTGGAAGGCGTATAGGACGCATGGGGGCATGACCTTGTAGAAATACGAAGAACAATTCCGCCAGCGACCTGCGGCCAATCCTGGTATACGGTGGGACCAAATGGACCTGCAGTTATGGATGAAGCTCATGATGGCTCAAAAAGCGTCGCCCTTTCAGAAGGTGGCCGGCGCAGGAGGCCAGTCCCTTCCGTCGGCTTTCCACAGGAAGGGTTTTTGCTGGCTCTTCAATGAAGGGGGGGGGGTGAGTTGCAAATACAAGCATGAGTTCTCCGGTTGTGGGTGTTGACACGGACTCCACCAGTGTTTTCGGAAAGGAAGAGGGGGGTCGGGCAGCATCAGCGTAGCCCTGCTTGTGGCAGTGACCGCTACCCCGGGGAAGAACCCCAGTGACACTCGCTGCGATGCTGTCAGGGCTAAGCAGGGGGCACTAATGGCCAAGGTGGATATCGAGGTGGCATTCTGGATGTTGCCCGCTCCCCCAGCGAGCCATCACTTGCTGGGTTACTTCTTTGAAGGGCGGTTCTTTGTTGACCTTTGCCTTCCCATGGGTTGTTCCATTTCTTGCTCGTACTTTGAGACGTTCAGCTCATTTCTGGAATGGGTGGTGAAGCAGGAATCTGGGAGTTGGGTGGTGGTACACTACCTGGACGACCTCCTGTGTGTGGGCCCAGCTGATTCCCCAATTTGCCGCTACTTGCTTAGGACGATCGAGCGGGTGTCCAGCACGTTTGGAGTGCCACTGGCAGGGGACAAAACGGAGAGCCCATCCACATGTTTAAGTTTCATCGGGATGTCAATTGACTCCCGGCAAGGGGAGTGCAGAGGCAGTGGTGGCAGTCTGGCAGTCGCGGAAGGTCACATTAAAGGAGCTGCAATTGCTTATCGGTAAGCTCATCTTCGCATGTCGGGTCGTTCCTATGGTGCGGATATTCAGTCGGAGCCTTGCCAGCTTGTGCTTCCACCATGTTGGAGCCTTCACCTTCATCACCTTTTGCAGTCTCCGATGGGGATCTGGAGCCTGTTGTCAGCGTTCCGGTGGGGTATGCTGTGCAACACATCAGGGTTGCCTGCTAATCAACTGCTTCCAGAATTCGTTGAAGTGCCTGTTTATCCTGGGTAAACATGCGGTTTCTGACATTTTGTTTGTGTTGCCGTGATGTTCGCCGGCTTGGATGACTCTGATCTGCCTGTCTGCAAGCACTGGGCTGCCTCCCAGTAGTGGACCGTGATCACCCCCACTGGTCCAAGGGGGAGGAAAAGGGGGTCTCACTCTAGGTCCCTCTGGGCTGGGAGATCGGCCGCTTCTCCCGCCCGTCGGCTACCAGGCCGCATCAGCAGAGTGGAGGAAGGGAGACTTTCTGCAGCTTGTCGACTGTCACCAAGTGTGTCAAGTAGGTCAGCGGGTTAACGCATCACAGAATTTGTATTTTTTGTCATAGATGGCGTTTGTACATACATTGTAGGGCAAATTACTAAAGGAGTTCACTTAACATGCGACTCTCCTCCCTGACAGTCAGACCCCACCCCCCTTGTCTTGCGTTTTGAGTCCAATTTATAACCATCCTTTAAACAATGCTTAATTTTATTATTTGAATACAATATTATATATATATATATATATATATAATATTGTATTCAAATAATAAAATTAAGCATATATATATATAGTTATATAGAAAAAAGATGCACTCTTGGGTCTTTGTTATAAATATTGACAATCTTTAATCCATGTAAGGTTTACAGGTTGCTTGATCAATTCGGGTCTTCCTCAGGATCTATATATATATAAATGGTTGTAACAGAAGGCTGCACTCACGGATTCCATGAGTGGAATCCGTGAGTGCAGCCTTCTATTACAACCATTTGGATGTTTGGAGCCCTGGTAGTACACCCGGTCTTGGGAGTTGGAGTCTGAGTGCAAGGTACACAGTTGTTTCTTTTATATATATATATATATAATAACAGCTGCAATAATAATGGAGTGTAACATGAAGCGATGTTTTATAATATGGGCCTTGATTTAAAGGGACACTATAGTCACCAGAACAACTACAGCTTATTACATTTGTTCTGGTGAGTAGAATCATTATGTTCAGGCTTTCTGCTGTAAACTCTGAAAAAGTATTTTCAGAGAAAATGCAGTGTTTACATTACAGCCTAGTGATAACTTCACTCGTCACTCCTCAGATAGCTGTTAGAGATCCTTCCTGGGTCATGGCTGCCTAAAATGCATCTAAACATTCAGTATCCCCTCCCTCTGCATGCAGACACTGAACTTTCCTCTGAGATTTATTGATTCAATTCATCTCTATGAGGAAATGCTGATTGGCCAGGGCTGTGTTTGAATCATGCTGGCTCTGCCCCTGATCTGCCTCTTTGTCAGTCTCAGCCAATCCTATGGGGAAGCACTGTGATTGGATCAGGCCACCACTTCTGATGATGTCAGCAGACTATTTATTTTTCTGAGTCTAACAGCATGCAGAGTTACAAGGTCAGGCTTGAATACAGTAAGATTTTTACTATATTTATGGAGGCATGAGGGGCCTAGGGGGGCTAAATGGTGGTGTTAACACTATAGGGTCAGGAATACAAACATGTATTCCTGACCCTATAGCGATCCTTTAATATGTTTGAATAAACTTTTAAAATTATTTAATATTTTGATATATCAATTATACATGTTTTGTAATTCTAATATGTAGATTTTTTTTTAAGTTTATAAAAAAAATGCAATCATTGTAAAAGCTTATTCAAAAATTTTAAATCAAGCCTGTGATTATATATACCAATGTTATGTATACTGTGAAAATGTTGTTTTATACTGCAAAGCAATTTTAGCCCACCAAGCACATCTTACTATGCCCTTTGTTCCAGCCCTTTTCTTCAACTTGCAAGGCAAAGAAACATTTGATGGTAAACATTCTAAACTTGTGCATTAATGCAGGAGTACTCTAAATGGTGCCCTCTCATCAAACACACTCTGAATGCAAGATTTGTATGTCCAACGTCCTGGATGCATTCTCGAAGCAATGGAATTGCGATGACAGAGGGAGCTCTGAACTCACGGCAATATGTTGCTCACAGTTTTGCATATTTGAGGAAGTGGGAAGGGAGACATGAGAACACAAAAATGAGTGGCAATCAAAATATAAAAAATCTGGCAAGATAAAAGATGCAATAATAATGAATGAGGCACACAACCAACTGAAATAAAATGCACTTTATTATAAAGGTACAAAAATCACATGTATCACAAAATATCTAAGAAAAAAAGTTACCTGCGCTCTCTCCTTAATTGCTATGTATATTTAAACAAATGGAGGTCATTTAGTTACTCTAATGGCCACTGGAGGGAATGCCCACCTCCAACGTCAAGGCAGACCGTTGCCGCCCAGGAGTGATGGGAGTGAGCGCAGAACTTTTCTCTTTGTATTTGTATTCACTTTTTGTATCACACAGCTAGGTTACAATGCTGCCGCCCATCCCATGTGTTCCCTATTAAGGGTTAATAAAGATATAGGGGTGTATATAAAGAAAAAATATCCATTTCTGTCTCATTAGAGATATCTTTGCCAGCAGCTCAAGGAAACAAGGTGAAGGGTCAGAGTAGGACCCATCTAGGGGGGTCGGCCTTGACGTTGGCAGGCGGGCATTCCCTCCAGTGGCCATTGGAGTAACTAAATGACCTCCATTTGTATAAATATACATAGGGATTAAGGAGAGAGTGCAGGTAACTTTTTTCTTTGGTTTTTACTGTATGTACTGGGGCTGATGTGTACTGTGGTCGTTGCTGCCGCCCAGGAGGTATGGGAGTGAGTGCAGGACTTTTCTTTTTGTATTTGTAATCACAAAATATCTAACTGCAAATTTCAGTATAAATACAGTCATACATATCCAATCAATATGAAGCCTATATCCAAATCAGAAGATAAATATAATCAATCAATCCTAGATATGCAGAACAAATAGTACCAATCCAGATACAGAAAAGAATGGATACCTGTATACAAATGTTCACCAAATAATACATACGAGAAACAATTGAACCTATCAGAATGAACGAGAGGAGAGGGAAAAAGTCACAGAATAGCCCTCAGCGTTTCGGCGTATATGTCTTTGTTAATTCTGCATATCTAGGATTCATTGATTATGTTTATCTTCTGATTTGGATATAGTCCTCATAATGATTGTATATGTATGATTGTATTTATACTGAGATTTGCTGTTAGATATTGTGTGATACCTGTAATTTTTGTACCTGTATAATAAAGTGCCTTTTATTTCAGATGGTTGTGCTCCTCATTTATTATTGTAGTACCGTATATTGTCTTATTAGCCTCTGGAAATAGGGCTTTAGAGTGAGCACCCTTATTGTTGTATTCGTATTGACTGCATGAATCGATTGCATATGGCTGCCAGTCAAGTGTGCCCACCATTTTTTTGTTAAAGGCTAAAAGATACAGACACAATCCTGCTGTGCACTGTATGATGGTACTATGCAATCACTATGTCATAAAATCACAACATTTTAGATCATTTAGATTTAGTCTGGCATTTTAAGTACAGAGATTAAAACATGGCTATACTTTAAATGATTATATAATTTTAGCAACAATTATGGTTATCCAACCATCAGAGGGATTTTCCAGCGTTACTTGATATTCTATTGTTTTAGCTCAGGAGGGGCCAATAAATAAATCCACAGCTAGCTGCAGAATTACAACTCTCAAGCTGCCCTACCAGCCACACAGCTGACAGAGCCACTTGGGAAATTTCGCCCTGCAACCGCCGGTCATCAACCTTTTTGCACATCTTAGTTTAGATAATTATTCTGATATTGTACTAACCACACAAGATTTTAAAAATAGGGAGAAAGCAGCTATGACCAGGAAGTAGTATATGAGATTATCATCTGTCACTGGATCTCAGAGCTGGATTATCCGTTACATGGCCTAGGTGGTTGCCTAGGGTCCAGTGGGGGGGTGAGAAAGGGCCCTTCCTAAGCCCTCCTTAGGTCAGCAGGGAGTGCAATTGAACTCCTAGCTTGGCCCTGTGCCTACACATAGACACACAACACTTAACCAGCACTCACAGGCATACTCAGCCTCTCATCCCATGTACAGCTCTCAGCCTCCTCCACATACACCTCTACAACACTTAGCCACTAAACACACAAACATATAAAGAACACTCAAGCACCACATACAACACTCATGAAAACCGACCCCACAGCAGAGGCCCAGGTTGTTATGCTACTTATAGTGTTCTTTAAAACCCAGATAGCATTGAAATTTATGCCATATGTCATGTTTAACTAAATATATATCATTGATATATTATAATGCAACTCGAGGAATCAGGGAGAGATATTTAGTAAATAATACCTTATTGTGAGTGTGGGTGGCCAGGGGCAGGGCTCTACTTAAAAATGTGAGGTGTCTTACTAATAACAATTTTATGTCACTAAAATATAATTTAGAAGAAGAACATAGTTACATAGTTACCATGAGTCCATCAAGTTCAGCATTTCTCACATTTGATTTTCGCTGTTGATCCAAAAGAAGACAAAAAACCCAGTCGGAAGCGTTTCCAATTGTGTAGCAAACTAGGAAAAAAATCATTCTTGACCCCAGAATGGCATTCAGATATGTCTTTGGATCAAAAAACTATTATCCCACTAAATTAAAATGTGTATCCCTGTATAACAATATATCTTATTTGCACAGACTGCTTTCTAAACACATTTATTGTAGTTTAAATACACATTACTGGGAGTATTATTTATGTGGACCTCTGTTAAATAATCAGACACAACAACATTTTGGAGCTCATAGAAAAGAGAGTGATTAGTGATATAATAGAGAGACCGAGCGATTTTGGACAAAAATAAAAACTGTCCATCCTAAATATGGACAGTTTGCAGGTATGCATGATCATATTGGTTTTGATGGGCCTTGTTAGTGAGGTATTGATGATACTCTTCTAAGCACAGTAAAGAAGACGTCCATGTCTGAATGTCCCTTTTACTTTAGAAAAAACAAAACAAAAACAAAGCTCTACTGAGCCAGTCGTTGGTGATAAGGCCCACTAAGTGAAAAACAATTGTCTGGGATTGGCACATTTCTCATGAAGGGCGAGATTGCCACCATTTCAGATCTTGGCAGGCTTTTTAAGTGGGATCAGTCTAAGATGCAAAATCTCATTGTGATGGCTGAAGTATTGTCTTGTGCTCTCCTTTTTGATTGTATTTGTTCAGACTAGAAACTGAACAATTTTCCAGAATAAGCTAGATTCAACAAAGTGTTGAGTAAATCCAGTTTTATTACACAACAAATATAGAAAATATTTCTAAAGAGAGAAAAATCAGCCAGACATTTTCTTCCCCATCACATGTCCCAACTATCAATTCCCTAGAATATTTAATGTAATCAAAAATGTTAACTTTAACAGATTGGGTTTATATCAAACCAGATATTTGGCAATTTGAAAATATTTGACTGTTCTATGCGATACTTGTTCCCTTCAGTATGGACAATAGATTTAGTTAATCTCATTGACCTTATTTTCTATTTAGGATAAAAATATCAATTCCAAGAATTTAATCCCTGTATTGTACTAATCACAGCCACATCTGCTGCAAGAGTATTATATGCTTCCAGCACCCTTTCATCAAAGGAGCTCTACTCCCTCTAGCCTTCCAGAATCAGAGCTAGAACATTATTACGGCTCTGCTGTATATACAATTTATTTTTCAGTTTTTTTTTTATATACTATATATACACTATTTTGAGCAGAAGTAGCCAAATCAATCCTTTAATAAATCATCACAGCACATCCTCACACTTGACACTGTTTTATAAATTTGTGTTTTATTAATGTAATAAACTGGATCATCATGCGGTTCTCCCTTCAAATATCACTTAAAAGAATTATAGTTAATTTGGGCTTGCTGGCATTTTTTTTCTGGAGTATTACATTTATTCTGCTGCATAGGAGAGTTTTCACAAATTCTATCAACTCATACCCTTGTGAATACGGGGAAATTATTAGTTCCCTTTAAGAAATGACAGATTCTGATTGGATGATAGCACCGTAAAGTGTAAACTAATTTTTTTAAGTTTAGGAAAGCTAATAGTTAAAAATAATTTAACAATGGTAAAGCATAGAAATAATTAACGTAGTTTAATATGGTATATTGTATATTACGGTAAATAACAATTTTAGTCAAATTCTAGTCGATTAAAATTTTTGAGATTTAGTCGACTAAAACCAAAAAATTCAGGTGAAAATACGACTAAAACTAAACTGGAATTTTAGTCAAAAGCTAAGACTAAAACTAAATTAAAAGGGGCTGAGAGGGGCTGTGAAAAGGGCAAAAGAGACTGAACAGGGTTTGGGAGAGAGACACCTAGAGGGGATGGGAGGACACAAAGAAACATAGAGGGGCTGGGGAAGGGGCAAAAGAGGCAGATAGAGGCTTTAACTCAACCCATTAGATTTTAGTCGTGTTGACTAATATCTACTGGAGATTTAGTCGACTAAAACTATTCTAAAACTAAAACAATTCAGATTACTAAAACACGACTAAAACTAAAATGGCTTTTTAGTGAAAAGACTATGAGTGAAACGTAATTGAAATTTGACGCCAACATTTACACTGCTTACAAGGATAAACTCAGATCTCACAGGCAGATGTGCTCTATTGTGCTATTGTGACACTGTCCTTCTTTAATGATCCAACCAGTAATGCTCAAAGGAAGATCAAAAATAAAGGAATCTAGTGTAATATGTCTGGAGTAGATAACAGGAAAACTTAAAACTGCTTAACGTGAAAAGAGCCTTTGACAACCTGGCTCTAGGTGTAAACACACGTGTCTATAAAGGGAGAAACATACCCTCCTTTAATCCAGGACCTTAGCTGATTCAGGATACCATAAGACCAAATAATGAATTATTAAACTAAATTATTTATTAAAAGTAACATTAAGAATACTTAAAGTAAAATACAAAATTAATCCATCTTAAAAGTCTCCCTCCAAGACGCGTTTCGCCCAAATTAAGCTATTTCAATCAGGTAAATCAGCTTTCATATGGGTGTCCTTTTGTGAATATCTCCAACCTCCTGATTGGTTGCACACTCCTTGGTTCCACCAATCATAGATAGTGTGGGCAAAGTGCTGGCAACTGTGTAACATCGTAATATAGGCACTCATATCCACGTATCACTATATAACAAATCTTCCTGTGAGATCTGAGCCTGACATACAGTTGGAGAGGAACCTGCACTAGTGTCGTAGCAGCTGATGTACAGTTTTTGCATATGCATTAAGCACCTACTTATCGCAGATCGCTTTTTGATTTATTTACACACAGTGATATATTCACTTTTGTTCCAGGGACTCGTTTCACGTTATAGCACACGCGAATTAGGCAGTGTAACAGATCCTATTATCCCTGTAGGAAAGATCCTTGTAGCTTCTCCTGAAATCCCAGCTGAAGTAGAGCAGAATAGTGATTACAGTTCTCAATCCCCCAAACATGAGTCAAGACTTCATGAAAGAGTAAAACGATCTGTTTAATGACGGCTACAGCTTGGCCTTTTATGCAGGTCCTCCAGCAAGGGATACTCCCACAGGGACCTTGTGGAGGATTGAGACACAAGTTACAGTAACCAATCATTTTAAAATACAATATAACACACACCCACATAAACAGTGAAATCCCTCCTCTCTATCCTGGAGATAATTGGATTGAGTGGCCGGAGTGCACTTAATTATCTCCAGGTAGAGAAATATTTCCACTTTACAAAATTAACAAAATATATTAAAATATATAACGTTGCGTTTACCAAACGGAACCCCCACATTCGACATATCCCCAGATAGCTTGGGTCTGAGCGCTCAATATAGCGAACAGCGCTCAGATCCCAAGAACACAGTCAAATCGCCATGGAGCTAAAGATTCTGTTCACCGACTGTTCGTTAGAAGTATACCCAGAATTAGCTCCATGGATTTAGCTATCTGAGTCAGTTCAGTTCGTGTGTTCTGAATGTACCGAACGACACGGCGTTCATGTAAATGGAGACGAAAGAGATGGAAGTTGGATAGCCCCATCGGTGTTCGTGTGAAATTGTGGCCGAAAATAGTTCCACGCGATCGACGACCAATCACCGCTCAGCTTTCGTCAGTTTAAAATGGCCACCGCCACATGTTCGTTAAAACGAACGGCGACCACCCAGCTGTTCGTCAAATAGTTGTGGTTAACCACAGCTTCTGGGCGACTAATGAGCTGCACACTCCCATTGAGAGTGTCAATTTGTTTGGTTTTTCAGAAAGGAACGAAATGGGGCTAAATACACGAACAGCAGACGAGATAAAAGGCTCCTGGTATTCACAAACAGGGATTTTGTCACAGGCAGTTGGAACTCTTTGCAAAATGTCCGTATGTCATCAGTGCGCCGGCAACAGATGTAATCAACTTCTCTCTTGCAGGCAGGTCCTGTAAGGGGAAGCATTTGTCTCTCCTCCCTCTTTTAGTCCACTCTCATCCCTATACCCTGCATTATGCCTTTTGTATATTTTCATCCTCCCTCCCTATGTCCCTCCCTCCCCTTACTGCCTTAGAGCACATGCATGCCCCCTGAGACAGTTAAACGGCCCAATCAAATTTTTCTCTCTTTTATTATTCATTTTTAGAGTTTATGGAGAGACCTAAAGGATAATGCCCAATAGGGCATTATGCATAAAAACACAGAACTTTAAAAAAGGGTTGATTTAGATGAAGTTAAACAATATAAGCTTTACTTTTTTTGGGGGGGGGCGGGCTTGAATTGGAACAAAAAGACCTTTAAAACTTTTTTTTTAAAATGTATCCTACTGATATTGAAACTTAAATCATAAAACAAAAACACTGCACCTTTTTCTTTTCTATGGCAATACTGTAAAATATTTCCCACGAAAATCAGTATTTAAAAAAAAAAATTTTAACCTGAAACTAGTTCTCATTTGATAAACACAGCAGAACTCGTGTAGTTGTCATTTTGTGCTGCTTTTATGAGCGAAGTCATATTTTGAGCTCTGTGTCCCCGGCCCTAAGGTGTTGGTATAAGCTGAACTGATTTTGTCTTCAGTACGCACTGGGTAGCACTCACATACAATACACACTCTAGCGACAATCTCAGTGCAATAATTCTTCCTCAAGCTGCAAGGCATCATCCCACAAACTCAATGCAATTGGTTTAAGGCATGATATTTCCAACAAAATTCAATCATTCATTTTGACGCCTAGGAAATCTCATCTGTTCATCAGTTTGCTGCTCAGTATATATATTTTAAAAGGACATGTGAGAATGGAGACAGATCACAATGACTTTAAAACAGTCAAGAGCACAAAATAAAACTTAACCCATTAGAATCTTTCTTTTGAGACACTTTCTCCAAAATATCTCCTTTCTGATTGAACCCTCTGGCACCGGATTAAGACTAATATCCAGAAAGCTTTTACTATTATCCGTACAGTTTCTGTATCATTTAGAAAGAATATGGAATAAGTTCTTCTTTAAATAATTAAAGGCAATGGCAGGTTCTGGATACCTAAGTATGATGGGATAGGTAAGATTCTTCACTAAGGACAAGGAGATTGTGCATCATTTGATGTAATATACAGATTCAGTAACAGCACACACATAAAAATATGGTTTTACATTTTTATAAGGCTACTTAAAGGGACACTATAGTCATCCAGACCACTTCAGCTCAATGAAGTGGTCTGGGTGCCAGGTCCCTCAGGTTTTAAGCCAGAGAAACTGCTATGTTTACATTTGGGGATATGCCGCCTCTAGAGGCTGTCTTTCGGACAGCCACTAGAGGCGCATCTGTGACGCTGGAGGCATATTATACCTCCATCATGCAGAGCGTCCATAGGAAAGCATTGAGAAATGCTTTCCTATTACCACTTTGAATGCGCGCGTGGCACTGCCGCGCATGCGCATTCGGATCCGCTGACGTCGGACGGGGGAACTGACGTCGGCGGCGAGGAGAGGTCACCAGCGCAGAGGGAGCGCAGAGCTGGAATAAGGTAAGCTGCTGAAGGTGTTTTAACCCCTTCAGTGCCACGGGACGGGGGACCCTGAGGGTCGGGGCACCCTCAGGGCACTATAGTGTCAAGAAAACCGCTATATTTTCCTGACACTATAGTGATCCTTTAAAATCACCTATCTCAGCAAACAAACTTCAATTGATGTGTGCTTGCAAAGGTCAGAAAACTGAATAAGTAATACAATACTCTATCGGGTACACAGAAACCATGATAGGGCAACAGCCAGGAAGTAAAATACCTTATACTGCGTAGTGATTGGTTACAAGTCTGTGTGATGTCATATGACAATAATATGTCATAAAAATGCGAAATGCGCCCTGTAACTTTAAATATATAATATATATTATACATATTATGTAATAATCTGAACTAGGCTTTAGGACATTTGGGCGTGCATAAAGCAGCATAATGTGGATGTGCCAGGTGTCAGAAACATGTAGCAGCACAGGGAGCGTGCAGCGCTGCAAGTAGGTAATGCAGTACATCTACCGTGATGTTATGTCAGCATTATGGCTGTAAGAGCATTGTGGGAGATGTAGTGCACTGTGCACAACATCTGGACTTGTGAAGGTTGCCAACCCCTGGTACCTCTTTCAGTATGCAGTGTGAGTGCAGAGTAAACCATCTGGGTTTGTTTCATGTTGTACAGTACTCTGTTCTAAAACTTTATTTTTATTTCCTGGAACTTCTCTTCCATTCTTTCTTTCCATCAGTTTTTTTCATCTTAACTAGCATTTTCTACTTTCCTCTCCTCCAGTCTGCCTCTATGTTATATGGGGAAGGGGGTACTACATGTTTGTGTAATTAATGTAATGTAATGAATGTTGAGGTTGCTTGTAGTGTTGTGTGTTTGTAGAAGCTGTTTGTGATATTTGTGGAAAGGCCGTATGTGCGCTGTGTATGGAAGATTTTGTGTGCTGTGTACAGACATAGGCCGTGTGTGAAGAGATAGGGTGTGTTGTGTGTGACTTAGCTGTGTGTTGGGTGATGCTGGGTTCTGTGTGTCCTGGATAGGTGTAAGTAGTGTGATTTGAGTCCCTTTGCACATATTTATTTATTCTTCTAGATCAAAAAAACAAACAAACAAAAGAGAAAAGAAAATCAATTTTTGCCCCTCTTGCTTTGCACAGTGAGTTTGTAATATTTGGTGGAGGAGCAGGGACGGCGCGTCCATAAGGCGGCACAGGCGGCCACCTTAGGGCGCACCGGCTCTGGGGGCGCAAAATTCCAGTGACCGGCAGGAGGGAAGTGCTCCCTCCTACCAGGCCACCTTCTGGATCCCTGGCGCGGCTGAATTGAAATCCGCTCTGATCTCTCTGCTCCCTTCGCGCGCCTTTTATTGACGTCATATTCTGGGTCCCGGCATCAGTAAACAGCCTGCGAGGGAGCAGAGCAGAGAGATTAGAGCTCCCTCGCCGCCTCGGATAGTCGGATTTCAATTCAGCCGCATGCCTCCCAGCATCCCCACTGGACCTCCAATGAGAGAACCACGCCAGACCTCCAGGTAGAGAGGCTGGGTGGGAAATTTAAATTAAATTTATATTAATAATTAGTGTGTGTGTCTGTGAGTGAGTGTGTGTGTGTGTCTGTGTGTGAGTGAGTGTGTGTGCATGTGAGTGTGTGTGTCTGTCAGTGTGTGTCTGTCAGTGTGTATGTCTGTCAGTGTGCATGTGTGTGTCTGTCAATAAATGAGTGTGTCAGATAAGTGAGTCTGGCTGTCAGAGAAGTCTGTGTGTTTGTCATTGGGTGTGTGTGACTGTCAGTGTGTATACACCACTGAGTGTAGCGTGGCCAAGCGGAGCGTACCGCGGTACAGGAACTTCTGAACAGAAAGCTCACTGTACTGGGATTCGCTCCGCTCAGCCACGCTACAAGAAAGGTAGGAGCCACACCAGGAAGAGGAGGGGACCACTATGGGGGTGGGTGGTGCACCAAGGGACAGGGAGAGTAGGGGAGAGATACCCTAAGGGACAGGAAAAGGAGGGAGGAGGGGAGAGGAACACCAAGGGACAGGGAAAGGAGGGGGAAGGGAAAGGAACACTGAGGGACAGGGAAAGGAGGAGGGAGGGGAGAGAAACAGTAAGGGTCAGGGAAGGGAAGGGACCACTAAGGGACGGGGAGAGGGGCTGAATGTGAAAGAAACATACAGCGGGGATTGAGAAAGGGAAAAAGAGACACACAGAGAGCTGGGGGAAAGAGACACACACAAAGGAGCTGGGAAGAGTAAAAGACACAAAGGGGCTGGGAGAGAAGGAGTCACACAAAGGGGCTGGAAGGAGTAAAAGACACAAAATGTGGGAGGATGTAAGAGTCATACAAAGAGGAAAGATAGGAGACACACAAGGGGAAAAATATAAGATAAAATACACTAAAGGGAGTAAGATATTTAAAAGACGGGATAAGAAACACAAAAGGGGGGTTAAGAGGTACACAGGTGAAGATGTTTTTTGGGGGGCAAAAAAATGCATCTTTGCCTATGTACCCAAAATTATTTGCACCGGCCCTGTGGAGGAGCATATGGTCTGCTCTTCTAGCAGATGCAGATCACAGTCTGTGCTCCTTCCATTTCAGCCTCAGCACTCTGAGTCAATAAGAAGTGCCAGGATTATGAGGGAACTGGCATTGATCTGCAACCACATGACCTGCATGCTACAGACCCCTCAGTTGTAGTGAAGAGGCACAGAATTTATTATTAGATTGCATATTTTATAAAGCGCAATCATATTCGACAGTGATGTACAATGAAGAAACAAATCACACATATAACAAACAACATAAGCAAGTTGAGAAATTCTTGTTTTAGTAAGCCTATATTTAAGATCTGCATGAGCATAAAGCAGTCCAGGCAACCACCATAGGTCTCCCCAGATAGGGGACACTCAATAAGACAGAGTATCACTGACCTGATCACATTGTATGTGGCTACTCTGCCCAAATTTACCCGATCCAGGGAAGACGGCAAAGGAGCTGCAATCTATTTGTGCTCTGCCTGCACAACTCCTTTGAGAGCAAGTGATGTTGAGATACAGGATTTATCACTCTAGTTGTGACATTACGTAATGAGCAAGGGAGTTGTGCAGACAGAGCTCAGTTACAGGAAGGGTGAGGCAAGTGAGTTACTCACCTCGAGTGCAGCCGCAAGAGGGTGCAACGGCAACCGAGCTTGCACATGCTACAGCATAATCTTGACTTGGTCTCTTGCTTAGTGTGTTCAGCCAATCATAGAGGGGCAAAATAATAGTTTTAAATAATATGTGGACAATTTGGTTGTCATTAACAGCACGTTTCCACTGGTTGATAAAATTAAGTGCGGGGGAAGTTTAAAAGTTTTGATTAATATGTGGGCAGTCTGGTTTTGTGTCAAGTGATTTAGGGGGCAATATGGGTCAAAGCAGGCACTTTTGGCAAATTATATGGGATAAGCATGCCACTTTGGAAAGTAGGATCATACATGGCACTATTAATGTGGTTATGTGTTAAGAGTGGGACGCCAGGGCCTGGTGATTTTTGGTTACGTGTCTTGAATGGCTTTGGCAGCACCTCATGGGTTTAACTTTACCAACAGGTAGAAACATGCTGTTAATGACTATCATCATGGATTGACTGTGGTCTAGAGGCATAATAAAAGTTGCCAGGCTGTGTGGGGAAGAGGCTGAGGACTGTAAAATATTAGTGATATTTTTTAAACTTCTGAAGATAAAGATGTTGAGTTGTGGATATTGTCAGAAGTTAGGGAATCTGCAATTGATCTTTTTTTTTTTATTATTTGTTCTAGGATCAGTTAAAATTGCCCAGGACGGGGGGTGGAGCCTGGCCGTCGAACTAAGCAGCAGCAGGGGACACGAGCTCCTGCTTCATGGGCAGAAAAAAAGGGCATAATCGAGGGCCAAATAGCCCAAGGAACCACCAGGGTGCAACACCCAAGTCTGGGGTGCACCCCTGTCCACACAGAGACCCCTTTTGAGCTTGTAGGAGCTAGAAAAATGGAACGCAAATGCGGCCTACAGAAGCCGGAGCCGGGGAGAAGCGGCCGCTCTCTCCGACACCGGATCCCCTCTGCAACAAAGCAGGTCTCCAACTCCCCCCCCCCTTTGGAGCGGCGGGGGATATCCCGGTCCTGCTAGCCGGACGAACATGCAAGCTGACCAATTGGACTTACCGACCACGCTGCACGGCTGAAACACAGCCAAGATGGCGGCCCAGCAAAGGCCCAGATCAAGCACTACGAGCACCCAACAACCACCGCAGCCTAGGGAGGCTTTTGACCGGCTCTGTATGAGCTTCTGGGTGATACTCCAAAAGCGAGGGCTGTCTTATTGTCAGGTAGTGAGAGCAGTGGCCTTATGGATCCGTCCAGATGCCAGACGCCGCCACTATGACCCCCTGCCTCAGGCTTCTAGAGCGGCTAGCCGGCAACACAGACGCCAGCAAAAGACAAAGCGGGACCGAAGCACCCCCCAGAAGCCGGAGGGCCACCCACCTCGACAGCAACCACTCGACCCGCGACAACAGCTCCCAACCTCGGCGAAGTGTACAGTTGCAAGACGGCAATGGAGGGAGGAGTGCCCGGTACTCCCAGGCAGAAGAGCTACATCCCAGCCACGGTACGCCATGGCGGAGAAGCGACTCAAAGCACGGACGGAGAGCTGGAAGGTGAACCTGGAGAAGCCTGGGCCCAATGACTGGGAGGCCAAGACCCGGGAGAAAACTTCCATCGGAGTAAGCAGTGCTAACAGGAACTGCCCCTCTATGGGCATCGGCTGATAGACTGATGAACTTTACTTGCTGTACCACAGAGCCCACGGAGCAAGTAACTTAAAGTGCCATCCACATTAATTCCATGGTTCCTAAATTGTTGCCCCTACATTGTTGCCCCACTGTTCTTTTGTACATACTGTAGCTCTGCCTGGATTGCCTACCCACAGCAATCATTGACTCTACCATCTCTTGCATACTACTGTTGAGGCCATTACTGATAGCCTGTTAAATATACACCTTTATGTTTGCCTATTGTAACCGGGACGCATCCCTTTAAACTTACTCAAAAGGCTGACGACATACCTGTACTACATCGCCTATAAGCGTCACCCTAACCTATATGCCTGCTAATTTGCTATATAACTCACTCGAGTAGGTCTACCAACATGTCTAACTAACTAACGTTGAAAAAGCTGTATACACACTATAGTCACGTTGGAAAGCCTGAAGCTATCCTACTTACCCTTTAAAATTGCGTGCGATTGCAACACATAGTCTATATGCATGTACCTGAATATGTTGTCAACTCTCGATTCTACACATAGCTTATATGCAAACACTAGCATACTAATACATACAGCATACTAATTTCACAACGAGACAGTAAAACGCTATTGCATCCATGTTACGAATATACCTAAGCGACGAACACATATAATGCTTAACACTCATCCTATCCCCATATATAAAAAATGTGCTGGATTTAACATGTACCTCTATGTTCAACTGTTGATTATCAGCTGGAGGATTGCCTTTGGGGTACCTCTCATGCATCTGTTTAAAGCTTATGCACTACAAAAATAAAGAATTAAAAAAAAAAAATTGCCCAGGACATCTCCTGAGAATCTTCTGGAATGTTGTTCTAGCATAATGTTGGATATGCTGATATGCAAACTTATGCAAATGTTGTAATCAGAGGGTCTACTCAATAAAGAGGGAATTGAAATGTTCCCATCTCAAACTTAAGGCCAAAGTAGCTAAGCTAATATCCTTAATTTCCTTGTTATTTATTATCTACTTTCCTCAAAATAACCTCTGTAAAAATACCATGGGGGCACAATTCTCTCTTCTTGCCTCGGACACAAAAGGAGCTTGCTATGGCTATGCTCAGTGATCCTAGCAGCCACCTCAAACCACCCAAGAAAGGATCTATTCCAGCTCTCCCAGGCAAAGGTGGGTAAAATAATACAAAATAAAGAATTTGTGTGTGAATGTATGTGCGTAAAAATGTGTATGAATTTGTATGTGAGAATGTGTGTGTGCGTGTGTGCATATATATATATATTCTTTTTTTAAATAATTATTATTATTTAACTTTTTTTTCTATAGAGGAAGCATGGAGCATTTGATAAATTCTACACCTACAGTTGCATTAATAGTAAATTAAGGTCTTGTTTGGGGGCCTTGCGGATGTTGAGTCATGATTGTGCATCACTCACTTAGATATCCATAGTGCTGGGCTGCGCAATCATGACTTCTGTGTGAGAGTTGCACAGTCAGGATTAAGGATGTGAAGGTTGTGAGTTGTGGGGGTGGGGGGGATGCATGTACTCCTGTGTAGCCAAAAACCATTGCACTGGTCCTGCTTTCTGTCTAAATAAAGTGTATTTGTTAATAGGCAAAAGCAGAACATATACTGTGCAGCATGTAACAGTTACCAACATACTGCATTTTTAGTGATTGTGTTTTCATTCCTTACATGAATCTCTGCTTTAATCCTTTGTTTGCTTATAAACAAGACAGAGCAAAGCTGAGATTATAGAATTATGAGTGTTTAAACAGAATAACAGCTCCTGCCATTATACTTGTGAGGGCGGAGACTAATGGAGCGTACCGAATAATGACACAATCCATGAGGGAGTTTATGTTTTGTTGTTCAGGATGAGAGAGGTTATTAGAAGTGAGATTCTTGTAGGATCCTTTATAAAATATTATCTTGAGTATTCATCGGTGAAAAAAAAAATGTAATTTACTCACAGGCACAAATTGAAAAAAAAGGAACAAAGAAAGGGTTCACTCCGAGCAGGAGAATTAGCTTCAACGAAACAATGGCAGCCTCGGTACCTGTATTAACATACAAATAATAGGCCTCTGATTGCTTTCTAAAGTCAAGCCACGCATGCAATGCCTTCAGAATGGCTCTTGCATTCATTTGCTGATAGTCGAGAGCAGCTTAATAACTGCACTCTTTTTCCATTTCAAGGCTCAGAGTTTGGACACAGCTAGTTTCTTTAGATATCTCAAAATGCCATAATAAATGCAGATAAAAGTCAAATGATGAAGGTAGAGCAATATGTTTCCCATTATAATATATAAAGGTACTGATGTGGAATTATTAAAAATCTTTATTGTGCTTGTATTGAATTATTGTACTAACTCCATTTTAACTTTATACTGTGACTTCGTCCTCCATTTTGTCCTCCTAACCTGACTTCTTCAATCCTCCATTTTGTCCTCATGACTTAACTTGTTCATTTTAAAACTACATTACGTGACTGAACTTCTCAACCCAATTAATACAGTAGACAAAGACCGTGTTTCCTTCAAGGACGAGTACCAGGAGGTGCTGGCTACTCCTTAAGACTTGCTGGCTACTCCTTAAGAGCTTGTAAGATAGTATAGTTTGAAGGCCACAGAACACAGTAGTAATGAAATGTTCTATTCATAAGAGACCTTGCACCTGGACATAAAGCCTGATATCACTGACCGTGTAAAATGACGCTTAGGACCCCCTTGTCCCCCACCCGTGTCCAGAATAATCCCACCTCTGATGGGTGGGCACGGGACTAACCTCTTAATTTTACTAACCAATAGGTAAGACACTAACTCCGTCACTTAACAATTAATCCAATTGATGATGTCTACTTGCTGATATTCTAATAATCAATGATGACGCAAAATGCCTCTTAAAAGGGCCTGCGCGCCCGCTTTTACTCACTTGCCAATAAACTTTCTCGAAGTTATTTTAACCTGAACCTCGTGTGTCAGACTTAATTACTTCAGCGTATATACGCAATTTAATTTTATTGATTTGGACAGGAACAGATAGACTCTGAACATTTTGGTTTACTTTCAAAAAGTACCATAACAACTTGGCGCCCAACGTGGGGCACCGGGCTATGTCTGGCCGGTGAGCCGTCCTAAGGAAGACAAGGGTGGACGGAGGAATCCAGGGGGAAGGAAGGGAGACTGATCACCTCCAGATACACGGTAGAGACTTCTGCAGAGCCACCGGTACGTTCCAGCCCCTTTGATTGACCCGTCCACGTGTCTGTGACTGCTTCCCGGGAGGACATCAAAGACAGGTAATATCTTGCCCGGTGTCTCGTTACTCACTTGTTTACCTGCATTTTAGTCTATCTGTTGCCTGGGTGTGTTTGAATTGTTTGCCTGTTTCCCCATTTTGAGATAAAGGGGGGGTGGACCTGCAGGGGATTTGCCTGGGGTTCTGTCTTGCTTGTTTTCCCCTTTTTGGGATAAAGGGGGGTGGACCTGAGGGGACTTGCCTGGGTCTTCAGTGTGTCTGTCTGTTTGTATTTTACCTCTTTTGGGATAAAGGGGGGTTGACCCGTGGATGTGTTCCTGGGGGGTCTTCTGTTGCCTGTTTTACCTCTTTTAGGAACCACGGTGCTGTGGTTGTAAGGAAAAAGAGGGGTTGACCCGTGGATGTGTTCCTGGGGGGTCTTCTTTGCCTGTTTACTTCTTTTAGGAGCCTCGTGGCTGTGGCTGTAAGGAAAAAGAAGTTTGCGGAACTGTGGGATCTGTGTAGAATCACAGTTTCCCTGTGATCCCGTTTTGTGTCACTTTGATAGCCTAGCTAGCTTCACTGTGCGCGTTCGGACTATCCAGCTCTGGTTGAGTTGGGGACGTCCTGACCCGGACCATCCAGCTCTAGTTGAGTTGGGGACGTCCTGACCCGGACCCTTCGGCTCTAGTTGAGCTGAGGGCCCACCGATTATTTAATTGTGGTAGGAGACCTAGCCTTGTGGCAGGGGACTTTGTTTCCTGGGGGAATTCAGGCAGGTATTGCTTGTTTTTCGCATCACGTAGTAGTGAGACTTATAAAGTGGGATTTATAGGGGCACTACGGGAGTGAGGATAGACGTGGCCACATTCTTGTGGACTGCAGAGTAGAGGGAGGCTGGAAAGGATTTCGGACCGGTGTTAGCTGTTATCCTTGGCCGCTGGTAGTGAGACTTATGAAAGTCGTTCTCCGAGCGGGGACACTACGAGGTTGAGAAAGGTGACTTTGGAGTAAGCACATGTAGAAGGAAAGGGATTATTGCTGATTTTATTTGAACTGTAATGCATGCACTGTATTTCAATTGTATTGTTGTCTTGTCTGTTTTATTAGGAGTCTCATGAACTCCTGTGTCTGTCTCTAAGGATTTTTCCTTACCTTTCATCTTTTCTAAACTTCCTATATTATTATACTGTCCACTCCCATTTCTCTTGAAAGAGAAGTGATTGGTCACACACTTCTCACCTCGCTCCAATCCGTGTCTACCACCCCGGGTAGGCGGATTCAGTGACTAGTCTACGTTTTGGGAAGACGCACCTGAGAAAATCCCACGATTCTCGGGTGGCAGTCGAGCATTGTAGACGTTCTTGTTCAGTTTTCCTTCTCTCTCCCTATATCTAGGACGCTGGTATAGGGGTAAAGGGATTATGGGACAGGATTTAAACAAGCCCAGTAAGGGCTGGTTAGCATGTGATTTAGTCGAAGACAGAGAGGGTGAGGAAATGGTTAAAGGTGTTGAAAAGATTGCAAAAGTATGTAAAATTGCTGTACCGACATGTGGAAGATTGCAACCAGAAAGTTGGCGTAGGTTACTGACAGAAAAGAAAGGCAAGCTTACAGATAATGGTTTATTAAAAACTGCTGAAGCGTGGTATAGAGTAGCGAAGGCTATTCAGCTAGAAGGTTGGGTTGAGGAAGAGATAAATCACAAAGGTGTGAAATTGTTTGTGTATCATAATAATTGTGTTGCTGGGGTCTACCCTCAGCCAGCGCCCAAAACCGGCGCCCAGGGAATGTCTATCCCCAAGGTTCAGTCAGCCATAAGTGATAACCAGCCGACTATGTTCCCCACTCCCAATCCTCCTAACACCCATCCCATTACCTCCCCTGTCTGCCCGGTCCTGAATTCTGATGGATCTTTCTTTTCCCCTTCCCCATCTTTGACATTCCCATCATCCTCATCCATCCCTACGCTACCTGCTATACCTTCCCCTACCATTTCATCTGCCATCCCTTCCCTACAATCCCTCTCCATTAATGATCCCCTCCCCTCTGCATCCGCCCAGCCAACCACCTCGTCCACCCTCACCCCGGCTCCTCCCTCTACACCCACCCCTACCAATCCCTCTCCGTCCCCTCCCATCTCCGCCCCAGCCCAATACCCCACCTCCTTTCCCTCCCCAGCCTGGCCCTACCCCTTCCCTTATCCCATGGCCCTGCCCTATCCCGGATATCCACTACCCCTTCCACAAGCCACTCCCCAAGTTCCGGTTATGCCCAGTCCGGCACAGGTTGCTCCGGGTGTGCCCACATCTAGCATGGCCGCCACTCCTTCCCTTAACCCTAATGTAACACCTTTTCCGGCCACCAATATGGCGGCCCCCAGTTCGGCCCTGATGCCGGTAATTCCCGGTGACTACCTATCCCCAGGTTATGACTCGCTAGCCACCCCTGCATCCGGGGCTCGTTCCCAACCACCGACCCTTTCACCTCATGCGGGCCCTGCACCGCGTAAAAGAGCCAATATCATAGAATTCGATGATGACGAGATGGACAGGGTGTCCCATGTCTCATCGGAACTTGCCGCGGGAGCCCCAACTCATCGTTCTATCGATGACCCCTTTGGCCACAAGGGTCGGGGAGAACAGGCCCCTCCTAAATATGTTGCTTTTAATCCCACTCAAGCTAGTGCTCTAATGAAATCACTCCCTGACCCAGAAAAGCAGCCTATGCCCTTCTACCGAGGGATAGTTCAAATTCAAAAGACTTATTCCGCCGCATGGCGTGATTTACTGAGCATTTGTGCTATCAAAGCAGGGGATGCGTATTGGCCAAGTATGGCCCGACACCTCAGTACAGATCTGCTCAGCAGTGATGTTGATTACCCCTCTGGAGTAACTTTTTGCACCCAATTAAGAGAATGGGCTAAGGACAAACTTGCAGATCAGGCTGCTGGCCTTACTGATGTTATTCAAGATAAAGGAGAATCAGTGGAAAGGTTTCATGCAAGACTGTATCAAATGTTCACAGATTTGGGGTTTGATCTTACAGATAAGATTCATTCACAAATGCTGTCAGGTGCGTTTGTCCAAGGTGTTAAAGACTCTATACGCAAAGGAATCATTGCTGCACGTCCTGAATACAAGGTTGTTCCCTTGGATACCCTGCTTTTAGTTGCTAGAGGTCTGGAATCTGTTCAGACCCCAAGAAGACCCAATCCAGCTCCACTCATGGTGGCCCGCGCTACCCCCATCACCTCTGGCACCAGGGGTGCCAGGTTAGAGGATGTAACTTGTTTTAATTGTGGGGCTCAGGGACACTACAGAAGTGATTGTCCGGAACCTAAAAAGGAACCCGGGGCACCCAGAAAGTTCTCTAAGCCTGCCCCAGGCCCCAAGACCGAGAAAAAGATTCCAATTATTGAAGAACCAGATGATTAGGAAACTGGCAAGCCTGTGTCTGTAACCCCTATAATGGCAGCGTCTATAGGGGATAAGGGAGGGCCACTTGCCACAGTGACTTTGCCCATTGAAGACCATCCTACTACATTTCTAGTTGACACAGGTGCAGCCCGTAGTGTTCTACGAGAACAAGACCTGCCAGACCCATCCTTCCTGTCCAGTATTGATGTCTCTTGTGTTGGAGTGGATGGCCAGCCAAGACGTAGCCCTTTAACAACTCCACTACGAGTTGGCTCTAGCCTGCTTGCTCGCTTTGTAGTATCCTCCACATGCCCCATTAACCTGTTAGGTGCTGATGTTCTCTCACGCCTGCAAGCATCCATCACCTTTACCCCGGATGGGCAGGTAGAAATGTTTACACCTCTGTCTGTATCAGACACTTCAGCCCTATGCTCTTTGCCTCTGATGCTGCATTTAGAAAAGCCCCGTGAGGAGGCAGCAGAATTAAGGTCTAATTTCCCAGAGGAATTAAAAACACAGGTGCCCGCTAAGTTATGGTCCTCAGGCCCAGAGGACATAGGTCACCTAAATGTTCCCCCTGTGGTGGTAAAGCTTATTTCAGGAGCTAAGTTACCAAGGAAACCACAATATCCATTAAAACCAGCACAGTCCGCTGCAATTTCTGTCCACATCAAGGCACTCTTGGAGAAGGGTGCCCTGGTAAAATGTAAATCTGAATGCAATACCCCGTTATTTCCTGTGAAAAAGAAAACTCCAAAGGGTGAACCAGAGAAGTACAGGATGGTCCAGGACCTCCGTGCTGTTAATGAAGCTACCGTCCTGGACACCCCTCTTGTACCAAATCCTCATACTCTGCTCTCTGGAGTCCCACCATCTGCAAAATTCTTTACAGTTATTGACCTGGCCAATGCCTTTTTCAGTGTCCCACTGGACCCATCCTGTCAATACCTGTTTGCTTTCACTCATGAAATACAACAGTATACCTGGACTGTCATGCCCCAAGGGGCACAAAATTCTCCAAGTCAGTTTGCTAAGGCCATGGGCACCATCCTTGACCCATGGCAAGCTGAGCACCCAGAAGTTGTCCTGCTTCAGTATGTGGATGATCTCTTGCTATGTGGAGATGATGTACCCACTACTGAAAGGTGTTCACTTAGTCTCCTTTGCTATTTGGCAGAACAAGGATGCAAAGCTTCACTCATCAAGCTACAATTCTGTCAATCTTCAGTGATCTTCCTTGGACATTGCCTATCTCAAGGTACCAGACATCTTACTCGGGACCGGGTGAGAGCTGTTTTGGACATTCCACCTCCAAGGACTTCAAAGTCTCTTCATGCCTTCCTAGGCCTCATTTCCTACTGCAGAGCATGGATCCCTGAAGCCTCTCTGCTTATGCAACCTCTCTATGATGCTCTTAAGTCTGACCCGTTCTGTCTGACCAATGAAGCCCTGGCCAATTTCGATGCTTTAAAACGGGCCATTGCTTCTGCTCCTGCCTTGGGCCTACCTGACTACTCCAAACCCTTTAAATTGTTTGTCTCTGAAAGACAAGGCCACGCAACAGGAGTACTCACCCAAACTAATGACTTAAGAGGTCGCCAGAGGCCTATTGGATATTTCTCATGTCAACTGGACATTGTGGCCAGAGGGACTCCTTCCTGTCTCAGGGCTGTTTTTGCTGCAAGAGAACTCATTGAAAGGACCTCAGACCTGGTCCTTGGCCACCCTCTGGTTGTTTTGGCCCCTCATGACATCTCTGCCATCGTCAACCAAGTCCAGCTCAAGCACGTGTCTCCAGCCAGACATCTGCGCCTACAGTGTCATCTTCTTTTGCCTGACAACATTTCCATCCAAAGATGTCAAGTGCTTAATCCGTCCACTCTTCTTCCACTCCCTGAGGGGGGTATCTATTATGGATTTATCACGGATGAAACCTACATTCACCTGCTCTGTGGATGTATCAAGAAAGTCATGCATCCACATTTGACATTTTATGAAGGCGAAAAACCTCTCTGTGAAGGCCCGGATTACGCCTTCTGCACCATGTGGTACAAACCGAACATTACTCCTGAACCTTGCTATGAAGATGAGCTTTACCACCGGACCGATGTAAAGCTCACTGCACAAGACTTCTATTGTGACTCTGAAGGCAATAGCATGGTCTTGATCCAGCTACCTCAACAACTTAACTACCTTTACCGCCATTGGGATACCGCCATCCCACATATTCCTGTTACCAAGTTGAAGACAAGGTCATGGAATGATCTTGGGCCTATGGCAAAACTATGGGCCACCATGAACGAAGAACAGCTACAGGAAAATGGTATTGTCAAATACCCAACAACTGACCTTCTAGAAGCATGGCCACGCCATTTCCTGGAGAAGGAATTCCAAGATCTAGTCATAAAGAATGATTATGACCCAGAAACACCTCATGACTGTTTTGAACAGATGAAAATGGAAACAGTGCACTTACCAACTGTGCATGAGAACCCATTACCAGATCCGGATTTTACCCTGTTTGTGGACGGATCGAGATATGCCGATGAAGGAGGAACATATCACACAGGATATGCCGTAACCACAACAGATGAAGTCATTAAATCATCATCCTTACCGCCAGCAATGTCTGCGCAAGAAGCTGAATTACAGGCTCTGACTTCAGCATGCAAAATTTCCGAAGGAAAACGTGCTAACATCTATACAGATTCAAGATATGCTCTGGGTGTGGCACATGACTTCGGCCTTATTTGGAAGACTAGAGGATTTCTTACCACCGCCGGTACACCAGTCAAACACTGCACTGCAATCAAGGAGCTAATGGATGCCCTCCTACTCCCCAAAGAGGTGGCCGTTTTGAAAGTCAAGGCCCATGGGAAATTGGATACAGATGAAGCAAAGGGCAACCATTTGGCTGATCAAGCTGCTAAGTTAGCGGCCAGGGATTTGCAGGAAGTGGATGAAGAAGTGTCCGGACAGGAAGAAGAAGAAGAAGAAGAAGAAGTCCCTATTTTTGCTTTGCAAACTCTTCCTACTGATTTGCGAATCTTACAAGAACAACAAGCTGCAGTCACTCCTGAGGAAATCCAGAAATGGAAAAAGAAAGGAGCTGTCCAAAAGGACGGAATATATTACAACAACTTCAAATTTTGTCTTCCCAGAAATTTATACCCAGCAGTGGTCCAATGGGCACATGGGCCTGCGCACCTGTCAAAAGAATTGATGGCCGCCCTCATACAGAAGTATTATGAAGCACCTGGAATCACAACATTGATCAATAGCTTTTGCAAGGCCTGTGTCATCTGTGCAAAATGCAATCCAGGAAGACCAATTAAGGTGCCTGCGAAACACCTGGCAAAGCCCATGTACCCCTTCCAACGAATTCAAATTGACCACATCCAAATGCCCAAGAGTGGGCCCCATGAATATGCACTAGTCATAGTGGACATGTTCTCAGGATGGCCAGAGGCATACCCAGTGGCCAATATCACTGCAAAAACAACCGCAAAGCGCCTACTTACAGATATTGTATGTAGATTCGGACTCCCAGAAGTTATTGAGAGTGATCAAGGCCCAGCCTTTACAGCAACTGTGACTAAAGAAATTTGGACTGCTCTAGGGGTGACTCTAGCCTTCCATACCCCTTACCACCCACAAAGTAGTGGTAAAGTGGAGCGCATGAATGGCACTCTAAAAACCAGAATGTTAAAAATGTCACAAGAAACAAAGATGCCCTGGCCAGAAAGCCTACCAATAGCTCTATTTAGTGTTAGACACACACCTAGAGGGAAGCATTCACTGTCCCCATATGAGGTTCTATTTGGGACAGCACCCAGACTAGGTTGTTATTATCCGCAGCAGTTGCAACTCCAATCAGATGTTTTAGTAGACTATGTAACTGAACTTGCAAATGTCCTAAACAAAATACATGCCCAAGTTTTCTCTTCAATTCCAGATCCCGAATTGGATACAGGTTCCCATAACCTACTCCCCGGAGATTGGGTCCTGGTTAAGAAGTTTGTGCGGAAAAATACCCTAGAACCGAGATTTGACGGTCCATTCCAAGTTCTCCTGATTACCGCAACCTCCGTCAAATTGGCCGGTAGGCCAAATTGGATCCACGCTTCCCACTGCAAGAAATCTCCTGCCCCAGAGGAAGCGAATATCGCACAAACATGTATCTCTGGTACATCTTCTCCTTAATTAGCCTCATGAAAGCCCAGCAAGTAGCCATTACCAAAGACATTAGTGGGTACACCTTCTGGTATAATTCATCATGCACCCAGGTGGCTACTTATACCTTTGACTATTGTGATATTGTAGAATGCCCATTTCCCACACCACAAATCCAGAGCATCTATAGAGATATCCCTCATTCGAAAGACCCATATGTTTGTGTAGTTGACAAACAATGGGGGCACAATTGTGACCATTGGGGGGCGGCGGGGTGGAATGCCAGGCCTGCCTGGGGTTACAAACCAAAAAGTGCCGTAGCTAAAGTAGATGATCATGGTAGATCGCTCCTCCAGAGAATGACTTTGAGAAAGCCTGGGGGGAGTACACCAATGAAATTAATCCTTAACATTGAGCATCCAAGTCCAACAGATGCAGACCAGTATGTGATGGGAATGTATTGGAAAAAGGGTTCCTACCAAAAGTTAGGGCATTTCTACCTTAAAGATATGTGCAACTCTTCTGAGTGGCAAGGGGCCACCCATATGGTCCCTAACCCATTAAAACCTCATATCCAGACCTTTCAAGACATGATGGCCATTGCTAACCCCACTTTTGAAGATACCATGGCCGCTGAAACAGGTTTTAATGATGTAAATTTATGGTTAGAATGGATGAAATATAACGCTAATAAGCATAATAGAACTGCATGTTACGTGTGTGGAGGTGCCCGGCCTCACCTGGGTACCGTACCTTTAATCCTACCTGTAGATATAGAAGAATGTATTTTAAGCCTTTTTGCCTATCACTATAATTTTAACAGGTCCATATGTATTGCATGGACAAAGGAGTATCCTCTCCTAGCCAACGATGTCAAACCCCCTGATGGTATTACCGTATATAAAGGTAATTACACTTGCTATGCCATGTACGATGGTATTGGTAAATTTGTGGGTAACTTTTCCAAAGGCTATTGTGCTACATACAGAACTGTCCCTGTACGTCTGCTGCAACATCACACTAGGTCACTAGGGGACATTTATTGGTTGTGTGGGGATTTACAGCTAAGATCCAGAATGGACACAGAATGGTGGGGAGAGTGTACTTTGACTAAGGCCATTATGCCTATACATATTATTTCTGACACGCACCTCAACACCCACGAGTTCAGCCACACTAAGGTTAAACGTGACGCCCCAGTGAAAGGAAGTTTTGATCCTCATGTATATATTGATGCCATTGGAGTGCCCAGGGGGGTGCCCAATGAGTTTAAAGCTAGGGATGAAGTTGCTGCAGGATTTGAATCAATTTTTACCATAGTTACCGCAAACAAGAATCTAAATTGGATAAATTACATTTATTATAATCAACAGCGTTTTGTCAATTACACCAGAGACGCCCTCCAGGGGTTGGCCGAACAGTTGCAGGCCACATCCCAAATGACTTTCCAGAATAGAATGGCCCTAGATATGATCTTAGCCGAAAAAGGAGGGGTTTGTAAGATTTTACCCGACACTATGACATGTTGTACCTACATCCCAGAAAACACAGGCCCTAATGGTAAAGTCACACTAGCTATAGAAAAATTAAATGACTTGTCTGAAGAGTTAAAAAGGAATTCTGGGATAAAGGATCCCTGGGAAAGATGGTTTGGTTGGATGACAGGATGGCAAAAGGCTTTAATGCAGATTGGTATGGCTATACTAATTTTTCTTTTTATTTTTGCTCTTCTCTTTTGTTGTGTCCTCCCATGTCTGAGAAAATCCCTCATGAAGACTGTTGACCAAGCAGCACCCACTTTGACCCATCTCGAAGTTGATGACCAAGAATTCCAAGACATCAACTCACCCTGTCTGCCGCTGCAAACATTCCCTTTTGTCGATAAAGTGCAGGAATTCTAGGAAGGGACTAGCTCAGGGATAGCATCTGTCAGTGAATGGTAAAGGCCCCATGTGGAGAAGTGGTGGGTTAGCTGCCATGGGATACCCTTGGGTGTGAAGCGTTCGAGAGCCATACTGACGGATGGTTAGCCTATTAGGGTCAGACCTAGGGACAGCCTTGCACTTTGCATTAACACCTAGCTGGCGGCCACGGGGTTTCTGTGCCTTTGGGTTAACACGTCTTCTGATACTAATATAATAAAGTTTTATCTCTTAGAATCTAACATTTCATAGGGGGGACTGATGTGGAATTATTAAAAATCTTTATTGTGCTTGTATTGAATTATTGTACTAACTCCATTTTAACTTTATACTGTGACTTCGTCCTCCATTTTGTCCTCCTAACCTGACTTCTTCAATCCTCCATTTTGTCCTCATGACTTAACTTGTTCATTTTAAAACTACATTACGTGACTGAACTTCTCAACCCAATTAATACAGTAGACAAAGACCGTGTTTCCTTCAAGGACGAGTACCAGGAGGTGCTGGCTACTCCTTAAGACTTGCTGGCTACTCCTTAAGAGCTTGTAAGATAGTATAGTTTGAAGGCCACAGAACACAGTAGTAATGAAATGTTCTATTCATAAGAGACCTTGCACCTGGACATAAAGCCTGATATCACTGACCGTGTAAAATGACGCTTAGGACCCCCTTGTCCCCCACCCGTGTCCAGAATAATCCCACCTCTGATGGGTGGGCACGGGACTAACCTCTTAATTTTACTAACCAATAGGTAAGACACTAACTCCGTCACTTAACAATTAATCCAATTGATGATGTCTACTTGCTGATATTCTAATAATCAATGATGACGCAAAATGCCTCTTAAAAGGGCCTGCGCGCCCGCTTTTACTCACTTGCCAATAAACTTTCTCGAAGTTATTTTAACCTGAACCTCGTGTGTCAGACTTAATTACTTCAGCGTATATACGCAATTTAATTTTATTGATTTGGACAGGAACAGATAGACTCTGAACATTTTGGTTTACTTTCAAAAAGTACCATAACAGTACAAACTATCTGTTTCCTTAATAAGAAACAGAATTAATTTCAACTGTCATGCATCCAGAAGGACTGTCTAAATTAAAAATCCATGATCTACCCTTGTTATGTCTCTAGTGTCCTAAAAATTAGGAAAACCCCGTAGAATATCCCAAGAAGTGTGACAGCTTGCATACACAGAGCTAACTGACATTGAAGGAGTTTTTCCAATTTAGACAATCTCCGCCAAAGTAAAGAGGTTAAAAAAGCAAATATTCTTTACTTCATTCAAAAGTGCATTTGTTACTTAGGAGAGATACAAAGTGATAAAGACCATTTAGTGTGTTTTAAACTTTGAAGCCTCTAGTCAAAGGCTGATACTCCTCTTTTTCTGTCCCACTATGACTCATTCTGGATAGCCCGCACCCATCTTAGGAAGTAAGGTTCAGTCTTATGTAAGGTTTGACTGAAAGGAATATTCTGGACACTATATAACAACTTCATCATATTGAAGCTGTTATGGTGCCAGGAAGTCCCTGGTGCCGGCGTACCATCAGGGGTTGAGCCCAGTGCCATTTAGCTCTGTCTATTTCCTTTCTCTTATGTCCAGAGCTGGAATCAGGAAGCCTTGGATAGGGTCGCCGCTGACAGGTTAAGAGCGTCAGCTGATGCTCTCAGCCTATTAGTAGCACCCCATTCACAAAATGGCTTGATATAAATACATATATTTTTCAGCCAGTTTTGTGAATAGAGTGCTACTCATAGCCTATCAGCAGCACCAATATCCAAGGCTTCCTGATTCAAACATTAGTCATAAGCAGAGCGAGGTTGTGCAGAGCTAAACGGTGTTGTATTCAACACTTTGGAGTTAAACGGTTTATTAATGATTTAACCACCTATGGTAAGACGGCACCAGGCATCTCTTAGCACCATAACAACTTAATTCTGATAAAGTTGTTATGGTGTGCAGAATGTTCCTTTAAACACTCGATGACTGTAGATAGTATCTGAATAGTAAAAGCACATTCTGAGTTCTTTCAGGGCATGTTATGCCAATATTCCTTTTCTATGATCATATATTACAGTGAAAATATGTCAGTGAGCATAAAAAGTGGTTTTATTTGCGATTTTGAAATTCTTTTTCCTGTTCACTTATCTCAATGAATCCAACTTTTACCAAATTTAGAAAAAATAAAGGGAAATTAAGCAACGGGAAACTCACAAGTATGAATGAGACAAATGCACTGGTACCATTTTATTTTACCTGACGATCTTGTGAAAAATAATTTAATTTGCATGAAATGCCCTGTCTATACCTTTGTAGAAAACAGTTCTGATTTCACACTGTACTTTCATTATTTGAAATATTAAAACTGACCAAATTGTTTAAAAAATTGCACAGCACCAGTTACAGACACTTTTAATTGATGCCTTAAAAATACTCTTATCTCAAAGGTGACAGTTCCTCTCTAATCCTTTTTAGAAAGTGTTCAATCACAGATAACCTTTGGATTAAACGTAGATGCTAGAGGTAAAAAAAAAAGAACCAGCTGGTCCCTTTAATCTTTCTTTTCTTCAATATAACTGAAATCACATAATTATTTAATCCGTATGATGGCTTAAACCATATGTTAGGCAGTTTCAAATTCCTTCACAAGGTTTGCTACAACCAGCTTCATGAAGGCTTTCTCTACTTCTCATGAAAAATAAAATTTACATTCATAATTAAATTGTAAAATTTAAGGGACAATAGCACATAGACATTTAAATGTTAAAATGTTGTTACAAATACTAATATGCACTACTTTGCAAAGTTGTATTTACAATACCCATTTACTTTAAAAGATAGTAGTCATTTCTTTCAGCCTCTCTTGATGACATCATAAAAAATCGACTGAGTTCAGGTCAAACGGTAGCTTCTCCTCTAAACAATGCATACCAGGCTCTAGTGTAGTCAGTGAGCAAAAAGTTAGACAGACCTATTCACAGGGAGTGCCATAACAGCTTATGTTGGAGGGAGAAGAATTAACTTAGACCCAGATCCAGAATATATTTTACACAGGATACAGCATTTAGAACTTTAAAAAGTAGTATAAAGACTTGTAAAATACATCATACTGTAATCCACTTCTTCATTATAGTTAACCTTTAAGTTTGAATGATATATTTTGTTTGTGTTCTAAAAATATATTGTTAATGCTTTTATTGTGTTTGCTATTGTAAATGTAACAGGAAGTGGTCTTTTTTATTTCATTTTTCTAGAGCACCAACGGGATTACAGACCAGAATTAAATCTGACCCGTATCACCTTTCTTTTCCCACTCAAAGAATTCTGTGATGTGCACCTGTGCTTTTCTTCACACCCTCTGTGTAAATTGCAATAGCTTGATTTTATTTTTAGTGAACAGGTGCTATGGTGATTTATAGGAATGAGCACAGAGGACACATTGTTTCCATATATCACAGATAATGAGCCAACTGGGTTTTTGGGGTATGTTCTCAGTACAATCTCACCTTCTGAACAATGTGTGTGTATGTAAAATTTGAAACTAGTCAATGCTGTGTTACAGGGAAACAAATCCCTTACAAATAAATAGAAGGTTTATTGTTTGTCTGTTTTGTATTTTTAATGGGGCTGAAGATTGTGTAACAGACATTAGTGGTTGCTTCAAAATTTCTGGGACAAATTATACACAATCTTCTGCATCAATTTTGTCCACTAGTGATGGACAACCTTAAAATAGTAATGTTCTAATGGTAGCTCATCCCTAAAGCGCGAGAGATGCTGTCCTTTCACTGTTCGATCTATGTTTTGATCACCCCAGTACTCGGTGAAGTTGAGCCCAACATGTAGAACCAATAAAATAAGTTAATTCCTGACCAATTCTCGGCAGCATTTTTCCTCTCGCAACAGAAGAGACAGGAATCAGAACTGTGATTTTCGTTTAAGTAATACTGCCCACTGCCTATCAGGCAGTCTTATCTCCTATCTTTTACATTAGCTGGAAAGTAGGTTGATTAAACAAGACTGGATTTTATTTATGTTTACCAGGCCAGAGTTTAGTGACCTGGGATCTGACTTAAACTCTGTCTTTCTCGACCTCATCAATAGTAACTGTATCAAAAATGCAGACAGAAGAAGACCTTAGTGATTGTGGGGATTGTAGAGAACGTCTTATACCCGATCAGCTGCAAGAAAACTTTCTTAAAGCATATGATTTTAAATTTCTGTCACTAATAATTCAATTTGAATGTTACATCACATAGCATGTATTGCTGTTTAAACACATTTTATACTGAAGGTATTTCTTCCAAACCATACAGAACAAGGCAAGTAGGTTTAGATAAAGGTAACATTTAGATTGAAGAACGCAGAATGGTACATGCTGAGTAGTAAATGGGGGTCTTGAGAACAAATACATTTTATTGCAACAATCAGCAATAATCTTGTCATAATGTAAACTCCCTGAGATCTCGGCCAAATTCATTTAATTATACTAATCCTATGTCAACATTATTTCCCCCAAAAAATGCTGGTGCTCTCATGAAACGGATAGATTCACCTTGAGAATTAGCAAATTAGTTGTCTGCATTTTCCAAAGCTGTTTTACAAGATTCAATCATCTCTATCATTTTAGCCCAATTTATGAAATTAAGGGAATTAATGGGGAATTTTCTCTATAAGGTGAAGATATTCATTAAAATTGCCTAAAAAGTGAGATCATTTAGTTTTGAAAGGTATTTAGAAATAAAGAAATAACCATGCCAAGATGTCTTAGACCACTTGGCCCAATTGTATGAGCCCTGTGTTAATTTATAACAAGCGTTCATTTTTATCCAGATAAACATGTCACTCTGAGACTACTTTAGCATCTTAGACAATGGCAGGAAGTACAGTTTCCTGGGCAGACAGGAACACAAAATATGTGAGAGAATTGTATCATCTGCATTGTTCAAAATGGTATAATTCCTTGCAATGGGGGGCTCCATGGCACTCTTGACACCACAACCACCAAGGTAAGCTGTAGTGGCTATGGTACATGAAGTGTTCCTTTAAGCGTAATATAAATAATATTATTATTTATACTAAAATCACAGTATTTCCCCCTGCCTGGTGTTGGTCCGGAATTAGTTTTTTCCGTTCTACATGTTGGCATCAACTTCACTGAGTACTGGGTTGACCAAACATAGAACTAACAGTGGAAGAACAGAACCTCTCATGACACTTTTGGGGTGATCTATCATTTGGACACCCCTATTCTAAGGTTGTCCACCATTAGTATTTGGTTAATAATTCACAGAGTTACGTCACACGAGCTTGTTGGAGAGTTGGGGCAATTATGTTACTTACCTGTCAGCTGTTGCATATGAAAGCAGGACAAGAAAGGTGTAGGAAGGGTATAATGAGGTATTACTTCCTGGTTAGGTCAGTGGAGCTCAACTCAAGAGACAGGCAATAGTGATTGGATGGCCACAAAATGTTTGGGCTGGGGTAGAAAGGGAGTGCTTGTAAATGCTTCAGACAAGAGATCTGCTGCTTTGCAAGCTTTTGTTAGATATACCCCAATCAAAAAAGCATCATCAAGTGCATATAAAAATAGTATTTAAAAAAAAAAAAAATATATATATATATATAAAATTATTTGAGCAGAGGAGTGTTCTTTTAAGCAGAACAATAGTGCACATGTCCAATCAAATTGGTCAGGAATATTTCCATAAGATTTTAGTTAACCACTGCAGGTTTTGTTTTTATTCGGTTTCCAGTCTTGTTTGAGACTATAATAGATGTGGAATAATTAAGAGGTCATTATATAATATTTTTGGCGGTATACTTTCCTTAACCTTCCCAGGGGTACCAAAGAGGGGCACATCATTTTGCACACTGTGGCATTACCGTGCAACGTGTAAACAGTCACTGATATTCCACAGATGTACATTGTTGCTCAGCCGCTAAATAAATAAACCACAAAGCACGCACTGAATACAGGAAATCAATATCCCCCTACACCCACTGCAATAAATGACATAATGTGATCGATGCCAATCAATTTATGTGCATACATTTAGTACATGACCCTTGATCCCAATATTATGGAGCATTTCACTTTACCGTGGCTGGTGTATAGCAATAAACTGTGTTAAAACTGGAAAAGGTGCATAAAATCCTGCACAGATGAATTTGATGGTTTTAGATCAGGCGGCCATCCAATACATTGCAGTAAATCTAAATACTGATATGTTTTCAATTTGCTTCAATGCAGCCAAATCGTTTTTTTTTTTTTTTAACTGATATTCTAAATGGTTTTCTGAATAGTATTAAGCAAAGAGAATCACAATGCAGATACATTTTTTTTTCAAATAATAAAGAGTTAAAAGTGTTTAGTCATAATATAAGTGGAAATGTTAACCTAACCCTCGTTTTAGGACAATATTTTATCCAGAGAACACTTAGCTCTCAGTTTTTTATTAATCTAATTTGTTGTTTGTTTAGTGTTTGTTTGTCATTTACACTTATTTACACTAGGTGACAATTTATATTTTGGGTGTTTGAATATATTTTTTGTTTTATTTTATTCTATAGTAACAAATAAACGTTACGTTTTATGATATATAAAATAACTTTTTTAAGAACGCCTGACAATTAGGGACAAATGACCGTACCCTTACAAACTCCTGATTTTGTTCGCTTAAATATTGATTTAAAATTAAGGGTTTAACCCCCACACAGGAGTCTATACCTCTATTTGTTAAATTTTGATTAACCCTTGTTTTAGCTCCCTTCTGGATTTGTGCACAGATGGGCTGAATTCACAAATGTTCACTTTACTGTATAAAGTTCAGAAAATCAATAGAATATTATTTTCTGTCCATTTTCTGTTGAGCTTCATGAAGGAGTCTGGTGCTATAGTCTTAACCAAGAACAGATTAAATACTAAAATCACAACACATTGTCAGGTGCATCACGTTATTCTATTCATGTGCTCTGACTTCCCTAGGGCCATACAGTTTTTTTAAATTACTTTTGTTCATACTTTAAATCTTTCCTACTTCATGATCCCAGTTCTCCACAGTCTGATATCACTCCTCATCCACAGTCCTATTGATCCATTCACATTATCCCGGTAGTTATTTCACCTCTCCACATTGACCCACCCTGACCCCTCTCCTCTACACAACCCTACAGCACATCATCTCCTCCAGGGCTCAAAATTATCACTCGCTTCTATATAATTGGCAAGTAAACAATTAGCCCTGGTGAGTAGAAAGTAACTCCTGGTGAGTGTGCCCTGGACCCTCGAGACTTGCAGTGGTGAGTAACTTTTAAGGCCTGGCTAGTAGCATAGGACATTACATTTTAAGCCATTGTCTCCTTTATACAGCCCCGTGTTTCTTTCTTTCTCCCTCTGCAACTCAAAATTCCAGGTTTAATTAATTTTAATTTGGTAAGAACAATTCAGCCTTTCATTGATTTTAGGTCAAGATAATTAGTTTCAACAAGATCTATACCCCAGGATGCTAAATGTATCATTCCTAGTTAGATACAGTAATATTATCAGTGTTTCTGTCCCTAATTATTACTCATAAAGAAAGTCACAAGTGCCACATGGTTTCATTTCATCCTTAGTGTATCTAAAATGAATCTGTCATGCCATGTTCACTTTAAGCAGTAACATGATATACTTTATTGCTTAAGAAAAATGTAGAGCAATCTCACGTATAGGCAAGAGTACAGCAGTCATGTCGGTTCCTGGCGCTGAAGAGGACCCACTGGAAGAGTAATCACTCTTTTGAAAAATCCCAAAGATGATTATTATGATGAGAAGATTAATAATGCTGTTTGATTTCACCACTTTTTGTTCTTCTTTACCGGTTTAAGAATGATGGGAATTGTGGTTAAAAAGCAGGCATTCCACAATCTAGAGACCACACTACAGTCCAAGGACTATGTTAAAGACAATTGCCTTGTTGTATGAGTTTAGTAGAAGAAATGACTTGAATGTTATAAATAGAGATGGATTATATAATTCATTCCCAGGCTACACTATTACAGAAACAGAACACAGGAGGTGGAATCAGCCTTTTATATAAATACATTGATTATAAGACATAACCAAAGACGCTGTATGACGCCTACAGCAGCTTCTTGTGACCTTGAATAGTCGATGTGTAAAAACAGACGTATAAACTAATTAATTTATGTAAAAACAAAGTTGATGTGTTTTGATGTGAAGGATTTAACAATATATCATCCAGAGCCGTTCTAAATCAACACTGTTTATAAATGTCCAAAATATGGCAAACCGACTTGTTTCATGTACATTTTTAGCGAAATGTTTAAACACATAAAAGCATAGATTATGACGGGAGATAACAACCAGTTGACTGATGTTTATTATTTTGAAAAGCACATAACAGACATCAAGCTTTTTTATAATTGTTTAACCTTTCCTTCCCAATCCTGTGTTCACATGTACCCAATTTTGTTTTAGATTGCAAAACAAAATCTATATTAAAAAGAAATAACTCCCCTTCATCTCTTTATAATCAGTTCAGATCTTTATGCAACTTCGAAAGGGTTTCTCAACTAGAGCTCTGGTCAGTTCTCCTTCAGATGCAAAAGGTTGATAGTGATTTTTTTGTATATATTCCCCCAGTAGAGCAAGGGTAGGCACCCTTTGGCACTCCACATATTGTGGCCCATGGTGACTGTAGAAGCATTATAGAGGATGTTGTCCACAACATATAGACTGCCAAAGGTTGCCTACCCCTGGAATAGTATGACTTACTTTGTTTGGCTTTGTATACTCTGTTCAATTAGTTCAGAGCTTCAAGTATCAATCAGAAATTATGTACCTACACCACTACCTATACCTGTCACCATAAATAGCCAGATGGCAGTGTTACAAAGAAAAAAAAAACACTCACTCATACTGAAAAGGTACACGTTATACTGTCATCACCCAAACCTGTGATTAAACTCCTATTAGCGTGGTGCATACTGTTAAAATGAGGAATAATACATCACATTTTTGCTTGCCTACACTACTTTTCCCTGTTGTATACAAGGTATGGAACAAGTTGATCTCATTGGAAAATCATATGTTTCATGAACAATGACGTGGAAGGAGAAGGAATATATTGTTAGCCTTATTACGAGTTGGCTAATGGTCAGAGACCTGGGAGACAGGCTGAGACTTGGCAATCTGAACTTACAGCTGACAGTTTCTGTATGAAGAGAATAACCTGCACTCCAGAAGACAGTTTACAATGTGCAGTATGACTTCAACATTCTACTGCATTATGCCATCTTGATATCAAATAGGACCATCTTCTCCAAGAAGGAACATATACATTGGAAACCCTTCAATTAAAAACTATTTCAATGTAGCTAATACAAACTAAATATAAAAATTTTAGAATTGGGTAATTTTGTATTAGATATTTTATTATTAGATATTTTGCTTTTAAACCATGGCAGTAAATATTTAAGAATCAAGGCTAATCTTGGCTTTATATATATATATATATATGTATTAAGGCCTTTTGGCCTGTAATTGTGGGAGGGGCGTATGACACACCTCTTCCCTACTTAAGGGACACCCCTTACCTGGCTCCATATCGTTCGAGGTCAGCGCTGCATCATTTCCACTTCCGGGTCATCCAGACGCCCTTTTACCTGATTACTCCATGAGGTTTTTTAAGCAGAGCTGTGTCAGGAATCCAGCCACAGGCTTTTCCGGCCTACCACCTTCTTTCTTCAATCCATCGCCGTGGATGGTGTCCAAGTGACTCACAAACTGTAAGTCAACCTACCCGTTATGCCAGGCATCAGTCCCACGGCACCATGCACGGGTCAGGTCCTCACTTTACGGCTGCATTTTGTCTAAGTCTGTTCTAAAACCATTGCATGTTCATGCATATCATTCGTTTAAACCCCCTACCGGTCTTTGGGTGTACTACAGGCTTCTTAGACATTATCGCATTTCATGTACAAACCAACGAACCACTGCATTTTTCGCCTACACACTGACCCCTACCGGTCATTCAGTCTACTACAGGCTTCTCAGACATTATTGCATTTCATGTACAAACCATCGAACCACTGCATTTTCGCCTACACACTGACCCCTACCGGTCATTCGGTGTACTACAGGCTTCTCAGACATTATTGCATTTCATGTACAAACCAACGAACCACTGCATTTTCGCCTACACACTGACCCCTACCGGTCATTCGGTGTACTACAGGCTTCTCAGACATTATTGCATTTCATGTACAAACCATCGAACCACTGCATTTTCGCCCACACACTGACCCCTACCGGTCATTCAGTGTACTACAGGCTTCTCAGACATTATTGCATTTCATGTAAAAACCAACCTTGCTTCATTTAAACGATTGTCATTTCGGTGTGTTTTCTGGTCGGCACTTATTCATAGTATATTCTATGCACGATTGCTGTTCGCATTAAAATGCATACGGTTAAGCTATTCATGCTAACTTCTGTTTCCCTTCATACTAAGATTCGGTTATTCTGCTATGTATTCACATAGATCTTTTTCGTGAGTTACATTTCATCATTTCATGTATTTACATTTGGTTAAAAAGTTGCTTGGTTAAATAGACAGACCATTTTCATGCTATTTTTAAGGTATCACTTATTACATCAAGGGTATGAAACCAGCTAACATTTCTGTATAGACATTGGACTCCCACGCTTACTGGAGTTTTTTTTTTTTATAATTATCCATTTCATTACAATTAAATCAGCCTACGTTACAGGCCTCATTTCTTTGTTGTTAACCATGACACAAGGATTTAATTCCTTTTCATGCATACTCGAACTGATCCAACCAATCATACGTTTCCTGCACAGTTATCGGTTAAACTTTCAAATACTTATTTTACACGATCTTAGGTTGTCTATTTTGTTTCAGTTTGCTTATTATATATATATGGTTTTAATAATAATAGTTATTTTATTTTACAATGCAGATATTACATGTATATTACTGTTATGGTTAGCCTACATTACGGCTCCTTTTTCTGTCATGCTCGTACGACATACCACGAGTTCAAGGACACGGTCCTATTTTCAAAGAGTATAATGGAGATATGATGTTATTACAACCATGTACATTACGATTACATGGCACTAACTATTCAGGCCATTTCTTATCATACTCATACGATATACCACGAGTATATAAGAACACGGTCCTACCTTCCACAGAGGGTTTCGGGTTGAATCACACGCATTGGTTCAACCACTCATACGTCACGTTACAACATTTTCTGCATAGATTGTCATTTCACATAATTTCACATGGCATTTACAAACTCAGGCCTTTTCTTGACACACTCAGGCGACGTAACACGAGTATTCAAGAACACGGCATATACGTCTCAAGACTTTCGGTTTTTGAATCACACGTTCTGGTTCATACATTCATACGTCACTTTACAGCAACATTTATGATTCTGCATATTGTCACTTCACATTAAAAAGTCCCTTGCATTCCCAGATCAGTTTAGTGACATGCATATCATCTGATCACCTTCCATATATACACATTACACGGCCAATCCCCTGCTGCCAGGTATCGGACTCAGTGTAACGCTTGTCACCAAGCATGGGCAGTCATGTCACTATCATACTCATAGATTTTACACCTCCCACACATACTGCTAGAAGCCTAATCCCAGCCTATACAGATTACACAGGTCTCACAGGATCCATTCTCACTCGATCCCTTTTTAGGTTTATCCAGGTTTTCATACCTGTCGAATCTCAAAACTTCATACATACTACCAGGTACGTAAGCCTGCTCACGTTGTAGTTCACATACGTTTCATTCTTCTAGGCCATAGAGTACTGGCAAGTTAGGGGTATAGGCCCAAATAGGTACCTCCCTTCTTGGCATTTCTGCCTATCGTTTAGTGGTCCGCGAGGCCAACACCCCGCCTCAACGTTTCGGAGGCAAACGCCATCGGGCCACACGTGAGTTAGCCGCCTCGCAATATTATAGAGAGGGCCTCACCTGTCACTCCCTCCCCCTGTTTTCTTTTACTATCACCGAGAGGCCTACGATTCCTGCCACTACGACGGGTGGCCTCAATAACCCCTCGCGCCAACTCATAGACAGAGCCTCTCATAGCCACTTGGCAACTAGCAGGGCCTCACCTGTCACAAACAAGATTAATTTTTCGCCTTTCAGGCCTAGTTAGCCTGCCAGTATCACCCCTGGGGAATCGGTCACTACACCCCTTACCATGGCTGGGTCGGCCGCTGCGACCCCTCCAACACTGGTTGAGTTGCAATCACTTTCTCCAGCCATCTGTTTCAGGGCACATGCTAAATCTGTGTCCAAATAAAATGTATCCCAAAACTATACTTAACATCAATAAACATTTCTGTACTTACGACATTACTGCCACATCATCCATCTAGACATTTGGTGGAATTCATTATCTCGGGTCTATCAGAAGGATTCACACAGGCCTCATACACATGCCTTCCGGAATCCTGGAATGTCCTAATTTACAATCTGCACAACAAACCCTACAGCGGTGGAGGCACTCATAGCCAGGAAGTGGCAGAGGACTTCCTATGGGGGCCCTTCCAGTCCCCTCCGTTCACCACATGGCGGACAAACCCCATCGGTATTGTCACGGGGAAATCTTCTCACAAACAGAGACTTATCATTGATCTATCAACACCTCACACCTCTGCCACTCCTAGTCTGAACTCCCTCATACCCTCTGAGGAATTTTCACTGCAATATTCCACCATAGATCACGCCATTACGGCTATCATGCAGGCAGGGGCCGGAGCATGGCTCAGTAAGACTGATATCACAATGCTTTCAAGTTACTGCCTATCCACCCTACACTGTGTCACCTGCATGGTATCAAGTGGGCAGGGAACTACTATTTTGCTCACGTTTAACATTTAGGTTCCAAAGTAGTCCGGCCATTTTCGACGTATTCGCTGAAACCCTATGCTGGTTTTATTAAATATAGCCAGATGCCCTACAGTTATACATTATCTGGATGATTTCTTACTGGTCGAGGAGAATATTTCCCCTCCCAGTAGCCTAAAAGAAACCATCAGTCTATTCGAACAGGTGGGTGTCCCAGTCTCCTCCACCAAGACTGAAGGACCAGATACCTTCATCACATTCCTGGGTATCATACTAGACTCAGCCACCATGCAAGCTAGCCTGCCACGCCCAAGGTAGAAAACATTCTGATCAACATAATCTCTACATACAACTCGGTACTTGCAACCGCAAGAATTACAGTCTCTGCTTGGGTCACTGAATTTTGCCATTCGCATCATACCTCAAGGCCGGGCTTTCATCTCACAACTCCTTTACATGTTTCCCACTTTTAGACATGATGGACACAGGTCACCCCTGGATACCCAAGCCACGGCAGGTGTAATTATGTGGAGAAAATTTTTAACCACCTTGAATGGTAAAAGCATGTTCCTTCCAAAATTGTCTGACTCCTCACCTACCATTTGGTCAGACGCGGCGTCTACCACAGGTTTTACAGCAATTTTTCAGGAACGAATGGCTTTGGGGCAGCTGGCCTTCAGAAGTTCAGGACCTGGAGGGTTTTTCCACTACCTCAGCTCTGTTTGAGATATATCCCATCATGACGGTTGCCGTGGCATGGGTGCATTTATGGGCAGGTTCGTCTGTACGTTGCTACTCAGACAACCAAGTAACTTGTCACATTATAAACAAGGCCGATCCAAATCACTGACTATTATGAGATTCTTGAGGAAACTCACTTGGCTGGCTGCATGTCATAATTTTCTCTTGTTTTGTATTCATGTTCCAGGTGTATGTAACACTGCTGCTGACAATTTGTCTCGCTTTAATTTCCAGGCTTTTCGTCAAATACTCCCGTCAGCCGCACTCACAGCCATGAACACCCCACTATTCCACCATCTAGTAATGGACTAGATGCTATTATGCAACATAGCAGAACATTGTCCTAATTAGCACTGTCTACTAATACCCGGGAAACTTACGATAGAGCTTTCATTTGATTTAAAGATTCCTTTCTGAACCTGGTTGGGCTTTGCTTCTTTTTGCCACCTCAAACTCAAACTATCAAACAACACAATCAAACCATATCTGACAGGCATCCAACATCACATGCTAACTTTACAACCAGACAAATCAAGTGTCCTCCTACCAATTAAGAACATCCTTAGGGGTATTCAGAGATCCGAACGCCCACGTACGGCCCAGAGGCTACCCATAGATTTCCATATTTTTAAAGACTTATACAATTCACTAGATTTAAACCCTTTGCCAACAACACAAACCTCATCGTTAAAACTGCCATATACGTAGCCTTGTTTATGGTTTCTTGAGACCAAGAGAATTTACCGCCATCAGCACAACACAGTCCACTCACATCCTACTTCATTCACACTTAACAAAACACATGGACTATTATATCTTGACTCTGCCTCACTCCAAAACCAGTCAACATGAACTTTCAGTAGAGGTTAAGTACTATCCTACTCACAACAGGTGGAGCCCCGTCAAACTACTGGACTCATATACCCAGCATAACAACGAACCACCATCTGAACCACTTTCAGTCTACAAGGTTCGGTACTCACTACCACCACCTTTATGACACACGTCAGGTCTTTACTTGCACAGCTGGGCCTCAAATCAGCTAACTATTCGGGCCACTCCTTCCGCATAGGAGCGGCCTCCACAGCATCCAGTGCAAACATTCCAGTTCATGTTATCAAGTCACTAGGGCGCTGGAAATCATCGGCTTACTCTAGATACATACCTAACCCGGTACAAGAAGTAAGAAATGCCTTTCAAGACATGTCTGGTTAAAGTATGTATATTGCTGGTATGTAATAAATTTGATTTTCTACTTTTGCCCTCTTTATTTACAGGCCTACCTCATCGTCGGTTCCGGCACACCACAACCGACTTGCTCTTTTAATACCATCCTACACTTATCAGTGTTTGTATCTTCTGTACTATCATGAGCCCTTAACACAAGTATTAAGGCCTTTTGGCCTGTAATTGTGGGAGGGGCGTATGACACACCTCTTCCCTACTTAAGGGACACCCCTTACCTGGCTCCATATCGTTCGAGGTCAGCGCTGCATCACCCTCCCACCCACTCCTCATTATTAACTCCTTTTCTCTTTACATTTCTTCTTGGTGGGCCCTCTTTATTTACAGGCCTACCTCATCGTCGGTTCCGGCACACCACAACCGACTTGCTCTTTTAATACCATCCTACACTTATCAGTGTTTGTATCTTCTGTACTATCATGAGCCCTTAACACAAATATATATATATATATATATATGTGTGTGTGTGTGTGTATATATAGATATTAGTTCAGCTCTATGGCACAGAGTGGTGCTTTTTGGATCTAAGTAGCACCTTGTGGGACCAGGTAGCAATCTCTGGAGCACTGAAGGTTTTTTTCTGAATCCAAAGTCTATTTGGGAACTAGAGAAGCAGTCTTAGGATCATGGTAACACTATGGATCAGTGAAAACTACCTGGCTTTATGGATCAGGGTAGCATTCATCAAATCTTGGCAATACTTTATATTCACCTTAATTCTGCTGGGTTTAGGCACGTCCTTATTGGCTTAATACTGTAGTAGCTTGGATAATCAATCCTTGCATAATAAATGTGGCAATTTTGTTTTCTTCAATTTCTTGTTACTTAATGACAAAATGTTAACAATAGGCCTTTCATTTCATCGTTCTGCTTTTTTGTTGTTTTTCTATTCTAGACCTTGTGAATGTTGATTTGTGGCGCCTTAAAATGTGATGGATGGCTCAAATTTGGCAGCAAGAATAACACAAATAATGGAATTTTGAATAGGGCTCATCATAAATAGGAATGCCTTCAATCAAAATTAATTAGTTCAGCCCCATTCTGTATTGACAAAACAATAAACCACTGTTACAGACAGATAAGTCATTTCTATTATCGCTGAGAGACACATAGCACATTAGTGCACACGGGGCTAAAACTTTTTTACTATAAGCCACAGGTTTAGTCAAGGGTCAAGTTAAAATGTTAGAATAAGAAACTATCATTAATTATAGGAGTTTCCAACACAGATTAATCCTTAAAAGACAGTCCTTGCACTCAATTTATAGTATTAAAAAAAAAAACATGAAAGGGTGCCAATCCAAAAGCAGGGGCGTAACTAGGAACCACAGGACCCCAGTATAAGAATAAAAAAAAAAACTCCATTGTCGCTCCCCCCTAAGCATTACACCTGAATACGTGTTTGGTGGCTGACTGAGGTGATATATATGTGTGGAGTAAGCAGAGTGTGAGTGTGTGTATACTTGTTTTAGTGTGGGATTTGGGGTGTAATATTATTAAAAATATTTTTACTCCATCCTGCTTATCTAGTTCAAAGGGGGTACAGGGCATAATTTCTGGTGGTCCCTATGATGTTGACTGCATCCCTGTAGTCCAGTGGAGGAGCATGTGGTCTGCACCTACAGCAGGTGCATACCACATCCATCCTTATCTGGCCTAGAACTTTTATATTGAAAGAGTGTTTCATAACTGTGATTTACATCTCCTTGATTAAAATAAAAAATATAAAATGATATATCATAAACCTTGTTGTAGAAAGAAAGGAGATGAATTGAAACTACTTTCATAAATCATTGACAGAATGGGACAAAACTACAGATGAGGCTGTGGGCTTGTTCAATGTGCACCAAAGTCTGGTCAATGTTATGTTTAAAATAAATATTATCAGCTGGACAGATAATCCTGATGCTGGTAGGGTTGAGGAAAACAAATTAAATTGTTTGTAAGAAAATAAAAAATCTTTATTGATACAACATCTGGAATTATATTGAGGAGGACATCAAACCATATCTGCATACAATGCAATAGTGAGTGCGAACTAGTGTGTTAAAATAATGTGGCCAGCTGTAGAGTCTAGAACAATAAAAAGCACAACCTACAAATACAAAGGGAGACCACAAGATTTACTTTATTATAGATTTTTTTACCGTGGACTCTTTCATCTACTTGGTCTCCATACCCTGATGGTTATTCTTGTTCCTGGTGGGGAAGACATCGAGTTTGATTTGATGAGCCTTTTTACTACTGTTATTTTGTAAGTGCATTAAATAAAGTTAATCTTTTTAACTCATACAGCTATTCACTATGTTTTGTTCTTGTGCTTTGTTCTAAGCCTTCATCTTGGAATAAGAGTAGAAAGGAAGCACTTGAAGAGACTGACAATGCCCTGCCTTTTTATTTCTACGTTTGTGAGTGCATTTTAGTCCCTTTTTTATTTTTTTTATTTTCTGTTTTATCTGCACTATTGTGGTCTCCCTTTGTATTTGTAGGTTGTGCTTTTTTATTGTTCTATATTTATGCTATTGGAGACATTTAAGGAGTCTTCGCACTTCCTTTTTAAAGGGTATTTATATATTTGTATATTTTATCCTTTTTTAGCCACAAGGGTTTTTTTGCACTTGGTGCAAATTATTTATTTTTAAGCTGTAGAGTCTAAACATGGGGAAAACACTTGCTCAATAGGCTCTTGAGTAAAAAGTGATTACTCCACAAAAACTACAAATGCAGCTACACTAAAAGACTTGAGTGTGCATTTGTGGAAGCAACACATTTGGTGCTGCCATCATCCATTAATCTATTAATAACCATGTTGAAGGGACCACTGCTGGAGAGAAAATTCCTAACAAAACCGGTAGGAAGTCACATTTTTCATCTGTGTAAGATTCTGATTGTGGTTCTTCTGACCCTAAATGAAGAAATGAAGAAGTCATCATTGCCTACACCTGGCAGACTGGTTAAGTCCTTTTCTGACACTGTTATTTATTTACTAAGCTGGGTATTGAAAAATAATTGCAAATATTTAGTCAGAATAGCCAAATCAAAAAATCATACAAGCTCAAACGTTTTGGCCTCAAATATGGAGTTCTCTGCCATCTTTTCAACATTCCAGACTTGCTGGCTAAACTCCAAAAACGTTCTGTAGTATATACATTTCAATTTTTACATTTGCTTTAACATGGCTTTCTCATTTCCTTGTTGACCTGATCTTGAAGAATTTTGGACCTCGTGTTCAAAAAACAAATTTAGATCAACCAACTTAAAGATTAAATCCAAGAATGATCAGTTCCAGACATATCCTAGTTAATTCCGTAGATAGCAACAGCTAGACATAGTTGGCTCAGCACCTCCAAAAACATTGATGGTGGAAGATTTAGTTTTTAACAGCACATGTGAAATGTCCCAGAATTTCCAATCACTTCCAATTACTATCAAAACCTATTTGCTGGTAATTTGCATAATGTTTCATAAACATGTAACAGATTAACCTTTTTTTTAAAAAAGCTAATGTATTCATTAGCCGTACAAATTCAAAGCACTTCTTAAAAGAAAGCAATGTCTTGCTGCTAAATGACATGGAAACAAAGAGATTGGACCACTTTTTCAATAGTTTTAAAGAGTGCAAAAAAAAACAAAACATAAAGAAAAGCACTGCTCTATTAACCCCTATGTCTTCTACTGGGAGCTCTTTCTCCCCTTGGGTTATTAAAGTTTCCAAGAGTTGATTAAGTTCGTCGACATTAATTGCCATTTGGACATTAGGAAAAGTAATGACGTGTTACAGATCTTTTAAACTTCAAGACCGACTGATACCTGAGAATTAAAGACAGCAAACAGTCATCTACGTATCTCTGCTTGAAGCAACACACAACTGGCATTTGTGGCAATGCAGTCACATCTGTTACCATTAACAACTCACATGCTTCTACATCAGATTTTATCTCGTTAAAAACATATGGCACTTAGGAAAATCAGAGTGACAGCATTGCAGGCCAACGATATGACCTCTAGAATAGAGACATGACAAATGATTTTGCTGTGTAACTAAACTCTATCCGGTCCTGTACCTTCAATCCAGGCTTGTTTACTTAAAACGTCAGATGCATAATAACCAAATCAGATATGTTTATTGCAGGCCCTGCTCTCCATTAATCAGTATCTTCATTTGATTTGCTCTACTGCGAAAGGTCCGAGTTTGTCTTCCTTAAATAACATTACGGCAGCAGCCCATTTTTCACAAGAGAAGGAAATCATTTTAAATCAATAAGTAGAAATGTTTAGTAAATAATTAATTATATTTCCTAAGGGAAATAGATGTACAATAATTCACTAACAAATTTTACCTGATGCCATTTTAATAAGTGGATTGGACTGGAGTTACTAATTTAAAGGGCAGGGTAGGAAAGAGCTGTCAATCGTAATGGCTTATTTCACTTACTAAAATCATCATTTGTATTATAGCAAAGTCTTTGTCTATTTCCTGAACACTGCATTACATTTTATTTCACATGCTACAGAATGACAAATTGATTTTAAACCACATTCTCACAATGATAAAGCACTTCTGAAAAATTAAACTCAACACAGAGAGAACTAGTACTTGATACCTGCTTGAGACGGTGATGTAGGGCATTAACTAACAGTATCATTTTGTGGGTTAAAAATAAAATTTGATATTTACAATTTTTTTTATTTTATTAATTTATTATTTTCTTTTAGAGAAGGCCATTTAAAAGACATTATACACATAATAAATAACTAAATATGAATGGCAAGAAGCAATACTACATACATATATACATACATATATAGTGAATAAAAAAAACGATATTCCCTGAAGAATTTGGAATCAATGCAATAGTAATAATCAGTTCATCCGAATGGCAGAGGAACTACATAATGCAAAGCCATATGAAATCTATTAATGGTACGCTTTAAAAAAAATAGTACAAAAAAGAGAGAGAGAGAGAGAGAGATAGATAGATATGATGTTTACATGTCATTAGCAGTTTGCTATCATTCAAATGAATATATCTACATTAGTAACATATTATCAGGCATATTTTTTTTTTTTACCACCATTGCAATTATCAACAATAAGCTCCATCATATTCCTGGATGGAATGCTCATTACTGTCTAAACTGGGCATAAACTTGTTTAAACTTGCAGCTGTCGTTTATACTCACCAATCCATTATTATATTGTTAATAAAAAACTAAAGAAATCCATTGTGGCTTTTGAAAGAAAGGACGTATTTACATTGACTTCTAAAGGGATGCTCTGACTGTGCATCATAACCTGTTATAACCTATGGTTCATTTTCTTCCTTCACTGTATCGAATAGGGCCAGAGGGATTTACTAATTTTATCTTTAGCATTACGTCCACCCTTAATATGTGATGTCATAGGTGTAGCATATCTTTAAAGGATGGCATTGCCTAGGTAAAACCCAACGTAAAGACCCGGTAGGTTAAAAATGTTGCTGCTTTTGCCCCAATAAAGCTGCTATTTTTGTTATCCTAGAGCGTCTGAACCGTTTTTATTCTGCATATCTTGGAAGGTAGGCCTGGTCAGCCCTGGCTTCAGAGTACCTGAGTTATTTGGTGAGTGCGGTATCCAGTACGTCTCTACTATGTAAAGCAAACAACTTGTAAGTGATTTTTGTATATATGCCCAATATGTTCACTCTTTTGGTGTTTTGTACACCAAAATATTTCCTTCATGAAATTTCATGTATGAAGCTACTTGTTAAGTTTGTAGAACCCACTGTTACATCGTAGAGAAGGTTAATTCATTCTTGCTTGCAAGAGATGGACTTCATAATCCACAAAGAGCTTCTGTGCAGAGGTTAAACATATATTTATAGAACTTCAACTGCAAAACTGGCTGTTTTTTTAATGCATTATCTGTATAATGTGACAAAGGGGGTCATCTCCACCCTCAAATAAATACACAGATTTTGTTCAAGATCAGGAAATTTAATCTATACATTTCTCTTAGAAGAAAGTGTAGAGGTTTTAATTAAAAATCTGGTTCTTCCTCTATCCACAACCATTTCTCGGATAGAGATCTTAAGAATTGATAATACAGAAATGGGCTAAGACACTCAGAAGGTATTCATGCTACCATTATTCTATCTACTCTGGGCAACGTTTCAGCTTGTCCAAGTCTATCTCAAGCATTGGGAAATTCATGATAGTACACAGTGGTAAAATGTATACCTGTAAAAGAAAACAACCTTTCTCCTGGATAGTAATCCTCTTTATGGTGGATTTATTGCTTTAATGATTGCAAATTGGGCAATTTGTTTGAAATTCACTTCCCTTTTCAATCAATTAGAGAGCACAAAAGGTCAAATGATGTCCAATAAAAACAACTTAACATGGTTCATTGATTATTTTTTTCTGAACTATAGCTTTATTACCATTCCGTTTCTCACTTTAAATTTGATTTGTTTCTTTGTAAATTCTAAATTGGAAAATGCAAAGCTAAATATTCAAGTTTTCAATTTCCAAACTTTACTAACTCAATTTTCATTTTGTTACAATTCTTAGTTAAGATAAGAAATCTTTAAATTATAAAACAATTACCTTAAGGAGGGCTCCCCCTGATTACTTTTAAAAGGATTTAAAGAACATTGAACCTATGATAATTGCCTTCTACAAAAATAAATACAGAATATAAATAAAATATGATTTGTTAATCATTTCCTTGCCAACCCTGTGTATACATAAGGATACTTTTTATTTTGCATTATTTTTCCACACAAAACAAATTAGAAATAAAATCTCTCACTTACCATCCTTGTCGCTCCTATGCTGGACCTCAACAGCTACAGAAATTAATATTTCATCACTATCAGTATCTTTGTACGTAGAGAGACCACAGATCACACTACTTATCCCTTCTTTATTGTACAGGAGTTAGCAAGGCTCAATGTATAGTAGACTTGTTCATTTAGATTCAAGAGAATGGCAGTTCTTCTGAATTAAGGCTGATAGGAGGTCATCAAAAATTCCTTATCTCCATCATACAGACATATAACTGAGCAAGCTACTAGCATAATGGACGAGTATGTTAATTTGCTTCAGGATTTGGAGTTCTACTTGTGGTGCCAAAAAAGAGATGATTGAGGGGAAAAAAATATGATTGATGTCTAAAGGACAATTACTTAATGTTGATTTTATTCACAGATTAAGTGGGAATTGACCTGTAGAGAAAAAAATGAGAAGCAGTATGTCTTGTGGGGTGTTCCCAGCATGCAGGGGTTAGTACCTACCAAAAGTGGTGCATTATAGGACAAACCTTGAACTGGCATCCCAAGGCCATAAGGAGACTTTTAACCCCTTAACACCGCAGCCGAATGTACAAGTTGTGAACGAAACAAAATGTAAACAAAACCTGGCATTTGCGCTATATGTCTGTCAAACCGTAATTCACCTCTTTCATATTAAATGCACCCCCCCTTATTATATATCATTTTATTCAGGGGAAACAAGGCTTTCATTTAATATCAAATATTTAGCTATGAAACATAATTTAATATGAAAAACATGGGAGAAAATAAGAATTTTTTTTATTTTTTTTAGTTCTACATGACATTTTAACTGTCAATGTCATAATACTGTTTGCTTTTACTGCAATAAAATACACATATTTGTATTCAGCAAAGTCTCACGTGTAAAACAGTACCCCCTATGTACAGGTTTTATGGTGTTTTGGGAAGTTACAGGGTCAAATATAGCGTGTTACATTTGAAATTGAAATTCGCCAGATTGGTTACGTTGCCTTTGAGACTGTATAGTAGCCCAGGAAATAAATTTACACCCATAATGGCATACCATTTGCAATAGTAGACGACCCAAGGTATTGCAAATGGGGTATGTCCAGTCTTTTTTAGTAGCCATTTGGTCACAAACACTGGCCAAAGTTAGCGTTAGTATTTGTTTGTGTGTGAAAAATGCAAAAAACGCCAATTTTGGCCAGTGTTTGACTAAGTGGCTACTAAAAAAGACTGGACATACCCCATTTGCAATACCTTGGATTGTCTACTATTGCAAATAGTATGCCATCATAGGGGTAATTTTCATTCTTGGGCTACCATAGGGTCATAAAGGCAACGTAAGCAATCTGGCGAATTTTAATGTGAAAAAAATGAAACACAAGCCTTATATTTGACGCTGTAATTTTTGAAAACACCATAAAACCTGTACATGAGGGGTACTGTTGTACTCGGGAGACTTCGCTGAACACAAATATTTGTGTTTCAAAACAGTAAAAAGTATCGCAGCAGTAATATCGTCCGTGTAAGTGCTGTTTGTGCGTGAAAAATGCAAAAAACTTCACTTTTACTGGCGATATCATCGTTGTAATACATTTTACTGTTTTGAAACACTAATATTTGTGTTCAGCGAAGTCTCCCGAGTAAAACAGTACCCCCCATGTACAGGTTTTATGGTGTCTTGGAAAGTTATAGGGTTAAATATAGTGCTAGCAAATTAAATTCCTTATACTTTCGGTATGGGTTGTCAGGCAGGTCCCGCTAATTGTAATTAATTAGGATACCTAATTATGTAAAATTATTACATAAATATATGTGTAGAATTAATATATGTATATATATACATATGTGTATATATACGTATATATATATATATTTTTTTTTTTTAAATATTTTTATTTATATATAGGTACATATATAGTGATATATACGTATATATTTATGTATATAGATATATATTATTTTGTTCTACGTGTATTTTGATATAAATATATATATATATTAATATCACAATACAGTTAGAACGAAATAAAACACATCTATATATTTTTTAATATTTTATTTTTAATTATTTTTTTATTAATTTTTTTTACGTATTTACATATTTTTTTTAATATTATTTATAAATATATATATAACAATAATTATATATATATTTAATCAGTATCAGTCTACGTGTAATTTGATATTAATATATATATATATATATATATATATATATAATTATATATATATTAATATTAAAATACACCTAGACGGTGTATGTGTGTGTATGTATATGTGTATATATATATACTTAGATCATATATATTTAATATATATATATGATCTAAGTATATAATTTTATTTTTTTTACACTGTTTTAACATTTTTTTATTTGATTTTCAGCCAGCAGGGGGACCAACTGTCATTACAGTTGGTCCCCCTGCTGGCAATGCCTGAGCCAGCTATACCGGCCATGTGATTGTGAGGTCCTCGCAAGGACCTCACTCTCACATGACCGGGAGAGACCGGAGAAGGAAGATCTGCCGCGGGGGGGCTCCCTGGCAGTCCCCCCAACCGCGATCGCCGGCGTGGGACCACCGGCGACCGGGTAAGTTAAAAAAAAACGGCGGGCGTATATTTACGTCCTGCGGCGTTTAGAGCCGCTTTTAAAAGGACGTAAATATACGCCCGGCGGACTTAAAGGGTTAATTTATGTTCTTTTATTTTGTATTTTATTGTTTACCTGTATTTGGCGGTTCCATATACCTGTTCCTGGAATTCCTTCTGGATTTTCTTACCACGCTGTACAGGAGTTCCATGCTATATGGAGACACGCTCTTCTTAATATTCCTATGTGTAAGTGCGACCAATTAACCCCTTAAGACCGGAGGGCGCACTATTACGTCCTTTTTAAAGCGGCTCTAAACGCCGCAGGGCGTAATAGTACGCCCTCCGGTTTTTAGTAACTTACCCGGTCGCCGGGGTCCCACGCCGGCGATCGCGGTTGGGGGGACTCCCAGGGAGCCCCCCCGCGGCACATCTTCCTCCTCCGGTCCCTCCCGGTCATGTGAGAGTGAGGTCCTTGCGAGGACCTCACAATCACATGGCCGGTATAGCTGGCTGCAGCAATGCCAGCAGGGGGACTAACTGTAATGACAGTTGGTCCCCCTGCTGGCTGAAATCAAATAAAATAAATGTTAAATAAGTGTAAAAAAAATTTATACTTAGATCATATATATATATATTATATATATATGATCTAAGTATATATATACACATATACATACACACACATACACCGTCTAGGTGTATTTTAATATTAATATATATATATATATATATATATATATATATATTATATATATATTAATATCAAATTACACGTAGACTGATACTGATTAAATATATATATAATTATTGTTATATATATATTTATAAATAATATAAAAAAAAATATGTAAATACGTAAAAAAATAAAATACAAAAAATAATTAAAAATAAAATATAAAAAAATATATAGATGTGTTTTATTTCGTTCTAACTGTATTGTGATATTAATATATATATATATTTATATCAAAATACACGTAGAACGAAATAATATATATATCTATATACATAAATATATACGTATATATCACTATATATATACCTATATATAAATAAAAATATTAAAAGAAAAATATATATATATATACGTATATATACACATATGTATATATATACATATATTAATTCTACACATATATTTATGTAATAATTTTACATAATTAGGTATCCTAATTAATTACAATTAGCGGGACCTGCCTGACCACCCATGCCGAAAGTAAAGGGAATTTAATTTGCTAGCACTATATTTAACCCTATAACTTTCCAAGACACCATAAAACCTGTACATGGGGGGTACTGTTTTACTTGGGAGACTTCGCTGAACACAAATATTAGTGTTTCAAAACAGTAAAATGTATTACAACCATGATATCGCCAGTCAAAGTGACGTTTTTTGCATTTTTCACGCACAAACAGCACTTACAGGGACAATATTATTGCTGCAATACTTTTTACTGTTTTGTAGTCTCCTGAGTACAACAGTACCCCTCATGTACAGGTTTTATGGTGTTTTCAAAAATTACAGCGTCAAATATAAGGCTTGTGTTTCATTTTTTTCACATTAAAATTCGCCAGATTGCTTACGTTGCCTTTATGACCCTATGGTAGCCCAAGAATGAAAATTACCCCTATGATGGCATACCATTTGCAATAGTAGACAACCAAAGGTATTGCAAATGGGGTATGTCCAGTCTTTTTTAGTAGCCACTTAGTCACAAACACTGGCCAAAATTGGCGTTTTTTGCATTTTTCACACACAAACAAATACGAACGCTAACTTTGGCCAGTGTTTGTGACCAAATGGCTCCTAAAAAAGACTGGACATCGCTTATTTGCAATACCTTGGGTCGTCTACTATTGCAAATGGCATGCCATTATGGGTGTAAATTTATTTCCTGGGCTACTATACAGTCTCAAAGGCAACGTAACCAATCTGGCGAATTTCAATTTCAAATGTAACACGCTATATTTGACCCTGTAACTTCCCAAAACACCATAAAACCTGTACATTTTTTTCATATTAAATTATGTTTCATAGCTAAATATTTGATATTAAATGAAAGCCCTGTTTCCCCTGAATAAAATGATATATAATAAGGGGGGGTGCATTTAATATGAAAGAGGTGAATTACGGTTGGACAGACATATAGCGCAAATGCCAGGTTTTGTTTACGTTTTGTTTCGTTCACAACTTGTACATTTGGCTGCGGTGTTAAGGGGTTAATGTGATTTTGTATTTATATAACAAACTTCACTATATCTGATTTCCTTTATTTACATATATTCCATCGGATGATATTTCAAGTTCATATTCATCATACATCATATTACCCCTGAGAGGGTGAGAAGCCTGATTTCACGTCTGTTTGTGAGTGTACTCATTACCACATTTATTACACACTCCATTTAATACTGTATTATGCTATGTCAGCCTTTTGATTCTCTATACAGATTATATCCACCGATATTTACCTGATTTCAGGTTGTTTAACTTGTTTATATATATTTTTACGTATTTATGTTTTCCACTCTATGTTTTGGTTGTCATTTTATTTATATGACTGTGTTAAACCTGCAGTATGTTATTAAATTTAGGTTTTCCCTTGTGCTTTAATTTCCCTGAACCTATTGGAAAGATTTCATAATGTTAAATAATATCACTCATTTTTCCTTCCCAATATTACAGAAAAGGATCAGTAAATTCGTGAAAAAAATATTAAATATTAAGTTATTTAGCATACATCTTGATTTATGATTAGGTGGTAATGCTTAGTATTGCAAAATGATGCAAATAATTTTTACAATTTCTTTATTCTGCAACTCTATATGAAACCACAGCAACAAAACCCAAATTTAAATGCTTTCTAAAGAACATGAATTATGCTACGTTTTTTTTTTCCAGATCAAGGGTGCATTCCAAATTAATTCAGTTTAGGGAGGGGGTGCCAACTATCAGATGCCTAAAGGTACATGTAAATAAAATCCAGCTTTGGATGCGTGTTTTCAGTCGTAGGGGCTTTTTTTCGCTCTTTGCATTTGTGAATTTAAACGACAGAGATTTGTTTCAACTCACCTGTTTTATCTGAACTCATGTCGATTTGTTACTGCCGTAGCTCACATTTTAGGCAATATATCCTATTACTCTTCCGTGTCAAACAAGGAGAACGAGATACTTATTTTACCTAATTAAAATGCAAAGATTTTAAATACTTTTAAAAATACATCCATGTTGCAAAGAGAACATTGCCTCAACTGAGATAATGAACTTTTATATAGTAATTTTCATTGATTACAATAATAATTACAATAATAATAATTTTCAATAGTTTAAATGAACATTCAAATATTAATATGCAAATCACATGAGTTGAAAATACGACTCAATATCCTCTTAAAATAGACACTGGAAGACCATGTTACAAAAAAAAAAATATACAGTTTAAATAGAGAAGATAAATGGATGATGCCTTTATTCCATAGATTAGACAAATAGATACATTTCAAACCAAGAAGACTCCCGTCTATCACAGCAAGATATCTAGGTATAGTCTTGTCTGACTATTTTACATTTTTCCAATTTTTCTGAGCTATTGAAATATTCTAATTCCACTGCACCTTACTGTTTCATAAGATTTTGAATCTTGTATTAAAGTCAGAAGGAGGCTCATTTAACCACTGGACATTTGTGTAGACAGTGGAAAATGTTAATATTCATGTCAGAAAAGTTTGCTTCATTGGCTACAGTGACTAATACTTTCTTTTTTTTCTATGTATCCTTTCACTCTGAATGCCCCTTCATCCTGACATTGGGAAGCTCCCTATGTTTCTTAATCATCTAAGTGTCCTTTAAGGCTGAGACTTTGATCATATTAAGAGCCTGCGTATACTATACTATCTTGGAATCTACCACTACATCTTCAGATCAAGAGAACTACCACTATCGCTACATCTTCAGAACAAGAGAACTACCACTATCGATACATCTTCAGAACAAGAGAACTACCACTATCGCCACATCTTCAGAACAAGAGAACTACCACTATCGCTACAGCTTCAGAACAAGAGAATGTGCCCACTTAAACCTGAAGAAAGTGAACATTATTTGTGTTAAGAGCTCCTTCACATTGAAAGGGCACCCAGATAATCTGAGTATTCACCTCAAGACTTTCATAATACTGCCTTTTACCTTGATAATTGCCCATTAAGACACGAGAACCTAGTAATTCACCTAGAGAACTTTATACTATTAATTCCTTTTAACAAGCTTTCTAAGTAATCAATACCATGAAATTCTACCCATTCATCTTGAGCTTCTGCATTTCACACCAAGAATCTGCCTATTCATGGACACCATGAAAGTCTACCTATTGTATTCACATACTTACATATTTGACTTTTGTGTCACAAACAGATGTTTTTTTTGAAACATGGTGTTGACAGTTTGGCATAACCAAGCATAGCAGTGGGTTTCATATAAGACCTGAATGTAAAGTATTTGGGGAGATTTATTTTACTTTTTGGAACAGTAATAACTAGAGTAAGATCTAAAATTATTTTGATTGTTTCAGAAAAAAAATGTGAGACAAGGGACAAGATCTAAAACTGTGGCACCTCACTATATAATCACTCTATGGATCTACTCATTCACCCCAAGACCCTAAAATGTGCCTATTTATCCTAAGACCCCAAGAAATGAAGGACCTCTGCCTTACATGTCCTTGTGCTGCTTATTAATGGTCAACCTAAAAACTTAGAATCTTACACTGACATAGGGGCTCATATATGCAAAACAATGAAGCTGAGCAACTTTCAAAAACACTTTTGATTTTTTTTTTTTCTTTCAATCTGTTCCAAATCCATGAGAACCCAAAGTACTTCTGCTCTAATTAGTTTTTACTTGAAGGATGCAAAATGTAAAACTCTAAAGGTCTGGATTTTCTTTAGATTTACAGTGACATTTCCTGCCATTTTCCGTATTACTTGAATTTATCATTTTTTTCTCCTATCTACCATGCTGAGAGAATCATGTTCAGAAATATGCAAATCGCAGAGCCATCTGCTACATTATTTGAAGCAAATGGCTTTTGTGAGGGATGCAGTAACATTGTGAGTCTTCTTGAGAAAGAGAATCTGCTTTATTCACCGTACACAGAACAGCTAACGGAACATGTTTCCCTCTGGCTGAAACTTCTTTTAGTTGGACTTCGGTTAAATGCGAATCATCACTCAAAAAAAAAAAGTTTGGCCGAAGAACCATCAGGTAATATGAGATATCTCCTTTTTCAAAACTCTTTCATGTGTTTATCTACATATATATATACATTACGCGGTTTATACATTACATGCCAGTTTTAAAAGACATTATAAACCAGGACTTACAATGTCAAGTGCTATACGACTAGCCAAGCCTTTAAAGTTACTTGCCACTGCAAGCCTGAATAGTCCATTGCACAATTACCAGTGATGAATATTTTTTTCACTAGGGCTAATATTTCATATGCCGATGGCTAGTGGCATATGGAAATTTTGAGCCATAAACAATATAATCACTACAGTTTGCTGGAAAAGTTATGTTGACAAGAGTATCTGGACATCACCTTATGGTTCTTTGGTGAGCTATTTGACAAGCAAAACTAGCATTTTCTTCCACCCAAAGATCTCCTCCTGACCAGCCACATTGACATCACAAAATTTAAAATTTTACATTAACAATGTCGATTTCATCCAACATGTACAGCATAGTATGGGTGAGAATGTTGAGCTCATCCACCCCAAGAGATGTTAACATATTGAAGTTAGACAAACTTGACATTGGTTATGTGGAAATGTAAATTCAGCAATACCAATGCGACCAAGAAGCGGGAAGTCTCTGTGTTCTGGTGAGGGCTCAGTTTTGGATCAAACTCCCAAGCTTTTCGACAAAGAACTGGTGGGCCGCACCCAGAAGCTATTGCTAACTTAGCCATTGCAATGATTTATAGTTTTATGTTTGCATATTGTAATACTTTAACAATCAATCAACAACATTTAGGCACCTAAATCTGGAACGCAAGTTTGAAAATTCCCCCTTCCAGTTGTAAACCTGCTTATATGCTCTGCTTCCGACTTTTATTTTTAATATGAAAACAAATACACAGAGAGACTGTTTGTGATGCCATTCTGCACTATCCTGTAAGCATGGTACAAAAGCTTCATACAATATTTATACAATGTCAGTGGAGCTGCAAATGGCAATGGAGTCTCTGCAGGGACCAGCACGTGTTCTAGGAACTATGGCAGCAATTATATATACATATGCTTCTTTTCATACAGGCATCTGTATTTACTGTATGTAGCATTACAGCCATTACCAAATTTATTTTAGACTTAGTACTGGCAGTTTGGGAATTTTTATATCCAAACATTGAAGTTATTTTTTATGAATATCTGTGACATATTTTGTGCAATTTTGTAGTTATTATACTGTCACGCTTCATAACACTCGATACTGCAAAATAACTAGAATGTTATATTTCATCAATATATAATATACTATATTATTTACCTAAGAAATTACTGAATTAAATTAAAAGAAGAAAATCCTGTATCAGTGTCTGACTTATGTATTTATCTGACTTATTTTTTTTTTTTTTTAATGCTACCTGTAAGTGCGATATATGCACAGACATGTTTTAATGTCTTTATTTTATGCTCTGGCTATACATGCTTAGTTTAATTTAAATAGTATTTATTTGTTTTTTGTGTCTTGTACAGAACAGGTGAACTGATGTGATCAGAAAATATAACTGCGCAAATGAAAAAACAATGGAAAGGACAATTAAATACAAATTAAAGGCCATATATCCTCCTAATGTGTGATCTAACAGCCTTTAACGTGATCTCCATCTGCATCATGTTAGTTGGGAGCATGACTGATGATCACTAAGCTATGGTGCATTAAGAAACCATTTGTAAAATTTTGGTTAAAATAATGGATTTGGAGAAAATCTCCAGTTCAACTTATTGGAAGTAAAAAGATGAAAAAATAGGCGCTCACTGTAGTATAATACAGGATGAGTATGGATTCCCAAACCTTGTGGATAGTGAAAATTAGAGAAATAGAAAGAAACTGCGCCCAAAAATTATGTACAGAAATTAATACTTACACAGGTCTTTTAAGGTTGTATACACATTTGACCTCAAAGATAAAGAGCAGAAAAAATAATAATAGTGCAGTGCAGTATGTACAATGAATAAGTGGTGTGTAATCTTGTGTGATTTCACTCACATTTGATTGAGCTAATTCAGAGCTCAGCTGTTGTAGCGCATGGACAGAACAATCCCATCTAAGGATATGTGATGGTATGGGCGTCCCAAATGTCTTACTCCTATATATGTCCTGCAAACTGCACTTCATCTGAGACATTTAGGACGCCCATACCATCACATATCCTTAGGCGGGGATTGTTCCGCCCATGCGCATACTGTACTGCACTACTATTATTTCTTCTGCTCTTTATCTTTGAGGTCAAATGTGTATACTACCTTAAAAGTGCTGTGTACGTATTAATTTCTGTACATAATTTTTGGGCACGGTTTCTTTCTATTTCTCTAAATTTCAACCTATTGGAAGGTTTAAGCAATATACCAGGAATTGTGGATAATTTTCGAGATTAGTCCAACCATTTTGGTCTTTTCTCAGTTGAACAAAACTTGATAGTTAGTAAATAAGTCGCAAGTTTGCAAAATGTTTCTGTCGAGAGTCAGAAGTATTTGGAATAAATGTCAACCACAGACATTTTGTCTAAACAGTTTTGTTAAACCATGAAGTACTGTATAAACTATCAAGTCAGCATGTTTGGTTTTGGTTTTATATTAATGTGCTTAACTATTTACACTTTCGCAAGGCTTTTTGTGTGTGTGCTTTTATGCTGTCATTGCCAGTTCCGTAACTAGCATCCAATACTACCCTCTTAGCGCGAGTGGGAGCAGAACACCTAGGAGGTATGGATTGTAGTGACTCCTGATCTATACAGTATACAACCAGGCTCAATAACCACAATGAGACATAATAATGAATGAATGAGTCTGTCATTTAATAAATGTTCATGGCTATTTGTACGGCTGTTTATATGCTAATTACTACCCAGTGCAAACAAATAGGCTGTCATTTTAATTCATTAATAATAGGTTTCATTTGGCACTTAATTACACATGCAGGATCTTTCTAAGAATGTGGTCATATTACGTGAAAATATACAAAGAACCGTTTGAGCCCTCACATCTCTGGAAGTTACCTCATTTCTTCACATACATTAGTATTATCCCTTTTTAATATGCCTTCTGGATTACATTATCTACCATTTTCTATGATACTTTAAGCTATTCAAAAACTATTTGCCATTTTTTAAATATTTCCCTTATACCTATATTAAAGCGCTTTTAAAATAATAAACCTGGCTGACACATTATGCATTTTGGAATTAAGCATCAGCCATTTTTTTGTCACCCTGTGAGATACACCAAGCAATTTAACATGCCCTTCTCTGCTGCCCTGAACACATTAGAGGTTATTGAAATTGTTTGTCTGTCAAAAGCCAATAAAGGACTCAGATTTCTGGAAGCAATTTTTGAAGCACGACTTGACTAAACAAACCGCTGTTGATACACAAAGAATGGAATAAGCAATTACTGAGGTGATGGAACCTGTGTTCTTTCCACTTTGGAAAAAATACGAGTGCATTTTAGTCAGCCACATTACTAAGAAATTGATCTAGAGCTGAACATGATAAATAAATGAATGACCCTTCAGTTACAGGAGACCACTTAATACCTTTATAAGGCAGAGCACAACAAGCATCATTTACTACAAAGTAGTAAAAATGTAGCAATGTCAAATAAACTGTTATTATGGCAACTTCTCATTAATGGCCTAAGTATGTCACCATGTAATATTTACATTAATTGTAAATGTTATGTATAAAGGTGAGTATCTCCTGTTACTTAACACCACCACAAAAAAAAATCATATATAGATATATGAAATTGCAGGCCATGGCTGGTTCCTGGTCACTGATCCTTTTGGATCTTAGCCCAAGTTTTTGCTTTAAAAAAAAAAAAAAAGCTATGTTTAAAACAGTGTTCATTGCTAAGGATACTGAAACACGAGGGCTGTCTGTGCTCATTTGCATGTCAATGTCTGGGATAGTTATGGAAACATGACTTCTCAAGTTCCTTTGCCTTAGAAGAACTTCTCAAAGTCCAACTTCAGATATGCAGTCAATGCCTACCATTCATTTTTGTATATAAATATAATACAATCAAAGGAACCCTATAGCGTTAGGAATATGTATTCCTAATGATATGGTTTTATTCTAGCTGTGTTGGTGTCCACCATCTCCATGTAAGGGTTTAGTAGATGAGTATTTTTTATCTTTACTCACTTGCCAAGCTGATCTCACCACAGCAGTTTCATCTCCCTGAATGAGGTCATCAAGATTGATGATTTTAGCCAATCCAATATGTAATGGCTACCCCAGTTGGCGAGGGGGTATCAGCCGTTGGAGACGTCCTTCTTCCCGGCAAGATGCTGTGCAGTAGTGGAGTTGCTTATTCCCATCCACTGGATCCAAGTAGAACAGAGCTCTTAAAAGAGCTAAGTGATTAAACTGCAGATTCCCTTCCAAGAACGAGACACGGCTACGTTTTGAAGGGTCAAGAAGAACTGAGGTTTAATGACAGGTATTCTCCTTTTATGCGGTGCTCCCATGCAAGGGAGACACCCACAGGCAATTATACAGTGACCAATCAAATAATGGTTACAACCCACAAATTCCCTCCCCTCTGCTTGGGAGATAATTGAGCTTCTAACTGTATCTACTCAATTATCTCCAAGCTAAAAAATCATATTTTTTATACATTCTTATAACTTTCGTATTTTACATGGTACATGAACAGTACAACTTGGGGAACAATATATAAAAAATTCGTGAAAATCCGTTTGGTGGTTCAGGAGATAGTAAAAAGTCTCTTGAACCAACCGCATGCCTGTGAGTATGCCCAAAATCGGTTCCACAGATTCAGGCTGTGCGGTCGGTCTATCTTTCGTTCGACGAAAATCCCTATTTGCACGAACGGATTCAGTCGTGCTTAGACTCATTGAATACATCTAGTTCGGGAGTTTATTTTAACGAAGGAGCGCTCTGTTCGGATGGACTTAGCCGAACGCACGGAGGATGGAAGTTTCAGCGGTGTTCGTGTAAAAGGCTAGCCGAAATGAGTTCCACGCGGTTGACGACCAAACACAGCTGAGTGCATTCGACTATCCAAAATGGGCGCCGCCATGTGTTTGTGCAAACAAATGCCGACCACCCTGTATGTTAATTAAACCCATGGAGTGTTCCTGGTTTTCATGGTGTTCTACAGTCAGGGAGGTAAATGAGTGGCACACTTCTGTTCTGGGTGGTCGGGCATTCGGTAAAAAAATTTGGTATTCGAACGTTCTTATATTGTATCTCCATTACACGAAAGCAATTACACGAACAGTCTTTGTCTTTAGGTGCAGGATAAGGTGAGGGAGGGCAGGAAAATGGTGAAGGTTCCCAGGCACATTGTAGGGATTTGTTACACAATACTTCCATATAGGAAAGCAAAAAATAAAAAGAAAATCACTGCTTTGAGCCATGTCTGATTCGGTACTCACAGGGAAGTCCCTTTAGTGGCTGTCAGAAATAAAGCCACTAGTGGTGTGTTTAACCCTGCAATGGAAACAGGGTTTTACATTGGAAACAAGGATTTACACTGCAGGGTTAAAACAAAAGGGCCACTGCACCCAAACCACTTCAATGATATGAAGAGGTCTTGGTGACTTTAGTGTACTTTAGTGTTATTAGCAGTTTGCAATCTTGTAAGAATTATTGGTCTTTATTGAGTTATGTTTGCTGTATTTTACAATGATATTCCCAAAGGTGGCTTGGGTGCATTAACAAAAAGAAAATCTTTAATCTGGTATTATAAATAAAATAGGGAGATAATAGATTAAATAATCTATGAAAGTGCTAGGAGAAGTAATATAAAGAAACAGAAGCCATAAACAGTTCCTATAAATTATTACTTTCTTCTTCTTTATGTTTACTCTATATGGAAGAACTGCACTTTAGATCTTGAAACGCGTTTCTTTTTGGATGTAATACATCTTGGACATAGAGACAGCTGGTGGAGTACAATTGTCAAAGAATGCCACAATCCCAAAATTCTTGATTGGAGTAACCTGTGGCGAACAGAGCCTCACCACTGGTTCTTGGAGGGGCCTGCTCGCCAGCCTCTTTCCCCAGGACTATGTCCCCTGCAATAGACCTGGCTAAAATACGTTAAAAGACTCTATTCGTGCAATTGGGATTACATGGTTCAGTTACCGAACAACCGCACAAACCAGAGACCACCCTGGAGCTTGTTAACACCTATTAACAACTTGGAACATTTGTCACCGCAGTGTTCTAATTGTTCATCTGGGTGGCTGCAATTCCTATGGACAAGCACAAGGGGGCGGCCAACTTGTTTGCATGAACGCAGGCAGCGGTGTTTGGGCATGAATCTCATGGAAATAAAATCGGACACAGAAACTCCCGAACACCGCTGGACTTCCATCATAGCCTGCGTTCAGTTCGATACAACTTAGAAGGGTACTGTTTGATGAAATTATTTGTCTGGATGAGGGGAACAAGCTCCAGAGTAAAACTATTGACCTTGTTCGGTAGTTTGTTCATTTTTAAACTACCGAACTAGACCGACCGCAAGCCCTGATTCTATGGAACTGTTTTGGGCATGGGACCATGCCTGCGGTCGGTCAAATAAATAACTTCCAGGAAATTCCTGAGCCCCTGAACTGATCTGGGTGATCTTTAGATATGCTGGTCACCCAGATCAGGGCATCAGGGGATATAACTTTGAGGGGTTTAGTGTGTTTTGGGGGTACTTTTGGGGTGTTTTGGAAAAAGTGTGTTTTTTATGTACTTGGAGATAATCGGATTAGATTAGTACAGTTCCTGATCCAATTATCTCCCAGGCCCAGAGGAGGGATTATCCTATTATGTATGGGATGGGGGCCAGGGGGGAGGACATTAGGTTCCCCTCCTAATTAGTATTTAGGGCCCCCACCCACCGCTCATAGGTGGGGGCCAGGGGGGAGGACATTAGATCCCCCCCATTCTAATTTAGGGGCCCCACCCACCACTCAGGGGTGGGGGCCAAGGGGGAGAACATTGGGTCCCCCCCTAATTGGTATTTAGGGCGCTCACCCACCGCTCAGGGGTGGGGGCCAGGAGGGAGGACATTAGGACCCCCTTCATTCTAATGTAGGGCCCCCACCCACCACTCAGGGGTGGGGGCCAGGGGGAGGACATTAGGTCCCCCCCTAATTGGTATTTAGGGCCCCCACCCGCAGGGCTGCTAACTGTTTAATAGACATGCCCCTACTCGTGGTATAGGGAGTAGGGGCATAATTTACTAATACTAAGTCATCTTTACTTAGTATTAGTAAATTTGGCTGAAAGACCAATTTAGGTCTTTCAGCCTTTTAGTAAATAGCTCCCTGATATCGTGGCAATTAGGGAGCTATCTACTTATTAATTCCATTACATTGACTGGCTAAGTAACTTACATTTTATATGAATGTATGCTACTTGATTGTTGTAAGTGTTGCAAATGCTTACAGCTGAAACCTGACTATGTTTGTATACTTTTTATTTAAAATTGTATACAGTGTAACATTCTTCTTCTTCCACTGGGTAAGTAGATTAGTACTTAGGCAATACTGTGCTTCGGAACTTCGGCACTTTGGAACTATGACACTTCGGAACTATGACACTTCGGAACTTCGTCAACTTCGGCACTTCGGAACTTTGGGACCTCGGCAATTCGGCACTTCGGACATTCGGAAGTACCCGAATGTCCGAATTGCCTGAAATTTGTCCGAATTCATATTCGGACCGAAACGAATTGCACATGTCTATTGACCATGCCTTATTGTGTGATACTGTATCCAATTTTTTTGTCAACAGAACTGTAGTAGTTAAGCTCTAACATTAGCTCAAAAACTTTGTATTTCATTTTTGTTTAGATCCACAGCTTGACAACTAAGGGTTCTGATATGGGCTGGGTTTTCCTTTTTTTTTTTTTTTCTTATGTGTGAGAAAGATATCTCATTGTATCCTTATTAATGCAGACATTTAACAAAGAGTGTGAACATCACAGAATTTGAATCCTTATACATGCAATGTATTCCAGTTTTGCTAATTTTTAAATACATCTTCAAATCTTAAATGGACACCTTAATGTATTTTATTTTCCTCATATTACAATAAAAATATCATAGAGGATTGAATTAAAATTTTTATCAAGGCAAAATCAGGTGCTATTCTGGGACAAAGAACTATATATAAGCAATGAACATGGGATCCAGTAGAATGTCTGGGACATTTAGCAATTTGCACCTAAAATAGCAATTCTTCTGTCTTGATAAATCGATCCCAGTATAGAAACATAGAAACATAGAAACATAGAAACATAGAATGTGACGGCAGATAAGAACCATTCGGCCCATCTAGTCTGCCCAGTTTTCTTAATACTTTCATTAGTCCCTGGGCTTATCTTATAGTTAGGATAGCCTTATGCCTATCCCACGCATGCTTAAACTCCTTTACTGTGTTAACCTCTACCACTTCAGCTGGAAGGCTATTCCATGCATCCACTACCCTCTCAGTAAAGTAATACTTCCTGATATTATTTTTAAACCTTTGTCCCTCTAATTTAAGACTATGTCCTCTTGTTGTGGTAGTTTTTCTTCTTTTAAATATAGTCTCCTCCTTTACTGTGTTGATTCCCTTTATGTATTTAAATATTTCTATCATATCCCCCCTGTCTCGTCTTTCCTCCAAGCTATACATGTTAAGATCCTTTAACCTTTCCTGGTAAGTTTTATCCTGCAATCCATGAACCAGTTTAGTAGCCCTTCTTTGAACTCTCTCTAAGGTATCAATATCCTTTTGAAGATAGGGTCTCCAGTACTGTGTACAGTACTCCAAGTGAGGTCTCACCAGTGTTCTGTACAATGGCATGAGCACTTCCCTCTTTCTACTGCTAATACCTCTCCCTATACAACCAAGCATTCTGCTAGCATTTCCTGCTGCTCTATTACATTGTCTGCCTACCTTTAAGTCATCAGAAATAATCACCCCTAAATCCCTTTCCTCAGATGTTGAGGTTAGGACTCTATCAAAGATTCTGTACTCTGCCCTTGGGTTTTTACGTCCAAGATGCATTATCTTGCACTTATCCACATTAAATGTCAGTTGCCACAACTCTGACCATTTTTCTATTTTACCTAAATCATTTTCCATTTGGCTTATCCCTCCTGGAACATCAACCCTGTTACATATCTTAGTATCATCCGCAAAAAGACACACCTTACCATCAAGACCTTCTGCAATTCACTAATAAAAATATTAAAGAGAATGGGTCCAAGTACAGATCCCTGAGGTACCCCACTGGTGACAAGCCCAAGCTTCGAATATACTCCATTGACTACAACCCTCTGTTGCCTGTCACTCAGCCACTTCCTTACCCATTCAACAATATTGGAATGTATGTTACTAAACAATTGGTCCACTAAATACCTGTTCATAAAATGACAGATAATTATTACTATTATTATTATTACGAGTATTTATGTAGAGCCAACAAATTTTGCAGCACTTTACAATTACGGAAAGAGGAAATTTGAGAACAAGTAAATTATATGCAAAAAAATAACAAAGACAATAGGTGAAGTAGGGCCCTGCTCCAAAGAGCATACAATCTATGAGATAGACATACAGACAGACAGACAAATAGATAGTTGAGTAGACATAATGATTAGTCAATTGATTTTGCTGTAGAATGTTTACATGGTAATTGATTCTCTATAGTAGATCCCAGTCTTTGCTGTTTTCCATTCAGTAATCAAGCCTTATGTTCAGGTGTCATTGTTAAGAAATACTGTGTTCCACATGCAATTCATACAAACCCATTGTCCAATGCAATCCAGATGCTGCATAATAGCCGCCTAGAACAGTGTGTCATATTTCTGCTAACAGCATAAAATATTTGTTTTATCAGGAAAACAGGAAGTGGTGATCCCTGCAGCAAAGCATGCTGGAGAAATCTGAGATCTGTCTCGAAAACACAACGAAAGAAAAAAGAAAAACCCAGCAGAGTAGACATTTCATGTTTTTCTAGGAAGGGAAAAGAGACTGGAGGAGTGCTAACATAAACAACACAATAAAGACCTGTTCCTGTAAGGCAAAAACAGCAACTTCCTGAAATACTATGCTCCAATCTGAGCGTTCAACTCCCTGTCAGTATAATCACTCCATGAAAAATCCCTATCAATGCTCACTTTTATTAAGCATCCAAATTCTCTAGCTTACAAAAAAAAGTTCATTGCTTACGTTGAGCAAGTTTCAAACACAAGGCTAAAAAAAAAAAAGCAAACTTTACTTGACCTTGTGGACTGACTGGGGGTGTAATAAGCTTGTTTGCGGAATTAAGTGAGCTCAGCAGCAGGGAGTCTGAGTTTCCATTGAAATCTCGTGGTCAGAACATCTTGCTGAAACCCACCCCACTGAGTAGATGAAGATCCTACTCTAAAACACAGAGGGTTAATTAAATATATAAGTTCAGATAACATATTGAATTACCATAAACACACACACATACATATGTATAAACAAATAACAGCTAGCTAATGATAATCTCTGTTGCTGTAGTGTCTCAGTCCTGTGCAATTTCTGCTGCGCAACCCCCACCCACCAATGTCTTTGGTAAATAATACCTTGTGCCCACGAGATTGTTAGTGCATTTTGTGGACACCTTTGTGTAGGTAGCGCTACCCTGGTGGATTTTATGTTGCTTATGGCAGTAAAATACACTCAAACTTTTAAATAAGCCTCAGATTCAGCAGAATGTTTTCCTTTATTCCGGCAATGACAAACCTATGGCACTGGTACCTTTCTGAGAGGCCTCCCTGTTGTCACTATTATCTGTCACTATTATCTTATGCTACCCCCAATCATGGGCTAGGACAAGTGGTGGAACGAGGCTTCAAAAAATAAAATAAAAACACAATAAATAAAATTAATCTGGGTGGGTGAGAGAATGTGTATGTGTATGAGTGTGTCAGTATCAGTGAGCGTGTGTGTGTCTGTCAGTGAGTGTCAAACCAGTGAGTGTCAGTGTCTGCCAGTGAGAGTATGTGTCTGTCTGTCAGTGCATGTGGGACATGTCTGTTAGAGAGTGTGTGTATCTGTCAGTGAGAGTGTGTATGCCTGTGAGTGTTTGTGTTAGTGTGCGTGTGTTTGTCAGTGTGTGTCAAATCAGTGAGAGTTTGTGTATGTCAGTGCATGTCTATCATTGAGCATCAAATCAGTTAGAGTGTGTCTGTCAGTGTGTGTCAAATCAGTGAGAGTGTGTGTCTGTCACTGTGTTTGTGTATATCAGTATGTGTCTGTCTTTGAATTTGTGTATGTCAGTTTATGTGTATCAGAGAGTGTGTCTGTTAATGAGTCTCTGTCAGTGTGTGTGTGTGTGTGTGTGTATGTCAGTGAAGTGTGTGTTGGTTAAACAGTGTGTATGCCACTGGCTGTGGGTGTGTGTCTGTGATTGTGGGTGTGTGAGTGTGTCAGTATCAGTACATGTGTGTGTCTGTCACTGGATGTGAAATCAGTGAGAGTGTGTGGCTGTCAGTGTGTCTATGTGTCTGGCAGTGCGTATGAATGTCTGCCAGTGAGAGTATGTGTCTGTCAGTGCATGTGTGTGTGTCTGTTAGTGAGTGTGTGTATCTGTTAGTGAGAGTGTTAGTGTGTGTCTCTCAGATATGAAAATTGCATACAATGGCACTCTGATGTGTATTACTGTTGTGTTTTTAAATAAAACAGACAAGTGGGAAAATTAACTAAGCTGAGTTTTTTCCACTGCTGCTTCTTGTTCTATATTTTTAATTCTCTTATCAATTTACCGCAATTGACTTCATTGTAAATGAACACCACTGACTTGTAGAACTTGGAGAAGACACTATTAAGTTTAAAGTAAAATCTTTAAAAAAAATTGCTCTACCAGGTCATTAGCCAGTCTATTTTCTTGCTTATTGGTTCTGAAAATTCTGGCCCCTCACTACCAGTGTTAAAATTTACAATAGTCTCAAAATGCGTTGGCTGCATTCTTGTAGTCTGGATAAGGGAGGAGCTTAAAAGGGCACACTATAGGGCTTCTACATACATTACAGTAGCAGATTGCCATCCAATGCATTCTATCGATACTTGGTTGTAGCTAGGTGGGAACTGTACAATTTGCACAGATATTATAAAATTTTCCAAGAAAGCCATTAATTTCTTAAAAATAACCATGAGTATTGTATTTTGACAATTTGTATTAATCTAATTGTATCACAGAAATTACGTAATTTTATTTGTTTAGGTAATGCTGTTCAGAAGACTAAACTAAGCACAAATATACCTTATTTCCTACTTGAACATCATAGTTCTTTATCACAAATTTCAAAAACATATTACAATTTTTTTTACATTTTGTTTAAAAAAGAGGTTAAGTGATTTTGCTCAATTGTATTGTATTTTAATTGCACTGCCAGTCATAACTTAAATATGCATAACAGACCTTTCTCTGGGTCAAAATCTTTTGTTACATCATGCAGAACCTAAAATTACCTCCTGTAATGTGCAGAATGGAGGAATAGTCAATATCTGACAGGTTAAACTTGCATTACAAAGCTCCGTTTGATGTATTGCAGAGCAGAGAGGCGATTTATCAATCTCAATGCCGGGGTCCACGTAGAGTTATCAATCCCACAAGCCTATTCAAATAAATAAATAAATAAATAAAGAACAATCCAAGAGATGCCTATGATAAATTTGGTTCTATTTTTCAATCCTGTTTTTCAGCTTGCAAGATCGAAACAAATGACTCGAATATGTTAACATTTATCCATCTTACAGCAAGCTAACAATAAGATGAATCTTAGCTGCACCGTTTATTTACATTAGAAATTGTACAATGCATATTTTTGGTAACTTTACAGCAGGGAGGACCGATCATAAGATCTTGGGGATTAATTTAGGTCCAGCTGCAAAAGTCACTCAATTGAACCTTATTTAAAGCATGTAAGGAATATAACACATAATTTCAACAACCGATGGTCTGCTGACGAGTTAGATGGTCCAGGAAAAACAAGACGTACAATATGGCCAGTTTGCACAGGAAAAGCATTAAAGTGGATCTGTCATATCTGAAATAAGAGTATTTTTAAATCCATCATATAAAAGTAGCTTTTTTTTTTTACAAGACGGGCCCCTCATTTATATGTATCTTGCATTTGATATTGAAATGCAGGATATTGGGGTAAAAACTCAACAATGGGGCACACCAGTGATGTAATGCAAGTCAAGGATCTGAAATCACTAACAGTGCATTTCATGCAAATTAAATAATTATGTCCAATGTCATTTGGTAGAATTAACTTGACATAAATAGTGCCTATGCATGTATAGCTCACTTACTAACTTAATTTCCTTTAGATTTTAATGAGGTCTCAGCTCGTGAGCCAAAGTCAATGACATTTGCAGACATGAATGAGGTAAAGCTGGCATACCCTTAAAAACAAGCAATTTGTGACCTTTGTTTTGTACAAAAATAAGGTGCATGATTTCAAAGGTGATTGCAATTATTTTTAAGACGTTGCACCACTTTTCAATACACGACGATCTGATAAACATCCCCTATGGATCTGTGAATTTAAATAACTTTGAAAATTGTTTAAAATGGAGTGAGCATTGTATATTACACATCTGTATGTATACATATGTGGATAAAAACGGGTTGTGTCAAATACATTATATTGACATGGTTGCTTGTAAAAAGCATATCCCAACTTGGTAAGAATGAAGGGAAAGGATGTGGTTATAAGTCCAAAGTAAATTACAAGGCTTTAGTATGAAATATTTAAAGATAGAACTGATAGCGTAATGCTGCTCGGATTTTAAAAAAAATGTCTCTCTGAGCAATGCATTCAGTTTGGTTTGGCATCTTAAGCTGCCAGCATTGTTTTGGCCTGAGTCTACGCCAACTCTCAAACACTGCTTGCTGTTCAGTCTAACATTAGAAAATGTACTGATTTAAATTTAGAAACCTTGCAACAGCCCAAGGGGTCATTAATTAACCATTAATCTGGGGTTATGCAGGGTATCAAGAACCATATATATATTTTTTTTTTTACTTTATTTAAAGTTTTAGCCCTGGCAGACATTATTATTACATTGAAAGTTTTCCTAGTTTAAAAAAAAATCAACTATTATTCATCACAAATACGGAGAATAAAGGAATTCCGTTTTACTGAAATGAAAGGTGATGTTGTTTTTTTTTATATCATTTTTATATCTAAGGGGGATAAAACAAACAATGAGGCATAGAGAGGAATAGTGCAATAAATGTACTGATCATTGTACAATATAATTGTACAGCTACGGGGACGTTGTTATCAGATACATCAGTAACAGAACATCCACACATCTCAAGAACAGTGCACAGAGCACAGCGAGTACAAAATCTGCCAATTTTAGGACAAAATAGTTGAACTACAAAAACTCTCAAATTCAGGTATTTTTCAACTAGACAATAAGGGCTCTAAGGATTGAGAGTGCACTTACAATCTTTATAAGATTTCATAGTGTATACATACTGCACCTGTGCTTGTTCTTTCTTTTTTTTTCTGTGTTCTCTATTAATTGTAATATCTATCAATTAAATATTTAACCAAATACCGTAAGTGCTCTACTTTCTATATTTTATAACAACTTATTGTGACTGTTCATTTTTGCTATGTTTGCTTAAAATTTGTGATTCTCTTGTCAGTTACTTATAATTCCTGGCTTAATGAATAAGCAAAGTACAAAAATGCCACCAAAGCACTATAAAAATATAATGAAACAAGAAACAAAAAAGATACACGTTTTCTTTCAAGTAAACAAAGACATAAGACTTTTAATTTTTAGATCAAACCATTTGCACTCATCCTTAATCTTATGGTTTTTACTTCTGTGAATAGTGAACATTTTTATTTATTAATTTTGAAGCCAGTTCTGATTTGAGATTACATTGTTCCTAAAAAAATTAAAATTCTTGATCTGTGTTGCCTCTGTGTTTTTCAGTTAATTTATTACAATATATGTATATATATATATATATATATATATATATATATATATTATTGCATTCTATAAATATGATTTACAGTTTTTAACACTAGTTTTAAAGAACGATTTATGGAAATAGAATAGGTGCAGAAGTGGGCTACTTGTACCTGTTCAGTTTAAAAAGAAAAATGGTTTCTCGTGGGGTGTATAATAGCATTATACAAATATATACAGGTCTACAACAAACAGCTCTACAGTAACCTATTATTAAAGCACTGTACAAAGGACAGAAGCGAAGCGTTTTATACAATAGGAACAATAATGAGCTGAAATTATTTACCTTAAGCAACTGTGTTTTATGAGATTCTGGACAGACTTTTAAATATATTGTTGATCTTTTAGAAAACACAAATATTCCAAGGTATACATGTTTACATATGATCTAAAAAGATGCTGATTCAACAAAATATTTGGCTGCCATTTTGAAGTCAAAAAGGTTTATTTTTCCCGTTTGTGTCAAAACTGGAAATTGCTTCTGATTGAGGCTTTTGGGGTTCTTTTGCCTTCTTTTGGATCAACAACATAAACAGAGATCTGTGAAATTCTGAACTCGATGGATTTTAGTCTTTTTTTTCCCCAGCCTTTATCACTATGTAACTATAATCTTTCTCGCCGTACAGCAGCATAAAGGGTATCTACGGATAATAGTATAAAAATATCCATTGAAACCAATAATTGTCTAATGAGTTTTCCACGGCTGTAAAAAACATCAAATGAGTCCATTCCTAACAACAGGTATCAGATATGTTTGTACTTTAAATGCATTTGCTAAAGCGTTACAGCTCACCCCTCCAGTGGGTATATTGTGTGGTCAGTAGCTGAGTGTTTGCCGCTCACAATAAGACAGGGACATCTACTGCACAGCTCATTGTCTACGTTATTGCCTGTATAGTTATGGTTTTGAAGGTAAAATTACCTTTTATCTCGTTCCAGACAATAGTGGTTTTCAATTGCCAAGTGCCGCAGCTTTAGGGTAGAGTGTCTTTTCTTCACTACAGGCTTTTAGGCTGAAAGTGTTTCAATTAGCACTTCTTATTTAATTATAAATACTTAATAGTATGCTCACGTTTTTCAGATGAGAAGAGCAAATCTTTCAAATGTTATGAGAGCTGAAAATGTCTAAAATAGAAGAAAGGGTATGTATTTCTTCATTTATTTGCTCTTCTTTTGATTTTTAATTTATATTTTCTGTTTGTAAGAACCCTAAAGCATCTACTTAGAAATGTAAATTCTATAATACTATTAATATTATGCTATTACTAGCACAAGGTAAATAAATTAGACAGATAGATACAAAGACGGACGGAGTGGCAGACAGACAGACATTAAGTTTTTACTTGCACAACTTTGATAGATAGATAGATAGATAGATAGATAGAAAATAATTATGTTTATGTAATCACTTTTATAATTGTTACATTTTAAAACTCTCCTTTAAAATCTGTTCATTGGATGCATGTCAATCTTTGCTGCTCACTGGTGCATGAAAAGTGCTGCCTTGCATTATGCAACACTCTTGCCCTACTGGAGAGAAATCAATTCAAAGGCAGTTACTTTAAGATCTCTTTTTGTTTAATCTGCATGACATACTGCAGGGGAGCAGTTTTCATGTACTGGTCAAAACCATGAAGAAAAAATTTATATCAAGGTTAAATATGAACTATAGGCACCCAGACCACTTCATCTCATTGATATGGTCTGGGTGCAATGTCCCTGTCCCCCTTAGCCCTGCAATGGTAATTACTGCAGTTTCTGGTAAAAAGAGCTATAGGACATTCATGCTTTAGTCTGTTTTTTCTTCCAGGGCTTACTTCTTATTTACTCTAAGCCAGGGATAGGCAACGTTCAGGACTCCAGATGTTGTGGACTACATCTCCCCTAATGCTTTGTCAACATTATGGCTGCAAGAGTATTATGGGAGATGTAGTCCAAAACATCTAGAGGTTGCTTACCTCTGCTCTAAGGTGAGATCTGTTTTCCATTATAAAACAGTAGCATGAATTTAGATTTGTTTCCCACTTTTTCGTGGCATCTGTCAGGTTTCTACTTTAGCCATTTTATTTACAAAGGACCAATGATATGGAGAAGGTCATCATTCTGTAAAGTCTTTTCACAAGAGGTTCAGTAAACATTCTAATTACAAGACATTTCACCACCCTCCTCAAAAATGAAAGGAAAAAACAACCATACTTGTCAAGGCAAAGCAAAGCAAGTACAACTCTTGAGTAAAGTGGCAAATATTGATATACATTCTGTTGTTGTCCTTAGTGATTGCTCTAATTTAGCGTGTTGCTCAATGAATACAGCACCCGTTTCTAGTTTGATAAATATGGCTCAATGTGAGATGCAAGAGTTTAATCACTAGTGTAGCGTAGACTTTACCTTAGAATGTAAGGCACTCACCTAACATTCCTGCCCGACCCTCGGCCTTTCTTCTGATACACTGCGTGCTTCTTGATTTGACGGGCTACATTCAGAGGTTTGGCGTGAGGCAAGAGGTCATGCTCTGAAGCGTGTACACTTTGACTGCTAATTGTTGTAAACAAAGCCTCCTATTCTTTATCACGAGTCAAACCAAAGCTATGCCTGATTTCCTATTTCCATACACTTTTCGAGAGAAATAACAAGTTAAACCTGACAGGGGACTAATTACATTCCCCTATCTGCCATTGATCTTCTGCAGAGCAATTAAATCATCTGTCGTTTTAGAGTCTTAGATAAGAAATATGTTTATTGAAATGTTTGCAGAGAAATACATCTCAGCCTCACGTTGCCATCGGGGGGTGAGGAGGGAGAAAGGGTTTGTGCAGATTTTATTACTGTGACTTAATTTTGGGGATTTTCTTTTTTCTTTTTATTGTATTTATATCAATCTCACCTACTAGCTCTCTGCCTTAATCTCTCATTTGTAACCTTTGCCTATTGGGAAATGAGACGAGGTGGCACAGCCATTAAAACAAAATATTATATCTGTATAGAGTAAGAAATCACTCACATAGTATTAAAGATATCACATGAAATATAACAAATGAAAAAATAAACCCATGTCATGTTAATGAGATAAAGTGTCTTCAACAAAGGTGCAGGAATTAATATTGCTATGCGTAGGTCGTTGAGATATTTTATGACATAAAGAGAGGCAGGTACCATCTATCCACAACTGAAAAAATAAACAGTTAAATAATAATTATAAACAAATCCAATGGTGTGCATCAATAAGGTTGCTAGAATGTTAGCGTTTGTTTCATATAGTTTTTTTGCATTCGTGCTTCAACCAGTAAAGAAAAATCAATATAATGAATATTATAGTGCTACTGTGATAAAGAATGTAGAAAATGTGCATAGAAAATATTAATAGGAAAGAAATAGCTCATATAATCAATTTATTTTAGCATGATGTCAGCCAAATTTTTCCCCGCACATCCATAAACTGAACAAAATTATAAACGCAACACTTGTTTTTGCACCCATTTTTCATGAGCTGAACTCAAAGATCTAAGACTTTTTCTATGTACACAAAAGGCCTATTTCTCTCAAATATTGTTCACAAATCTGTCTAAATCTGTGTTAGTGAGCACTTCTTTGCTGAGATAATCCATCCACCTCACAGGTGTGGCATATCAAGATGCTGATTAGACAGCATGATTATTGCAAAGGTGTGACTTGGGCTGGCCATAATGAAAGGCCACTCTAAAATGGGCAGTAGCAATGTAGTACAATAGCATAATGCAATGTAGGTCAAAAACAAGGGGAGAATGAATGAATTGTAGGAAAATTACTCAAGTAATAAGGTAATTGGGAAAGCGGCATGAAATAGTGTGGACGAACATATAAGGAGAAGGTAGTGGAAATAATGACAAAGGAATGGTGAGGATACATACATCTAAGGATACTTTTGAGAGAGTTCAGAGAAGGGCAACTAAACCGGTTCATGGATTGCAGGGTAAAACTTACCAGGAAAGGTTAAAGAATCTTAACATGTATTGTTTGGTGGATAGACAAGACAAGGGGATAAGAACATTTAAATACATAAAGGGAATAAACATAGTAAATGAGGAGAGAATATTTAGAAGCAGAAAAACTACCACAACAAGAGGACATATTCTTAAATTGGAGGGGCAAAGGTTTAAAAATCATATCAGGAAGTATTACTTTACTGATAGGGTAGTGGATGCATGGAATAGCCTCCCAATTGAAATGGTAGAGGTTAACACAGCGAGTGAGTGTAAGCATGCATGGGATAGGCATAAGGCTATCATAGATTCAAGATAATGCCAGGGACTAATGAAAGTATTTAGAGAATTGGACAGACTAGATGGGCCAAATGGTTCTTATCTACCTTTGCATTCTATGCAGGGCCGGATTAACATAGGGGCTGATGGAGCTGCAGCTCCAGGCCCAGGCCCATGGAATAGGCCCATTGGTTTAAAAAAAAAAAAAAAAATTTTTTTTTTGACATTTTTTTTTTTTTCACACACTACTCTTAGGGTTGCCAGGTATTTCTCATGTATTTCTTAGGGTTGCCAGGTATTTCTTAGAAGTATTTCTCAGGTATTTGAGGCTGCCTAGCCGGTGCCGGTATTGCAGTAATACCGGCAATACAAATGTCTGTCTCAATATAAACATAGATTATTCTGCAATACCAGCGCCGGCCAGTAGGGGTCGCTGTTTGTGTGGAGAGAGGCAGTGATAAGAAGTTACGGCATCTCCCTCCCTGCCTGTCTACTCACTGATCCATGGGGGAGCAGCTCTGCACAGAGAGTCCAGACAGCAGCTCCGAGACATGGGGACGCTGAGACATTGGGACACTGGGCAACATGGGGACCCTGAGCATGGACGTCCGCAGGAATTTTTCCGGGGGGGCATAATTGTAATGACATCCATGCTTGGCCCCTTTTTGACAGTGTCATGAAAGGGAAGGAGCATAGTCATTTTCACATAAAGCAAGGATGAATAGCGTTTTCACAACTATGGTATCAGGAATATATGTTTGTATTCCTGACACTATAGTGTTCCTTTCATCAAATTACAGGAACATTCTGGTCACCATAACAACTTTATCTAAATGAAAATGCTGTGATGCAAGGAGGCCCCTGGGTGCTCTTTTTTTTGAAGGGGTGAAACCACTCTCAAATGGTTTACCCCCAAAGGCTTCCTTTAGCTGCAGATCTCCAGGTCCCTCAGTGGTATTCGACTTCTGAAACAGAGTGTCAGAAAGTGCAGATTGACGTTGCGCATGGGTGCCTCTGATTGGCTAGAGTGGTCAGCTGACACTCTAAGCCAATCGCTAGTTCCCAATTCATAAAAATGTTTTACGTTTTTATGAATGGGGAGCTACTGATTGGCTTAGAGTGCTAGCTGATCCATCTAGCCAATCAGCGGCACCCCTACCCAGCGGCCCTCTGTGTTTCCTGACACTCAGTAAATAAAAGTGAACACATTAACACTGATATTCTTTGTTTTTACCTGGGGAGATGAGAAGGTCCAAAGTTTCCCTGCCAGGCCCAGGTACCAACGCCTTATGATGTGGTGTCCAGAATGAAGTGCTCCAATCTAATTTTCTTCTCCTTTATTTGACACAGTCTTCTTTGTCTTCTGAGACTCCTTCTGCTCCTTTACCTTTCTGCTACTTTCTGCTTATTTTGCGCCCTTCTGCTCCTTTCTCTTTCTGATCCCTTTCTGCTCCTTGATGGCTTTTCCTGCTCCTTGATGGCCCTTCCTGCTTCTTGCAGACCCTTCCTGCTTCTTACTGCCCTTCCTGCTTCTTTCTGCCCCTTCCAGCTTCTTGCAGCCCCTTGCTGATCCTTTCTGTTCCTTCTGATTCTTCCTGTCCCTTCCTGCTCCTTGCTGCCCCTTCCTGCTCCTTGCAGACCCTTCCTGCTTTTTGCAGACCCTTCCTGCTTTTTGCAGACCCTTCCTACTCCTTTCTGCCCCTTCTTTCTCTTTGCTGCCCCTTCCTACTCCTAGCAGACCCTTACTACTCCTAGCAGACCCCTCCTGCCCCTTGCAGACCCTTTATACTCCTTGCTGACAACTCCTGCTCCTTGCTACCTCTTCCTACTCCATGCTGCCCCTTCCTACTCCATGCTGCCCCTTGCTGACCCCTCCTGCCTCTTGCAGACCATTTCTACTCCTTGCTGACCCCTCCTGCTCATTGCTGACCCCTCCTGCTCCTTGCTGCTCCTTCTACTTTACCCTCCTGCTCCTTGAAAACCTTTCGACCCCTTCCTGCTTCTTGCTGCCCCTTTCTATTCCTTGCTGACCCCTCCTGCCCCTTGCAGAACCTTTCTGCTCCTATTTTACCTTCCTCTATGCGGTCTCCCCCACCCCCCATCCCTCACTTACCTGCTCTGTAGGCTGCCTCTGTGCTGCTCCCCTGCGGTTTCAGTCATGAGAGAGAGGCAGGGATGGTATTGCACTATATTCTCACACTAAAACGAAAAATAGCAGCACAAGCTGAAAAATCCGGGGGGGGGGAGGGGGGAGGCCAAGTACCCCCCTTTACCCCCCCATTTGGACGCCCATGACCCTGAGACACTAGGGACACAGTGGTCCCATGTCTCCCAGTGGCCCCTAGTCTGTGTCCCCATGTCTCCCAGCCACTGTCCCTAGTGTCTCAGTGGCCCCATGTCTCCCAGTGTCCCCATGTCTCTAAGTATCCCCTAGTGTCCTAGTGACATCAGGACACTGGGAGACATGAGGACACAGACTCTAAGGGACACTGGGAGACATGGGGATACAAACACTAGGGGACACTGGGCGACATGGGGACACTGAGAGGCATGGAGACACAGGAAGACATGGGGAGACTGGGTGACTTTGAGACATAGGAGACATGGCAGTGTCCCCATGTCTCCCAGCCAGTGTCCCTAGTATCTCAGTATCCCCATGTGTCCCTGGTGTCTCTCAGTGTCTGTAGTGTGCCAGTGTCCCTAGTGTCTCAGTGTTCCCTAGACTCCCAAAGTCCCCTAGTCTCCCAATGTCTCTGTGTCCCCATGTCTCCTAGTGTCTCAGTGTCCCCTAGTATAAAAGAAAAAATCTCAGGCACTCACTGTGATAGATTTAGGCAGGTTTATTGGACACCGCAACGTTTCAACCTGTACCCAGGTCTTTATCAAGTCTCCAATGTCCCCTATGTATCAGTGTCCCCTATGTATCAGTGTCCCCTATGTATCAGTGTCCCCTATGTATCAGTGTTTCAGTGCCCCATGTCTCTCAGTGCCCATAGTGTCTCTGTGCCCGTAGTGTCTCTGTGCCCGTAGTGTCTCAGTGTCCCCTAGTATAAAAGAAAAAAATCTCAGGCACTCACTGTGATAGCTTTAAGCAGGTTTATTGGACACCGCAACATTTTGACCTGTACCCAGGTTTTTATCAAGCCTCCAGTGTCCCCTATATATCACAGTGTCTCAGTGCCCCATGTCTCCCCGTGTCCCCTCGTGTCTGTCACCCAGTGTCCCCAAGAGTCTCAGATTTCCCAGGTCTCCTAGTGTTCCCTAGTATCTGTGTCCCCATGTCTCCCAGTGTCCCAATGTCTCTCAATGTCCCCTAGTGACATGGGGACACTGGGAAACATGAGGACACAAACACTTAGGGACTGGGAGACATAGGGACACAGACATTCCCCCTTCTTGTGTATGTTCACCCTTTCGGCCGTTCTGGTTACGTGATTTGTGTCAGTAGCCCACCCTTCTACCGCATCCATAGACTTCCTGCTTTACTGGACACTGCTGTTAGGGGGTATGGGTTTACTTGAAAGATGAAAGCATGAGATTAGCAAAGGGTATGTGTTTTCTCATAGTTGCATCCTATGAGTTTCCCTACAGCATCATCTCCATCAGATACATGACGCTTAGGAGGTAGGACTGTTTTAGTGTTTTTGGTCAAAGAGATTTTGTAATTAGGCCCATCATAATTATCAGCACCAGGCCCACTGGGCTCATAATCCGGCCCTGATTCTATGCTGCTATGTCTATGTTTCTAAGATCTTGAGTAGTCTAAGTGAAACCTAGATTAAAGTTTAAAGGGAAGACAGCGTTAATGATAAAGGGATGGTAACGCAAAAGGCAGTGAACATTTTAATATATGTATGTATATATATATATATATTTAAATAAGTAGAAGGTCATGAAGAAAATGGTGTGGAATGCCATGAGTAAAACAAGAAGGAATAAGCCATGTACGAATTTGAGGATACATAGAAAATAGGTTGTTGAGAATAATGATGTAGAGGGAAGCTGATGATACTTTAATAAGTAGAAGGAGGAGAACATAGGTATATAATGGGATGCTTTGTAGACTTTATATAAGGGATGTGGTAAGGGTATAGATATAATGGTATGATAAGGATAGTATTATGTGAGGGAGGTGATGAGGATAACGTAATTAAAAGATACTGAGGATAAATCCATTTAAGAAAGGTAGTGAAGACAAAGACAGTTGGAAGGTGAAGATAGGTCTACATAGCGAAGGTGGGTCAGATATAAGCAGATGTATGGAGTGTTAAACTTTATGAACTTGAGTCTTTTTCAACCTAGATTACAGTGTAATTATATAACTTTAAAGAACTGTGAAGAATAATTACAGTATTGGAGGATGGAGAGAATGATTAGTGGAATAATGGAAGATGGTGAGGATAATAATATAAAAGAAAGATTGATAATTAGAATATTGAAGAGATAGAGACAATAATTAAAGAAGTGGATGAGCAAGATGAATGGTAACAAAAGGGACACGAACGGGAGAAAATGGATGTTAATTACAAAAATGTGCATTTAGCAGTGAATAATCATAAGCAGAACATGGTGTGTTCCTTGGATCTCTTAAATTGAATGTTTCTTTAACCCCTTAAGGACACATGACATGTGTGACATGTCATGATTCCTTTTTATTCCAGAAGTTTGGTCCTTAAGGGGTTAAAGATACTCTGTTAACTTGTATTTTTGAACAAGATGATCCATTCAAAATGAAAAAACATTAAAAATTCCCCCTAGCAAATATAAATATATATATATATATATATATATATATATATATAAAAATCCCCCAAAAGTGTGTTATTCATTATATATAAGCCCACCAAAAAACCCACTACATTACACACATACACGTATTGCAGTGGATAAGTAGTGTTTTTATGGTGGGTGAAGAGGCTACAGAAGACCTTCTGAGATAGTCCTGGGCGCTTTGACCCATTTGACATTGCAAACCAGCAACACTAATGCTACCTTGTCGGACAGATGAGAGGCAGCAGGAAATGTTTAGTGCAGCATAGGGACAGCATATTAAGAGTTAAACTTACCTTTTATTTATTATCGTATGATATAGTACAGTGCTTTAGCAATGAAAAGAATTCTAAGGCAGGTTCAATAAGTCATTTCATTAATTAAGAAGTAGACAAGCTTTTGTGCCTCAGTGGTGATTAGTTAGCTTAAATGCGTCTTTGTTATTGTCAACTGCAAAGCAAAAAGAAACAATTTGTGGAGATGATCTGTACAGAATTAAAAATCTTGTCAAGTGGAGTAGAAGAGGAATGACCCTTATGAATCATGTAAAAGTCTGAGATTTATGACCAAACTAGCATTTGTGCCAGACCAGCTCCAACTGCAGGGCCCAGGGCCCACAGATCATTCATAATATACTGACGCAGGCTTTGCATGCACAAAACCAAACTAGTTGGTTTATGAGTTATGGCCTCTAAATTATTCCTGGTTTGGCACTCCTTGCAATTTACTGGAGGAATAAATTCTGAGGCTAAATGAAAGAAAAGGGGAAAGTGGCTACTGAAGTGTGAAAGACAGACGGATAGACTTTTTTACTATGGAAATAAACTGTAATTCCACTGTTTTTGTACGGAAAAAAAAAATGTAAAAACGGCAGCAGGACCACATGTACTGGATATAAACCAAGAACAATATTAATTAGCTTTTTTGTTTGTTTTTTCACTTTTTCACTTTTTAAATGAACAAGCAAACATTCAGTGATCTGTAAAGAAGGGTTCGTTAATTTTCTTGGCTAACTTTCTTACCATCGTGTAACTATGCATCATGTTTCGGTCTCTATATCTTTTATATGTTGGATTACTAAACTAATAGATGTTTCAAAGTCTATCATTTTATTATTGAACTGACATCTATAATAATAAGAAACTTATTAGCCTTGTTTAAAAAAAAAAAAAAAGATTAATGCATGTTGTGTTGCTGGTTCGTAATATCTAAGAAAGATATAGTATACCAGTATCAATGATTATATCTATTAGACAAGTGTCTAGTTAGCAGTGAAATGCGGAACGTTATTAATGAATGATCATGGCCATTTGATTACTATGCATATCAAAAAAGTTGTGAAAAATGATAAAATATTAGCTGTTCTTATTGATAAGAAAGGGCCAAGAATGGAAACACCCTATGAAGTTAGGGGACCTCTGGCTGATTATCCAAATTTCAAGTTAACTTTACCAGTGAGATGGACAATGTTGAAAGTTGTTGAAAATATGTGTTTACTAATGACAAGCTGGTCTCAAAGTTACCTTTTGCCTGCTTTAACCCCTTTAAGGACACGTGAAGGAAATATTCCGTCATGATTCCCTTTTAATCCAGAAGTTATGTCCTTAAAGGGTTAAGCTCTAAGAGCTCTGTATCTCCAATGAAAGTGCTGGTCTGCATTTTAGGCCTGGGTTTTGTGGTGGGATCAGTCTGACATGCAAATAATTTAGATTCTCCCTGTAATGGGACAAGATGAACTAAAACCAGTTTACGAATAAGCAGGAACCCACCGAAAGGGCAAGTTATTTGAGTTGTTCATTGTTCTCATTATTCTCTTGTGCCATGTTTTCATTTGTTTGCTTTAACTTGTAAAAGGGCAATCTAGGCATGGACCAATTGCTCACTGTGCCTAGATGGGTATCAGCTAAACCTCACTAACAAGGCTTAGCAAAGCTGAAACAATTGTCTGAGGATTTCCGTTGTCAGTATTCTCATGCTCCTTGTTTTAGTTTGTTAAAGTGAATTACATATTAATTGAATTCCAACGTTTAATAAATAGCCTGGAGGGTAAAGATGGTAAAGAATGCAAGGGAAATTTGCAGAAATATAAATTCCTACCTAACTGAGATCAACTAGAGTTCAGGGATTGTACGGACTTGCACTATCTATGTAGCAGCTCATTCTCTGGAAATCCATCTATAAGGTGGAGACATCCTCAGAAATAAATCTCTGAGTAGCTAGGCATACAAAACAACACAAGTGGCATGTCAAACTAGGAAATAAGAGGCACTTAAGGCATTTCGTACCTCAAAGCGTACTTACTCATAGTATGAAACCAATGCTTAGTAATAGAGCAACAATGTTCTATCAAGACACATGACCGGTGTATAATCGCCATATGGGCAGTCGGAACCTTGGACAAAACCCCCCACATACCTATCCCAATAACACGCTGACACTAGGGTATATGGAAAAAATTGTCCACAGCTTTATTAAACAAATATAATAATATAACGATAATAATGCTTGATAATAACAATCATAATAATGATAGCAATAAATTAACATATAAATTAACATATAAACATGGGTCATTGCCCCACCTTCCGCCCCTTGCATCCGTATCCTTCTTTTTAATAAAGGGCAATGACCCCAACATACTTAACATATATATAAACATTTTCAACCTACTCCAACCTGAACCAATTAAGTGCCAACCATAAGTAACCACAGTAGCGGTATACCTGGATACCCCTACCCCACCAGGTTCTGAGCCACCTCCAGGACTCGAAACCTACCAACCACCAGTGACCACAATTCTCCATGTTCCTCACGTTTCTCATAGGGAGCCTATGTCCTCTCTCTCAGCTCCCTATCCCGCCACAAGCTCAGACCTTGATCCCCTAAGCTGTCTGAGCTCTGCCACCCCGGAGAAAAAGCTCCCTCTGCATCCCCTCCTGCAAACCCAAGTTCAGCAGGTCCCAACCCACAGCCGAAAGATGAACGCCATCCTGGTGGTAGTACCCTGGCAACCCACCTTCCAATTCCCCATGTCTCACCACTACTCCCCCCAATTTCCTTACGAAGCTCGCCATTAAGCTGTTAACTTTACTCCTGCCATTGTCAATGGCCACTGGGTCCCGCACGTGCCGCCATCGCCACCTCGGGACCATTTCCGACCATACCAGCATCACCCCAGGAAGCAGATCGACCAGCTTATTGAGGTCTTGCTTCATTCATTTGACTAACCTCCGCTGCGGTATGAGACCCAGGTCGTTGCCGCCTGCATGAAGGACCAGCATATCCGGCCTCCCCCCGCTTGCGACCAACCTAAATATCGCCCCGCAGACGTCCCCCCAGCAACATCCCCTATACCCCCACCAGTGCACCGCCAGTTGGTCCTTCGGAAACCCCAGCTGCTGGGCTTGAGCTCGAGCTGCAGCCCTCCTTCCGGCCCAGAAAACGAAGAAATGGCCCACTATCCATGCGACCCGGCCTGGGGAAGAAGGAAAAAACAGGATGAAAACACCCATTCCCCACCGAAGTCCCCCATGGCCTGCCCTATTGATCCAATAAGCCCAATCGTACATACGTGCGGAACCGAACGGACTCCCATCTCCCAATCCTTTTAACCAACTCGTCCCCCCAAGCCCAGGCGTGCGGCCTCCGTGGCCGCCCCTATACGGAAAGAATGCGTCCCGTAAATACCCGCACTCAGTCCCAACCGACCCAGGCCTGATCGGAAAACCTTGAAAAATTGGAAGCGAGAAAGCAAAGTGCCGTCCGCATGAACCAATAAAGACCCACCAATCGCCGGCCTCTGACCCAAGTACTGTGTCACCGCAGCCATGGGGCACAATACAGAGCCCGGCAGGGCACCTAGTGTCACATCCCGGCCTTTTCCCCCCACATCCGTCTTGGACCTGGCCAGGTGCACCACCAGCTTCCCCCCAAGTATGCGAACCCTGGATATCTGCAGCCCTCCTGCGGCTAACCGCGTAGCGCTCACCAACTCCCCAATTCTAAATGCCCCAAAGAATGCCAGGAGAAACGCTGCCCGGAACAGAGACACCTCAAACCCGTTGAAACAGATATCCGGTAACACCTGGATCAGCCCTCCCAGCACCCGCACCAACACCGGGCGCCGAGCAACGGGGACTTTTCGCCCCCTCCGATACCCTTTGAGTGCTTGCCTGTAAACGAAAGCCTTAGTAAGGTCTTCCCCCCCATGGAGTTTGAACCAAAATGCCATCGCCGTCATGGACCTATCAACCACTGCCAGGGAAGCGCCCCCCGCCAATAAGTGAAAGGTGAACCACAGGAAGGCATCCAGAGGCGGTTCTCCCCTTGCCCCCTGGCCCAGCCCATCCCAAGAACGTTCCCAGGACCTTACTGTAGGTGTCCCAGGTGGCCGGTACCAGCGAAGCCCTCACGAGTCCCCCAAGCAGGATGCTCCTAGTTGCCACATCTCGTTCGGGCATGACTGGCCCACGTCCTGTGCCTCCGGAGCCACCGTCAGAAATCGGGACCCCTGAAAACGAGACAAAGCGTCAGCCACCTCATTCAAGTACCCTGGCACGTGGCGTGCGTGAAAGACTACATTAAGGGACATGCACAACAAAACAAAGCGCTGCAACAGTGTCACTACCGGTTTTGACGCCGCCGACTGGTTATTGACTGCGTGCACCACGGACATGTTGTCTGAGAAAAAGACCACCTTCTGGTCCCTCAGCCTATCTCCCCACAGGGCCAGTGCCACTACCAATGGGAACAATTCCAGAAAAGCCAGGTTACGCATGAGGGGGCTCTGCCCCCACGCCTCTGGCCATTTTTCCGCGCACCAGCTCCCGCCAAAGTAGGACCCAAAACCCACGCTACCCGACGCATCGGTGAACAGCTCCAGTTCGGCCGCGACATGCCCTCTTGGCGGAAGAACACCGTCCCATTAAAATCCCGCAGGAAGGTATCCCACACCCCCAAGTCTGTCCGCATAGATGAAGATACCTGTGGCGAAACCGACCTCGCCACATGTCCTTGGAGGGGGCTGCTTGCCCGCCTCTTGCCTTTGGACTATGGACCCGACTTTATGTGAATGTGTTAACCCAGATAGCTATGCCATGGAGCCCATTCGTGTAGTTAAAGACTTCGGCTCCATGGCAATTGAACTGTGTGAATAGGATCTGAGCGCTATTCGGTAGTTTTGTGCGCTCAGATCCCAGCTATCTGGGGATATGTGACATGTCTGTGTTTTATGTATAAAATGTGACTTTGTGTATTTTATAGTATTTTAATGCTTTGTGCTCACCATGTGCATAATGGAGTCGTGTCTCTGTTCTGGGAGATAATTGAATTACTTCTCAATTATCTCCAGGATAGAAGACTCTAAAACCGGTCTGGGCCAGATAGCCATGTGCCAGCCAGGGCCCAAAATATATTTTACTAACTTTTGAACCCCTGGTCTGATTCATGCCATTTTTTAATATGTTGTTCCCCTGAATGGATTGATTGTGAATATGTATTTTTTATTGGATGTATGGTTTTAGAGTTATGAAAGTTGGGTAAAAAGTATGTTTTAACTGTATGTGTAATTGAGTTTCCTCTCAGGATAAGGGGAGGGAATATGTGGGATGTAACTGTGATGTGATTGGTTGTTTTATACCTCCCTGTGGGCGGTCCTGTATTTCAAAAGACTGTAATAAAAACCAGGCTAGGTGTGCCAGCACCTGAGACCACTGCTTGACCCTCAACACGGAGCCTTGTCTCGTTCTTGGGGGGATTCACTGTATGCTATTGGAGACTGATTGCCAGGAGTGTAAGCTGATGTATGCTTTTCCTGTTCGTCTGCTAGCAGCTATTCGTGAGGTTCCAGTTTGGAGTGCTATTTTGTATCCAGTTTGGGAGTTTGGTGTTCTGCAGTAGCTGTGCCTGTGTCTCAGAAAGGGGATTATCGCCTAAACGGATTTTTAACCCCCTTGTCTTCTGAAACGGTCCATTACAATACCCATATGAAATGGTGCGGAGAACGTATGCCCGCGGTAGCTGCCGACAGGCTGCGGCTAAACACCCTCTCCATTGGTATCACCCTGCAGGCGAAATTGAGCATCCCAATCAGCGACTGCAGATGGCGCAGGGTCACTTTGCGTGCCCGCTGCACCGCAGCCACAACACAGCGCAGCGCCTCAAGTTTAGGCTGCGGTAGCCGGCATTCCCCGAGCACCAAATCAATTTCCAGCCCCAAGAAACTGAGGCATTCGGTCAGGCCCTCCATCTTATCCGCAGCTAGCGGCACCCCAAAATGGCCCGCCACCCATTCAACGGTCCTCAGCAGGTGCTGGCATGCGGGGGAGTCAGCCGGCCCTATGCAGAGAAAGTCATCCAGGTAGTGTACCACCGCTCTGTCCCCTGCCTCGACCCGCACCACCCATTCGAGAAATGAACTGAATTTCTCAAAGTAGGAGCATGAAATGGAACAGCCCATCGGGAGGCATAAGTCCACAAAGTAGCCCCCTTCGAAGAAGCACCCCAACAAGTGGCGACACGCCGGATGAACCGGAAGCAGACGAAAAGCGGCTTCGATATCCACTTTGGCCATCAAAGCCCCGCGCCCGTCCCTTTTTACCAGCTTGACCGCCTGGTCAAATGATGCATAAGAGACCAAGCACAAGTCCCTGTCGATACCATCATTCACCGACGCTCCTTTGGGATAAGAGAGGTGGTGAATGAGCCGAAACTTCCCCAGCTCCTTCTTGGGGACCACCCCGAGAGGGGAAACCCTGAGGCCCTCCAGCGGAAGTGCCAAGAACGGTCCCGCCATCCTACCCAACAGTACTTTCTTGCCAAGTTTTTCCCGTACCACCCCCGGAAATTCAGCCACCGATTTAAGATTACGAAGACACACTGTACCGCCCCTCTCCTGAAAGGGAATGACGAACCCCTGTCCAAACCCTGCCCTGAGCAGCTCCGTGTCCGCCCTGTTACCGTAACGGCTTAGCCAGGGCTCCATCGCGTCTAGCTTCACCGGGGTTAGGCCCCGGGGCAACGGCAGTCCCCCGCCGCCGGCTGCGCCAGGAGCCCCAGTTCCCCCTGACTTCCCTCTTTTAAAACAGCGCTGCAGCCTGTATGACCCCCCGCAGCCTGAGCACTCGTGCTTAAAGCGGCAGGACGTACCCCACTTGCACTGACCTTCATTGAAGAGCCAGCATAAGCCTTATTGCAAGGCGGCCGACGAGGCGGACTGACCCTTAGCGCCAGCCGTGTGCTGAAAGGGCTGCGCCTTCTGCGCCATCATCAGCTTCATCAGGAGAGGCAGGTCCATTTGGTCCCACCTCATACCCGGATTAGCCGCCAATCGCTGCCGGAACTGCTCGTCATACCGCCACCAGGCCAGTGCGCCATAGGTGCGGTATGCCTCCCAAATTCCGTCCAAGTAGCAAAACAGGAATGAGCAGGAACTCAGCGATTTCTCCCCTATCACACTGGCTAGTACGCAGAACGCCCTCAACCAGTTACTAAAGGACCTCGGTATCTTACGATACCGCCGCCGCTTCTCTTCCTCCTCATCTTCTTCCTTGAGGTCAATAAAGTCCTCCAAAGGAAGGAGGGAAAAGATCTCACAGAATTCCCCAAATGTTTTCTTTCACCTCCTGTTTGAGGTGCACCCCTAGCGGGCCCGGGAACGACACGTACGCATGTTGCCGCGCTGCATCTGGCACTCCCCCAGTCAACTCTGCCCGCTCGTTCCCCCTCTCCCCCGAGCTTGACACCGCCCCCACCTCCCCGCTGGAAGCCGCCACCGCTGGGGACCCGCTACCGGACCCCGCTTCCACCGCCCCTTGTGCCCACACCTGTGCTACACTACCCCTTGTAACACCCCCCGCCCCCAATGAGTGGAGGAGTGATTGCAGTATTTGGACTAATGCGCCGGAACGCAGTGATTTACTGGACTCACCGATCAAGCCCCTCGATCCGGAACCACCCGGGGCTGCGCTGATAACCGCTGCATGTCCTGGATGAGCGACATCCGCTGATACCCCGCCAACCGGGGAGCCCATCCGGTGCCTTGAGAACGCTGATGATGAGCGTCTCGGAGACCTGAAACGAGGAGAAGACGTCCTGGGCAGGGTGTACTGTCCCTCATCCACCCTCCCGTCCCGAGCCGGGGAGCGCCTGCCTGCTGCCAAGGCCTCCCGTTGCGTGCCCCCCCGCTGCTGCGCCCCAGGGGCCTGGATAGCCCTGCCATGTGGACTAAGGGTCCTACCCTCAGCCCTAGATACCCGCCCCGTCGCCTCCGCCTGGGAGACCCTGACCTCACCCCTGCCGAACTGCCCGACAAAGACCGGCGGCGCCGGGACCTCCTACGAACCCCACGTGACCCCCTGACCCTAACCGGCAAGGGGCTACTGCTAGACTCCGAACCTGACCCCCTATCAGGTCTACTTCCCCCCAGCCACCCGAACCCGGCCCTAGGACTGACCTGGCCTACCCCTGCCCCCACCTCACCCTGCCCCAGCAAGCGGCCCCCAGGACCCCCTTGAGCCCCAGGCTGCTGCACCACCCTCCTACCAGGATCTACCTCCGGCCGGCTGAGACATGGGGCCTTGCCCTTACCCCTACCACCCGACAACCCCCCACGCCTGTCAAGCTAGGGGATCCCCCCAACGACCCCTGTGAACCACCCGGCGACCTCGGACCCCTCACCCCAGAAACCTGTCCCTTGACTGCTGCCCTCACCTCCTGGGAGGTGTCTGGGGCCCCCCTTGAAACCCCCCCACCCGATTCCAGCACACCAGGGGAAACCCGCCCGCCTTCCCCCTCACTACCCACCCACTAGACCTAGGCCGCGCTCCCCCCTGACTGGCTCGCCAAGAGGGCCCCCAGAAGGGCCAGCTGCACTTGCCTGCTGTTCCTGGGGTCTGCTCAGAGCCGTCCCAGCCCGGGCACCACCGTCCACTGCCTCCAGCGATGAGGGCGCCCTCCTGGGCTGTGACCCCGTCCTGCCTGGCTCCACACGGGGCCATCTTGCCGCCATCGCGGCTCCCGTTCCAGGCGCCACCCCATCCCGCTCGAGGGGCGTGCCGCTGACGTCTGGGCCAGCTGCCCGCCGAGAGGTACCCCGCCGAGGCCCCGGCGGTGCTCCAGGAGGCGGAGCCTCGATCGGACGGCCTCCGAGCCTGCCGCGGCCTTCCCCTGCCGCCTCCTGACCGTCAGTGCTGCTGACCTCCGGCACCGCGCTCGGACTCAATCGCCTCGGGGGCCTCCTGGCCCGCGCCGGGCGCCTGCCTCCGCCATCTTGATCGGCCCCCGCTGACAGGATCGGGCCGAGCTGCGCCTGCACCCACTCCGCTCCCTGTTGCCGCGCCGCCGTCCGGATTCCCTCCAGGAGCCTCTCCACGACGTCCATGGCCCTGCAGAAGGAGACAAAAGAAAAAACCCTACCCAGCAAGTCAGGGAGCACCAAGGTGCACACAAACTCCACCAGGTAGGAAATTAAAAGTGCACAATACAAAATGGCTACCTATTTAAATAGCCAAACCCCTTATTCCCACAACCCACCAGTCCAGGCTGCTTCCTCCTAAGCCCGCCTCCTAACCCCTGTCAAGGCCCTTTTTTCGCTAAGCTGCGCTTTTGCTACATGGGGGCTACAAGACAATTTTGCAGTGAGGAAGTGTGGGTTTGTAGCATTATGGAGACCCTGAGCAACTTTTTACCCTCAGCCTCAAAAGCCTGGTTGGGGCAGGAAACATAGTGACAGAGTAGCTGGAGCTTTGTGGTCACGACTGTAGCAACACCCCCGTTGGATGATCCCATAACAGCCACATTCCTTGGACACTGAGATATGGATTTTGTAAAGTTTTGGAGTCTGAATGTTTCCTGGAAATATGCTCTCTCCAATTTGCAGGTTTTGAATGGTAATAAGGCAAATGAAAGACCAATGACTTCATGTCTCTTTTGACAAATAACGTTTTTTGCTGTATCTCTAATGAGAGAGTGCTGGCCTGCACCCTGAATCTGTGATTTGTGGTGGGATCAGTCTGATATGCAAGTGGTTTATATTCTCTCTGTAATGGGACAAGATGGACTAAAACTAGATTAAGAATGAGCAGGAACCCACCGAAGAGCAAGCTATTTGAGTTGTTCACTCTTCTCGGTATTCTCTTGTACCATGTTTTCATTTGTTTGCTCTCCATAAGGTAAAATGGTAATCCAGACATGGACCCATGCTTACTGTGCTAGATGGGTATCAACTAAACCTCACTAACAAGGCTGAAACAATTGTCTGAGGTTTCTGTTTTAGTGTGTTAGAATCAGCTATAGATTTATTGAATTATAAATTTAAATAAATAACACAGAGGTAACAATAGTAAAGAATTCAAGTGAAATATGCAGACATATAAATTCCTACCTAACTGAGATCAGCTCACAGAGTTCAGAGATTGTTTAGACTTGTACTATCTATGTATCTGTAGCTCATGAGTTCTTTGGAAATCAAATATAAGGTGATGAAATCCTCAAAACATATTTCTATCAGAGGCTAGGCATACAAAATAATAGTGCTTATTGCAAAACAAAAAAACAAACAAAAAACAAACCACAAGTGGCATGTCAAACTAGGAGATCCCATAAACACATTGAAATAAGAGACATCTAAGGCATTTCGTACCTCAAAGGGTACTTACTCAAAGTATGAAACCAATGCTTAGTAATACCAATGCTTTAGCAACATTGTTCATACAAGACAAGACAATTTTGCAGTGAGTGGATTTGTAGCATTATGGAGATCCTGGGCAACATGTTCCCCTTTGTCTCAATAGCTTGTCAAAGGCTGTAAACATAGTGACAGAGTAGCTGGAGCCTTGTGCTCGTGGCTTTAGCAACACCGCAGACGGATGGTCCCATAACAGCCACATACCATGGACACAAAGATATTGCCTTTGTAAAATTGTGGAGTATGAATGTTTCTTGTAAGTATGCTCTCTCCAATTTTCAGGTTTTGTCTGGTTAATAATGCAGATAAAAGACCAATGACTCCATGTCTCTTTTGACAAATAAAGTTTTTTGTTTGTTTGTTTGTTTGTTTTTTTGCTGCTACATGATGCCTGTGTCAATGCCCAAACTTAATAATATATGTCATGGAGTCTATTGATAACATGCTTTTGAATGGGTCACCACTGAACAGCCTCAGTTTACATATGAATAGCCACATCTACTCAGCCATTCTCCTCTTCTGACTTATTGATGCTTAGAGGGTCTCTATCCGATCCTAATGGCTATTTGTACATAATAATATACTGGGGGCTGCTAGCCTATTTCAGTTACTGTACATAGGAAGGTAATGTGTATCAGTGTTTTTCAGGCCTAGACTGACCCACTGGGATTTTTCCTGGTGCACTGCATTATCTGACCAAGCTGCTAGACTACAGTGTGGATGTAGTGGATGTATAATATAGCTGGTGGTGTTTACCAATAACCGCAGGGTGAGATGATACAGTGATCATTACATTGTTAACACATGCTAGTTGTCATTGGTGGTAAACAGTCTGTTTCTCTTAGTCATGAACAAACTACAGCTCCTTCAGGTCATGCTAATGAGGTTTGTAAGGATATATGATGGTATAACGTCAAACTCCTGCAGCCTCAATTTTTCATTTATATATTCCATGAGTCACATGAGTAGGACCATCCACTCTTTGATTCTGTGAGTTTTGTGCACAAAAAAGTCATGTCCCCAGGTCAAAAGTGGACATCCCTCTCCTGGCATCTACACTCTTAATGACAAGATATCTTTTAAAGTGCAGCCAACCAGAATCAAACTCACATCCAGAATATATTTGAGTTGGCTGAAGATGACAATTGTTTAATTTGGGCTAAGTCAGTAAATCTGAAAATATACCTCCAATGTTATTATTAAATTAGTAACCCTGAATGACCCTAAACGTTTTCAAACAACTTCCCTTTAAACATAGATTTTAGAGATATAGGATGTCACATACATTTAAGACATTTATGAAAAATTAAGTGTATATCCATTGAAACAACAAAACAAAATACTGTTTTTGATAGCCAACATGACAAGCAAGCTCTTTTTCTCTTTGTTTTCAAACCGTGAATTATATTTATCTGCTATTTATTTTTAGAATAGACAAAATAAAGGATATTTTTCAGTCATATATTAACTTTTCACCGATTCTTTAAAATCGTTGCAAAAAAAAAACAGTGTTCATGTTTTTTTGCCCAACATTTGTGTTAATTGGAACATATATCTCAATAGATGACATTATGTAGAAATCGTTACAAAATGTTCAAATTATGAATTATTCAGAAAGAAGAAAGACCTCAAAGTTATCTATTCACTAAATGTAATTTATTTGCAAAGCCACCTAGCGCAAATAATGTCCACTGCTACAGTGATTTCAAGTTGGCCACAGTAAAAATAAAATAAATAACGAAAATAAGCAAGTTTGTTTTTTGTAGTCAGGGATTTCACGTGACCAACTTCCTAAAATTATACAATGAAAAGCGATACAGCACTGAGAAGGAAGTAAGCAAAAATAAAGATGGGTTCTTCAAACATCAGGTGCCCACTGCACAATATTTATGGGAGTGGGAATTGGGAAGAGTTTAGAGCTGGTTCTGTGCTGGTGCCCTGAGGTGACCCCAACCCCCAATTCATGTTATTCATTCAAACACCATTGTTTGCGTGGTTGAGATAATAGCATTGACCCACCTCGTTATTAGGAGGTTGTCATAATAACCCGCATTCTACAGTTCTTAAGTAGAGGAAGAAAGGAAAGAGTTTTACGGACTCTGATTTTAATTTTTTAAATTTATTTTTAACTAATGGCCTTCTTCTAACTCAATATGCATTATTATGAGTGCATCAGTACTAGAAAAGTCTATTATTATGCCAGCTTTAATTGAGGATAGATAACTATTAAAAGGAACAACCAAGAGACAGACAAAGTGGCATTGCACTGGCTAATACTATTTTGCTAGTGAAATGGTGCAGATGTCTGAAAATAAATATTTAAAGTTTTGTCTGTGAAACATTATCCATTCATTCCTGTAACATTTGAAATGAAAGATGTTTTCGAGCTAGCAAATACAGGATAATCTGAGACCATCACAAGGGACATATTAACTTTATGTTTTTGGCAAATTCAAACAACGAAACATAGTTTTTGCATTTGTAATTTTAAAGTGCCAAATTGTCAGTATGTCAGGCAACGTTTTAGATGAACATCTTTCTCAGACAGCATTACAAAACCGCCTGAAAAACAAAAAAGACACTCACGCCTGTTTTTTAAAGCTTGATTTGAACTGTAGAAATGTGTGATTGTTTTCCCTAGCCAGACAATGCGAGATACTTGGTCTAAATTGGAGACATGAAAATTTATTTTGTGCATTTGAACATAGCTAATTTTACTATCAACTTTCTCAAGAAACACATTTCAAAAATGTTTAAAGGAACACTCAATGAAGTGGTCTGGCTGCAGTGTATCTGCCCTCTTAACCCTGCAATATAAACATTTTAGAGTTAAAGGAACACTATAGTATTAGGAATACAAAGCTACATTCCTAACACAATAGTGTCCCTCAGTCTCTGTGGTACTCCACCAGTGCAAAAACCCTCTAAACACCTGATTCCAGCATAGAGGTCCCTCGGGATTGACATTGGCTCTGTCTCCACCTCGGACTTCGGCTGATGTCGGTGCGGGGGGAACCTAATAAGGATGTGCGGTGCATGTGCATTAGGCCTTCCCCAAAGCATTGATTGAACTCAAGCACTGATTCAACATCATGCTGGACGTCAACATGCAAAGTGTGAGGACGTTCAATATAATTTCACTAGAGATAGTTTTAATCCTACAATGTAAACTACAGTTTTCAGCTACAGGGTTAAGAGGACTGGGACAGAGCACCAATACCACTCAATGAGATGAACTGGTTAGGCCACCTAAAGTGTCCCTTTAAGTCAATCTCTGGTAGCTGTTAGTAAAAATCAGTCACGTGCCACGGAAGTCAAATACCATGGAACAGCATTGAGTCAATGCATGTGTATGAGAAATTTGAATGCATGCACTCACCTCAGATGCCCATTAGGTATATCCCTCTAGTCACTGTGAGCAAGAGGTCCATCTTCCATCTGGATTGCCTTTTAAACATAAGGAGAGAGATTCTGTAGGTTTTTGTAATCTTAATTCGGTGCTGGGTCAGTTTTATTGCTACTGTCAACTTTTGGATTTATTTTTTATTAAAAGATATTGGTTTAAAAGAAAGAAAATGTATACTTGATACTTGCCACTTGTTAACCCCTTAATGACACCACTTCTGGAATAAAAGGGAATCATGATGGAATATATCCGTCGTCTGTCCTTAAGGGGTTAAGGTAAGATTTTAGCCTTTGAGAGAAGCAAGCAATTATACAATTGTAAGATGTTAGAGTTTAGTATATTTTAACTAAATAAAAATTACATGTGCTATTCATTTTTTTGTATATTTTACTTTGTAAACATTTTGATGAACGAAAACTATACTCACTTCCACCAGGAAAGGCACAACGAGGGCATCTCATGCAAATTAACTGCAAATTTCTTGTGAACCTCTTGTACAGGGATAGGCAACCTTCAGCACTCTCCCGTGATGCCTTTTCAGCATTATGAGTGTAAAAACAGCATGGGAATAGTAGTCCACAACATATGGAGTGCCAAAGGTTGCCTACCCTGCTCTAGTACATTAATATTGTGTCAATGTGCATAATTTGCCATAATTGATTGTAATATAACTTTTCTGAAGGCCTACATCATAATATATACACAAAAGAAATTGGCTTGTGGAGTGATGTGGGGTATATGTTGCATTGGCGTGACTTTGTGTGTTTATTGTTGGATGATAGGAATAAAAGAATGATCACATTAAATGTGATGATAAATGCAGTTGTTCTGCCTCGATAAGTTCAATAATCACTGTTCCATCACCAATTATATGTTTGCAGTTTACTAATTTTGTTTTGATTTTGTGCCAGGGAACGGCCTGTGTGCTTCATTTACTCTCCAGCGAACTGACCTTTTGTCAAGGGTTTGATAAAATGTGTTCTGTTCATTTTGCTCAGATTCATTGTATCAGAATCTTTCTTGAAATCTTGACACATTTCAGTGGAATTGTGGGAAATAACTTACAGATATCGGTGTAGAAAGTCCGAATTATGCAGAACATGTCATACAGATGGATGCTCTCGGGAGTGGCATATTGTGATATCACATGTCATTATCAATCTCTATCAATATGCTCTGCACAGCATGATGGAGCAATCAAAGAAATCTGTACATTTATTTCTTCAATAAATCTGTCATGGACCACACTTCTGAAAATGTACCCAGTCCTTTCCACTATTAGAGTATAGCCTGGACTGGTGGAAAATGAGTGAGGGGTCCCTATTGTGAATGCCTTCTCATCACTTGTGTTTATATCCAAATGATCTGCAAGAGGCACAGAATTTGTTTATCATAACTCCACTGCTACGAATGAAAACCTGCATCTACTGTATTACGAATTCCATATGATTGTCTTATCATATTCCACAGCCACCCACAAACACCTCAGATGACAAAATATATACTCTTCGCGATATGAAAGCCTGGCCAACATCACATACTGCAGTCCTCAAAGAATTATCCCAGAGGGCCAGTCCAGACATGGAACACATTGAGTTTGTGGAGCACCAGCTTAAGCAGTAACCCATAAAATGCTGGACTTGTGAAGGCCATACACAAATCCTGCCATTGCTTCACTTCTGCAGTGCTTGGCCATCAGTCATCCCAAAGCACCTCTTGCTATTCTATTCAGTAGAGGAATGTTGTTTGGCAACAGCCCACAACCTCATGTATGTTAGTGGCCATGGGCCAATTGCACATGTCCTCCTTGCCAGGCCTTAAATTTCAACAGTAACCATAGAAATACATTCAGCACTCCTTATACTCATTCATTTAGAGTGTTTTGGTGTCATCACCAATCCCAAGAGCTAACCATTCCAAAGCTATTCTGTCATATAAAGCTTTCTGTTACCATCTCTATTACTTTTGTTCTAATTATTATTGTTCTTTTTTTCCCTCTTAAGCAACAGTTAGTAATATTTTTCTACAGGGACCCAAAGTACGTACTTGGTATTCTTTAACAACCCGTTCTCCAATTATAAAATTTGCATAATGACCCAATCTTCAAATATTCCAAAATCATTATTAAAATAAATTCTGAAAAACACCTTCCTTAGTCTTTTGTCAAGGAGGTCTCCATAGCACTTGAGAAGACAACATTGCTACAGCAAACTGTTTATTGTGAATATTTAGGGTACATTAAGGGGTAATGAATAAGGACATTCCTTTTCCAACCCGGGGGACCCACTAAATAGCGCACTAATTCTTAGTCTGGACCCAGGGGTTAAGAACAACTGTTCTGAAACAATCAGTATGCTCCTGAAGAAATCATTATGTGCGTTTGCATATTTAAACATTCCATTCTTGTATCATAGCATAGTCTGCAAGGAAGTACTTGTTGTATTTTATTGAAGAGAAACCTAGGAAATTGCATTGTCTAACTTTATTCTGTGTGCTTGTTTTGGCAAAGCTGATTCCTACACAGCAAGACGTGCCATTGAAAAAACTCAAAATCTGTGCCAAGTCATCTGTCCGGTACCAGTTGAAAGATTGCATGGTTCTACTTTAAAGCATGGATCTTGCTCACTGATGCTGTTCAGGGAAACACAAACATTGTCGCCCTGTCCAGATAACATCTGATTAAATGAGAAAAGAAGGTGCGTCCTGAGCAGTTCTTTCCTCCTCTTATTAATAAGAGATACACAAAAGATGGATTGGATCTTTGTACCAGGTTTTTGATGTCAAAACAAAGTCCTCTTATCATCCGGTATGATGAATGAACCATTTGAATAGAGATATGGTTAGGACACCAAATGTTACTGTAGGTAATACAATTTAAAGGTAATCTCTAAAACAAACTTTTATGTATCTGTAACCAGACTATAGAAAAAAAATAAAACTAATTTTGACTTTTCCCATCAGAAATACAGCCATTTAATTCTCGACTTAATAAGATGTATGAGCTTTGTTAACATTTTATAATCGAGTTAAGCTTACCTGCTGTGCAACACAAAGTGCTATGGAAGCCATTGCATTGGTTATTCTTCTTTAACCCCTTCAATACAGAGTTAGTTTAGAGAAAATATATTATGCATTGCTTAAAGGGACCCTATAGATAACACCACTTCATCTCATTGACATAGAGCATCTGTTCCCTTTATCCTGCAATGTAAGACATTGCAGTTTTAGAGAAACTGCAATGTTTACATTGCCGTGTTAAGGCACTTCTTGAAGTTTAATGGAGTTTAACTACGTGAAACGACGCTGGACGTCTCCGTGCTTTGGTGCTGGGTTTGTTTTGACATCAGAAACCTGGTACAAAGATGCAATCCATCTTTTGTGTGTTTCTTATTAATAAGATGAGGAAAGAGCTTCTCACGACGCAAAGGGCGGCAGAGGGGCACTATAGTGGTAGAAATACCGCTTTGTATTTCTAACACTACAGTGTTCTTTTAACCCCTTAAGGACCAAACTCCTGGAATAAAAGGGAATCATGACATGTCACACATGTCATGTGTCCTTAAGGGGTTAAAGTGACACTAAAGGCACCCTGACCCCTTTTAACCCTGCAATGTAAAACAGTGCCATTTTCCAGACAGCCACGAGAGATGCTTCCACTTCAATACGTAAGTTAGACTTGGTCATTCAATCAATGCTTCTCATAGAAAGCATTTTGATTGGCGCAGGGCATTGATTTGCTGAGCATATTCACACTAGCTATGCTTCCCCAAAGGGGAATTGGTTCAAATCCTCAAGATTGATTGATTGATTGATTATAGTGATGCAGGAACAATGGCAGAGAGGATGTCTAACAGAATGCTGACAGCTCCTTTCTGTTCTCTCTATGAGAGGGACTTGACAGGAAGCAGAAGGGAAGTGACATCATATGGAACATGTCCCCTAACAGCCTCTCATTGCAAATCTCTTACTGAAAGAGCAGAGATAGCACATCTTTATGATACATTCTCTGCCACTGATCACTATAATAAGAGAGATTAAGATATGTAATTTGCAAGCAACCTGTAAGTTCAACCAGCCAAAAGTCCTAAACACCCCTGTCACTGGTTGCACGGTCTCTAAGTGTCCATTGGTCACCACTTTTCTAATGCGCCCCTGGTCTTGGATTCAGCTACAGCATACAGTGATTATAGCCCTCTGGAACCTTGTAAAAATTCCCCAATATAGTGACCAAGACCAGTCATATTGGGTAAATCAAGAGGACCGTTTATTTCCAGGAAAACCACATGCATTTATCCCCCTTTACACAACAGAGGGTCTTCAGCCTGAACACTGCAAACCGCTCCCTGGTGTCTTGGTGCCTGGGACATAATTAGGTTAAGACTTGATAACTTCATTTCCTTCTGGACACCAAGACACATTGCACAATACCATTTACACAATATAATAATTAACTCAATAGCTTTCCTCCAGTTCAACATTTTACAGAATAACTTGACAATTGCACAATGTATCCCCACATCGTATATATCATTTTAAAGTCTGTGACCAGACCCATAGTCTGTGGGCAGAAGGCTAGCTGTTATGCCTCTCCAGCAGGCTGTGGCAAGGAAGCTTCCATGATAAACCTTTTTACCCTATTCCTAAGTTTAACCTTTCTCAAGCCCTACGCATAAAACACCCCCATCTTCCATAGTCCTAAATTTAAACCCTCCAAATCATAAACTACTTAAATATCCCCTTTGCATTAATCCTAAATTTAAATTCTCTCAAAGCTTCGGTTCCCTAAATGTAAACTTTAACTCTTGGTTTAACCCCTCTTAAATTCTAACTTCCTCAAATCTTAGCACCGCCCTACTCCAAAATGTAACCCTCTATACCCCTAAATCCCATAATCCTAAATAATTTCTTTGCCTAACCTGTCTCAAGCTGTGAATCCTCTAACACTAAGACCTGGGAACTAGGGATATGAGTTCTAAAATCTGTGTGAATGGAATATGCAAGATATGTGCAAGGTTCGACAATGACATCACCAAAGTGAAAAAGATTTGAGCTTGTAGCATACTGCCACAGACCATATTTTAAAATTATGACTATGAACGTGTTATCAGATTTAAGTTACTTGTAAAATGTTTGTTTTTAACATTGCTTGGCTAAATTCAAGAGTGGCTACATGCAAGCATACATTCTGCTTAGTAATATTTGTTAGATTATGTTATCATGGAATTGTATCAATTCTAAATAATAAGTGCTTTTATTTAGAGCCTGTCCTGACTCTCCCTTGGAGTTCACAATTGTATTTTGCAATAAACCACTGAAATGGATGTTTTCTCTTGACTCAGAGTAGAAGAAAAAAAATTACACATACACCAACTAATATAATGCTAACTTTAACCACTATCTAATCCTTAACCCCGAACTCTAAATACACCCTTTATCCTAATCATTCTCTAACCCTAACCCACCAAATCCTTAAATCCTATCCAAATCCATAAATAATCCTAAACACTCCTTAAACAACTTCTTTACAGTAACCATAACCCCCTAATCCTAAACTCACTGACACTAAGCAAACTTGCTCAATTCTAAACTCAGTCCTCTTTATCATTCCCTAAACACTACCTTAAATGTCACTTAGTGCACATTCCTAGAATGCATGCCTTTAAAACACTACATGCAAACCTCTACACACTGTATTCTTATAATGAATCAAGAGTGGTATGTACGTAGCAACATCTATACACTATTCTCACAGATCCAAACATGTTTTTACACACGGGTGGATTGGTAAGGTCAAAAAACACTCAAAAATTATTTGGTGACACCTTCCAAAAAGAATCTCACCCTTGACCCCTTTCCCAAAACCCACCTCTGCCCCTCACAATTTGACACGTTAACACGCTAACTCTTGACACACATATTGTTACACATACAGATACATACACAAATGTACAAACAGACACAGACATGCACAAACACATACAAGCACAGATACACATTCAGACATACACAGGCACAAACAGATATTCACTGACAACTACAGACAGGGACACTGTCACTGCGCCTGCCTGATCAGTTCCTGTCAGAGAGGGGACTCAGACCCGGCGGGCGCACCTCATTGCGGCAGCTTCCCATATAGAAATGGGAACGATGCTGGTTCATTCCTACCTGAATCCTGCAGTGCACGGTGGCCCCACCCTAAGCACAATCTGACGGGCATGCAGATCCTTCCTTCACACAGCAGTCGGGTCTGCAATCATTAGAGACAGCCGCTGCAAGTCAGAGCCTTTTAAAGCTCCCTATTAACACTTCAGTCCCTGACTTTTGGGAATGTGCATGTGACATCACATGCACACGTTCCAATGTCACATGCTCCTGAACAACCAATCGTAGGTAATCTTAGGCTTTTTAAGCCTTTTTTGAACATTTCTCAGTGTTGTGCCGTAGTTTCCATTGTGGTTATCCAAGAGTGCGTTTATGATATTGTTTTTTGTGTCCCTTGACCGTTGGCTTGTTAATTGATTATTCTGGCTTCTTTATTCCATGACCTTTGCCTTGCCTACCGTTTACATACACTCTGTATTCCTGTTCTCGGCCATTCCTGCAAGTTCTGCATATTGGGCATCTATTGTATCCTGACACACAGACAAAGATGGGTGCACACAGACACAGGCAGACAGAGATAGACAGACACTCACACTTGCACAGGCAGACACAGACTAGCACACACAGAGAGGCATAGATACAGCTAGGTATATACAGGCACAGACAAACACTAACACATACACAGACATACGTGCATACCATAAAAACTATAATATCATTCAATGAAATGTATTGCAAATGGAAAGTAGCAGGTTAAAACTATATACTGCCTACCATTCACTCTTACTTTAAACCCTGTCTTCAATGATTTTAATCTCCTGGTTAAGAGGAAGTAGAATCCCCTGAATCATGTCTACATTTCGCTATAAGGAATGCTTGCATATAATCAGAACATTTAATGCTACTGAACCGCGAAGGGTTATGCCTGATCATACCTGCTTGTGTATGCATTTGCCAAATGGATGTGTTTCCATGTGACTGATTATCTTCAATAAAAAGAAAAAAAAAAAAGTATACTATCTCCTTCCCAGTTATTTGTGGTTGTCGTAATGCAGGGGGTGGGAAGAAAGCAGGCAGGCAGCCAGTTAGTGTTACAGTAGCCGCAAGCCTCCTGAAGGGAGAACAGGTAGCATTCCACTGGCCCTGCTATTTGTTATGAAGCTCATTTGTCCCCTCCAACCGTCTGCTCTGTGCTCTTATTGCCTAATCTCCTCAGTCAGTTTCAGCAGGGAGTAAAAACAGTCCTAGATATTGTCATATGATGTGCATTATATTTACTAGATTTCTTTTACTGCACTGCTTACAATCCCGGACAGCTTCCATCTGAATATATCAAGCAGGGAATACTCAGACAGGCAAAATAATTTGGGGCCAAAGGCTCCCACATTAGGAGATAAAGGCCCCCTCCATCCCATTCAGCGACGTGCCAGGTAACCCATTACAAGCACATAGAATGAGGTTATTGGTTTGACTTGTAATTGGTTTGACTTGCTTAAATAAGAGGGAAAAAAAATGTGCACGATGTTCAACTGTTATTGCCTTATATGGCTGTATTACAAAGTGTGTTGTTTATTAGAATGTAGAATGCTTACAAATAGGGAAAACATTATCATAAATGTCTAGATTTTACTACACGCAAGCAGTTCACCATCTTGTCCTCAAAGAACCCAACTATACCCAAAGCCAAATCTCAAGATCCCTGTCTCCCTCTAACGATGAATTTCCCCCCCATGAATCAAGCTTTAGTGAAAAGACATTTTACAGTTTCTGCTAGACATGTACATTCAGGCTTTGGCTGAATTGAGAGTTGGCCAAATTGAGACAGATTAGCTGTTCGGCAGAAATATATAAATGTGAAGTGCCATGACGATGTATAGTTGACTAGTCGATGTGAGAAGATTTTCAGATGCTTTCGGGATTCGGGGTTGTGCCATTGGCACAAAAGAAGTAGGATGAAATGGATGGCAAACTGATTTTTATTCTTTATGGGAATAAAAAAATAAGCAGCTAATTAGCTATGATTGACAAGAGGTCTGCCAAATGATGTGGGCTGCATTTCCTGTAGAATCAAGAGTTGGGAAAAAAGATGATTGGTGGTTAAGGAACAGCCACTAAATATTGATTGTATTTACAGATTAAGCTAGAAGTGACTATTAGAGGGAAAAAAGGAGAAACAGTAAAAAAATAAAAAATCTATGCTTCCGAGGAGTGTCTTAAGCATTTTGACTATTGTTGTAGACAGACCATCCTTACTGTACCTGTGTGGGATTGGGAGATAGCTTGTGCCATGGATCCTAGTGTGAATGCTGTACATACCTAGCTACTGCAAGGGCCAATTACAACAACTTTGAGTGGGATAAAACATGTGTAATTCATTCTAATGTGAGACTTGTTAGGTCACCACTGTGCCTCGTACCTGCCAGTAATAATGAAAAAGAAGATTCAGCGCACTCCCTTATCTACTAAACATCAACTTCGGTGCTGACAGATTTTGTGAGTTTTTTTCAAAACACCTAATCTAGGCAACAAAATAATGGGGGTTTAGTTACATTATATGATCATACATTGCATAAGCTTGCCACAACGTCAATGTACCCCATCTTTGAGAGGTCCTACACTAACAGGCTAATGTCTGCTCTTATGAGATTAATCCACTTACTTGGGGAACAAATTCCATCTGGGGCTCTCTGCAGTACAAGGCTAAATAGGGTCCTGGGATGAGTCACCTGTGACAGGGAGGGGTGCAAAACCAAGAGGTTGGCTGCCAGTGGCACAGTGCTGTTTACAAAAACTTTGATTTGGAGATAGATATATCCAGTTTAATGATATGTTAACGGATAATAGACTGGTGGTTAGGTTACAGCTGTGCCTGACCCCTGCCACATAGAGTAGTTTTATTTTGGAGATAGATATAACCTGTTTAATTGTAGTTTAATGTATTTATAAGTGTGAGACTGGTGGTTAGGTTACTGATGTGTCACTGCCTAGCCACCTACACCAGTTTTCACTGATTTCAAATTTGACAGGTCTTTTTTTTGGGGACTTTTTTTAAATTCAAATGTAATTTTTTTGTCATGGGCAAATTCAAGGGAAGGATACAGAAAAAAGAAAAGGAGTGACAGGTGAGATGAAAGACATGAAGATCTTTCACAACATCATACAGGTGTAGTGAAAGTTATTATATTATTTCTTGTTCACATGTGGTAATGAATTGTATTTCTGATACACACCATCTTCTTTTTTTTGTATCCTCAGCAACCTCTGAAAGATATAGCCAATCTTTACCAGTTGTCTTCCAATTAATATATTCTAACAATTGATAGCATCACTCTGTATTTATAAAGTAATCTCCTGAATGAAACATTTTTAAGAAAGGGTATAATTCCATAAATTAAGCAATCTATGGTCGGCATGATGTGTGCTATCCTACCTATGTATATACATGACCATAAAATGGAAATTATACAAGTGACACCTATCGACAGGTGGTTATACCCTTCAATACTCGTAGGTGTAGAGTTTACTGTACATATGTGAGTTATTTTGTTGTGACTTTCTGTTTTTAGTTACAAGGGCAATAGGGGGATGGGTAACAGGGGGATATGGTGTCAGGATTATAGTTAATCCAGCACGCAGAATAGTATCACACCTAGGACTAAGGATAACGTCTAACCAGACCTTAGAATGGCCGGACTTAATGTACCGCAGAATAGTCAAAATGCTTGCTGAGGTCAGGGACACAGAATGAGACACAACGATGAGGAAAGTCAGAAGTCAAGGATACCAGAAATCAGGGAAGTCAAAACTAAGCCAAAGTCAAAATACCAGAAAAACGCAATCAGGAACACACTCTCAAATAACCAGCTAGTGGAAACCAAAACAGGGCACTGACAAAAATTTAATTTGGGTTTAAATAACCCTCCTTAGGCTGTAATTGGCTGTTTCTGACCTCTATAACGTGACGCCGCACGCACGTCGGCACCATCTTTGATGTGGGCGAAGGTAGGTTTCTTATGAAAACCCGATCCGCAGTGGCCAGAATTCCTAAGAACGTCACACCCACTGTGGACAGGAACGGAGGGAGACCGGGTAGCTGCCTGCCGAGCCCAAGGTAAGTTGGAAACATCTCTGATGGCATGGCTGCTTAGTTTGAGTTCAGCCACACCGGCAGAGATGCCGGGAGCCATGGCATATGGTACCTAAGTATGTCCTATCAATGACTTAACCCTGTCACTGTAGTGTCTGCTAAAGGCACCTTATGTCTCTAATTTTAGTTCTTATTGGGTCACCTGTAGTATCTTTCCAACCCAGGAGCAGAGAGGGACTTATGGTGGGTGGAAAAAGTTAATTACCCACTCTTTCCATGTCTCTGTAAAGGCCAAACCTTGTGTTGGTCCCTCAAGAGACATATGTTTGTAGATGCAATATTGACTGACTTTTTCTAACAACTAAAAAAAAGCTCAACAGAGTCTAATAGTTCCTTGGAAACTCTAAAAAACAGGTAAAGCAGATGTAGTCTTTGTGTTGATGAAATTGGTGACAATATTGTTCATTCTCCCATCACTGTATACATTTCTTTAAGTTTGCCCCAGTAGGAAATCAACTCTGAGCTGGAGGAATTACATGAGGAGAGTATGGAGAGGGTCAAAAATAGTCCACTGTTTTCTTCAGTTAGTGTGCATTGTTTCCATGCATCATCTCTGCCTTGGCTAAGTCCATCTCTATCTGCTTTTGAATCACCTCATCCAGGAGGCATTTGTAAGAGCATCTTCTACACATTAGTCAACCAAGTTCTAATGTAAAGTGTAGTTTTCTACAGACTCAATAAGGGTTGAGCCTTATCTATTGGACCAAGGCAAAGTTTGGGATCATGTAGATTACTCCAACATTGGTACTGTGCATAGTGATGGGTAATTTCACTAGTGCCAAGAAGAATCTGCTTTGTTAAATTAAATTACTCCTACTGCTGCTCCTTCTTTTTTAAAATGCTTTTCATTCTGGTGGTTTTTCCCTACCTGGCTAAACCTTGCAGTGTGGCTATGCCTGATAGTTCAACTGACAGTTAGGAGAAGCTGTTAGGCTCTGATTCTATACTGAATAATGGTCAGGAAAAAGTGAGAGAGCATAGGCAATTGATGGCCCACTCAACCCTTACACCATGAGAAGAACAAGTCTTTCCCACACATCCAATCTGTAAAGTCATTGACCTTCCTTCAGCGCCCTATAATCTGCTTTTACCAAATGCATTTTCAAAATGTTACATGCTGGGCAAAACCACTACAATGCAAGCCATTTGGAAAAGGGGGAACAACAGCTGGACTCATTTAATTTTAAGAAAATGTATTTATTTTTTAAATGAAAGAAAATTGCATTGAGTAATTGATAACCCACTCACCCATTTCACTCTTTCATTTTTTAAGCAAACAAAAAAACTTATTTTAAATTAATGGATTGTAATTTAATGTAATTCAATGTAATGATGACCAATTAACATCTCAGAAATGGCATAGCAAAAATGGCTGATATTGCTGAGACCGTAGGCTCGACAATATTCTAGCACACTAATAGGCACTATCACATGAACTGGCGTGAGAGGTCCCAAACAAAATGTCAATTCGGTTAAAATTATGCAGCTGAACGAACATTTCCGCTGAGCAAAAGTCTATTTTCTTCTCGACATTGTGAATTATTATATCAAAGCTCCCAAATCTCCATGTAGGGTTATTCATTCACCAAGCTACATGTATATTTTCAATTGGCAAATGTTAAAATCCTATCTGTCATTTCCCTGGATTTAAGAACAATTTGATCAAATCCGTCTGCAACTACCCATTCCCTGTTTACAATGTTACACAATCTTGTTCCAGCCATAGATAAAGAAATTTTCTTTCCAATTCCATCCACAAGGTCAACAAAATATATTACATAGAAAACAGGTTGCCACATCATTTCATGTTACAAGTGCCTTGTCCTTTATAGTCATTTATCCTCGTACCAGTCTGAAGTTTGTCTATAAAACAGTATTTTCTATCTTATAAACTACATAGTAAATTTTGCCCTATAAAAGCTAAAAGCTGCTTCTATTGAAAATGCCAGTGATCTTGTTGATAGAGAGTAAAAAAAATATTGAGAACTAAAGCTTTGCAAGGCATGGAATACAGATATCAATACTAAAGACAACTGTGCAACACATACTTTTCCCAGAGAAGATAAGATTCCAAAGGACTCTAGGCATGTTACCAGATGGCCCCCTTCTCTTCATTCTTCACATAGGGATGGCAAATGGGGCAGGCAAATGTATGGTCCCAGAGCTCCTGTCAGAACGCTGGACTATAGATGGTGGCCTAAGGTCCAACATTTCCATTCACTAAAAGTCTAAAAAAATATCTTACAGACCATCTAAGTCTAGGGATACCATTTCCACCAGGTTTGCCTGAACACACATCACTGGTACATATTGATGGGCAGTACAAGAATACAGTTGTCCTGCAATATTTTGAATTAAAATGTTGATGGTTGAAAATAAAGTGTCATGTTCTTCCTGAGCAGGTCAGAGAGGAGACAACTTCCAGGGTTATTGGTTGAAACTGTCTTTTTTAGACATACCAATTTACTTGAAAGTAAGAATTAAGGCAATATGCCACAAAAAGGATACTTTGAGAGTTACAACAGAATAAAGGCAATATGCCCCAAACAGGATATCTTGAAGCAAATGAATAAAGTATTTTATATACAAGTAGGTTTGAAGTTCTTTCCAAGTATATGAGTAGTTTGTGGAATGTCACACTGCAGCCAGGTTCAGGATGATACAGGGTTGAAATGGTTAAAGCTGGTAAGTACTTTCAGTATAATATAATACAGGTAGCTTACAGGATTATGCAGAGTTGCAGCAGTTGAGACAGGTAAGTAGACTCCAGTATAATGAAATACAGGTTGCTTACTAGATCATGCAGTGTTGCAGCAGTTGAGACAGGTAAGTAGATTCCAGTATAATATGGTACAGGTTGCTTACAGGATTATGCAGAGATGCAGTAGTTGAAGATAAGAATTTCAGGAGGATTCCGGCGACGGGACACACAGAGTCTCCATAGAGGATCAGGGTGTTTTCAGGAGCCAGTATACAGGATATTTATGTCAGAACACTGACTTCAATGTAAAGGCCATGTGAAGAGTTAGGTGTGGCCTTTTATAGCAGACTTGGAAGATCATATGAGGCAGGTGAGAGTAACTGAGGATTGACTAGTGGTTAGGGAGGCCACTAGAGGCGAGAAACAGGTATTGCAGCAATAAAACAAAACAATACCTTTCATACTCACCGTAATTTTCTTTTCCTGATCATTACACATGGCAGCATTATGTTCCCACCCAATTACCAGGAGAGTTGTGAACCTAGTTACAAAGTAGTAGTCTGGCCCGATCTTCCTATTATAATAATTGGCTGGAGAAACAGCTGTCTGATGTATATTTAAACCAACAAAAATACTAATATCCTGCTGGACCCTTCACCAACTGTGGATATGCCTAGCAATGCCTATGACATGTTGACATTTGGTATAGTTGTATGATATGTATGGAAACCACAGTGAAAAACAGAGCAGTGTAAAAATGACCACTGTTAGCTGGATCTATCAGTGAACAAAACCCTTCCACATAGTTGCAAATATAAAAATGCTCTTGGGATCTCCCAAAATCCATTGTTACCAGATGTATGACTATCATTAGATTTACAGGCCATTTGATAGCTTTAGAAATAATAATAAAAAAAGGAATTTAGCTCCCTGAATCATGACTACAGAAAATGTGAGATCACAAACTGGTTAATACATTAAATTCAGATATACAAATTAATGTACAAGGCAGTTATTTTAAATAAAAGCTTTTCCATTAATAACACATCTTTGCATCTGGTAACAATATGTTACAAGGAACACTGTGGATAAATCTTAAGAAATGAAATAAAAGTGTTGGATAGTGAATTTCCCTATTAGTTATAGCGTGGTTTAGACCTTTGCTAATGGATTTAGCACTATTTGCTCTCATTTCCTGATGTCTCCTCCAATCTTGACATGATATATCACAGAAGAAACAGACCAATTTCCTCAAAAACTCTCCTTAGCTTCGTTCTCTAAACAAGGCAATATGTTCGTTTTCTCTTTGAAATAAAACCTATTATGATGACTGTAGAGTTCAGATTTAAGGACATGAGCGTGTTTTAGGTAATTTTTCCAGAGTCCCTTGGGTGCCACAATGTATACGACTGTGATAATAATGTAATTTGAATAAAAATGATGATATGTTTGTTAAAACATTTACCGAGAAGTTATTGCAAAAAAATGGTTTAGTTTACCATTCAAATGTATAAATGGCTATATTTTATATGTACATGACAGCAGTGGGATATTTTGTGTAACCAGATGCCCTGGGCAGGGAATAGCTAAATTAAGTATTGAAGGATCTTGATTGACCTAGTTAAGATGTACATTGACCACCTCTGTGTGAATGTTCTCTCATTTGCCAATAATTCACTCTCCAAATCCCCTTTGAGAAAGTACAATTGGTGGATGTATTCTTCAGGTTTTATAGAATTATGGATCAGTAATATTATGTTACAGAATACGTTGTCATTTTTCAAAGTTTTTAGGTAGCATGATACAAGAAAATACATAACAAGAAATCACAGGTCAAGAAATAATAATGAAAAAAACAAAGAAGAAACCACTGAATATGTGATGATTTTACATTGAAGGCTACATTTTGCCGTTGCACATATTCCATTAATACCATCAATACCATCAATATCTTCTGAGAAGAGCACATGTTTGCAGAGTGAACTAATAACCTACTATTGGTGTATACCATACAATATCGAAATTCAATTAATAATCTCAAACAAGAAGTGTGCTACATATAAGGAATTTCACCAATATGGAGACTGTAAAACCTTAAAATAGCAACAACAAAAAAAGTAACTGTGACAAGACCAATCTCGCCACTGTGCATTGGAGGAGCCTGGTTGCCCGCCTGCTGCCTTTAGACTATGGCCCCATGTTGAAAGACTTGATTTTCCCCTGCAAAGACACTAAAGCCGGGTCATTCGGTGCTTGCCCTGTTTGAGCGGTGATACCCCAGATAGCTATGCCATGGAGCCCATTCGTATAATGAAAGACTATGGGAAAGACTTTGGCTCCATGGCAATTAAACTGTATGTGTGTGATCTGAGCACCATTCAGTAATAATGTGCGCTCAGATCTGAGCTATCTGGGGATATGTTGAATGTACCTGTTTTATGCAATGACTGCACAGTTATATATTTTTATGTATTTTATTGTCTTTTGCTGTCATGTGTTCAATTGAGTTTTGCCTCTGTCCTTGGAGATAATTGGATTACTTCCCAATTATCTCCAGGATAGAAGACTCTGTGGAACTGGTTTTGGGCAGAAAAGCCATGCTTCATTTGGTCACAAAGGACTACGATCTATCTTTTGAACCACTGGACCAATTTGTATGATTTTGACGTATGTTTGTATTTGGAGTATGCTGATTCACATTTTATGTGAATGTGATGCATACTTTTAAAGTTATGAATAATGTGGAAAAACTGTATTTCTCTGCCTGTGATAATTACATTACTCATTGTAATTGTATCACAGGCAGAGGGGAGGATTTTGTGTGGGAGTGTCTGAGTTTATTGTACCTGTTTATTGGTTGTTTTCCAAAACCCTGTGGCTGGTAATAATGTGTATATAAGAACAATAAACCAACAGCTCTGGCTGTTCCTGCTTGACCCTCAAAACGGAGCATTGTCTCGTTCTTGGGGGGATTTATTGTATGCTGTTCCAATTCGACTGCTAGGAGTGTAAACCTATTTGTATGTTTTTTCCTATTCGGCTGTTTACAGCATTCGTATGTTTGAGAGCATTCGGATGCTTCTCCGGTTCGGTGGATTGGTGTCTACAGTAGCTGCCTGTATATCTGGAAGGGAATATCTCCTAAATGGCTGTTAACCCCTTTTATGCCTGGGGGTGCCGTTACAGTAACACCGTCAGTTGGAACACAATTAACAAAACTAACCCTTAGGAATAGTGGACTCGTGCTACCAGGTGTGAATTCCATTTGGGGGAAAAAGAAAAGGAAGACTCTATAGAGAACAGGGAGAACAGGAGAAATGGAGAGAAGGCAGTCCACAAGAGAGCAAAGGTAGAAGGTTAAGATAAATAAACAACAGAGATGACTTAAAGAACTATGTGGGAATCGACCAGCCATGGGTCCCATATGTTGCCATTTACCAACTGTGGCTTTCTATTTTTCAGAAGATAAATAGAATAAAAGTCTAATCTCCAATTGACTTTTCCAGCTAATAATGTTAAGATTTATCAAAGACGTTCCAGCATATATAACAGATTATCTGCACTGTGAGAGGATAGAGACATAGAGTAGTCCATAACATGTTGCCAGTACATTCTTAATGCAATTTGTTAAAGATCTATATAGCTTCCTTTTTTCCTGTTGGTTACAGTTGCTCTTGAGGAACTGGAGTAAAAATCTACCTTAGGCCTGGGCAGATGTGATAATGTGACAAAAAAAAAAAAAAAATCTGCACCATTGGCAATGCAGGTCTATAAATCTTGCTTTATCTCGGAGAATGCTCTGTTACAGAAATGGAGCCGAAATATGACATCACATTCTGGTGCCTTATGTCAAATACAGCAGGGAAACAAATAAGAACATAAGAGAGATCTCTTATACTAGGAGTTTGTATATGTTTCTCTACTCATGCTTGACTACCAGAAATATGACCTTCGTTCTTGGGTCTTAGCCCCTCTACCAACCCACAAAAGAAAAGTAAACAGTATGGCTGGGATATGTAGCTATGGGATGTCATGGTTTCCTGCTCAGGACAGATGAGATATAAACTGATTTGTTAAGCCATTGGAGTTTATTCTACAGGACCTCTCAGAGATAGCATCTTGCAATTAATCTTACTCAACAACGCAGTAATGTAAAGACCTCTACCCCAGAGCATCTTGGGAAATGTAGTCTAAACTAGTACATACTGACTATTGCCCCTCAATTTATTTTTATGCTCCTTTGCTGATGGTACATATGACGTCTAATAATATCTTTCCATTTATATTCTAACATATTTTTCCCTGTGTTTTTCACAATTTGCGAGAGTGAGAGACCCTGGCATGGATTGAATTCACTGTGTCTCGTGACATTTAATATTTAGCTATTTTGAAATTTAATTATATTTTACTAAATACTAACAAATGAGAGACATCAGAACAAATTATGCGGTCAAGAGGAAAAACAGCAACTTTAAACAATTTGTTTTGAAATTTCCGCAGTACGAAAGGTACTTTAAAGGATAACAAAACATTGAGGAATTTGTGCTTGTCACCCCCAATTACAGAAGATGGTCTCCCACTTCAATACTTCGTTTCAGACATATTGCACTAGACAATGCACCTCTAGCTCAGCTACAAAAATAAGCACAGAATTTTGGCATGTGTCACTTAACGACACACTAACGTTTATTACACATGTTGATATAAACCCTGAGTTTTCAGCTTTCATTTTGATCAAATACGTAACCTAAGAAGAATCAGATAAGGCTGTTTAAGTTGTTCTTGAATTCCTGCCTAAGTCTGATTTCATAGTTTATGCGAGATAACCAGATTAGAGAGACATTTCCCTGCTCTGCTAATCTTAGGCACATCTGAAACATCAAACCCATTCAGAAAACATTTGAAAAATACTTAAATTACATTAAGCCGGGGCTCTTTTCTGTCCTGTAGCACTGCCTCATAAAAGAATGCACGTTAATAGAACCTGTTCATAAGCATTTTGTGTCGCTGGTTACTCTGAGCATTACCTGATCAGATCCAATCTTACAGTCTGAGAATATCACACACTCCCGAGGACGGAGGCTGGAACTAGGGAACAACAAGGTAGCAAACATTTATCTCTGTGACACATCATCAGCAGGGAAATATGTGAATGTACAGGTTTATATTCCTTTTCACTGGTTGTGTAGTGTATCTAATGTGTAGTCATGAACAAAATGATTCAGTCCCTGTGGTTGTATATTTATTTATATACACAATTAAAGCACTAAGATTAAGAGAGGCAATGGAGAGAAGAAATATCATAAATATATAAGTATGTGAAAAATAAAAAAAAATGGTAAAATGTTATAATAGTGTTTACAAGCCATCATACACTTGCAGGCATGTCTCTATTTCTATCCATCTATCCATATGTCAGTATGTCTGGCAATTTGTCCACCTGTTGATCACTCTAACAGTCTGTCTGTCTATCAATATGTCTGTCTATATGTCTGTCTGTTGCTATTTTTGTCGATGTGTCCATCTGTCCTTCTCCCTGTATATCTGTCTATCTTTCTTCCTACTCACACAACATTTCCACACAAACCGTCATGCCACTGTAATTTAAATAGCAAATCCTGCACACATGGTCAAGAACTGTTGTTCGACCCAACATTAGAATGTGGAAGTCATGTGATTTAAGTGATAATGGCCATGGCGGTTCCAGCATCTGTAAAAAATCTCTTGTGAGTCTTGTGAGGTTTTGAAGCCCTGCAGTCTCTGTACTTTAAAGCGAATATCAATAAATAAATAAAAAATAAAAAAATAAGGGTTTCTGTTCTGTAAAAGACAAAAAAAATATTTTTTAAAGAGACAGCTCATAAAACCACAAAGTAAAGATAAAATCAATACAAAATAACAGGGCGCCACAATCACTAATATATTTACCAGCTTTGTCTCAAAGTAGAAATGAAACGAACAAACAAACAAAAAAAAAATAGTTAAAGCATATAGAATTTATTGAAATTAGCAATTAAAAATATATAGATGGATATTGACACAAAAGTGCAATCAATAATAAAAAGCCTGAATAGGCTATGAACCCTTCTGGCTAGTTGCTTACTTATCACAATATAAAGTGCAAATGTAAAAGTGCAAAAAAGCTTTTAAGTAAAGGGAAGTATTAGGTGCTACAAGTTATTACTAAAAAGCCACTGACATCAACTTTCCCTTCACAACATACAGTACATAATTCACAAAGAGACAGCTCATACAGAATAGTCAACAGTTCATCTGTACCATGCAAGGTTACTGGCTGAATAGAGTGGCTTTCTTTCCCGATTCAGACAAAAGTACCATGTTGGTATTTATTCAGTGTATTGCCGGCCTCTAAGTGGATATTTCCTCTTGATTTTATTTGCTTTGTAGCTGTTTCTATACATGTGGCATATTATCATTGTCTATTATATCAGATGATTGAAAGGCCACAAAAAATATATTTTTTTAGATTGTTACATCAGCTTAGTGCAGAAGGACATATGTGATTGTGTCATGCAGAAAACCTCGAAGCAGATGGGCTACTGCAGCAGAAGACCACCAGGTTGTATTGCTGTCAGCTAAGATGAATGAGTTACCCTTGGAAGCACTCATATAGATGAAAAGGAATCCAAAAGTAACTACTTACAATGTAACTATAACCATGCAGTAAACATAATGTTAAATAGGGCAAAATATCTGTCGCTCCTCTGTAGGTATCTGCAAATCTCATTTCTACCACTAGGGTAACTCGGAGGAAAATACATTTTTTACATTATTTCACTTCCTCATGATACAGATTGTTCTTAAGAAAGAAAACAATAATTTATTAATTAATATATTCGTGTAGCAAATTTTTTCATAATTTTCCAAAACATATTCCGATATAACATGGCATCATGTACAGGTAAGGAAGGCGAAACAATATGAATTGTTTATAATAATAATAAAGCATTGGGGGATAGTATTTCACTTTGTTCCCTTTAATGAAATAAAAAAAAATGTTTTTTGACTTGTTATGTATATACCAGATCAATCATAAAATCAATGGGTTCATGATAAATTGTGTTAAATTTGGTGTGTGATTACGTGCTACAAAAATATATATTATATGTTGACGTTTTTGAATAATTTCAAAATAATTGTATTGGTTTTCAACTTTATACATTGTGGGGGGGTGGAGCGATGATGTACCATGCGCGCTACGCTCACAGTGTTAGGAGGATGCTGGAAGGAGGAAGGTGCCAGCAAGACTAAAGCGGGCACGATCTGAAGAAAAAAAAAAGCCAGAGCGGTAGTGCATTGCCCTTACTTGTCACATGATCACTTGGTAAGGAATGCATTCAGGCTTGACAAAGGGCACTATGGTGCCAAAACAATGCTGGACTGACCTGTTAGATGTCGGCATGAATTACATTTTCACAGAAAAAAATGGTATATGATTTTTTTTTTTTTATTATTATTATTATTATTTATTTGTATTTATTTTTTATTCACAAGTGGAAGGTCTAAAGAGTAGGAACCTATTTTCACCAACATCTGGAAATAAAAAGAATGCCCTCTACCATATATTAACTGCACAAATAAAGTGCTAACAAATAATATAAAACTCTTTAAAACTAACCTAAACAAACAAACTGGTATGAGTATGAGGACAAAGGTATGAGTGTAAAACATTTCTGTCAGGAAACACTGCAGGCCTCATATCTTTCTATAGATATTGTTAAAAATGTTTACTTAAAAAAAATGCATAGAAATGTATGGTAGAAATGAGAATCTATATAATATATATTTTTTATATAAACTACAGAGTATTCTCTCTCAAGATCTGCTGCCTAATCACTCTCCTCATTATTACAGTTTCCTTTACACAATGCTTTAACTGACTTGTAATGTTAGTTGCCTAATATATCCTCTAGGTGGTGCTGGTACCAGTTCAATTTCATAAAACTTTAATGCTCTAGGCAAATCCTGCCCAGAATGTTTAAGATAAACAGTTGTGGGGGTATTATTTTAATTCTCCATTCCAATTGTTTTTTCCGCATTAAGTATAGCTGATTTGTGCTCACATAATTTATCTTGCAAGGTGAGGAAACTGCCTCCACAAAGAACTGTGGAAATAATGATAGATATAACTACTTGAAAAATAAATACTATGAGCTAGTTTCCATACTTATTGTTAAAAAGCAGCCATTCACCATTGTAAATACCAATGGTCAGTAGATGAAGACGGCTCGAAATTATGAAACGTTCAGGTTTCTATGGTTACCACTTGTGTTTAACAAATACACGGTACTCATTTTCTCCAACTGATGTCAAACACTGCTTACCATTTATTTACCTTATTATAAACAGGACATACAGTGCATCATGGAAATTTTCCAATTCATTGCCATAGAAACTTCACCATGATATTATCAACAGTATACTCAAGACAAGCTCATTTACCTACATTTTTCACAGCAAGTTGCCCGTGGTGTTTCCATACACGCACTTCCCAGACTTTAAAGATATTTACTGAAAACTACATAAACCGTACGTGGAGCTAGGCTTTGGTTCTTAAATTGATTTAAATGTAGAATAAATGTATTTTTCAACGTAGGTTATATTGAGATCATATAGTCGCTGATCTGTCTTTTTCTCTGTATAGCTAGATGAGGAAGGCTTAAATTATATCGTCTAGAATGGAATGCAGGTGTTACTTAGTGTCCAGCAATCCTTATTGATCTCTATGGGAGATGTTAAAACTTTTGGCAGCCACTAATTACTAGTCATTAAAATTTAAAATGTGTCGCATTTAAACTTCAATAGTGACTGCTATTTTAGTGATTACTGATTTGTTGTAATGTGATTGCGAAAAGCATGGAAATTAATCCATTGTTTAATCTCAATCCTTTTACTACTCGGATCATGATTAATCTACTTTACATTATCATTAATGGCACATTGATTACAACCGCCATATTGGTAATTAACAATAGGAGTTGCAGAAATCCAAGCAGGAGTCAATTTTAAATCAATATTACTGCATATGTATCCTTGCATACAAATGTATTGCATAGATGTACGGGTAATTCTATCTGATATAGGGTATATAATTTAGATTATTCCTTTTAATTCTCCTTACAGAACATGTTACTGAGACTCCAATACATTCATCTTCTTCAGTATCTCCTCCTAGCCAGACTGAATAGTGAAATTGGACTTGAAGGACGCATATCATATGTTCCCCATAATCTCTTCCAGGGACTTTCTCCAATTTCCTTGGAATGGCAAACTGGAGTTTCACCTGTCTTACAATTAACTGAAATAAAATTGAGGCAGCGTTATGTGACCCACAAGGCCATAACCGTGCAAGATCATCAAGATCATGGACTATGAGCGTAATGCTTAGAAGACCGCACAATTGCGCAAAAAGGCAATCGCATCCAATTTCCAGAACCTCACAGTCCCTACAACAGATAGGAGAGGTGGGGAGGGAAAAGGACCACGAGCCACAGCAAATCAAACCTCAGCTAATGGGGGAAAGAGTGAGTAGAGAGAAAAGGTTGCAATCTTGAACACCAAGAATTGGGGAAGGGCACCTAAATGGAGAAGAAGGGGAGAAACAGTTCAGGAAATGAAACGAAGAACAGAGAAGGAAGCAATGATAAAATACAAGGAAATATATATCTATCAATTGAAAGCAAATTATGGGAAAAAAATACAGAATCAGAGGTATGTGGAATTTACTTACCGGAATTTCATGGTTGCATCAAAGAAAGAGGAAGTATCGGAGTGTGTCTTGGAATTTTAGAGGGATATAGAGATATACCGTATATACTCGAGTATAAGCCGAGTTTTTCAGCACATTTTTTGTGCTGAAAAACCCCAACTCGGCTTATACTCGAGTCACTGTCTGTATTATGGTAATTTACATTGCCATAATACAGACTGGGGGCTGGCAGCGAGCGCTTACCTCTCCTGCAGCTCCAGTCAGCTCCCTCCTCCTCCGCGCCGGTCCGTTCAGCACCTTGGTCAGCTCCCAGTGTAAGTCTTGCGAGAGCCGCGGGGTCATAGTGCGGTGGAGGAGGAGGGAGCTGACAGGAGCTGCAGGAGAGGTAAGTAACAGCTCTGCCAGTCCTCCTCCCCCCCACTGGACCACCAGGGAAGGAGAGCCCCCCTCCCTGCCATGTATCAAGCAGGGAGGGGGGACGAAAAAAATAAAAAAATAAAAATAATAATATAATAATATAACAAAAAGAATGTAAAATAATATTTTAAAAAAATAATAATACAAATGCCCACCCCCCACCAAGGCTCTGCAACACAAACACACACTGCATCACACACACACACACTGCACTCATACACACACTGCACTCATACACACACACTGCACTCATACACACACACTGCACTCATACACACACACTGCATTCATACACACACACTGCGCACTCATACACACACTGCGCACTCATACACACACACTGCACTCATACACACACACTGCATTCATTATATACACACACTGTAAATAAATATTAAATTAATATATTTTTTTTTTACCATCTAATTTTATTTAGAAATTTACCAGTAGTGGCTGCATTTCCCACCCTAGTCTTATACTTGAGTCAATACGTTTTCCCATTTTTTGGGGGTAAAATTAGGGGCCTCGGCTTATATTCGGGTCGGCTTATACTTGAGTATATACGGTAATTAAAGGGTGTGTTTTAATTTGTTTTCTGTATTACTTTGCTGCTCTAGGTGTAAAGAAAGAGTTATATGCATAATATGAGCATTATTACTATTATGAAATATACATGTTACATTCATATTCATATAGTCAATCTACGAGTTACAATATTACAAGTGCATTGGATTAAAACATTAAACTAATTAGTCTGGAATAATAGTATATGATCACACCAAATCTACTGCATTGTCTCCAAAGGACATTAGAAATAAATCCAAAGACATTTATTTTTCTCATACCATTTTAGTTATAGCTGAACCTACTGAACCTTATCGGATCAAGAGAAAATTGACATTTCATAATGAACTGCAAACTTATCAACAATTAAAGCTGCTTCTCGCTCGTAGCCCTTTGGGAAAGATACTAAACTGTAATGTCTAATGTCGAGAATGTGCTCCTGGAAGATTATCAGGCCGGTTCATGATATTCCCCAAGACAGGTGTTATATTTTTTTCTAAAAATATCAAGGTAATGGTTTAAACACTAAATTAAAATTACATAGAATGGCAAAACTGTGGATAAAATAGCCACATTGTGTCTTTGTCTTTCAGGTCTAGCCTCAATCAAATTTTTGGACAAGCATTTTAAATATATATTTTTTTAAATATTAAATTATCAAAAAATATAGCATATATAAAAATTATAGAATATATCAAATGTATATGCAAATTTTAAAAAATATCAAAACAGATTAAAATATAAGAATATTTTTCAGAATAGTAAAACATTTTGAAACATTATCCTAAAATATTAAATAATTTGAAACACTTATCCAAATATATTAAACTTGGGCCTTAATTTCGCAAAAATCCTGTATGTTTTTGTACTTCCGTATCAGTTTTTATTTCTTCCATGACAATTGTTCTTCCAGATCATGTGTTTTGAGTTTCTTGTCACCTTGAAACTGACACCATTATATTGGTGACACATTTAAAAAAGTACAGTACCTTTATGGCGCCATTCATAATGGGACACGTCATTACAGCATGGAGCACATTGTGTCCTTCAAACCTTAGAATATAGCACTGTAAACCCTAACCCCACTGGATGCTGGAATTTAGAAAGTCTGTACTTGGTGGAAGTCTAAAGTACATTTATAAACATTACATATTTCTCTGATGCTCTTTCTGTGCATTTGATTATTAAGAAACTCAGTAATTAATTCATACACACACACTGAACATTGCTGTGAGGTTTTTTTTTTTGTTTTGATGCTCTGTGGTACACTGAGATGTTCTACAAATTAGCTCTGAGATGCAGTAAGCTAGATAACCTAACACACAGAACCTAAATCCTATGAATACTCTTTTAATTACTGGGTCATCCTTTGTCCCATGATATAAAGGGTTAACTTGCTTGTTGTTGGACTGTGTGATGGTTCCTCACCGCAGCTATGGTCCACCCACAGTAACATCCTCACACTGTGGCTGCAGTGCTTCTCATAGAAAAGCATTGAAACCTGATAAGAAAAAATGCTGTTATGCGTGATGGTGGCCTAATTCACCACCACGATCTTCTGAGTCCTGAGTTAGCTGTACCGGCTACACCACTGATAGTTCTTCCCGTGGAGCTGTACATCATTTTGCACGCACTCTTTAATGCTTCTTTTCCTATCATTCAGTTTGACAAGCAGGATATCACCATGATTTGAAGCAGGGGAGAATCAACCATACGGTTTACGGGTTAGAAAGAAGCTCCAGAACCATGAAGCTGCTTGGTCCTATTAACCATCCTAAATTGACAACCTGCCTGGGGCCCAACGGGATCTTAATCCTTCCCTGATTTAAATGTCTAATTGTGGCATACCCTGTCTGCATCACACCAGCAGGTTAAATACCTGGACAGGATGTGTCTCCTTTCTTTTCCTGGCCAGAGTGGGCATTTCAGAAAGAATGGAATATGTGTACATATTATTTGTTGATAATTGTTCTTTATCATCCTGGAAAGTGTGAGTTTTGCTACTGTTAAGGGAAACTAATAGACCACATTAATCCTGGTGGGATTATTTGGACACATCCAGCAAGTTTAGTGTACCCATAATATTTCTGTTCATTTCTGTAATTAGTTTTTTCAGAACATTGTACAGAAGCTCAGATATTATGTGGAAAGGAATGAGACGGGTCAAAATAATTGATATCATTTGTTTTTTTTTAAATGTTCACACGATTGTGAGAGTTACAGCAAAACTGAATATTATTTGCTTATTAATTCAAGATGGAAAGTGATTTGTCTCCAAACTAGCTTTCTGTCTGTATTCCAACAGTAATCTAAATATTCTTAAAGTAAAACCAAAGCTGAAGTACATTTTCCTATGCAAACTGTGCTTATTGCATACATTGTTTGCATACAGATGTTAATAAATGTATCATAAAAGAACTTCATTCACTAAACAGCAAATTGTGAATTAAAATATAAATCTGCAAACTGTAAACAAAACTTAAATCATTAATGTTTCCAGATATTTTGTCCTATATTTTAAAATTCTATTTTCAGTTCAACATAATTCACTGTTTAGTTTTATATACATCTATCTCTCGGTCCATCCATCCATTATTATTTTATTATTTATGTAGTGCAAGGATATCCTGTATTTATATATATATATATATATATATATATATATATATGTGTGTTTGGGGCCATTTCAGTAATGGAATGAAATAGCGATTAAGTCTTCTACCTTAATAAGCAAAGTCGGTTGAGGTGTGCCGATACCGACCTGTGTGATAGGCCTGTAAATAAGTGGGCACTCACCTTTCACGTATAAAAAGAAAATAAAACATTCTTACCCTGGTGCTAACCGCATTGAGTACATATGCAAAAAATCACTAGAGTGCATTCCTACTTCCCTTTTTATTTATATTATTGTATTGGTGTTTCTAGAGGGCACACTGTTTAGTAGGTTTGCTGTTTCAGCAGTTTTTTTAGTGGTTGGGTATCTTTTTTGCCTGATTTTGGTGAATAAACTAATATTTTTTTATTGCATCTTAGCAAAAATATATATACACACTGTCCCGATCGACGTTTCGACCCCAAAGCAGGTCTTTCTCAAGATCACCAATTCAATAACCTAATGTATCAAATCAAATACTGTTATTTTTTTTCCATAGACCTTTGCGACACTAAGAGACTAGAAGATAACTTGAAATTCTTTTCTCTCCACTGAGGCTTACAAAAACAAACAGATTTTACAGATAACATATGTAGATGAATCTGACCGATAACTGCTTGTCCATCAATGAATAATAAAACCTTAGAATCAAGCCTTCAACCACCCATGGGTATATTTCTAACTTTGCCTTAAACCTAAAAGAAGAAATTCTACATGGAAATATAAACTTTCCATATTTGACAAGCTAACGAAATTGATTGCTGGTACCAGGAATGTGCATTTCTGGAAACCAAATATTATGTGAAATATATCATTTATCCATGTCCTTTAGCAAAGTGCCACCATTTCAGATTTTAACAAAATGTATCATGTATTTTGAATTCTCTCAGATCTATTTCCCTATAAAATTAGAGACAAATTTAGGGAATTATGGGGAAAAGTTAGTCTGGCACCATTCATATTGAATAAATTAGTAGAACAAAAGTCCAGGCATACAGGGTTACATCCTAATCAGGCTTTATTTTGGATCAAAGGTTTTACAAATGTTTATGGGTCAAATGATTGAGCCAAAATGTTGCAAAACCCTATGTTTCCAGACTCTTTTTGAATTAATTTATCTGCATGGAGATATGCACTTCCTGTCTGGTGGCACCATAGTGGAATTGTCTATACTAAAATATGTGTGTTATATCACCAAGAATCTGTATTGAATGAAAATAAAATGAATGATTCCTTCAAAAAAATAATTGAAACTCACTTCTTCAGAAAAGCTTATCAATTAAACTGTTAGCAGCTTTCCTTCCCCACACCCTAATTCCTCTTCTGCAATGGTCAACACTAACCCATTAAGCCATCAGTGTTTACATTTCTAACAGCCTAGTTTTCTACCCTACCCTTACCCTTTGTGTCACTATACCCTACTCCATCTAATCTCACTGAGCAATGCCCTCAACCTCTCTATTCCTTTGTGTCTAACTTGTCTGGTTAGAACTACGTGTCTGCTAGTCCACCCATTGTACAGCACTACGGAATTTGTTGGCACTTTATAAAAAACAAAATAATAATAATGTTAATTCCACGCTATTAATAAAGCTGAGAAAGGGGTTCTCGTCAAGATCATGGAGAGCCCCAGGTTTTGCCAAACCATGTCTTGTTGGTTTGCCAGTGACAAGAGAATCTAGACAACAGAACTACGACATCAAAATGATAGGGGTTAAAGGAACTCTCCAGGCACCATTACAACGTAATTGGATTTATGTTGTTATGGTTCCAGGAGTTGCATAGTGTTGGGTTACCTTTAGGGGTCAAATCATTCACAAACATCTTATCCTCAAAGTCCAGTATAAAGCCCTTGATTGCTCTGCTCCCTGTCCTTTTGCTTCTCAAAGTTTTGGAGGACTCAAAACATCTTGAGAAAAATCTATGTTCATCAGTCTGTTTTGTTAATGGGGAGCTACTGATTGGCCTAGAGCACCAGCTTACACCTTCAGCCAACCAGCATCACCCCATCCAAGGCTTCCGCTTTCGATATTTCTGAACAGCAGAATCATGAGCAGTGTAACCTCTAAAGGTAAGTGGACCTTGATTCTAACACACGTGTAATGGTGCAAAGAGTGTTCCTTTAAGTTGTTGAGAATACTGCTTTAATGTCCTCTTTCAAGTCTGATGTAGTTACGAAGACTTGATGATGATTATAAGCTCAAAGGAACACTCCAAAGTCCCATAACCACTACAATGCCTGACAGCCCTCAGATAAGATTTTAGATAAGAAGTTAAACATTCTTAAATGGTTTGACTCCTTACTATAGAGGAGGGGTCCAGGATAATACAGTGGCTATGGTGCTTGAAGTGTTTCTTTAAAAATCCTCCAATACAATATTTTATCTATCAGCATATTTAGATACATAATTTAAGTAGATCAATTTGTGATTTCATCTCTTTTAATTAATGAGTTTTTTTTTTAATTTCATAACTACTTGCAATCTTGTTTAAATTAACACCTGGAAGACTGAATTCTATCCCGACGGTATTACTTTGAATTTCTACAAACGACATTGGTGTTCTGAGCCATAATGTCTTGTCATGAACTAATGGAAGATATTCAGCAAAATATATGAAAAAATATTCAATAAATGAGAAAATACTTTGATCTTATACATAAAAGATCAGCAAAATAATGAATACAAATCATAATTCCTGCCTTCTTCTCTTAATTACTCACAGAAGAAAGATGACATACATTTTATAAGGCAAAATAAAACCAGAGGGAAGCATTTATCAAACTAGAATTTATTATAAAAAACAAAGCCTAACACAGTAAATTCCCTAGGATGGATTAGTAATAATCAAATAGCGACTAAAAATCAGATTTAGCCAGCAAAGTCTCTCTTTCCACATTTACAGTAGGAATCCACTTCAAAGCAACTTCAAAATTCACATTATCACCATACGTTAGCTACATGTCATCCTCGTAGGATAAACTCACTGAAAAGGATAAGTGAATAAATAATCTAAAACGAATATGTTTTTATTCAACACAATAGAGAAACCTTATTTCTAAGGAAACCAAGGGCAAGAGTCGTCTAGATTGCCGGAGCAGCAAGCGAAACCGACTGGTGGGAAATATTGGAAGGAAAAGAAGGGAGATGATGAAATGAGAGAAAAAAAAGGTGCAAACAAGTCAAAGTATTCTCAATATTCTCAGCAACATATGCCGAATGTACACAAAGATTGACAGGCAAGAGGTATAGGAAAGGGGACTTGTTTGGCCACGCAGACTCAGTAATAAGATATCATCAAGGATTGTGTAAAATAATTTGGGGAGTGTTGCAGTTCCACCATCATCAATCACTAAAAAGGCAACCAATGAGAATCAGGACCACGGACAATTTCTGAGCCTGGAGAAATGATCCGATTGCAATACTGATGTACCCCAATGTGAAGAACTCCTGAACAGGGCACTAGGGATTTTGGTCAACTCAGGTTCACCAGATATGGTAATATGAGGGTTAACAAACACGTATAGAAGATAGGAGAACTTGTAGGCTAACATTGAATAAAATAATCACTGCAGGTTAAAATGTCATAGCATAACCACCAACCCAACGTCCCTCAAAAACTTGGTATCGGTACATCTTCAGAAACAGAAGTTGACTTGGCCCACATACAACTACAGAAAAAAGTCAGCACAAATGTATGGGTCCATTAGAAAGAGACATGCATTTTATTTTAATAACAAAACTGCCTGGGCAGCAGTGCTGTGACATAAGAAAAAAAGGACAAATATAATAACAAAATATAAAGAACACAAATGCTCATACTGGTGCAAAAAGGTAATCCAAATTTGCTTTATGCAGTTTGTACTTTCAACAGTACATAATTATAGGCACCAGGCAGTTTTTTTTTTATAATTCTTTATTTTTGTTGTGCAGATGAACATAATATAACAACAGTCGCCACATCAGCGTATTTCAGGTGTCGTAAAAGTTAGACGGTGGCATGGTAATTTGCACAAGTTTTTTATGTTTAACATGTTTAACTAAACAGGAGGTTGGCAGAGTGGGATGAAATATAATAAAATAAAAGAAAGGTGTTAGTTGCTGAACATTGCTAGATCACCTATGTTAGAGAAGGTATAGTAGGAACACGTTCTGAAGCAGAGTAGTATCTATTTATAAACAGTATGGCTTAACATTGTTGAGGTATTTTCACGTTATGGCATGACATAAGTATAAAGTTGACCTTCAGACACAATTTTTAGGTGAATAATACATACTAAGTACAAGCTGGGTAACTACACCTGTCTTGGTGAGTTAAGTTAAGTCGATTAGTAGTAGTAGTTTGTGATTAATATGGAGTATCAACGCTTCATTGTCTAGACATTTAGATTGCTGTGATTCTGTTTAATTGTGCTAAAGTGAGGGGCATGCTTTTTGTGTAGTAACAATAGGTCTCATTAGCCATAACATGCAAAACATATATTGGTTCCAACATTAGTAATAACAATGACATGCTATTCCACTTCGCGTGGCTAGTCATAGAACAGCTATTAATGCCTCTTCATCAGGGGGGTGAGATGATAGCAGTTCAGAGGGTGGTACGTTACGGTTGGCAGGTAAGCAGGGAGAAGTGCTTGTGTCGAGTGGTAAGGTGGGAAAGTCCAGCTCTAACAATGTGTGCCTGACAGACCCAGAGCCATTGCCAGTGCTTAACCAATCCCTTCTGGGTGCTGCCCGTTATCCTGGAGAGCCATTGGCGGTATGTTGCAGTCCCGTTTAGGATCTTCTGCCTCATTTCCACTGCTTGGGTACAGGCTTGGTAGGTGAGCTCGGCCCTTGGGACCATTTGAAGCAGCAGTGTTGCTCCCCTCCTGTTGTGGCCCCGGCGTTGTGCTGGCGTGACGGACCCCTGAACCTCTTATCTGGGACGGGTGCCGGTACTTGTAAGGGGTCATATGGCGTTGTGGTGATGGGTGGTCCCCTCTGCCCCGGGACTGTGTTGGAGCTAGCGCCCTCTTGCCACTGACCTGGGATCCGTAGTGGCCCATGGTCGTCCCTGTCGGGAAATGGCGGAGAGTTGCAGAACTTTGCATGTGCCTTCGGGTGGTATCTTTCCGCCAGTGTGGTCGGCGCTTGCGGGGTATGCCCCTGGTTGCTCCCAGCCCGGGAGGGTCTCTTTTGTGGGGTATCACTTTTGTCCATTCCTTTGTGCCCTGAGGTGGAGGCCCCATTTTCCTCCCGCCATAGACTTTCTCCTGTGGGGACGGTGTGGATTGGACTGTCCCTGCTTGCAATCGCGGTAGCCATTTCGCCCAGAAGCGGTCGAATAGCACATCGATGGGGTCATCAGCAGTGTCATTGGTGCCTGGGGTTGGATCTGGTCGTCGTTGGTCTCGAATATTTGGTTCTGGCAGTGCCGCCATCTTGGGGGCCCTCACCACCGCGTTGCTTGGAAGGCTGACAGGAACCGATGTTTGGTGCGGCGCGTGGGGTCTCCCTTCAGGCAGGGACCGGGATGACCCCCACCGGCCCATAGGGGGGGGAAGCGATTTTCGTACGCTTGGGGGCCTTTGAGTCAGGCGGGAAGGCGGCCGTCCTTCCCCCTCACCTCCTCCGGTAGGCCCAAGCCAGCTGTAGCGTTTCCCGGGCACACCGGGGTTCGATACGGGTATTGTTGAATGCACCGGCATTGTGTGAGTCCAACAGTTTTAGTTGCCCGCCTCTCTCGTCGCTGTGTCTCGATTTGGCAACGTTATTGAGCACAGAAAGCCGGAGCCCATGCGAAGTGCGACCAGCCGGCTTGCTTGCTCGGCTCTGCCCCATGGCACCAGGCAGTTTTGTTATGATTTGAACTTCAAGAACAACAACTTAAGCTAAAAGAAATGGTTTTGGTGTATAGGTCATGTCTTTGCAATTTCATTACTCAATTCTCTTTCATTTAAGCATTTTAAATCACTTTGTTTATGCAGCTCTAGTCAAACCTCCCTGCATGTGACTTACACAGCCTCCCTAAACACTTCCTGTAAAGAGAGATCTAATGTTTAATGTTCCTTTATTGCAGTTTATTTAATTTAGAATTTCTTATGTTTTTCTCTGCTAATAGCCTGCATGTGCCTCCTGTGTGTGATTTAAGTTCAATTTACCAAACCATTTTTTTTTTTACAATCTGGCTATATGAGTCACAGCCAGGAAAGTTATGAATAGCGCTTCATAAAGAAAAAGAAAAGTGATTTAACATCTAAATGGCAGAGAATTGAGCAGTGAGATAGTAGGGGCATGATCTATACACCAAAACTGCTTCATTAAGCTAATGTTGTTTTTGTGTTTAGAATATCCCTTTAAGTGAGGTTGAATGCACAAAAGGAGTAAGGCAGATATTGAGATTTTTATTAATTGTTTTATAATACTGAATAGTTCCTTTAAAACAGAAAAATATAAAAATGTATTTAATTATGGTTTCAAACATCATCAGGACCAAATGTAAACCTAACAAAAAACAAACACTTCAAATTTGAAATGTCCAAGAGATAAAATGGATAATAAGAGAAAGACTCCGCCAAACACAAAGGACAGCATTTGCATGGAAAAATAAATTAAATTGTAGTGCTGCTCTCCATCAATTTTAATTATATGTCATGGGTGTATACAGAATGCCCTGCTTTGTTTTTGACAAATAATAAACTGTATTGATCCCACAACTAGTGTGATCCCAAATATCCAATTTAATTCTCTGGCCAAAAAAATTAACCCTCACAGTGACAAGAGGTTAATAACTAAATGTAAAGCACCCCTTTCAGACACTCAGAGTGTAACACAGAGAAACTATATAAATAAATAATTCCAAGAAAGCTTACATTCTAATTGTAATGGAAGGAGATTACGTTTCCAACTCTGCCCCCTTTGTCCGTTTGTCCCCGAGGGAAAGACTGGGGAAGAATAGATTGCTGCACTGGAGATGTGTGTTCAAGATGCTATGAGTGCACGGGGATGGGTAAGTACCACTGGACACCGGGACAGCTCGCCCCCTACGTTTAGCAAATCCACTCCGTAACATCAGCCGTTTGGACAAATTCCATTTCTCCAAAGTGCCAAATGGATGTATAACAAATGTAGAACAAACAACTAGTGTGATAGTTGCTGTATGCTGCAAAACATATACATAATATTTATTTTATGCATCCATTTTGCAGTATACTAATTGACCCATTTTTTTTTTTTGTTTGAATCGTGTTCCTGGATATCCTTCCATGGACGAGCCGGATCGTCAAATAAACTAGTGTTGGTGGTCTCAAACTAAATGTAATTTTCTGTAAAAATCGTTTGCCGAACCAATTTTTTTTGCTGTACTCGTGTCTAATATATACATATAATTCTTACAGAGATTAATTAGAATTCAAACAAGTTATACTCATTCTTACCGTTGTCGAATTATAACCCCCACAATGCTCTGTCATTAGGATAGCTAGTCTAGGATAGCCTGTTAATTGTTCATCAGCAGTGCACACTAATGGCATAATAATTTTAGAAGATGTGAGTACTTCAGTCCCACTACATATTGTGTTTCTGTTATTGGTTAGACACCTTAGCAATAATAATTGATTTTATGCCTTCTTATGTAATCTCTTACTTACCCATATTACACTATACTAATAGTAAACTTGCATTAGATATTAGGATATGTTCAAATAATACTACTTAAAGGGACACTCCAGACACCCAGACCACTTCTGCGACATTTCTCTAGCCGCCGGCCGCGCATGCGCAATAGGTCTCTCCGACGGCTGATGTCGGCAGGGGAGGAGCGGAGGTGGAGCCTGACCCAGCAACAAGGGCCATCGGTGCTGGACTCCGGTAAGTCACTGAAGGGGTTTTAACCCCTTCAGCAACTTGGGATGGGGGGTGGGAGGGAGAGGGGCAGTAGAGGGTCCTGCAGTGCCAGGAAAACGAATATGTTTTCCTGGCACTGGAGAGTCCCTTTAATTATTTCTTCCAAGAATGTTATCCGTAAGACTTGGAAAAAAAAAGGATGTGTTTTGTCTTCAAAGTTTCAGTTCTTGTAAAAGCAGAGAAATGAAAATCTGTACAAAATAGTGAATTCATTTCATCTATGTAATCAATCGTATTTTTCCCCTCAAGTGGAAATTATGCAAATCCTCAGTAACAGAAGCTAAATGTAATTGAATTCTTGTTCACTTAAATCAGGACTAATCTTCCAGCTTTGCCAACAGCCGCAATAAACTGTCCAGTCAAAATTCACAGAGGTGTAACGCTCAGAGCTCGTAACACTCAATTCGGCATGTATACACTATAACCTTGGACTGGAGCTGCAACAAGCTGGCATGGGCATGCGAGAAGCTGTTACTCACACCATACAGTTCCGTTTACATAGGAAACAAATATCTAAAGTATTCTCAGAAATTAAAACCATGCAGGCACCAAAACTCACAATGTTGTCTGGTGGCCAGCAAGAACTATATTTCTAGTTATCATGCAGTCAGATCGGCCTCATTCTTGGCTTTTGGAGAAATAACCCTACAAAGACCAAGAATTTATCTGATTTCATCAGTTCTCAGAAAGAAAAAAAATCCGTAGTGCAGCCTTTCATTGAATATCACTGGAGAACTGACCCAAGGCTAAATGGTTATTTCATAATAAAGGCAGAGCTGCGGAATGAATGTTGTTCTTGTTCGTCTGGAACCAAACTCCAATATATGCGTAAGAGACATTGGGAGATAAAGAGCTGAATGCGTAAATAAATACTTTCTGTGGACTTTTCAAAAAACTAAACTATCTGGGAAACGCTAAATTAAAAAAAAATTAAAAAAGTTAATTTCAGAAAATATTACTAAACTGAGTGCGATCAGTTTTGTTATTCCAGCATCAACTTTACATCTTGCAAATTACCTGTCAACCACCACACATATTCTATAGCAATTCAAGATACATTGTGATTTCATTGTTTCTTCTCTGATGTTAATTTGGTTGTGAATATGGACCACTGGGAACTGTAAGCCCCAGTCCTACTTTTGCATTTGTTTTGCATTAGCACTGAAAATGCAAAATATTATTTTTTAAATGCTATGAAACCTTCAGTAGGCACATTTTTGACCAATGGACAGTTGTAAGTCCAGCAAATGCATGTTGTTCCTCAAGAAGAACTATTCTTTTTGGGTTTCTACATAAATTACACCAGTAGCCAATGTCCATGTTTGGCCATCGAACTTTGCCTAATTTAACATGAATTTGTGTGTTTTTTGTTTTTTTTCTGCATTTTTCACAGTAAGCAAATAATTAACTTTTGATCTTTCATTTTCATGTGTGGACATACAAAAACTAATACTAGCAGTCTCACAGAATGTGACATAAATTGTGGAATCATAAGCTGTGATTTGTGGGTAATTGTTAAATACACGTGCCAAGCTGAACATACAAAAAAAAAGTAAAGAATGTAAAAAGTGATATTTAGTTGCTCAAAAGAAAAAAAAAAGTCCATAATGACTTGTAAAATAGAAAGGCACTTACCACAGAGAACAAGTAAAACAATTGTGCTAAACGTGCCCATTAATCCATTTACATCCACGGCATTTTGTAACAATCAAAAAAACACTGTTAATAATACATGTTGATTAACATTTGCTTGCTTGCATTTGCTTGCAAATAAAATCACATTGGGATTTATTGATCAAACTGTGAACTTAGGTGAACTAAAATTTAAATGACAAAATTGATGGAAAAATGGTCAAACTATGACTATAGCTGTGTTGGAGAAATTGTTATTCAGATTTCATTTTGTTACCATTTGGAGTTTAGTAAATAACTTTAAAGTATTTGGGCCCAATTTTCCTTTTTATCTTAAATGTGCCGTCATTTAACCTCAAATCCTATACTTTCAAGTTGTTTTACTATTTTTGTTGAACTCAAGGAAAAACGCGTGTTCACAAAAATGAGAAAACAAGAAATCAAGACACAAATTGCACACATAATTAGTGACTGGCCCTTCTTTGGGTACTTGAAGAAATAAAAGGGCATGCAAATGATTCAAGACTCCTGCTTCTTATGAAAGCAGTGATGATCTGACTGATTTTCCGGGAACAGTTTTTATAAAGCAGCAGAGGAAGGCAGGAGCACAATGGAGATATGACACTCTATCAGATACAGATATTAGATAAGCTGGAGCCAGACAATGATGTCTCCTTTGAGTAATGACTTCTTGTAAAATTAAAGGCCAGATCTGATTAGGAGAAATGAAACGGCCATTGGAGTCAATCTCAAGAGGCTTGAGGAACACAAGAACTGCCTGTATCTTGCAGGGAGTGAGTCGAAGGTTCTCCATAGTTCATACAGAGATTGATTCAATCTAAAAATCACTTTTGCTGGAGTAATGTATCCATCTGACAATGTGCTCTGGTGAAAGAGTTTAGGACAGAGGTATGAAGACCTTTAAATCAAAAATAGATTAAAGGTACACAATAGATCACAATAGAATCAGAGGTAGATTAAAGTAGAGGCCACAGCCTTCTGTTCTTCAAATGGCTGTTAATTTGTATATATTGATATCACAGTACTGTAGGTAATTGATTTCTGAAGCTGCTTACTATCTGGTTCAAATAAATTTGCTTTTCTTGGAACTTGAAGTGCCTAAACCTTTATTTGTTTCTTACTACTGCAGGTAATGTGATTTTTGTTATATGTTGTTTACATGTCAAATAAGGATACACTTACAAAGTGACTTGTTTTCCTTTATGGCAGAGGTTTATTATAGTTCACATAAGGAAAGGTTGGCAGAAGGTAAATGACCAAAGATGGGTGGTAGATCTTTTCTAGCCGACACTCTTCAGTCTCCATGCGTGCTACATTTATAGAACAACTAGAGTGTTCCAAAGAAAGCATATATCAATTCTAAGGGTATTGAAGGAAAGAAAATTAAACATAGATACTAAATTGTAAGTTGCGTAGCTGCCTATAAGAGATTGGAAGACAAATGGTAAAAGTTGCGATCTGTAAAGGTTACTTTAAATCAACATTTAAATCAATATGGGAAGCACGTTACATAGCTCAAAGTGGATATTTTGGGCCTGTTGCAAAGTGATACCTGGGTTGAGGGAATTTTAAAGACATGCCAGTGATGGCATTTACATGGCTGTTGTGAATCCTGGCCATGTCTATTGTACCTGCACAAATGACAGACATGGGCAGGGCATCCAACTAGGGCTGTCCACGTTAAGATTGCTGGTGAATTGCTCTTTGATGGGTTTAAAAGCTTAGAAAAATCCTCCAGGATAGTGGGCCAAAAATCATAACTGTTCTGGAGGATTTGAGATCTTAAGTAAGTATGTGTGAAGTGACAACTAGCTTTGAATTTATGAATGTTAGTTTCTACTCTAAGAGGTGATACCTGTGACGGAACGCCGTCACTGAGTGCCATATCCTCATGTGCCCATTGTCTATTTCTATGGGGAGAGATATGTGGCAAGCTCTGTGAAGATGATGCCCAGCTCTGTTTAAATGCTGAGATGCACTGTGAAGGTGATGTACTGCATTGTGAATTGTGTGCATGTTTTGTACTATGAAACTGATGCACTGATCTATAAATAATTTTAAAGGGGAGACATAACAGGAATGAGAAAACATTCGCCTGAGCAGCTGTGATTGGCTGAGAGTGTCAATCGACCATTTTTGCCTATTACAGTGCCATTGCTGGTATAAATTGTCATGGATAGAAGTAATGGTGTAATCTCAGAATGGGCCGGGCTGTGAGTGGCCAGATCATTTAGTGTTAAACTGCTTGAAAATGGTTTAATACAGAATGGAAAGACAGATGTATTATAACTAATTCAACGAGATGAAAAGGTTATAGTGCCTACAGTGTCCCTTTAATACACTGGTGATTACTGAACACTGTGTATTGATACATGTATTACTCTGCTATTTAAATTAACACTAGAGTCCAGAAAACCATTTAATCTCTATATTTACCATTTATATCAGAGATGGCTACAATAGAATCCCATATGTTGAATAACATTTCCCAGGATGCAATTTGTTTTACCAAGATCAGTGATCACTGTTCTATAGCACATCCAGCTCAATTTCTCATTAGCAATACTACACAAGTCTTTAACCTCAGATGGGGGCGTTTAAACATGTTTGTGAGTCATGTGACTTTTTTATGTTATACAAAGTTTACAACTCCCCAACCCAACTAGGACCATTAACAGAGGAGAAGGAAGTGTGGGGCCTCTATGGGTCTGGAAAAACAAAGTGTTGACATTATTAGATAAACACAACACCAAACATAAACAGTAAAATAAAAAAGCGATAAAAAAACAGTGTTTTTTAAAGCCTAGTTTAGCCTATAAAAGGCATAGGTAACCTTCGGCACTGCAGATGTTTTGGACTACACCTCCCATGATGCTTTACCAGCATTATGGGTGTAAGAGCATTATGGGGGATGTAGTCCACAACATCTGGAGTGCCGAAGGTTGCCTACCTGATGGATGCACTATTGTGTTGTTGGGTTTTTTATATATAGAATTTGATCATGACATCTGAAAGAATTCAACTGCTCACTTTCTGAAGAAAATTGATTGACAATTAAAATATTATTATTGGGTTTTATTTCCTGGCTATGTACTGTGAGTTTGTTCCAATAAACAGAGCTTCCCTGAGAAGAAAAATTATGTGCTTAATATGTATTCCCAGGTTAATGGGATGTTTCATAGATTAATATACTAAGCGAGGGATTTAAAATTACATTCTGTACTGCTTCCAAATGTGTTAAGATTCTGTCTCTCATGAATGGAACTTCATATCTCTGTAATGACCTTGTTAGAAGCACCTGATATAAATAATTCAACATCAATATTTTAATTAATTTAAGAGTCTGTAGAAAAAGAAAATACTTATGACTACTTGACAACACATAAAATACATATGAAAGCACAGAGTATAAATATTTTGCAGTTTATATCTTGACACCACATAAAATGCATATGAAACGAGACACTATAAATACTTTATGCATGCCCAAGTGTGTTTCATTGTCAGCAGTCTACAAAATGAACAATGACTTTGGTGGGCAATAGACAACGACATACATGGAGTTGAAGAGGTGGAAGAAAGGATGTTTTTCTGTTTTTATATTTAGTGCAATACATACCTCGCAACATTTCAAATGGACAAAGAGGGACATTTAAATTTTAGGGGTGTGAGTCGGGGTGTAGCCACAGGCTTGGCGGTTCTGAGAAATTTTAGGGGATTAGGTTATTTACACAGACTGTTTTCTACACACAATTATCGTGAGTATTACTGTTGTGGAGCTCTGTTATACACACACCAACAATATGGAGCTCCTAGAAAAGAGGGACATTAGGATAAAAAAGAGGGACAGAGGAATTTGGGCTTATACAGGGACTGTTCCTCCTATAAAGGCTCACTTAGGAGGTAGATTAAAATAAAATTTTCTTTTTATATTTATGGAAAAGAAGCAAAAGGACAGGGTGACAAACTCCCCTGTCCAAATTAATTTGCCACGAGTTCCTGGAGGAGCCTGCTTGCCAGCCTCCTGCCCACAGACTATGGACCTTAATAAATGTGATATAAAAGTCTCCATTCCATGCAATTGGGATTATATGGTTTGGTTACCGAACAACCGCACAAACCAGAGACCACCCTGGAGCTTGTTAACACCTATTAATAACTTTGAACATTTCTCACCGCAGTGTTCTAATTGTTCGTCTGGGTGGCCGCAATTCCTACGGAAAACCACGAGGTGGCGGCCATCTTGTTTGCATGCAAGCAGTGTTTGGGCATGAATATCATGGAACTAAAATCGGACACAGAAACTCCCAAACACCACTGGACTTCCATCATCGCCTGCGTTTGGTTCCATACTACTTATAAGGGCACTGTTCGGTGAAATCATTTATCTGGATGAGGGGAACAAACCCCAAGGTAAGACTATTGACTCTGTTTGGTAGTTTGTTCATTTTCAAATTACCGAACTAGACCGAACGCAAGCCCTGATTCTCTGAAACTGTTTTGGGCATGGGACCAAATAAATGACTTCCAGGAAATTCCTGAACCCCTGAACTGATCTGGGTGATTTTTGGATATGTTGATCAACCAGATCAGGGCTTTCGGGTGATGTAACTTTGTGGGGTTTCGTGTATTTATAGGGTACTTTTTTGGTGTTTTGGAAAAAGTGTGTTTTTTCTGTGCTTGGAGATAATTGGATTAGATTAGTACAGTTCCTGATCCAATTTTCTCCCAGGCACAGAGGAGGGATTATCTGATTTTGTATGGGAGTGTCCTGGACCTGAGAGCCAATGTAATTGTGTATTTGTTTTTACTCTGGTTTACTCTCAGGTCCAGGGGGGAGTGCACCTTGCATGGGCACATGCATATAAGGCCAGTTGTGGCTGCCATTAAAGCATTCCAGCTTGCACTCCAAAAATGTGTGTCGTCCTGTTATTGGAGGGAAGAAAGATTTTACCCCTGTGTCTGCTGTTCCAGCTTGCAGGGGATTCAACGGGGAAAGTCCTAGTAAGGACTAGAGCTCCCAGGACTGAGTGGCATCCAGTGTCTGCGGGTGTCTAGAGCACCAGGGCCCCAGTCAAGCCACAGCAACTGTGAGCAGAAGTGCTGCGGTTTGTCCCCTGTTCCAGTTAGGAAGTGGTCCTTGGTGGAGGTACCCAACCAGGGGTATAGGGAGCTCTGTTACAGACAGCCTTAACGTTCAAATTAGAAATCACATGCCTAACTAACATTTAGTCAATCTCAGTGGCAGCCATGATGACATAATAGCACTATATGCATAGGTAAAAAATAATCTTGGGTGATCGGGTAGCTATTTGAAAGTGAAAATCCTACTTTTTTTCAAATAAGCAGTATTGTGTCTGTATACAATGATTTTTGATGCAATTGTGTATTTTGATGTGCTAAATATAAAGAATATGTTTTTATCAAGTTATGTCACTTACTGTAAAATCAGAATGTACTAATATGTTTATGGTTCGATACTTATTTCTATGCATTTCATACACAGTAACAAAAATATTATATTACATCTTCTAAGTTTCAATTGCTATTGTTTTTAAACAGCCTAAAAACATAGTATTATAGTGAGGCTGAACTGATGTAAAATGTGTAAGCATATTGTTTATTTTTTTAAATATGTATTAAATTATGATTCCTGTGCTGTTTGCCATTTATACTGTGATAATTAGAGTGAAAAATATAAAAAAAATTGTTCTTCATGTGTTTTTTTTAAGGTGGCTTTATTTAGATTTTTTTTGCAAACTAATGTTATTTATTAAAAAATAACAAATATTATGTCTCTGTCTCTGTATCACACATAAAAAGCACTGATATTGGTGTTTCATGCCAATTTGTCAGAAAACAAGGGGCCCCATTATTTTTTGCCTAGATTAGGTGTTTTTAATAAAACTAGTAAAATCGGTCAGCACCAAAGTAGATGTTTAGTAGATGAGGGAGTGCACTGGATTTTCATGTTTACATGCCAATTTGTCAGCACAGCCCAGAATTTGGGATTTATTTTCTGGGTGGGTCTTCCCCCTTTTGGCAGAGCCAGTGACGTTATTGTATCACAGATCCACCCTTTTACCTCCCTCCCACCGCCATCCCGCTATTCGGGATGCTAATTGTAACGGAGCTCCGTGTACTCCGACCGAGTACCCTCCGTTGATGGATGCTCCTAGCGCTCTCAGAGGACTCCAAGCACTGCAGACGACACCACAACCACCGCAGGCTCCACAACCGCCGTAGCTTAACTGGAGCCGCGCCGTCTTCCTTCCACCCTGGATCGGCTTCTGTCCTCCAGGACCGTGTGGGGAAGACCTCTCCTCCAGGAGAGCGTAACAGGAACAAGCTCTTAAAAGAGCTAAGTGATTGAAAGCTCAGGGGAATATGCAGAGCATAGCAATCCCCAGTGTGATATAGCAGTTCCCTCCAATAACGAGACAAGGCTACGTATTGAGGGTCAGAAGAGGTCTGAGGACTGGAACACCCAGCCTGCTTTTTATTAGGATAAGGTACACACAGGACACTCCCAGGGGGAGGATGAAATTAACCAATAACAGCATAGTACAGCCCACAGGTTCCCTCCCCTCAGATGAACAGTTAAACCAATTATTACATACAATAAAAATACAGTTTTTACACACACACTGTAACTTTAAAACCATACATCCAATTTCAATAAAAGTTGCATATTCAGACTCAGCATACATCAAACATAAACACTTCCAAAAATCAGCCAAATCCCTCCAGTGGATCAAAAGTTAGCTGGAAGTCCTTTATGACCGACCGCAAGCACAATTTCCTGCCCAAAACAGTTCCATAGATTTGGGCTGTGCGGCCGGTCAATTTCATGCGGAAAAACGGGACTTAGTCTCTGGAGCTGCAAGTTCAGTATGGGAGAAGGTAAGGGTCAGCGGTGTTCGGCAAAATGTGTAGCCGATTTTAGTTCCACAGAATCTTTAGCATACACCGCTGACCGCATTCGAATGACTAAAATGGCCGCCGCCACGTGTTCGGCTGCCGAATGGCGGCCACCCAGCGCTCGGCAATTAACCTGCAGTAACCTCACAGCCTGGGAGGTAAATTGCCTGCACACTTTAACTTCTGGGTGGTCCGCCTGTGTGGTACTGGGTTCAGTAAGCCCTATTTACTGAACCAAGAGGGAGAGAGCCAGGGGCAAGTTATTTTACAGGTCTGGGGACATAGTCTTAAAGGGGTATTGTTCAGCAAAGTCACAATATGTCCCCAGATGGTTCTTAAAGGGCCATACACACCCAATAAATGTTAATAAGTTTTCAGGGGCACAATCTTCCAGGGGTCATAGTCATGAGGCAGGAGGCTGGCAAACATGCTTCTCCACAATCCAGGGAAGCAGGGCAATTTCTCATTTAAAGGGCCAGTTACAAATAGCGATTTGTAACACTAATGTTGGGGGGGGGGGGAGAAAGGTAAGAAGTAAAAGCCTAAAATATGTTTTAAGGTGGCTTTTCTTTTGAAATAGTTAACCTGCTAATGGGGTTTATAAAAAGTGAGGCTAGCTTCTGTTTTTATTTATTCAGATGCCCTCTGCCCTTTAACTTGGGTTATTGTTTGGGCTTCAATTTTGAGATTGTAAAAGAGATGAACAAGTCTTGTAGATACATGAGTCATGTCCATTAGGTACATTCAAAATTAAGTTGGTTGTGTAATGAATTTGCTATTTAAGTAGGCTGTTTGCATATATGATTTTATGGTATAATTGGGAAATATTATAATTGAATTTACTTGTAAACGAGAAGATCTTAGAATGACAGAATATGCTGTTAAGTGATTTTAGATGGCACTGTCACACTTCCCTGAAGAATCTTTATGTAACTCTCACGATGACTGTGTTGTAATCTCACTGAAATTCAAACTTAGTCAAGAGATATACTGAGATAAAGTAGACTTTGTTGTCTCTCTATGTTTCCTAAGCCTGACATTTCTAGACACTGCTGAGCTACTGCAATCTAGAAATGTCAATCCCCCTACTTGTCACCAGTGACGGCTATAGCGAATTGGCTCTGCCTATAGAGGATCACACGATCTTGCAAGATCCTACATTGACCTTAAATTTGCACTCATACACATGCGAGACGTCGGCTCCTGGCGAGCTGAATAGGACTGGCTAAAAGAAGATGGCCGCACCCGCAAGCAACATGTTCAGGTAAGTAAATCTCACCTTTACCTGCCATAACCCCTGGTCACTGGACAACTAGTGGCAATATCATCATTGGGGGTTTTTGCAAATTCTGAAAAGTCTCCAGAGGGGGACAGAGCCATTTTAAGTAAGTCCTGAGTAGTACCAATCCATACAAAGAAAATATGTACTTTGTCAAATGTAAAACTAATTGCATACTGCTACATAAAAGGGTAATACAAACAATCCTTTTATACATTTCCACAGAACAACAGATATTCTTAGCTCTATCATTGTGCTGTTGATAATATTTCCTTTCAAACATGTGAGAGCATCACCGGAACTGACGTATCACACATGTCCTCAGATGTACATATATTTCAAAGAAACAGTAAAACAAATAAATACAATATATAAAACATACAGTATATTGGGGTAAAAAAATAATAATGATTATTCTGAGTCCACAGTAATCTTATCTTTTGGAGGGTTGCCGTACTCTGGCGTTTTCATCACCCGGAAGTGACGCACCGCGGTTACCGCTGATGAGCATGCCGGGGATTGTAGTTCTTTGTTTTGCGCATGCGTGGGAGGCATTTCCAGTACGTATACGTTTTGTTAATCCATTGTGGAATGTTGGTGAGTAGGGGCGAAGAGTCCACCATCTTTGTTTAGGGAAATATCTCAGTCCATGCATGAACATAATAGTAGGAAAGATGGCAACGGGTACATATAGGACTAACAATCTAATGGGATGTCAGAAAAATATCAAATAAACCTTGAATACAATATCAATAGGGTGAGGACATAAAATACTATACAAAAAATGGAAAAACAAGTAAAAAGAGAGAATGTATATCTGTGATCTATAATATAATATCAGTGTGGATATAAAAAAAGAAATGAAATATATATATATATGTATATATAATATACTTCCGGTGACGCTTTCACATGTTCTGAAAGTATTTCTATCAACTAACCAATTGAAAATAAGTATATACTATGATGTCATTCCTGTTGGACAAATTAAACTGGAAGTGATGCCTACTGTTATTTTATTTTAAGATTATTTATTACCATATTGCATATCTCCACTTTTGTTTCCACGTCCAAGTACCAACTGGAACATTATCATCGCTTCTGAATTATATCCTTAGACAGGGATTATACCGTCCACGCTGATAACAGCAGAGCTCTCAGTAGCTCTCAACAGTGTGAGTTTATCACTGTTTTATTACTATTGTTGTTTATTATTTTAACATACTTCACTATTTTGTATATTTATTTCTTCCTTTTTTTGAGATACCTGGTACTACAAAAAGCAAAGTGTGTACGTATACACTAGTGTGTTAACATTGATTCATTTTAGATGCAATCTTTTTTTTGTTTGTTCAAATTTTCATCTTCTCACAAGGTTGGGGATTCCTTGTATAAGATCTGCTGCCTGTTTTTTAAATTTTGAGAGCACCTAACTTCTAAGTAAGCACCTAACTTTTAAGTAAGTTTTTTCAAAATATCAAAGGTACCTTAACGTATGTATCAATTAACTATCAGTTAATCTAGAAGAATAGATGGGCCTCAAGCGGTTAATTCTGTGGTTTAATTATTTGATATATCTTTATAAATTAGTTGAGGCTAGTAATACCTGGAACATCCACATATTGAAGAGCATTTTCATACTTATATCTCCGGAGGCGGTGTTCTCCCTCCCACTAATATTTCTCCAGAGCACCTCAAACTTAATATTCAAGATGATCTGACAAATGATGCCTAGATCAATAAACAACAAAATGGAGATTGGTTCAATACAAAGATAATTTCACGGACACAGAGTGTGATAAACACATTTCCCATCCGAGATTCTCCTGATAGAAATTATGGCAGCATGACCCTGTGAGTAGATATTTTATGGTAGCTGTTTGGCACTGCACACTCCGACGGTAATTAATTGCTCTCTGCAAAGGTCACCATTAATAAAAATGAACTTGCAGCTTATTAAGCTCATGGAAAGAATCATTAGAGAAACTTTTAGCTCTTGAAGCCAACTGATGTAACGAATAAAAAAGGTGTCTTTAAGATCTCTGTCTCCTTGTCATGCAGAAGGAATTGATCATTTTTAAGCTCCATGTCTTGAATTTTTTTGGTCGAGAACACAAGTGTGAGCATTAATATGATGCTTATCAATCTCTCTTGTCTCAATCTAGAGATATTGAGTCTAGATCTATAGGTATACACCTAAAGCATTTTGCTTCTGTTTACATTACTAGAAATGTACTGTGATGGACAAGGATGACACCTGGGTCCACATAAGAAATTAGAAGAGGTTGCATGTGAGTTGGGGATGATTGGGGAGGGGGGTGTGCAAGAATATCTGTAGTCTGTTACCTCTATGCAAAAAATATTCATAGTCAAAATACGTCCTGTGTTTATTTCATAGCAGTAGTCTAGCACAATGTATTATATATTATATTAATATTATTATGTATTTTTTAGAGTACCAGAATACAGTTTAATATAACCAGTTTACAGATGAATTAATGTTTCAAAAAGCATTACATAATGATAAACATGACATATATGTAGATACATACTGATACAGAAGGACAGAAGACCCTGCTCTTGCAAGTTTAAAAAGAGGAGTTGGTAGAGATAAAATACAAAATGGCTGTGTGAGACTTGTTTAGATAATTTAGAAATCATGTGTGAAACTGTATTCTTTTAAGTGACACTAGAGGCGCTTCTCATAGATTTAATTGGCTCAGCTCTGTGTTTTGCTTCCCATGCATACTAGCCTTTCAAAGCTTTCCTATAGACTGACAATCTCAGCCGAGGAGAAGGGCAGCAGTGGCAAGACCAGTGTGCCATGGGATATAAGTAAGTAAACCTTTTAAACTGTCACGGAGGGCCAGACTCATAAATTGGCAGGGTAATACAATAGTGTTAGGAATATGTGAGTGTATTTTTAATACTTTAATGTTCCTTTAATTTTTATCTACATAATGGTGTCATTGAGAAGAAAACTGCATATAAGATCTGGATGCATGTTTATCCATCCTTCCTTATAATTCTAGATGTTGAGGCCAGAAAGTTATGCATGTAACCACTAGAGCATGGGTAGGCAACCTACGGCACTCGAGGTGTCTTTGCACGGCACTCAAGGCTACAAGAGCCAAACAGGCTCTGGCCTATGAGGAGTCCCAGTGAAAATTCAGATATTTGCAAATACAAAAAGGTGGTGAAAGGCAATTCTCGATTTATGCATTCCAGCACTTAGAGGATGTGATCTCAGATCACTTCCTCCCAGCACTTGTGAATGGGAATCCACACTGTAGTAAAGCAGCCCGCAGCGGCTGTTGCAACTCCTGCCCTTGTCCTGTACCTGGCCAGCCTGATCCCCACTGGAATCTAGGGAAGCCACCCACACTCCTAGATATACATAGAAATGCAGAATAACCCTCCAGTCATACAAATAATACAAACGGCCCACACACAAACATACACACAATTCCCACAAACTCAACACCCCTTACAATCCACACACATGCACACAACCCCACATGCAGCCTCTCACATGCAATACCCCAAACAGCCCCTCACATCCACACACTATCAAACACACAATGTGACATATCCATCTACACACAATATAACATAATCCCACAAGCAGTCCCCATACACAGCCCACATTCATAGGTTTTATACACAACACCACAAACTACTTGTGAACATATACAATATAATAGCTCATATACTCACAAATACTATACAAAACAACTGCAGTATAAATAACACAAGCAGAATACGACAACAAACACACCTCAATTTATAAAAAATAGGACCGGCACGCTACGGGCCATCACAATCTTACTTCGGCATAGTGCTGCTAAAAGGTTGCCTACCTCTGCACTAGAGTGACCATTTTGATAGAGGCAAAAACTTCCTACGAACAAGCCTTTGAAACTCATAAACTATACACTTTTTGGTGGTTTCCCAAAAATGTGTTCTTCAATATAGTATTTACCAACATCCCACCAGATATGTGCCTATCCCAACATCTGTTCTAAGGGATAATTCCTGGAGAACCCAGAAGAGACAAGAGACCTTCCGAGGTCGATAAAATTAGTACCATGAATTGGGTCATAATAACATCTATTACTATTCAGCTGCTGAATTGGTCAATTCCGAGAGTGTGTGCTGAAAAGTGCTATATAAATACTAGTTATTATTATAAATTGATGACCTCTGTGACTTCTCATTGTACAAAGAGGGCTCATGTGAAGGATTAAAACTAACAAAACTACAGACACTCCTCACTCTTCAAATTGGTCGGTAAGTGAGGAGTTAAGGGATTCCCTGCTCTGGTGAGCTTGTCTATGCTAGGGCAAATTTCCCCAAACATAGTAGGATTCCCTACTCTGGTGTGTTTGTCTATGTTTGAGGAAATTTCTCTGAACATATAAGAACGCAGCAGAGCAGGGAATCCCTCTAAGTTCCCCGAACATAGCTTAGAGGGATTCCCTGCTCTGTTGCATTTGTCTATGTTTGGGGAAATTTCCCCAAACATATAAGAACGCAGCAGAGTAGTGAATCCTTCTAATTCCCATGGCGGCTCGCATTTACCACCCCTTGAAAGAGCTAAACGTAAGTGCGAGCCATCGTAAAACAGGTAGGTCGTTAAACAAGGACCAACTGTACTTAAGAAGCTATTAATATAACAATCTATTTTACGTTGTCAAGTAGTTTCATTCATTTTTTTCATGAATTAAAGTACTTGAAACACAAGAACTACATTATTCTAGATCCACAGTATGTGAAGGACATTTCGTGAGTATCTTTTTATTTCAAAAATGTATTTAGTGATTTTTGTTTTCTTTTATTTTATCTAAAGGCTTTGAATGGTGGAGGAGGGGCAACTACAGTGTAAGATCCAGTAAACAATTCTGGCAGTCATTAATTAATTTAAAAGAGATATAAAAAAAGATATGTATGTTTCACCTCGATGATTTTACAGACATCACACTGTAATATTAATGTAAAAGACTCTTTTATTACAATTGTAGTCAGATGAATAAAACAAAGATCAGATTTGGTTTTTATCACTCCGATCTTATCTGTTGAATTTCAAAGCAAATCACAAATGTATGCTTTCTTGCTTCCACAAATGAAGTTAACACAGTTTTAGTTCTGATGTCCTTTTGGAGCCAAACAAAATTAAACCTAATTTTATCACATATGCATACAATCCATGTAAAATGCTTGCCTGCAGATGACATAGGAACACTGCATTCAAAGTAACACATAGCAGGGACTTTGTTTTTTTAGCGCTACAACAAAATAAGAATTAAGAAGCATTATCTATAGAATACATTCCTTAACAGTGACACTTCTGAAATAAGGGATCGACGCCACCGTCGTCGAAATCTACTCTCCAAGCTTTGTCTACCAGCAGATTAAATCATAACAGAACATGGGACGAATACAAATGTTCTGAAGGGATAATCCCACAGGACAAAAATTAAATCAAGATAATATTTTCATACATCACTAGAATTGTTTATCAGCCTCACTACAAAGTGCCATTGTTTTTTTGGAAGTAATAAAAAAAATTAAGTCGACACAAATAGTCTATCAGTTGTAAGCTATGAGAAATAATTGGAATTCCTAATAGTATAGGTTCGATAAATAGCTGTTTTATATACTAATTCCTCAAATCACCTATTTCTTTTTTCTTTTCTTTTTTTTTCCAAACATCAGCCATCAGTTTGGAGGAAACAAGAAAAGCCTTTTACACAGAAATGTGTTCATTAATTTCTACTCTGTGATCTTAGCAGTCTTTTTTCCCAGTAGAATTTACCCATTTAATCCACCTGTCAGAATAGTAGTTTAATTAGGTTAAGCTCTCTGACTTTGTGAAGAACTGCACAGGCCTTGACATCCTTGACACTAAAATAATAGTTAGCTCAACTCTAAACAAAATGGTAGAGTGGCAGGTCAATGACTGGAGAAAGTCACGTGAAGAACATGTCCTTCATAATATCACAAACCTTTTAGGTCTCGACTCCTTTGCAGATAAGTGAATATGGACATTGTAGTCCAAATGTAGACATGTAGAATAGATTAGTAAAACGGTAAAATGTGATCAATATAAAATCATACTTTGGATGGATCTGTTAGTCACGTGGTGACCCAGACGCCAATTATCTATAAAGGAAAATTTACATTAGAACTACAAAGAAAGATTCTGGACCAACTTTCGAAAAGTAAAACTAAAAGCACAGAAGCCAAAGCAGTATTCATGTTCACTATTCAAATGTTAGAATTATTGATATGGTTTATTTTTTACCTACATGTCAGTCTTACAGATAGAAACAGCACACAGCTTTTTTTTAAAAAAAAATAAAAAAAATTTGGCAAACAGTCTGGACTAGCCAAACTCTACAATTAAGTTGGATGCAAAAAAACAGACACCAGATAAAATATAGGATAGTTCATGGTCACAAAAAGCAAAACCTAAAATATAAATGTGCTTTCAAAAAAGTGTATATATCCGGGGTTTCAACCCACATTTTACAGAGACCTGTCAACCCTGGCTCTGGGTATAGATGGTTTCACTGGAGAGGGAAATATCCCATACTGTGAAGAACCTGCGCACTTTCTTCAACTCTTCCATGGTGCCCTGGTTCCCGTCTCTGCGTAGAATCCTGTGTTTTATTGCCAAGTTAGATCCATTCATTCTTTACGAATACTAATGGGCTGAAGAATGTTGCATAAAATGGCACCATATCAAAACAATCCTAGAGCAGGTCCCACAGGAGAGCTGGTTAATGGGACAGGCCTATTATAAGGTTAAATAGTCCAAGCGCACCATTGTTTTGGTATTTCATTTGATTGTTGTGTTACATTTGTGTGCTGCTGGTACGAAGAAACACGTGCACATAATTTTATTATTATTTTGGTCGCTTTTATTACCACTGAATGTACATATAAGCACCTACACAGTGTGTTTTTGATCTAAGCGCTCACCCCATTTTTTGGTTGTATTTAGTTTATTGTCACACACAAGTTTGTGACACAAGGTTAATCATAAGGTCCAAAGGGTTAGATGGAGGCCCCAGAACCATAAATTTGCTTGACCCCATTCACCATCCTTATATGAAGAATCAAGGTAGGGGACAAATTGGTACCCTGCCTATGGCCTTGTGGGATTTTCATCCTTCTCTGTTCACACATGAACAGTCAATGTTTGACCATAACATATCCTTTGATTTTCCCTGGCTGTCTGGTTTTTCATATGCAATTTATATACCGTATATACTCGAGTATAAGCCGACCCGAATATAAGCCGAGGCCCCTAATTTTACCCCAAAAAACTGGGAAAACTTATTGACTCGAGTATAAGACTAGGGTGGGAAATGCAGCAGCTACTGGTAAATTTCTAAATAAAATTAGATCCTAAAAAAATTATATTAACTGAATATTTATTTACAGTGTGTGTATATAATTAATGCAGTGTGTGTGTGTGTATGCAGTGTGTGTGTATGCAGTGTGTGTGTATGCAGTGTGTGTATGAGTGCAGTGTGTATATAATGAATGGAGTGCAGTGTGTGTGTGTATGAGTGCAGTGTGTGTATAATGAGTGCAGTGTGTGTGCATGAGTGCAGTGTGTGTGCATGAGTGCAGTGTGTGTGCATGAGTGCAGTGTGTGTGCATGAGTGCAGTGTGTGTGTATGAGTGCAGTGTGTGTGTATGAGTGCAGTGTGTGTGTATGAGTGCAGTGTGTGTGCATGAGTGCAGTGTGTGTGCATGAGTGCAGTGTGTGTGCATGAGTGCAGTGTGTGTGCATGAGTGCAGTGTGTGTGTATGAGTGCAGTGTGTATGAATGCAGTGTGTGTGTGTATGAGTGCAGTGTGTATGAATGCAGTGTGTGTGTGTATGAATGCAGTGTGTGTGTGTGTATGAATGCAGTGTGTGTGTGTATGAGTGCAGTGTGTGTGTGTATGAGTGCAGTGTGTGTGTGTATGAGTGCAGTGCAGTGTGTATGTATGAGTGCAGTGTGTATGCAGTGTGTGTATAATGAATGCAGTGCAGTGTGTGTATATGAGTGCAGTATGTATATGAGTGCAGTGTGTATATGAGTGCAGTGTGTGTGTGTATGAATGCAGTGTGTGTGTATGAGTGCAGTGTGTATGCAGTGTGTGTATAATGAATGCAGTGCAGTGTGTGTATATGAGTGCAGTGTGTGTGAGTGCAGTGTGTATGAATGCAGTGTGTTTATAATGAATGCAGTGCAGTGTGTGTATGTGCAGTGTGTGTATGTGCAGTGTGTGTGTATGAGTGCAGAGCATTGGTGGGGGGTGGGCGTTTTATTAATTATTATTTAATTATTATTTTAATATTTTTTTTAAATGTTATTTTTTTTAGGTAACTATTTTTTTTTATTTTATTATTATTTGTATTATTATTTTTATGTTATTATTTTAATTATTTTTTGTTTTATTATTAATATTTGTATTTTTTCGTCCCCCCTCCCTGCTTGTTAGCTGGCCAGGGAGGGGGGCTCTCACTCCCTGGTGGTCCAGTGGATGGGCTGTAGGAGGGGGCTGTCAGGAAGCTGTTACTTACCTTCACCGCAGCTCCTGTCAGCTCCCTTCTCTCTCCTCCGTCCGTGCAGCTCCCAGGTCAGCTCCCTCTGCAACTCTCGCGAGAGCCGCGGGGTCAGAGCGTTGCCACGGGTTACCGTGGCAACGCTCCGCGCGGCCGCGAGAGTTGCAGAGGGAGCTGACCTGGGAGCTGCACGGACGGAGGAGAGAGAAGGGAGCTGACAGGAGCTGCTGTGAAGGTAGGTAACAGCTTCCTGACAGCCCCCGGTCCTTGTCTGTATTATGGCAATGAAAATTGCCATAATACAGACAACTGACTCGAGTATAAGACGAGTTAGTGTTTTTCAGCACAAAAAATGTGCTGAAAAACTCGTCTTATACTCGAGTATATACGGTAATATTAATTTTATTACATGGAATCCATAGTGTTAGGAATACAAGGTTGTATTCCAAACACAATAGTGCCCTCTGGTCCATCCCTCCCGCGTGCCCCTCGCCCCGGCATGTAAAGGGTTAAACAAGCCTTTATTTACTCACCCGTTTCCAGCACCAAGGTCTCTCGATGCTTGGTCGGAGCTCCACTTCTTCCGACATCCCCCAAAGGGGGACGACATAATGCGCATACATGGTCAGTGCTGCAAGCACATTAGGCACTCCCCATGGGAAAGCATTGATGCAAGGCTTTCCTATGGGATTTCACTGATGCTGAAAGAGCGTTAGGACATCCAGGGTCATAGTTACATAGCTGAAAAGAGACTAGTGTGCATTATGTTCAGCCTACGTATGTTTTTGCTGTTGATCCATAAGAAGGCAAAACACCCAGTCCCAGCAACAAACTAGGAAAGAATTTCTTCTTGACCCCAAAATAGCAGTCAGATATCTCCTTGGATCAATAAGCTATTACCCCCACTACTTAGAAATGATATCCCTGCATATTATGTTTTTGCAAGTATTTATCCAATTACATATCTGTATAGACTCTGATAAAACCACCCCTTTAGGCAGAGAATTCCACAACCTTTTTGTTCTTACTGTAAAAAACGCTCTGGAGTCCGGTAAAATTCTGGAAGTGCCGATAGTGGATGTCTTTTAGATAGCCACTATAGGCAGTCTTAGTACTGCAATGTAAATATTGCAGCTTCTCAAAACCTGCAATGTTTTACATTGCAGCAGTAAGTGGGGCAGGGACACTGCACCGTGACCACTTCAATTAGCTCAAGTGGTCAGGGTGCTATAGTGTCCCTTTAACTCTATTAAGACTTTATAAAATAATGCTTGTGCATAGCATGTTAAAAACTCAACACCCAGAAATAGTATTTTACTGATCCATAAATGTATACATAATGTATACATAATTCCACCGATGTGTGAGAAGGTTGGTCTCTCGCGAGAGGTGAGAGATATCACTTTACAGAGCAACCTATTGGTTGAGCAGACGGACTTTCCGATAGGCGCTGACACGAGTGCGGAACTTATTCTCATTGGTGGATAGAAAGGACTTCCCCTTTGGCGGGATATTTAAAAGACCGGGAGAACACAGAGTGTATCACACCAGCCGGATGCCCCTGACGAAGTCGTAGGACGAAACGCGTAGGGCGGCAAAGAACACTTTATTTACGGACTTTTGACTTTATTTGAATTCTTATTTATTTTGTTCGTGTTTTCTTCAATTTGGTTTCCTGCATTTCCGACTGGGAGATCTACCAAGAAGTTCACAACATTATCTGATGGGCTTTTAACCTTCTTGCATGTTGTAAGTGCAGACAATAAAGTGTTTTACTATATTTTAAAGTGGTACACTATGTTCTTTTATCTTCTTTCCCTTAAAGTCAATATGCTGGGATAAAGAAGACCACACTGATCCTCCTGTCTACATCCAACGTATATATATGGGGAGATTTTTCTATTATATTTTGTGTTCATCCTGAAGATACAGAGGAATCTTCATACTCCCACATATTTTGGGGTATTTATTTTTATTCATTTGTTTATATATACCCACTCAAGTTTTATCCACTGGTTTTCGTGTAAAAGGTGTATATTTTGTCTTTATATATTGTATTTCCTCACCTTTCACCTTGCACTAAATGGCACAAAAAAGGAGCATGTTCTCAGAGCTACAACAATCTCGAGAAGCTAGATTTAATTCTCTATTTGGTACAGATAATACTGAAAAACACGTAAACCAACCACCTAATTGCGATGAATATTTCTTTAAATTGGAAAAGATCGCCATCAAAGAAACTAAAAAATGGTGGGAAATAAGGTTTCTTGAGACATATATAAGAGAGAACCTTATCCCTAGGGGTTTACGCCTAAAGAAAGACCCAGCTAATGGCTTAGAGTATTCCCCGTATGCTCTCAGATGGGATTCGGCTCTTGAGAAGTGCTCCTTTACCCTTATGGAAATCATTATAGATTTTGAAAAGGACAATTTACAAAAATTGTCAACGGATATGGAAAAATTGGAAAATGATTTTCCCCTTGATAAAGAACATGAGGTCTTTAAAAACAAAGAAGGGGTGTTACTTGAAAAAGTTAACAGAATAGATGAAAGAATAGCGGAGACTAAGAACAAAAAATACATGAGAGATAGAAATGATATAGTTTCCAATATCCATTCCATTACTAATAAATCCAATAAGGTTCCGTTCAAACACAATGGATACAACCAGAATAGTCGAAATTCTTTTAGAAATAGTTTTAAAAATAGTTCCAAGACATACGAAAAGAAAGGAAGGTCTGTTATTTCTAATAGACGCAATAGTAACAGTAAAGAAAATCAGTTTGGAAAGGAGGAATCCCCCTCAAAAAATCTTAAAACAAGGCAAGGGAATAGCCCGTGGAAAATACCCCAGAAAAGAGCTAACAAATCTTATTTCCCCAGAGGGAAAATTAGCTCTCCTGCAACAAAGAGTCCACAGGAAGACCAAGATGATTTTTTAGAAAAGGGGCCAAACCCAAACAAAAGACGTCAAATAAACCAATTTTTCTCACCAAAGAGACCCAAAATAGACCTTACAAACAAATTTGCCCCTCTGGGGGAGTGGAACATCCCAGAGAAGAAAAGACGTTTGGAAAACGAGAGGATCCAAATGAATTAATAAAAATTGCTCGCTCTAAAGGCATTTTTTTAATACCTGATGCTGTTTTAAATCTTAATGAAATTTGTATTTTAGAGAAAGGACTAAAATTTTCTCCCAATAGTGCTGCAAATCCTTTTGATGTTTTTATTGACTTAAATAAATTTGTACGAAAAATGTCATTAAAAAGATTTTTCAAAAAGAAAGAGTTAGAGAACCCAACACCTAAAACAGAATACATGGACCACAAATATTCAAGATTTAGACCCAAGTCCACTTTTTTCCCGAATGATAAGGGTCATCAGTTGGAGGCTTTCAATAGAATGGTTCTTAAAGATTTAAAGGGTTTAGATTATAAACTTAAAGATTTTAATCTAACCAAACAAGAAAACGCTATTTTAAAGTCCATTAAGAACCGAAAAGATATTATCATTAAGAGTGCTGATAAGGGAGGAGGGATTGTGGTGATGCCAATCGATTTTTATCTGAAAGAATCTGATAGAATTTTAAATGACACTTCTACCTACCAGAAATTAAACTACAACCCCAATTCCCGTTTTAATAAAGAACTAGAGGATCTGTTGACTTTAGGTAAAGAAAAAGAGATCATCGATAGCAAAATTTTTTCATATCTATTTTTAAAGGCTCCTAGAATCCCTACATTTTATTTCCTCCCCAAAGTCCACAAATCAGCTACTCATCCACCAGGGAGACCCATTATAAGTGGGATCAATTCGGTAACATCTAAACTTTCTGAATTTATCGACTTCCACCTACAGAAATACGCTCAAGCGGCTAAATCATATCTTAAGGATACTAAGAGTTTGATTCAGGAGTTAGAAAGTGTGGAGTGGAAAGACGGATATATGTGGGCAACAGTGGATGTCACGTCTCTCTACACCATAATTGAACACGAGCTGGGCCTGCAAGCAGTGAAAAAAGTGTTGGAAACCGATTCAGAACTTCCAGCAGATTTGGGTCTCTTTTTATTAGAAAGTATTAAGTTTATTCTCACCCATAATTTCTTTCTTTTTAATGAAGAATTTTACTTACAACGCAAAGGAACAGCCATGGGCACCAAGTTCGCGCCGAGTTACGCCAATATCTTTCTTGACTTTTGGGAAAACTTATTCATCTGGAACAACAATCCATTCGGCGCGAACTTGGTGCTATGGAGAAGATATATAGATGACGTTTTAATTATTTGGGATGGCACTGTTCCATCTTTAGAAAAGTTTTTTACGTACATCAATACCAATCAATTCTCTCTGATTTTTACCCCCAATTTTAGTCGAAATGAAGTTAATTTTTTAGATCTTATTATTTTTATTGAAGATCTACAGATCAAAACCAAAACCTTTTTTAAACCCACAGACGCCAATAGTTTTATTAATACAATAAGTGGCCACCATCCATCTTGGTTGAAAAGCGTCCCACGCAGTCAATTTTCCCGACTGCGGAGGAACTGCACTGATCAGCAAATTTTTTTAAACCAGGCACAAACCCTTAAAGAAAAATTTTTGGAAAAAGGTTATACGGGAAATTTTATTGATAAAGAGATCACAAAGATATACCATTCCAAAAGGGAAGATTTTTTACGCAATAAACCTATCTGTGCCACAGGCAATCAGTTTGCTTTTTCTTTTAACACTCAATTTAATACCCACGCCAAGAAAATCAAAAATATTTTAAAGAAACATTGGCCGTTGCTACTGGAAGATGAATTTTTGAAAACGGAACTTCCCCGGGCTCCACAAGTGATTTTTAAGAAGGGCAAGAATTTTAAGAACATCTTAGCACCCAGCACTTTCAAGAACCAAGATAAACCGTTTCAACAAAACGAGGGTTTTTTTACATGCGGTGCGTGCAAAAGCTGTGAAAAAATCTCAAAAAGAACCTTGAATTTTACAAGTACAGTGACCGGCCAAACTTTTAAAATTAGAGGACATATTACTTGTAACACCAACAACATAGTTTATCTTTTAAAGTGTGGATGTGGCGTTCAATATGTGGGTAGAACCACTAGACCCGTCAAAGTTCGATTTTTAGAACACAAGAACAACATTAAGAAAAAAATCACCACCCATTCAGTTCCCTTACATTGTAATAGGTGCCCTCTTTTTAGTTTCCACAATTTTTCTTGTATCCCCATTGAAAAAGTTACTTTAGATCAAAGAGGTGGCGACCTTCTACTGAGACTTAGACAAAGAGAGGGGTTTTGGATACATACCCTCAGTACTATGCAACCTGAGGGTATGAACATAGATTTTGATATGGTCTGTTTTTTATGAATTTGCATTTTTTATGAATTTGCATGTTTATTCAGAGTAGGATTGTGAATTTTTATACCAGATTATGTATGATTTTTACGTTTTTCAAAGTACGTTTTTATGGTCCTTTTTTATTATATAATATACAGCATCTGCTCTTTATTGTATTAAAGTTTTATTAATTCAAGTATTTTATGACTGTAAACTTTCCCGGTTTTATCAATTTTGTTCTTACACTAACTTTGTCTTTTATCCCCCTTTTTTCCGTATGAATTTTTTTTGCTGCTCACATCCTCCGGGAGACCACTCCCACTTAAGCGTTGGAACGCATTTGCGTTCCACCGATGTGTGAGAAGGTTGGTCTCTCACGAGAGGTGAGAGATATCACTTTACAGAGCAACCTATTGGTTGAGCAGACGGACTTTCCGATAGGCGCTGACACGAGTGCGGAACTTATTCTCATTGGTGGATAGAAAGGACTTCCCCTTTGGCGGGATATTTAAAAGACCGGGAGAACACAGAGTGTATCACACCAGCCGGATGCCCCTGACGAAGTCGTAGGACGAAACGCGTAGGGCGGCAAAGAACACTTTATTTACGGACTTTTGACTTTATTTGAATTCTTATTTATTTTGTTCGTGTTTTCTTCAATTTGGTTTCCTGCATTTCCGACTGGGAGATCTACCAAGAAGTTCACAACATTATCTGATGGGCTTTTAACCTTCTTGCATGTTGTAAGTGCAGACAATAAAGTGTTTTACTATATTTTAAAGTGGTACACTATGTTCTTTTATCTTCTTTCCCTTAAAGTCAATATGCTGGGATAAAGAAGACCACACTGATCCTCCTGTCTACATCCAACGTATATATATGGGGAGATTTTTCTATTATATTTTGTGTTCATCCTGAAGATACAGAGGAATCTTCATACTCCCACATATTTTTGGGTATTTATTTTTATTCATTTGTTTATATATACCCACTCAAGTTTTATCCACTGGTTTTCGTGTAAAAGGTGTATATTTTGTCGTTAAAAACTCAACACCCAGAAATAGTATTTTACTGATCCATAAATGTATACATAATAAAAAAAAATATTTGACAATCTGAGTTAGTAGCAGTGTGCATATAGTTAGACATCACTGTGTGTTAGACATTGCGATATCTTACAAAAATGACCTTTTTTTTTGTCCTGCCGAAAGAAAAGAACATAATACACACTGAAACTCAAATCCCTTATATTTATAAGCAACTACTGAACTTTCTGTAATTCGAGAACATTTTATGCAAAGTAATAAAAATCGTAAAGAGTTTCCATACATATACATAATATAACAAAGTGCAATTTGGATGAAAGATTTGTACAAGTCAGTCTAGAGAGGGAAGCTTAATCCGCCCTCCTACCTATCCGGAATAGTACCATTTGGTAATTTAGGAAATGCATATTTTATAAAGGTTATGCATCTATTAAATATTAAATATAATTGAAGTTGAGCTCATGCTATGTTATAAAATGAAACTAGAATAAAATATTGGAATCCACTCTTTTATGTTGGAAAACCCATTCAGCGGCTCTCACACGATTCCACTGAAGAGCAGAAATTAATGTATTTTCTAAAATACATGTCACTGGAATAGTTCAGGACTCTTCTGAGTTTCTTGAAATAGAAGCCTGCAAAGTTAACATTTTATATATATACATTTAAAATGTGTATATATATATATATATATATATATATGTGAATTTGTAGTTAATTTTTAACTTTACTAAGTACTAAATATTAAGTGTATTTGGCTCGTACTTGTTCGGTTTTTAGCTATATATTTTGTTGCTGTCTTTACTATGATTTTCTTGCATTATTTTATTTTGCTCTATAGGTTCCTAACACCTTGCAGTATACTCAAGTTGAAGACTCCTCGGCAATATTATCTTGGTGGGGATAATACCACTAACTGCTCTCAAATATGTGAGTATGGTTTATATCTAATTCTCACCTACCCACCTTATCATAGAGCACTATTGTGTTTTTTGTTTGTTTTTTGTTTTTGTTTTTCATATTTTATATCACTGTGGATAAAGAGACTGTGAAACTAAAGATATCCATTAGGTTGGGATTATACTGCCTTGAGTCTGATCCACTGAGTTTGTGTTATTATCTCCCCTCTTGTGAGTGTATTCGATTTGTATTATCCATCACTCACTTTCAATTGTTATGTTACACTACTTATTGTATTTTCTCCTTTCCTCTATGTATCACTGTGCAGCAACACCTAAATATCAAAACACTCACCTCTGAAAGAAATATATCCATAAATGGGAATTATACCACTGCATGCTACTATACCTGGATCTGGTTATAAGCTCCAATACAAGTGAGTGTAAAATTCCCATTTTCTTGCCATGTGTTTTTATAATACTTGGGAAATTCTACACTGTTGGTTCCTCTCTTTCTGTCTTTTCACAGGTACCTCTGAACCATCCGGGTAATACAAGAAGCAAAACCACCTATCCAAAATAAAAACATTTGGACTGTGCCCTCTAGACTTTCTTCACAGTTTTCTAACATTAGGCGCATCTTATTTTTATTTTGCGTTTTCTTTGCTACTTATCCAAAGGACATCTGAGGGAGCTCCCTCTTTTCAATGACTGTAAAACATCACATCATTATTAACACCTTGCAAAATGAATAGTAGTGTGTCTTGGGGATACAATTTAAATATATATATATATATAGTTTATGACATTGAAAGGTCTACGTAGTTCACTTATCGAGGATAACATTGAGCTCATGAGGAAATTGAAAGAGTTATTACTTTTTTTTTATAAAAACGGTTAACCAACTACTCTACATTATTTTTAACCACTGTGACATCTGCACTCAGTACTGTACTTCTGTCATATGCATTTAAAGTACATTTAATCAAAGTAATATTTTAGGTTAACAGTTGTACAATGGTGAAAATCATGAAATTTTGTTATAAAAGACACTGTTTTCCTAATGATATTTCAAGCACAGGATTGTAAAAATCCACAGTATTATTTATGTTTAAAATCGAACAAATTGAGTACCTGTACATAAAGAGTATTTTCCAAATAAAAGTGAAACCATAACAGTTCTAAATACCAATTCAATCTACTTGTGACAAGGTTTCTATATCTGAATGTAATTCATTTTAGATTTGCATGTGCTAGTTATCAGCAGAGGTATGCATTTCCAGTTGCACTGTTCACTTCCTGTTGCTACGTTAATGACCATTAACAGAGAGGAAGCTTGTAAAAGAGCAAGTGTAAATTAAAATAATTCCCCCAAATAAAAAAAATGCACACACTATTTCAGCTGCTTGCTTTCTGTTAAAATATACACATTTTTATAAATGTAAATATTTATGCTTAATTTGAAAATGTTCTGCAATAGCTCTTCTAGAATTATTTTTTAGAGACGGCAACTATCTAATGTGAATTCAGAGCTCAAGTAAAAAACAATTGTTTAGAATGAAATAAATATTAAATCACAGTTACAAAATCTCTTGACCCAGCAGGACTAAATGATTTTTAATTTTTTTCGAGACAATAAAGTGTCTCTCTGTTTATGTCAGTCGGCTATACAAGAAGCAGCAATAGCATTTTCATTTTCATATCCCCAGTGGACAGAGAACTACACGTGCCTTCAAAGAGATAATCGGCCAACAAAACACATCTTGACTTTCTTTTGAAGAAATATTGTCTTCACACTTTGGGACAAACCATAGATTTGGCATCTTTCAAATCTGCTTTCAACTGCTTGGCTTTGAACTGACAAATAGATTAGTTTCAGCAGTCTGGTTCTACTAAATTTACTGAAGAGTCTTAATTCACACTGGAACTTGATACTGCATGTTACTCACTAACGGTGCACAAAAGGAGGTTTTGTTCTGGTGGGGGGGGGGGGGGGGGGGGGAAGAGTCGAGTTCAACCAGCAAAAGGAAAGCACAGAATATGTCCTAATAAAAAGGGAGACAATGAGGTCATGTTCAGAGTCTCTTAAACCAGGTGATGGTAACTTGCGAAAAGTTGTTTTTTAGTCAGTCTGTTAATTTTATAGAGAAAGCACTTTTACCATTGTTGTCTTGTATCTATGATAAGTACAAAAGACGACAAGCCCGGAAAAGGTTATTCTCATGTAGCTTTGTTGGTCGACGAAGCAGAAGATGCAGTTACGGACAGTTACTAAAAAAACAAATTCTAGTGAATTAAAGCAAAATGGCAAAAGTAGGGTAAAATAGCAGGTTTGGAAAAGATATCCAACTTAACTAGTCCTCCATTTTTTTCCAATTTAAGTTGCTAAAATTTAGTATTTAATGAATGTCTGCATTATTGTCCATAAGGGCTGGGACTTTGCACCATCTGGAGGGCTTCCGATTTATATGAGAGGGTGTCACGGTGCATGCAGGGGGCGCTTCAATGTAGCGTGTTCCGGTGAGCCTCATACACATGCTGGAGGTACCCCACTCACTCTTATCTCCTCTGGCCGCGCTGTCCTCAGGCGTTCTGACAGAAGCCAGTCACTGTTGAATGGATCCCTTGTATAGCTCCAAAGTCTCCGCTCAGATAAATGAAAAGAGTGTGTGTGTGCGCCATCACGCAGACGTTATGCACGCATTTTGGATTGTCACATGACAGCCAATAACCTATCCCTGCCTTCTTAGGGCTACTTAAGCTCCTTTAAACATTTAACTGGTCCTGTCCTAGTTACCCATGTGGTTATCCGAGAGTACATTATATTTTATTTGGGCCCAGGACATAATTGAATGTATCTTTCCTGGTAAAACATTTTCTAAATAAATAAATGTATGGATTCTATTTTATTTTGACCATGGCTTGTACCTTGACTAAGCTTCCATCTGTATTCTTTGATATCTGGCTTGTCTTACCATTTACATGCTTTCCGGCTCCCTGACCTAGACCTGTTCTGTACAGATTTATATTATTATTGTTAAATTCAGCCATTCTAAGGTCCAGTAATACACGTTAGTATTCAGATTATATTTTATTTGTAAACTTGAGTTCTGCATGTTGGGTTCTCTATCTCAGATTCTTTGCCTATCTGCACTGTGACTAAATGTGTCCGAACATGAAATTCTTGTCTGTGTCCTATGCCACAGTCAGTGTAACGTTAACTAGGGAACCCAAACACGCAGACAGGACAGAGTAGAGAGAATTGCAATACCGATCCTTAGAATGGTCTGGTTGTGCAAAAAGGGATAGTCAAAACACGAGCCGAGGTCAAGGGAAACAGAGAGACGGAATAATGAGAGTCAAAGCCAAATATCAGTAACCACGAAATCCAAATAAGTGCAATGCTCAATGGTAAACCAAAGACCACAACAGGGCACTGAGGCAAGGGAGGGGTTAGCTTCTATACACACAGGAAGTGTCTGATTGGCTAACCTCCAATTAGTGTTAACCACAACATGTGAGAGGAGTTTCTTCCCTCCCTTGTGGTCTCTGAGGTTATCACTGTGTGCTAGGTCACATGACCGGGTGCAGCACACATATAAGGAAGCTGCTCTGGAGCGTGCAGCATCAGACACACTGCAAGTCTGGAGACAGGGACCAGATGACACAGCTCGCGGTAATGAGGTAAGCAAGGTCGCCGCGAGCGGTGTGGGGGTATGGGACCTGACAGTCAGGGCCGGATTCACATAGTGGCTGATGGAGCTGCAGGCCCATGCCCATGGAATAGGCAAACTGTTAAAAAAAAAATATATATATATATATATATATTTATTTTTTTTGTTTACTACTCTTCACATGTTCTTGCTTAAGTATGGAAACTTAAAGGACCACTATAGGCACCCAGACCACTTCAGCTTAATGAAGTGGTCTGGGTGCCAGGTCCCTCTAGGTTTAACCCTTTTTTATATAAACATAGTAGTTTCAGAGAAACTGCTATGTTTAGATAAGGGTTAAGCCAGCCTCTAAATCCTCTAGTGGCTGTCTCACTGACAGCCGCTAGAGGCGCTTGCGTGATTCTCACTTTGAAAATCACAGTGAGAGCACGCAAGCGTCCATAGGAAAGCATCGCATTCAGCTGAAAGGGAGGATCGGAGGCAGAGAGGAGGAGGAGAGCTCCCCGCCCGGCGCTGGTGGGAGGGGGTCCCTGAGGGTGGGGGCACCCTCAGGGCACTATAGTGCCAGGAAAACGAGTATGTTTTCCTGGCACTATAGTGGTCCTTTAAGAGGGATGTAGGGGAACAAAACTTGTGTGGACTGGCTGACAATGAAATTAGTTAAGGTAAAGCTTATTTTGTGTACTATTCAAATGTTCTTTCTGCTTCAGTCTCTCTAACACTGAGGCATGTTCTCTTTCTTCTACACTCCCTACATACACCTTTTCTCTTTTCCAGACTGTATACCAGGAGCTTCTGCATGCTAGTAAGAAGGTAAGGAGAGGGGTGGGCAAGTGAGTGGACAGCCCTTAGAAAGCGTGGAGCAAGCGCATCATTAGACGCATTTATGCCAAGCTCAGGGTGCTGTCTGCACAGTATACCCTTAGTTGAACACCATGCATGATTGGCAGGCAGCCTGACGTGCATTTACACCAGGCTGACCTAATTCTTTGGGCAGACACCCACCCTTTTTGAGCATGGGTGGCTCTGGTCTTGGGACTCGGGTCAGTGGCCCACCCTTTTACCCCCCCCCCCCCCCCCCCACGAAATCCTGCTTCACCGGACCTGCTGTTAGGGGATAAGAATTAACTTGAAAGATGAAAGCAAGAAATTAGCATAGGGTATGTGTTTTCTTGTAGCTATATCCTGTGAGTTTCTCTCCAGCACCACCATCACTAGATACATGACGCTTGACGCTTTCAGTGTTTTCTGTTGATAAGATTTTGGAATTAGGCCCATCATTATTGTCAGCACCAGGCCCAATCTAACCTTGGCCACAGTTGCCATATATGAAGGCTAGCACCGTGATTTGTGGCAGAACAGAATCTCATTGTTCCTCCCAGTTAGGATATGTTTTGATTTTATACTCCTTCTATTTCCCTTATTTTATGTTTTAGAGTTCTGCTTCTGTTAAGTCCATTATTTTCTGTCTCCTCTCATTTTTTTTATGATCACTCCCTTCTTTTACTCTTATTTTATCAGTAAAGAAAGAAAAGAAAAAAAAACAGTGTGGAATTTCATGTTGACGTGCTTCATTCACCTCAATGCCAGTGTAGGGGGTACAGCAGGACATGTGAGCAAGGGCCCTTCTTGGCTTTCTTATAGTACCATCAGCCATACATCCTTACAGCCAGCTTACCCTCTGGACCAATCAATGCAGATATCAATAGACACCATATATTTCACACTTCTATGTTTAACCCCTTCAGGACGGAGTCAATAGTGCACGTTCTGATCAAAACAAAACGTAAACAAAAACTGGAATTTGCGCTATATGTCTGTTCACCCATAGTTCCCCTCTTTCATATTATATGCACCCACACTTATTATATATACTTTTGTTCAGGAGAAACAGGGATTTAATTTATCATTAACTATTCATATATGGAACATAATTCATTATGAATAACATTTTTAAAAAAATGTGAGAAAATAAGATTTTTTTTAAAATTTGTATTTCCGTCTGACACTTTAGCTGTGAATGTCATAATACTGTTAGGTTTTACTGCACAAAAATGCACATATTTGTAATCAGCGATGTCTCACGAGTACAACAGTACCCCCCATTAACAGGTTTTATGGTATTTTGGAAAGTTACAGGGTCAAATATAGAACGTTCCATTTTCAAATAGAAATTTGCCAGATTGGTAATGTTACCTTTGAGTCGGTGTGGTAGCCCAGGAATGAGAATTACCCCCATAATGGCATACCATTTGAAAAAGTAGATAACCAAAGGTATTGAAAGTGGGGTATGTTTAATCTTTTTTAGTAGCCACTTAGTCACAAACACTGGTCAAAGTTAGCGTTTATATTTGTTTTTGTGTTAAAAAAGCAAAAAACGAATATTTGGCCAGTGTTTGTGACTAAGTGGCTACTAAGAAAGACTGGACATACCCCACTTGCAATACCTTGAGTTGTCTACTTTTGCAAACGGTATGCCATCATGGGGGTAATTCTCATTCCTGGGCTACCATACGCTCTCAAAGGCAACATAACCAATCTGGCAAATTTCAATGTCAAAAAAATGAAATGCAAGCCTTATATGTGACTCTCTAACTTTCCAAAACACCATGAAACCTGTACATGGGGTGTACTGTTATTCTCGGGAGACTTCACTAAACACAAATATTAGTATTTTAAAACAGTAAAACATATTACAACAATAATATAGTCCATAAAAGTGCCGTTTGTTTGTAAAAAATGCAAAAAACGTCACTTTTACTTAAAATATCATCGTTGTAATACAATTTACCAGTTTGAAACACTAATATTTGAGTTCAGCGAAGTCTCCCGAGTAAAACAGTACCCCCCATGTACAGGTTTTATGGTGTCTTGGAGAGTTACAGGGTCAAATATAGTGCTTGCAAATTAAATTCTCTGCACTTTCTCCCTGTGTTGTCAGGTATGTCAATCAAATTTTAATTAATCAAATCACCTAATTATGTTAAAAGATTACTTAAATATACACGTAGAATTTTAATATATATGCATTTATAGGTATTTAAATTCTACGTGTATACTAATGTAATCTTTTATGTAATTATATGTATTTATCTATATATATATATATATTTGCTGTTATTTGCATTTTATATATAGATAGATATATATAGAATGTCATTCTAAGTGTTTTTGTTACCAATATATATATATATTAATAACAAAATACAGTTAGAATGAAATTACATATGTATATATAATTTATATTAAATTTTGTTTCAATATTTTATTTATTATTTTTTATTATTATTTATTATTGTAATTATACGTATTTATATAAATAATATATGTGTATATATCTATTATATATATATAATATATGTATATTATATATATGTAACGTCATTCTAAGTGTATTTTAATACTAATATATGTACTTATATTAGTATTAAAATACACTATGTATGACGCTAAATATATATAATATATTTATTTTAATTTTACACATGTATAATATTTTTTTTTTACAGATCCCACCAGCAGGGGGACTGTCTAACATTTTAGACAGTCCACATGCTGGCAGATCCACAGCCAGCTATAGGGGGCTATGTGATTACTCTTTGAGAGCGATCACACGGCCCCCGGGGGCTTCTTTTGCCGTGGGGGGGCTGCCTGGGCTGTGAGGCAGTCCTCCCGAAGCGGAGCGCCGGTAAGGTAAGTATACCGGGCGCTCCAGGGCTCAAAGCCGTTACGGCGTTCTATGCCGCCGCAACGGCTTTAAAGCCCACTTAAAGCGGGACGACATAGAACGCCGTAACGGCGGGAAGGGGTTAACATATAGCAGCAGGATGTCAGAGGAGCCAAGCAAATCCCTAATTTTGAACCAATATACCAAAATGCAGCTTTTTTTTCTTTTAACATCAGCAATGACTTTCCAGAGAAACTGTGTTTTCATTAAGTTACAGCGTGGCCTAGATACAAGTAAAATGTACCTTGTGTACCCAGAACAGGTTTAACAGATAATAAGGCTCTGTGCAAGATGTCTATTCAATTCTCAATGCTTTCCGTTTTCCTGCAGATATTAAATATACACTCCAGGCCGGAGCTGCTCCATTTTTTCTGCATTATACACATAATGCATAAAAAATATGCTCAAACATTACATCACAATAACAGGTAAAATTATACTCAAAATTCAAGTTTCCGCATTTGTGCTGTGAGCTCTCATGAAACCATGAAGGGACTCAGCCCATGATGATACTTTCACTTAAAGAGATAATATAGGCATTAAAACACTTTAGCTTAATGAAGCAGTTATGGTGTATAGATCATGACCCTGCAGTTATACTGCTCAATTCTCTGACATTTAGGTGTTTCGGTTTATGCCGCTCTAGCCACACCTCCCCTGACAGCCTACATGAAAAAAATGGTTTATTTTCAATCAGATGTAAACTTGATTTGCTTTATCTCCTGCTCTGTAAATTGAACCTAAATCACATACAGGAGGCTCTTCCAGGCTATTAACACTGCAGGAGATATGAAATTCTAAATTAAACAGAATGTGCAATAAAGGAAGTGTCACATGGGTAAGAGTGGTAGGGCTAAATGAGGGACATTGGAAAATAAGGGACAAATCCAGAGACAAATTCAAAGTCCAATCCAAGGTCAAAAGTCCAAAATGAGCAGTAGGTCTGAAGCATGCAAACACAAGGACAAGCACAAAATACCCACTCACGGTAGAAACGTCAAAGGTCATAACAGGATATACAGCACAAAATATATGTGAAACCCACTAACTGACAGCACAGAAAGATTGAGCAACTTGCTTAGGTTGCCCTGTGCTTTTAAAGTGAGTTCCTGTTCAGGCCACACCTCCTGACGATTTTCCCGTACAGCCCCCAACTCCCAACATGAGATTGTCACATTGCCCAGGGTGTCTGGGAATAAACCAATCTGGGTGCAGGCATGACCCCTGCGCCTTGTGACAACTGGGGCCCCACCAGACAGGGAATTATGCTGTTCTGGATGTAGTAAGGGATCATTACCAAGAGTCCCCGGGCACATTGTGAGGCATCTTATTCTGCCAGCCCCAATTGGCATTGATATCCCCCTGGCATCCTGCATTCTTCATCAGAGGACAGCGCAGGAGACTAAACATTGCATCCAACATGTGTGGATGTCTAGCCCTTTCAAGAAGCATCCCGGGCACCGCAATGACTTAATTGGAATTATGTTGTTATGGTGCAAGTAGGTCCCGGGTGCCAAATTACCTTGAGGGGTTAAACCATTAATGTACAGTTTAACCCCAAAGTCTTTAATCCGTTGCCCGTCAGCTCTGCCCCTTTACTTCCGCTTCAATCAAGAAGTCTCAAAACGAGCACCTCTGATAGGCTGAAAGCATAGCTCCGCACTCACAAAACAAAATTAAAAAGGTATTTATCATGGTGCCTGGAGTGTCTCTTTAAGAATTAGAAAAGTAATAACTGCTAGACTTGGAGATTCAGTATCAGAAGAATTTCAATTCAGCTGAATTTGGGCCTATCGCCCATTTTGGCCCAGAAATACAAACTCCGTACAGAAAAATGAACTGCCCAATGGCTGGTTGCTTCAGGTTAACTATTTGCCCGTTGAAGGCACTAGCATCTGTGTATACAGATTAAACAAGTAACTTTGATGCAAGTACAAATTAAAGAGGACAAAAACAGAATGAAGACAAAAAGAATAGTATAGAATATGGTATATTCAAAATAGGGAGTTAGAGATTTTTAACAAATTACAGCTATTGAGAATGTAAGATGCATTGTCTATGTTAGTCATACAGTGACTGCCTTCTTGGTGGTAAGAAAAAGTAATGAAACATTTGCCAACTAATGCTCCTTCGGTACTTATGTAGAGCAGATCACAGGCATCAGTCCAATCTCCTGCTGTGGTCTCAGTTGCACTTTTCTGGGATACATAAAAAAAATATGAAATACATGAAAAAAGTCTTACATTAACAAAGTCGAACAATTCAACTTTTCCAGTTCCCTTTTTTGGCAAAACAACCTTATTTCAAGACTTTTTTTTTTAGTAGCCTTCATCAATGTTCCTGAAGGATTTACCATTTTCTTGGCAAGACATTTCGAGAAGAATCTTGTAGAATACACAAGGAGCAGCTGTGGCATACACGTCCTTTTTTATTAGACACCTATTAGCCTTCACTCAAAAGAATAGCAGATTTCCGGTATTCCCGTATTACCTTTACATGCACTAAAATCCTTAATCCCCTTCCACATAGAATAAAGAACTAATCAGTGTAATGAGAAGCAATTGAAAAGGTATTGAGACATTTTAGTGTTGCTCCTTTACATTCGGCCTTGGACAAAATACAAAGCTCCTTTAGATTTTTGACTCTATAAATATTTAAAAACCAACATAACATAACTGGCAAGGAATACTCACATCAGTAGATGTAAAAATAATAAAACTAACATTTGTACAAGTTGACAAAATATCGAGAGTCTATATTTCAACACTGGAATTCTTTGTTCCAAACCGTTAAGCGATAGCATCAGTAATAATCCTTCACTGATGAAATGTGATTCATGTACCTTTAAAAACTAAAACTAGAATTCAAGTTGTGGTGAATTTTCAGAGCTCGATTTAAGACTTTTGGAAACGTTTTAAAAATGATTTTAATATTTTGAAAACTATTTACATTTTTTTATTTTTTTTATATATTGATATATTTTTAAATAGCATTTATTTTTTTAATAATTTAATATTTGAAAAAAATATATTTTTCAAAGTTTATTTAAAAAAATATTAAAATATTTGAAAAGCTCATTCAAAAATATTAAATCAAGGCCAAAATGTAACAGCATTTTCTTTTTTTTGTGCTAGCTCATTTGTAGTGTTAATAATATGGTTTTAAATATCATTGGAAAAAAGTCAACTGCTTCGGCGTATTACCCCCAGGACCAGAAACTAATATAAAAACCATTGTGACAATGTGACAACAAAATAAACAGCTTTGCTTCCCTCTCACAAAATATAAGCTCCTTTCTTGCTCCGGTGTCTCTTCGGTGTAAGATTGATGCCCTGGCTGGAACAGTAACATTATATTATAAAATGTTTTATGGGAAGCCATTTATATATAAAAGCAGAAACAGGCGTATAATGCACTTTTAGAAGTCACACTTTAATTACTTTTTTTGAAATATGCTTTTATTCACAACACTGTTGCTGAACAAGCTGATAACGCTTGTTTTGTGAACAGTGTTGACTAGTCAGATTTTTATGTATTAAAGAAAAATGCCAAGACATGTAATATTGAGGACGGTGTACTTATAATTAAAAAAGCAATACTGGGGAACTTTGCAATGGGAAACAATGGACTGTTCAGTGGATTTCTACTATTAGCTTTAGGACATTTCTCAATCAGTTTAAAGAGTAATATGTTTTGCTTAAAACTAGAAAACTGTAGGGGAGACAGAGATTGATATAGTTCCACTACAGATTAAAAGTTCACTCTAAGCACCATAACCACTAAATCTTACTTAAGTGGTTATTGTGACAGAATGCCGTCACTGAGTGCCATATCCCCATGTGCCCGCTGTCTATTTCTATCGGGGGAGATATGTGATGGGTGGCCTGATTCGTTTGGCGCGGGTCACAAGCTTGCGGCACCATTTTTGGGACTGTTTTACATATGCCTGTATTAGCAGCTGTGGGTCAACAAAGGTGGTGGTGGGGGGGGGGGGAGGGGTGCAGCAGCTCTGTAATGTATAGTTAAGTGAAATGTATTGCTTGTCTGTGCCTCTCCCCCTTCCTTTGTCTGTCCCAGCAGGGCGTTACCACAGGGACACTGTCAGCCCAGTTTGAACTGGCTCCTTTGTCCCTCTTCCATCCCCCATCAGCTTATTGGGATTGAAACCCTGTTGTTTTGTGTTGGAGACTCCATGTAGGGGTCTGTGCATGTAAAACCATGTGTGACAAAATAAACAGTTCAGTCAGTGTTGTACTCCCAGAGCTGTGTGCTTTCCAGTTATTGGGGGGAAATGGGTCTCTTAATACTCTAAGTGGTTCCTGAGAGGCTGAAGGAAGGGATTATCGGAGGTAACGGTTGGGTTACCACGGTCTGCTACAACTGGTGGCAGCAGTGTGATTGAACTTCCCAGCCGAACGGAAACAGCGATTTGTTAATGGAACAAGCATGGCGCCCAGCTACAGTGAGGATGCCTTTGACAAAGAGATGGCCCATCACCTAGTGTACTATAGAGAAAAACCCTCAGCAGAAATCATGGCTAGGACCATCTCAGAGACACAAGCCTATGTCCTGGTTTAGAGTGATTGGGCAAAACTCGCTGAGAAATATGGACAGCACACAAAGAAAATAGTGGCCGAGTACCTGCAGCGCACCGCAGAACTGGCAAGCAAGAGGCCACGGTGGGGGGATACCAACACCCCAGCAGCAAGTTCCAGAGACTGGAGACTTGATAGACTTCACACAGGAGGTCCAGGGAGAGAAGTGTTCTGTCCTTCCTCTCCAAAAGCAGTGTGAGTTCCTGGGAACGGAGACAACTGGTCTCGCTCTCCAGCAGCAGGTTTCAGAGACTGGAGACTTGATAGACTTCACACAGGAGGTCCAGGGAGAGAAGTGTTCCATCCTACCTCCCCAGCGGCAGTGTGAGGTGTAGGGAGCGGAGACAACTGATCTCATTCCCCAGTGGCACTGTGAAGTGCAGGGAATGGAGTCAGCTGGTTTCATACCCCAGCAGCAGTGTGAGGTCCAGGGAATGGAGACAACCGGTCTCGTTCCCCAGCGGTAGTGTGAGGTCCAGGGAACTGAGACAACTGGTTTCTTTCCCCAGCGGCAGTGCGAGGTGCAATGAACGGAGACAACCAGTCTCCTTCCCCAGTGGCAGTATGAGTTAGAGGGAGTGGAGATGGTCGGTCTCTCTCCCCGACAGCAGAGTAAGATCCAGGGGGAGATGGAGTATTGCTCGCTTCCTCCCCAGTATCCCAAGCAGCGTCAGGGGGAGAGCACAGTTGGCTCTCCTCCGCAGAAGCTAACCACATCCCCAGCGAGGTGCAGGAAGTGGAACCGCGACAGATGCCCCAAACGACACCCATCATCCTTAGCCAACCAGGAATAAAATGCTAGTGTTAGGAATACATCTTTGTATTTCTAACAGTAAAGTGTTCCTTTAAAGCAAGGGTTCTCAAAAGGTAGATCCCTAGATGTTATAGAACTACAACACCCACTGCTTTAGATGCCTTTAAAATACTTTTGAATGACAAAGCATTATGGAAGCTGTAGTTTTAAAACATCTGGGGATCTACCTTATGGCACCACTGATTCCCTGGCTATCTTCTGATTTAAAGAACTCTGGGACTTGTATGCCATCAACATTGGGGGTCCAGATGAGATCCCGCAGTTAAACAGAACTATTAATATGGCACCGTGTATAAAACAAAGCTGGTATATATCAGAATTATATCAATGCATCACTATGGGGAGTGTTAAGAGCCGCCATGCTGTCCATGCAGCACCGAACGTTGGTCTTGCAAACATTGCATGACGGTACCAGGAAGTCTTATAGTGACAGTCTGAGTGGCAACCACTAGAGGCATAAATATAAACATTGCTTTTTCCTTTAACAATTATGGACTTTTTTTCCCCCATCTTTTCTATAATCTGACATAATAATCAGTGTTTCTGCCACTTTTTATTTCTGTTAATGATATTTTGGTCCTTTTTTTCCTTATGATTTTACCATTGATTACATACACAAAATAAGAAGACAAATAAGTACTGTTACTAGGGAAAAAACATCATAATATGAAGGATTTTTTATTTCTTATAGAAAAAGTAAAATTCTCTAGATTGTGGCAGAAAATGTTGTTGAAATGAAAAAAGGCTAGATCTCGCACAACACCACTATTTAAAACAACAAAAAAAGAGAAGCAACACAAAACATTTTGGAAGATCATAAGTATGAAAAATATGGTACAGACAAAGAAAAATATTGTCGCAAACGTAAATATTGACAACATTTTGGAGTTACAACAGCCGCAACGTTTATAAATCAGACCCTATATTCCTTGACCTCTATTGCAGATTTGTTTTGGAGAATGAAGCTGCCAATCGGAACCTGAGAGAAAAAACATGCGGAATGACTGGGGATCATATTCCAGTGTACAAAGCAAGAATGTACCTGCCATTCTTCTACAAAGGGTCATTATAACAGTGGCAAACGATGAGTCTCCTGTGGGATACAGTATGTATTAATCAGCGTGTCCTACCTCTTGCTCTCTTACAAAACTTTGCTTCCCACTCCCTTCTGGGAAGGAATATATTTTGAACGGTACAGCTGTGAACCGTATATAACTAAACAGACCTTACTTGCTAGCTGGTGGGAGGTAATTAGGTCCCAACACACAGGGCTGTCATACCACCAAAGTACAATATTACAGTGGGAACTACCTGCTCGTTTCACTGGGAAGATAGAGTAAGGGGGGCTCATGCACTGCCAATAGCAGTAAAAGAAAGATAACCCTTCACATTCCAGAGCTGTAAAATATGTTATAGGCTTCCAAACACATTGAAATAGTTTTGTGAATATAGACAGACATGCCAGTAATCTGGAAACACATCACTAACATCTAAAGCAATGTAGGGGTTATCATCTTAATATAAATAAATAATGATAAAAGCAGGACGATTAATATATGGTTATGTACTTAGAAATAAGGGTGGAGTGGTAGCAATGGTGGTGAGAAGTATATGGAGATAAAGGTGGGATTGTAATGAAGACATGCTAAGCTCTAAAATCTTAACCTGATATAGTGGTTTTCAAGCATAGAACTGGGATATAGTGGCATTTAGACTTACTGGGATATAGTGATTTTCAAGCATAGAACTGGGATATGGTGGTTTTGAGACTTACTGGGATATAGTGGTTTTCAGACTCACTGGGGTATAGTGATTTTCAGACTCAATGTGGTATAGTGGTTTTCAAGCGTAGAACTTGGATAACTTGGTATTTCAGACTCACTGGGGTATAGTGGTTTTCAGACTTACTGGGGTATAGTGGTTTTCAGACTTACTGGGGTATAGTGGTTTTCAGACTCACCGGGGTATAGTGGTTTTCAGGCTTACTGAAATATAGTGGTTTTCAGACTTACTGGAATATAGTGGTTTTCAGACTCACTGGGGTATAGTGGTTTTCAGGTGCAGAACTGGGATATACCGGTAGTGGTTTTTAGGTGTAGAACTGGGATATAGTGGTTTTCAGACTTACTGAGATATAGTAGTTTTCAAGCATAGAACTGAGATATAGTGGTTTTCAGACTTACTGGGATGTAGTCAGGGCCGGCCTTAGGCATTTAGACGCCCTGTGCGAAAAATCTTCACAGCGCCCCCCCGCCAGTCATCCATGTATGCTGTAATGTTTGTGTTGTCTGTGTATGTGATAGTAGGTGTGATGACTGTGTGTGATATGTATGCTATGTGTGATATTTGTAATGGGTGTATTAACAGTGTGTGATATGCGTGTATTGGTTGTATGTGACACACACACACACACACACAGAGTCAGACGGCCATACACACACACAGGAAGACATCCACACACACAGACACACACAGGCAGACAGTCAGTCATACACACAGACATAGACAGTAATACACACAGACACACACAGAGGCAGACAGTCATACACACAGACACACACAGTCATACACACACACACACACACGCAGACAGTCATACACACAGACAAACACGCAGACAGTCATACACACAGACACACACAGGCAGACAGCCATACACACAGACACACACAGGCAGACAGCCATACACACAGACACACAGTGGCAGACAGTCATACACACACACACAGACACACACAGACACACACATGCAGACAGTCATACACACAGACACACAGAGGCAGACAGTCATACACACAGAGGCAGACAGTCATACACACAGAGGCAGACAGTAATACACACAGACACACAGTGGCAGACAGTCATATACACACACACACACACACACACACACACACACACAGGCAGACAGTCTCACACACACAGACACACACAGGCAGACAGTCAGTCATACACACATACACAGACAGTAATACACACAGACACACACAGAGGCAGACAGTAATACACACAGACACACACAGTCATACACACAGACACACACAGAGGCAGACAGTCATACACACAGACACACAGAGGCAGACAGTCATACACACACAGACAGTAATAAACACAGGCAGAGAGTCACACTCACCTGACAATCCCACAGTTACCTGTGGAGTTCATTGTGGAGGCAGTGCAGCTCCTGGTGACTGTTTGGTGGGGAAGCAGGCACTCCTTCCTGCTTCCCCTGCAGCAGTTTTCCGGCGCTTTTAGCTCCGCCCCCGCCGCACGGTAAGCTCCGCCCCCGCTGCAAATTTAAAAAAAAAAAAAAAATTTTTTTAAATCCCGGCCGGCTGTGCGGCCGCACGGCGCCCCCTGCTCCATGGCGCCCTGTGCGGCCGCACAGCTCGCACACCCCTAAGGCCGGCCCTGGATGTAGTGGGTTTTCAGACTTACTGGGATATTCACTAAAGTGAGGATTCAAACTGAATTTCAAATTTGAGGGCAAAGTAGTGGGGTAATTCTCTAAGTCAGCTATGCTTTAAAACCAGCTACGCTAGGCATACATTTAAAAAAGCACTTTGAATTCTTATTTTAGTACATGACTGCAGACCCACAAACCCCATTCGTTGCCCAATAAACACACAACACCTGTATAATGGATAAGGGCAACGGCCACAGCTTTATTGAACATTTTTGACCAGCATTAAACCAACTGTCAGCTGATGGGGTGATTCATCCATCAGACAGATCTCACATCCTTTTACCAGAGTCCAAAGCAGCCTGCCTTCCGCCTTCAGCCCAAGCATGCTGCGACTCCCCAATCCGACTTGGCACTTGCCTTCCCATGCGCTGGCCAGGTATTCCGCTGTGACAAAGCAAAACAGAGACAACCAGACACAGAGAAAAAACACCACCAACACCACCACTTTTCTACTAACATTAACCATTACAAGGAGGGAGGGTGGGAAAGCTCCTGTTAGATATCTTCCTTCCTGCTGAGTGGCAAGGGCCCACCCCCAGATTCCCTTATATACCAGTCGCATATTGCTACATATGTATCCCCCTTAATCCATCCCCCCTCCCTGGGCAGCAGTCATGTCTTTCCCTTCCTTATTCAGTCCAGGGAAACCTTTACCCTGAATGTAAAACATTGTGGTTTCTGACAAACAGCAATATTTACATTTATCGGAAACCACATCTATTGTGGCTGTCAGACAGACAGCATTTTGCGGTACTGTCCTTGCAAACCTGTCCTTAGCCACCCTATTTAGTGACAGTTCTTCCCACTTTAGGAGCAGATATGCCACTTTCACGGGTGAGCACACCAATTTCATTGGCAGGGTTCACCCCTTTGTGCAGCCTGCTCTCTTGCCTCCCCAACTCTGCCAGCTCTGGAAAGATTGGCAGGTATGAGACAGCCCCTAGAAGCACTTCCTTCTTAATTTTTAAAGGTCTTAACATTCAATGTAACCACGCACAGCATGATGATACCATATGATCCAAAGTTTCCCATAAATTAGAACTGAATCCAATGCTTCTCTCTCTGGGAATCATTGGATTGATCACTGGTGACATGTTCATTATCAGACATGTTTAATTCCTTGTAAAAAGAACAGGAGATAATCTATTAAGATTTGAGCAAAGGATATTTCACATAGACCAAAAGTAATTATTCATTATAGTAAGGGCAATAAAAATATTAAATTATTTGTCTAGCAAGAGAGCAAATCTTCAAATAATACATGTTTAGGGTTTTTTTGTGGCAAAGAAACAGGTGACCATTAAAGGTGTTAGTTAAAATTGACATTATTAAAGGGGAACCTTAAGCACTATAACCACAACAGCTCATTGTATTGGGTATAGTGCCATTCCCTAGTTCTGTGACATTTCATTTACAAGTCTTTTTACAGAAATAGAGTATCATCTAGCTTGCCTGATTGCAACCGTGCAAGTCCCACTTTCTCATTTGCATTATTTGATGGCATTGATTGGCTGAGTGTGTCACCTGAACTGGAAAATGACACTGGAAGTGGCAATACAGACAGGCAGAAAGGTGGTGCGAGAGAGAGAGAATAGGACATGTAGACAGTGCAAATTTATAGAGGTCAAGTGAGAACAGGAAATCGAGAGAAAAGCTATGATGGATAAGAGAATAAGACAACCAGATAGGGAAGGCTGGTACATTGTGACAGAACACAGGACAAAGTCACCAGATAAATCAGTGGAGGAGAAGACATGACAATCTGAGCAGTGGCCACAGAACTTACACAGATGTTCCTGGGCACCTAGCTGTCGGTCAAACTGGTCTTATTTATGTAACAGTAAAACACAATGCCATTTTCTGTGAGATCAAGCATGGTTTTGTTTCTGTCAAAACATTGGAACTTGACATTATAAATCCGAATACCTTTGTGTCTCATCCTCATTTTGTACCAGGAACTCATTTAAACCGCAACCTGCTTGGGCAGAGGGTTCATTTTGCCTCCTCCTGTATCACTCAGTATCAAAGCTCCCTGTCTCTTTTTACAAACTGCAAGTTAAAAAAAGATTTTTTTTTTTTTAATTCTCTGTGCATTTTTGTTGTCATAGTAACAAGCGGAGGCAAAAGAGAACATTTTTCAATGTAAAGCCAGTGGCCAAAAAAACAATATTATGTGAATATATAATTATAATAAACCATTTCTTGTCAGTGTTGTTTGTGTTTTTTACCCTTAAGTGACAAGCAATTCATATTTATTGCTATCACCATTTTAATTGTGACTAGCTTGACAGAATTGTGCCAGATATCAGACAATCTACTTGGACATACCACATTTTAATTCCAAAAGTAATTGGAAAGAACTACCGTATATACTCGAGTATAAGCCGAGTTTTTCAGCACATTTTTTGTGCTGAAAAACCCCAACTCAGTTTATACTCGAGTCAGTGTCTGTATTATGGCAATTTACATTGCCATAATACAGACTGGGGGCTGGCAGCGAGTGCTTACCTCTCCTGCAGCTCCTGTTAGCTCCCTTCTCCTCCACGCCGGTCCTTTCAGCACCTCTGTCAGCTCCCAGTGTAAGTCTCGCGAGAGCCGCGGGGTCATAGTGCGGCTCTCGCGAGACTTACACTGTGAGCTGACAGAAGAGCTGCACGGACCGGCGTGGAGGAGAAGGGAGCTGACAGGAGCTGCAGGAGAGGTAAGTGCTTCCTGACAGCTCCCCTTCCCCCCACTGAACTGCCAATGCCACTGGACCACCAGGGAGTGAGAGGCCCCCTCCCTGCCATGTATCAAGCAGGGAGGCGGGACGAAAAAAATAATAAAAATATGAATAATAATAATAATAATAATAATAAAATAAATAATAAAATAATAATAAACAAAAAAACTATTAAAATAAAATAATAAAAAAATAATAAAAATGCCCACCCCCACCAAGGCTCTGCATCACACACTCAAACACTGCATTCATACACACTGCACTCATATACACACACACACTGCATCACACACACTGCATTCATACACACTGCATCACACACACACTGCACTCATACACACACTGCACTCATATACACACTGCATTCATACACACACTGCACTCATACACACACACTGTAAATAAATATTAAATTAATATAATTTTTTTAGGATCTAATTTTATTTAGAGATTTACCAGTAGCTGCTGCATTTCTCACCCTAGTCTTATACTCGAGTCAATACGTTTTCCCAGTTTTTTGGGTAAATTTAGGGGCCTCGGCTTATATTCGGGTTGGCTTATACTCGAGTATATACGGTATATTATTTCTGGAAACAGTTTTTCCTAATGTGTTTTTTTTTTTTGTAGAAATATGCTATCATAAAACAGGCAAAGTCCAAGCGCCATCTCAAGGTCAGCCGACGGTGGGCTACTCTGTATGATTGGCAGACAGACCAGTCTGAAGAGGGCAACCCATGCAGGGACCACTGTGTCAGTGCCCTTAGTGAAGCGTTTTTAGACAAACATTTCAGACCCTGTGTGAAATAAGTGGAAACAAACATTTTTAGAAAAATTGTATTTATCTGCAAAGTAATATATATACAGTCTTGTTGTATTCATGTTAAACATTTATTTACTTTATTTAGTCTACCTCAATACAAAAAGAAAGTGTCACGATCCTCCTTTTCCTACAGAGCACCACAATTATGGAACGACCTCCCGCACACTTTCAAATCTTCCCTATGCCTAAAATCCTTTAAGATGTCCCTCTCCACATATCTCAAAAGAGAATGCACGTGTCATGGTTGATTATATATTTCCTACCTGTTCTATGTTAAATTTTGTATATATTGTGTATTAATATTGTTTTTTTGTATTTTATTGTACTCTATTGTATCAATGCAATGTTTTGTGGACCCAGGCAATACTTGAAAACAAGAGAAATCTCAAAGTATCTTTCCTGGTAAATATTTTTATAAATAAATAATATTTTATAAAATAAATAAATATGCTAATTCTGCATTCTTTTGCTTGAAATACATGTTATGCAAAAAGATCTTCAATTAGAAAGTGCTCAGTAGTGAAGGGGTTAAATCACATTCAACATATGACTCATCATCGTCAGTGGCCACCAGTGTCATCTGCAAAGACAATCATCAGCCCCATCTGCAATGACCATCAGAATATACAGCTATCACCATTATTATCGGAAAGTATTGATATCTTACATATTCACCAGCACTAGCTACAAGCACCTCTAACACCACCAACTCTGTTTGCAACAAACCCATTTTTGCAATCCCTATTATTTATATTACTTTTATTTGTTATCAGATGCAATAGACTCATCTATTGCAATTCTCAAAACATTTAAATCAGGGGAGTATGTTGCATTCTATAAGCATGCCAATATGGCTTGCAAAAGAACATTTAGATGGGCTAAACTTGAAAATGAAAAAGCTCACAGCCAAACAGAGCAAGACCAGCCTTTAAAAAGTTTTCTTTTTTAAATATGTTAATGCCAAAAAGGTTAAGAGTGAACATTTTGATCCATTGGAAAGTAAGATGGGTGAGTTATTCAATGAGGAACAGGACAAGGAAAAAATTCTAAATAATTGTTTATCTTCAGTGTAAAAGGAAGAATAATGCATGGCTAAAGATTTGCACATTCCTGTTACAAAAGTCTTACAGCAAACATATGATTGGTTAGCACAGAATAAAGTGTTTCAGAAATGAAATAAAGTTAATGTAAACAAAGCCCCATTGCCAGATGGTATTCACCCATGAGTGCTTAGGCAGTTTAGTGCAGATAGTAGTTGTAATTGGAAAATGTTCACATTGGACAAATGTGGAGTGCCTTAGGTTCTATACTGGGTAAACTTCTTTTTAATCTGGTTTTAAATTATCTTGAAGTGGGTATTGAAGGTCTTTTGACAGTGTTTGCAGATGACCAAACTAGGTAAGAAAATACAGTCTGGACATGACATAACTTCTTTACAGAGGGATTTGGATAAGTTGGGGGACTGGGCAGGATCAGATTCAATGCAATGCAGTCATGAATTTTGGAATAAGGAATCAATAAACCACGTATACATTAAATGTGGTTGAGTTAGGGGTTACATTAAATGAGAAGGACTTGGGAACAATTACAGATCAAAAACTAGCCAACAGGGAGGCGGAGCTTGGAGCCGGAGCTCAATGGCCGCCATATCCATTCGCTCCTGAGACAGCTGCTGTAAATCCGCAAACATCTCCTTACCACGACACCATCCGACCCTGTAACCGGGAGAACCGGCATCAAGACTCACACCCGCATCGATAGATGCCTTTCTTTCAGAGCCCGAAGACCGGGAGAACGAAACGGCAGACTCGGGCCTACCTCCCAGCGGCTTACCGCGACCTGGATATCCTCCTTGGCGGGACGCCTGATCGGAGCTGCACTGCATCACAGAGCCCACTTACCTCTCCTGGCGACAAGACTCCGGTAAATATGGGGCGCCGAACGCAGAAACCACAATCAGGCCCCACAGCTGAGCATCCAGACATTGGAGCCATGCTACAACGGCAACCACAACCCAAGATGGCTGCCGCAGAGGCCCCAGCCACACTATCACAACCCCACCTGGGGACTCACCCTAATGCACAGCCCAGACCGGACCCAGCACAGGTCCAAGTACCCTCACTGGTAACTTCAGATGACAACTCACTAGCCACAAAAAGGGACCTACAAAACTGGGTGCTAGACATTCAGAAAATGCTCTCTGCTGACATAGGGACCCTTGAAACTGACATGCAAAAGGTTACAGTCCGTGTCAAGGCGACAGAGGATCAAATAACGGAAATCCACAACAATATGTCCAGTATGAAAGACCACATGCAACATCTTCACGCGGTACAACAAACCCTCACGTTGCAGATGTCTACCCAGGAAGACCGCGCACGACGCAACCACATTAAAATCCGCGGCATACCAGGTGACATAACTGCGGATGAACTGCCACACTACACCAGGAGACTCCTGGCCACCATTATGCCCCCGGCAACTGCCCTGAAAATCACCTTAGACGGGATATACCGTCTCCCAACTCCACCGACGGCACCCACCAACGATGCCAGAGACGTCATCCTCAGCTGCACTACATCGTACGAGAAGTCACAAATTATGACAGCACTCCTTGGCAAAACACCCCTCACATTCGAGAACTCACATCTTTCCTTCTTTCAGGACATATCTCGAGCAACACTTCAATGGCGTAAATCTCTGAGGCACCTCACCAATCAGTTACGCACTAAGGGGATACAATACCGCTGGGGACTACCAAGATCCCTCACAATCACCCATGCCGGCAATGTCCACAAGATCACCACAGGGGCGGATGTCCCGGCTCTGATGTCCACACTGGGACTCACACCGACATCTACTGAGTTACCCCAGCAGACCGCCTCCTGGAACCCTGACACTGCAGTGACTTTTGTCCCACGGGCACCAGCATCTCTGGACTCAGCCACATGACTGGAATTAGGGTTGACCGAACCAGCGGCAACAACGAGAGCTGCAACACAGTTCCTATTTGTTTACATTTTGTGTTCACAGTTTGAATTATTATTTATGCTGTCATTTGTACTACCACCTGATGTTGATGCATGCTCGCACTAACTTGCAACCACCACAAGCAGCCGTACACATACCATAATAGGTAACCTCCTCCACCCCCCACCCCCCCGCTACTCCCTTGGTTAGGAGTACCCACAACCCACAAATGCCCTAGATACCACAAGAATGGTGCTAACAACCTGGACACCACACACAGAAGCATTTGGGACCCCCCACACAAGTGAGACCACACACATCACCTGAACTCCCCTCCTGGCACATGATGTAACCAGTTGCGAAATACTACCACACACATATAGCCACCAGGTTCTACCCCACACCAGGAACGTGAGCACACACACCGACGCCTAGAGCTCCGAACACGTAACACGCAGCTTTACTCCTCACGATACTGCCTGAATATGGGGTTTTTACTCTAGTAGACAGTCTAACTTGTTTAAAATATTGTTTAATTTTTAAGGCCGTAATGTGATACATGTTTCATGACTGCAAATCTCTATGCTTTAACTAACTCACCATATACGGCGCACCAAACTTGTACCCTACTCCCATAAAAAGAGGCTGAATAGCAAATGTATGATGTATGAAAATTGTCGTCAACACACTGTGAAAATTGTAAAGATCTCGTGTACCATGCATATACATGACCATATTGTTCACTCTCATGCCTCAAAAATAAAAAGAGATTTACAAAAAAAAAAACTAGCCAACAATATGCAATGCCGGTTTGACTTTGCAAAAACTATTAAGGTGCTTTTGTGTATAAAAAATGTTTTTTGTTATACGTGATCCAAATATATTTTTGCCTCTTTACAAATCAATGTAAGACCCCCACCTTGAATATGTGATGCATTGTTTTGCACCTGTTTTGAGAAGGATATTACACAACTAGCAAAGTGCAAAGTAAAGCTACAAAACTAGTAAAAGGGATGGAAAACATTAGTTGTCAGGATAGGCCAAACAAACTGTATTTGTTTTTTAGAAAATAAATGCCTCAGAGGGGATATGATAGCACTATACAAGTATATACAAGATGAATACAAACAGGTATGTGTTAACCTGTTCATTAGCAGAAATATACAACAGACAAAGAGGTCACCCACTGAGCCTGGAATGGAGGCATTTTCACTAACAGAGGAAATTATTTAAAGTAAGAGCAATAAAGTGAAATTCTCTTTCTAAATAATTTGTGTTTTCAGATTCTATAGATGATTTTTTTTAAAGCTTGGATGCTTTATGGCATATCCCCAATATTCAATGATATAATCAATATGTATGTAAACAGTTTGTTGAATCAAGGAGAAACCTAATTGCCATTATGGAGTCGAGAAGGAATTGCTTTTCCTTTCTATGGCATAATTGGAAATGGCTACAATTGTTTTTTTGTTTGTTTGATTGTTTGTTTTTTGTCTTTTTTTGGATCAACAGCATAAAACAATGGTCTTCAGGGTTGAACTTGATGAACTCTAGGCTTTTTTTTCAACCTTGACAACTATGCAACCTGCATATGACCACTAACCAAGTTAATCAAGATTAGGCAAATTCTTTGTAACCACTACCTGCACCTTTGGCAACTGTCAGCGGCAACATCTGTGAAGACAATGAATATTACCTACAACCAGCACAATGAGCAGGAAACAAGACTATCTATAATAACCATTACCACCATATGCAATCACCACCAATATCTACAGACACTGCTTCTTGAAAACCACCAGCTCCATCTACGCAGGTGACCAGCATCACCAACATCATCTGCACAGATGCAGATTCCCTACCACCGGTTGAATTTGCAAACGCCGACATCCTCTGCAAATCTGAACAGAATTGGTGAAATAAATAATCTCTCCATCTTTTTACCAGATGTTGGCAATGGATTGCAGTTGAAAGTCCGATGGACACAGGTATCAAACCTTCACACTGAGTGATTGATATTGCACTTGTTTTTAAAGCTGACATGCCACAATTTCTTTTCTAATTTCCATTTCCTTCCCTCCTCAATTCAGACTTTGTTTCATTCTCCTACTTAAATAACATTATTAGCTGTCAGCCAATTTTTGGACAAGCATTTCATAGATGTCTTGGAAATTCTATTTCAGAATGTAAGATTAATGGATTGCATGTGCGAGTACTCACGTTCTCTTACCACTGAGCTTGCTTGCTTACAAAAGTTAATGGCAAACATAACATATTAATTACAGAGTGTGACTTTCTGCTATGAAAATGTAATTAAACCTCACTTTAAACATGAAATTTCTAGTTACAAGACCCCGGAAGAATGGCCTCAATTCCCAAATGTGAGCAATTTTACATTCCATCCACAGTCAAAATAATCGCTGTCCCTTCTTGTTTCTATCTAATTAGACCGCCAGACACTTGGAAATAAGGTGTTTTTTGGTTTTTTTTTTAGTAAGTCTTGTTTATTTTTTATTTTAACTAAGAGCCCAAAGAAGGACTAAGGCTTAGTAACTGTTGCATCAAAATATGACAATTTTTAACTTTGTATTCACCAAATTCAGCAGAATTACAGTTCAATGTTAAATTGTTACTCCCAACACCAAGACCACAATTTTTTGATGTGATCATGGTGCAATTTTCAAATGACGCATTGTGCATAGAGAGATATTTAATATAGGTGTTGGAGGTCTAAATCCACCTTCATTAGTTTTTTTTATGTTGATTTTGTGTATATTATATGGACAGGTGCACAATGATTGGATGAGAATGATCAGCTGATATTTTCAGCCAATGAATTAATAGCAATACAGGCATCGGGCTTCCGCAGCTCTGGAAAAAGTGGTTGTATTTTTGGTGGCTCGACATCTCGTGGGACCTAGGCAAGTGGCAAATATTGCTGGGGAACAGGTCCATGCTTCTCCTGTCACAGTAACCACTACAGTACTTAAAAAGTTATCCCTTTAAAACTATCAAGGGCTGCCAGATTCAAATGATCATACAGAAAAAAAATAGCATCTAATGTGTAGTAATGTGAATGAATGTGTATGACTCAAGGCTTTGCTTAACTCAACACTTTACAACTCTGTGTACTTTAAGAGGAAGCATGGCATAGAGCTAACATGGCTGCCGTTAAAATCACCAGATAGCTACATTGGCGTTTTAATGAGAGGGCCCTCCCCCACTTACCTCAGTTTATTGTTTATTAGACATGTGCAATTTGTTTGCTCTTGATCAAATCGAATTTAACCCAAATTCAAACGAAATTAGCAATTTGTAAGTATCCGAATTCTGTGCAAACCTAAACAAACCAAACATTAATGAATTTGTAACGAACCGAAATAAAACTATAGATTAGAGGGGTATATGACTCCATTTAAAAGAGGTAAGATACTTTGGGAGAAATGGAAAATATGAATTCTTTCATGGGCAGTGAAGTAGGCATTCACTTTTTCTAACATTGCATCCTTGTGGGACAAGAGACCCTTCATTATAAAAAAAACTTGTGTACCTTATCCCATTAGTCAAATGAGAGAGGGAGATTAAATAGGGCCCCATTCTTCTTCAGCCAAAATTCTTTTTTTTTCAGCTCCACATTTCAGAAACCACTAGAGTTGATGATACAGAGTCATTATTTATAATAAAGGGATAAAAGAACAAGATTCATCTTACAGTTAATTCAAGTTGCCAGCAGTAAATTCATTTGGCCCCTTGATTACTATAGAATTGTGCACAGATGATTTTATTATTATTTATAAAGCCCCAACAAATTCCACCGCGCTGTATAATAGGTGGACTAACAGATACGTATTTGTAACTGCTCGAGATGGACACACATGGACAGGGTGTTGAGGGCCCTGCTCAAACAAGCTTACATCCTTTTGGTGTCCAAAAGGATAACAGTGTCTTTTGCATTCCAATCCACTGTATAATGTTTTATTTTTAATAAACAAAAGTCAGAAACAAAAAATTATATGATATTTAGATTTTTATGTCTCAAACAAAAGCCAGCAATATCCTTCTCCCTCGTTCACTTGGATATGTTGTCAGACGCCTTTTCGCAATCTGTAACATATTAGGAGATTGTTAAATCTAAAAGCCGAACAAGCTTAATGGGGGGTTTGTCTCTTTACCAATTTAGGCAATTCATTACACCAGAGAGAAACAATAAACAACTGTGACATCATTTGAAAAAGTATAATGACTACAGAATTCTAGTCCTTCTTTGATCTGAACTAATTGTCACCAGAATCCACACTGCATATAATGAAGTTTGCTACATTCCTACTGTCAACAAGACTGCACTTCCTCAAATTTCTATTGAAAAGAAATGTATTTAATATGCTAGATCATGATGAATGCTCAGAACTTTGACTCATAGAAACATTGGGGGTTATGTATAAAATGTATCGGGTTCACTTTATTGTTCGTGGGATTGTTTGTGCGCCTATGTAATCCATCAATAAATTATACGTTCATTTTAAATTCTCTTTGCATTTTTTAAACATTAAAAATGACATATAACTTCTGTCAAATGGATACGCTACACACCAAAACAACTTTAGCTTAATAAATCAGTTTTTGTTTATGGATCATGCCCCTGCAGTCTCACTGATCAATTCTCTGCCATTTAGGAGTTAAAGCACGTTTGCTTCTGTTTATGCAGCTATGGCCACCCCTCCCCTGGCTGTGACTCACACAACCTGTATAAAAAAAAAAAGTGTAATATTCAATCAGATCTGACAGCACAGTGTGTTTACTATAGAAGTTATTTCCTGCTCAATTAAAAAGACACTCCACTGCCCAAAAACAAAATACATACATTATACTGAGACTGCTCTGATTAAAGTAACAAACTATCTAATCATGGCAAAATCGTAAGGGCACTACTCAATATTTATACTTCTTGACCTCTCTACTGCCTTTGACGTTTATATCATGTCCTTCTTCTTCAAATGTTTCAATCCCTCGGTCTCTGTGACACTGTCCTCTCATGGTTATCGTCCTATCTCTCCCAACGTTTATTTAGTTTCTCCTCTTCTAATAGCACCTCCTCTCATTCTGTCTCAGTTGGAGTCCACCAAGGCTCTGTTTTTGGTCCCCATTTGATTTCTCTTTACACTGCCTCTCTTGGTAAACGTATTATTTCCTTTGGATTGCGCTACCACCTGTATGCCGATGACTCATAAACATATCTCTTCCCTGCTCTTCTAGAATGTGTCACTCTTTGCCTTTCTTCCATCTCTGATTGGATGTTCTCCAGCTTTCTGAAACTCAATCTCTCTAAAACTGAGATTCTTATTCTTATTTTTCCTCCTTATAACTCTAATACTCCTCTTTCACTCTCCCTGCAAGATGATGGTACCTGCATCAGACATCCTGACCAGGCCTGACCTTTAGGCCTCATGTCCAGGCTGTTGTCACATCCTGCTGATTCCATCTTAAAAACAATGCTTGCATCCATTCCTTTCTTAAGCAAGATGTTCACTCTTATTGCTAACTCATGTTTGTGGGTGGCCCCGTTCCATTGGAACAGCCTACCCAGGGAGCATGTGGCACCCGGGGCAGACCTTGTATTTGGCACACCCAGGGCTCGAGTCCTGCAGGAACACATGGGAACGGCGTTCCTGCACTTTTTCCTGCAGGACCGGCCCAGAGGGCGCAAAGGCCCTGGGGAGATAGCGCAGCTAAGCGGACAATGGCACATGTAGGAGTGTGGGGATAGATGCATGGGATTGGTTGGGAAAGAGTCTGTGGGTGGGATTATGTTCTGTGTAAGTTAGTGTGGGGGAGGTGTTACCTCAGTGCCACTTGGGATTCGGGCCAGCAAACAGCTTGGCTAGCAAATAGCTTCCTGTCCTCCTGCTCCTGTTTGCCTGGGCCTGCAGGTTTACACAGCTTGATGGTTGAGACTTCCTGGCTTCCCTCAGGGCTGCTGCAGCATGGATGGTGGCCGGCACCTGTGGAGGCAATTTGGGCACATTAATGGAGGTATGGCTACCAGTGTGGGCACCCCCCGCAGCCTACCTCCCCCTGGAGCACCCCCTGCGGTCTCCCCTGCGGCCCCTACCCCTGGGGGCCGCTTCAGCACTGGCAGGCATTCCCGCCCGCCTGCCAGGCTCTTCCCAGCTCCTACTCTTTGGGCCCAGTTGAGGTCTGGGAGCCCAGGCCCGAGGCATCCTCAGGACCGCGTGTCTGGGGCTCCAGACACGCGGCCTACCACTAGGGGCTGTGGTTTGCGGCCTTCTGCGGCCGCGCACGTGGCACGGCCTTCTGCCACTGCCGCGTGGCCTGCCGCCTTCATTGCCGCCCGGCCTGGTACTACCAGGCCGGGGATGAGGCCTACTACCGCCGCGTGGCCTGCTGCTTCCACGGCCGCACGGTGGGCTACTCCCAGGCTGGGGATGCGGCCTGCTACCGCCGCGCGGCCTACAAATACTTCTACACCATCCGCCCCGGCCGCCAGCGGTGGATTGCAGGCCGGGGGCGGTGGGCGGTGGATGCTGCTATCCGGGCAGCGGGCGGCCGCCCGGCAACAATCCAGGTCCCCCCGCGGCCGGTTGGGGTGGTGAGTAGGCCCCCGCAGGCCGCGTGGGGTACCTTGGTACCGCCATTGGGAGTCTGGAGGGTCCCTTGCCCGGTGGGAGCCTCTTATGCCAGTGAGAAAGGCTCCCAGGGCTCCTTATCTACTGCCCCCCCTCCATCCTTACTGTCCCCCCTCCATCCCCTGTTCGTCGTTCTTTTTTTTTTCTTTCCTGGGGGCCCAGCTTTCCCTTTCCTGGGCCCCCTGGTCCCCCTCCTCCTGCCTGTTTCTGAAACCCCCCCCCTGTGTGGGCCTACCCCTCACCCTCTCCCCTTCTCTTTCCCCCTCCTGTTTTTATCCCCCCCCCCCGGGTTTCCATCCCTGTCTGTCTGGTCCCCTATGTCCCCCCTCTACCTAGCTAGGACCCCCTCCCCCCCACCCCCCCTGCAGGTCACTTACCTTGGCCATCTCCTCTGGGGCGTGGGCTCTCCTCTTCACTGCTTTCTTCTCAGGACTCTGCTTCAGTTCATGGATTCGTCCAGCAGGTGGTGCCTGGATCACTGCTGATGTCTTCTGTGGTTGCTGGTACTGATGTTTCTTTGCCTCAGCTTTCTGTGAGCGCAGTGCCGGGCTTGGATCGCCAGGCTGCGAACGGTGAGTACTTTCCCCCCTTCTTTTTAGCGCTTCACATGCTTATGTTGTTCCTTCCTTATTCAGGCTAGTCCTCTTAGCACAGAAAATATATTCAATTAAAAAAAAATTACAGAACATTAATATATTGTGTAAATTACCACATGGCATGAATTACAAAAAAAAAAAAGAATTAAATACTATGTCGAGTACATGGTGATGACTACTCAGCAAAAAAAGAAAAAAGCAAAAAATATAAGACAATAAAAAAATAAATAATAAAACAATAAAAAAAACAGAGGAAAGATAATAAACAAAGATTATTTGGGAGATGGACGGTGTTTAAGTACACTTTCCTGCAGCGTCTGGCGCAGCCGATAGTGCCGGAGGTGCCTCCCAGGTTCACATGACTCTGGGTGTTGCTGAGCTAATATGGCCCGCTTGGCTTGCGCGCAATAATAGGGAGCAGATGGGGAAAGTTTTTTTTTTTTATTGCAGGTATGTTCCCTCCTGCCACGGGGGGTGCCTTGACTAAGAGGGACATTAGGGGCTCCGGGAGGGTCGTGGGGTGCATGCTGTGGTCGGGTACATGCCATGGCGCATATTCGGGTGCACCGCGTGTTCTGGTTGGCATGGTCGGGGAGAGGGCTCCCTGCAAATGTGATGCGTGGTTCTGCGATCAGGATGCTCTCAGGACGCATATCGTCCTTGGGAGGAGCTGGTTTGGTGTAGGTACCTTTGGCACTGTCATCCACTGTTGGCAGTGCGACCCTTCTTGGCCTGGACCGGATGGGCTTCGGCCTTTGGTTTTACTTGGGGCTCGCCTGGCGCCTCAGCACGGTGCGTTTTGATCTCTGCTATCTGTCGGGGTGGGGGACGTGGGCTCCCGGTGCAAGACCCTCAGTCCATGTGTAGCTCCATCGGGTGGTGTGGGGCCAGTTTACCGAGAACACTTGATAGGCTTTACTTCCCGATCGTCTAGTGTGCCCCTGAAGCCTGCTCGGCGGGTCCCCCCTTTGGGATATGGTGCCCATGGGGGAGCGGGGTCGATATCGCCAGATTCTTTATTTACTCAGTTGTCGTTTCCCTCCAGGGGCTGGGTTGAGATGGTGGGGCTGCGGGGCCCTGGGGCCTTGCTGACGAAGGCGGCTGTGGGATCGGTTTTTCTGGCTGGCTGCCGGTACGCCCGTCGGGTTATTGTTTCCAGGCGTTGTTTCTGATGGTCCGGATTAGGTGGCTCTGTGCTTCCACGTGAGTGCCCCCGACGTCGCTTCTGTGTGGGGCCGGCAGTGTCGCATGTCCGCACTCTGCTGCCACAGTGTTTTCTTGGAGTAGTGTTTTGGAGTTTCGGATTTCCGTGGCCCAGGCCTTATCCGTGGGTCGGGTTGCGTGCTGTAGTCTCCTAGATAGTGGGATCGATTCCTGCAAGGGGGACGTCCGTTGCCCCTGACTGCGGTTTGGGACATCAGGCAGGAGGCGTCGGTGGTTTTGAGGGGCGTTGTGGGTTTCGGCTGCGCTACCCGTGGGCTCTCTTGGGTATGCTGGGCTCTGCCGGTTGGGGTTGCCCTTGGGACTGTATGGGGTTCCTTCTGGGCCTCCTTTTCCGGTGGCTTTGTGCAATCTGGCCCTCTAAGTCATTTCCGCTGGCTTCCAACTGTTTGCCGCTGCAGCAGGTTTGGGGGTTTTGGGCCATTTGGGCTCTCGGTGGTGTGCTGACTCTTGCCCATTGCGCTGGCTCTGGCGGACTCTGGTGTTCTCGGAGCTTCCCCTTCCTGGTAGCATGGTAGGCATGGGGTACCCAGCTCGCGAACAAGTGGGTGGGTTTTTCCTTGGGGACCATCGTGGGGTGGTGCTGGCTGTCTTTATCATGTGTCGATAACCTCTACCCCGGTGGTACTCTGGTACTCTGGTTGCGGCACCTGGCTCGGAGTGGTTTGGGTCTAGGGGCGGCTGGTCCGGGGTTTTTGTCCGGTTATTCCCATTGTGTTGGCCGATGCTCTGTCTTGTTCATTATAGGGCGCACTTCGGGCGGAGGTGTCGCGGGGTCGATTTTATAAGGCAGTTGAGGGGTGGTTGCTTGGTCCACCGGTCTGATGAGACTGGTCCGTGGGTTGATCTCTGAGGCGGCGTGGGGCCCGCTCCAGTACGGTGGGAGTGATTGGGACGGATGGGAATGTTTCCTTGTGGGTTCCGGGATTGGACTGCTCCTCTACATGTTTGGTTCCATCTATTACGGGAGTTGGTGGCGATTTCTGCTATTAGCTGGGGTCGGCTTCCCGTTCATGTTACGGTCGTCGGCAAGTGGGTGGAATTCTTGGATGTTGCGGGGTTGACTTTCTGCATCCTCCTGAGGTAGGTGGAATGCACGGGGTAATGGTTGGGCTCCTTCCATGCTGTAATGGGTTCCAGGATAGTCTGACATATACCGTTCCGATCGGGGGCGGTGCAGGGTTCTGGCATTTGCCTGCTTTCATTGGGAGTGCTGTTCCGTCCCCTGGATTATTCGGCCTCCTCACCCTGTTTGGTTCTCGGAGATGGGTATTTGCCCCCGCTTCCATTTAGTTGGGGTGTTCCGCTTGGGGCTCAAATTCCTGGAGAAGGGTGGTGGGGAATTCAAGGGGCATTTATTTTGGTTGGGGGAAGCTACGGACACCGCCAGGCTGGGCGTGCCTGCGCCAATGGTTCAGAGGGTTCGAATGGTGGGAGTCAGGGTGGTGGGTTCCTTAGATTCGCCTTGCTGGTCTCTGACTGGATTTGTCTCAGCGGTTACGGTCTCCCCCCCCCCCCTGGACTGGGGAGGGTGGGGTTTTTTCGTGTGTAATTTGGGCCGGGAGGCAGGGGCGAGTGGTTGGATCTTCCACCTTCGGGAGCGGAGGTTCGGTGGTCTGGCACCGGTTGCGTGAAGGGGGTGTGGCTCCTCCTCATACGGGGTCAGCTGTCCTGCCTCATGGGTGTACCAGGGGTTTTGTCAGCCCTGGGTGGAATGACATGGGTCAGTGACGGTTTCGGACTTGGGTGCTCTTCAATCTGGACATGTTACGCATTATATTTCTTCCCCGAGGTTCTCAGGGGCTAGGCTGCGCCTATCGCCCTTTCCTGTTGGCAGTGCGCTCTGCAAGTGAGTGCCCTGGTGTGCTGCTGTCGGTCATCGGACTAGATGGGTTTCTAGGTTTGTCGTGGCCATAAATAAACCAAAAAAAATAAAAAATAATAATAAAAATTCCAGTTCGCCTTTTGGGTTTGCCGAATGTGGCCTAGTTATCTCGAAGGGAGAGGTGCGCTTGCTGGAGGTCGGACTTGGCCTCTGTTAATCTAGCGCTGCGAGAAGTGGTGGAACAGGCCATGGCTGGTTGTGGTGGGGTCCCCCGCTGATTTTAGGCATAAAACAGCGGGGATGTGACGGGGATATGTCCTTGCCAAATGAGTTTGAGGTTACGTTTAAGTATATGGAATGAGATGAACAAGTTTTTAAGGTCTCAAACCTCCCCTGCTCCAAAGGTTAAACTTTAGGTTGCCTGAGGTCTCATGCCCATCGAGCGTGGATAAGGTCGGCTGATGGCAGGCATTGGAAAGATATGATTTTTATGACGAGGGGGGAGGTGAGAGGGAGTGGTGATTAGGAACCACTCTATGTTTATTGGCAAGGATGGTTGGGTCACTGTATAACACTATGTGTGGAGTTATATATGTATATGTTAATTTATGCTTATTTATGTCTAACATTTTGGTTACAGAAAAGAAGAGATTTAATAAATAAAGTTATGGATGTGTTATGCAGTAATTTAGTTTGTGATAATAAATGTTGTGGCCTGTTTCATCCACACTAAGTGGTCTGTCGTTACTGGGGGGTTGAATGGGGTTAACTTTTGTTCTAGGCTGCATCGCGATTCCCCACTACGTACATTCATGTCGCTTTGCTGCCTCATTTCTCCCAGTCCCCAGCATAGTGCCGCCCACAATACACTGTCTGCTGTCAAGATGCAGGAGATGTGCCTGCTCACACTACTCTCCCCCGCGGTAGTTTACTGAGGAGTGAAGACTGCAGTGGGCATTTAACTTCACTTCCTGTCAGGCCCTGCTAGAGGATTACCGAGCAGGGAGGAGTAAGAACATCTCTTTTCAGCTACTTACACCACCAATGGTAAGTAGCCATGTTTTATTTATTTTTTCATTAAATAATTATATATCCAGCACAGAGCTCCACAGAGCTAAATCTTATCGTTTATGTGGAGCTGTGTTTTATTGGTCCAACAGTGCCATCTCACTTCTATTCCTCTTATGCTTCCTCTCCCCTAAACACTAACAGCCATCCCTCTCTCACCCCTATTACTAGCAGCCATCCCCTTCTCCCCATCACTAGCAGCCATCCCTCACTCACCCCTATCACTAGCAGCCATCCCCTTCTCCCCATCACTAGCAGCCATCCCTCACTCACCCCTATCACTAGCAGCCATCCTCCTCTGCCCTATCATTAGCAGCCAATCCCTTTCTCCCCCATCACTAACAGCCATCCCTTACTCACCCCTATCACCAGCAGCCATCCCCTTCTCCTCCCATCACTAGCAGCAACCCCTCTCTCACCCCTATCACTAGCAGCAATCCTCCTCTCTCTGTTACTAACAGCTATCATCCGCTCTCCCTCTCATCACTTGCAGCCATTCCTTATCTCCCTCCCATCACTAGCAGCCATCCCTTATCTCCCTCCCATCACTAGCAGCCATCCCTTATCCCCCTATCACTAGCAGCCATCCCTCTCCTCCTCTCATCACTAGCAGTATATGTCTGTTTATGTATGTCTCTGTATGCCTTTCGTCTGTTTGTCTCTGTATGACTGTGTGTAAATCTCTGTATGACTGTGTCCGTATGTCTCTGTATAACTGTGTCTCTATGCCTTGTTCTGTATGTCACTGTATGACTGTATCTTTGTCACTGTATGACTGTGTCTTCATGTCTCTGTATAAATGTGTCTTCATGTCTTTGTATGACTGTCTGCATGTCTCTGTATGACCGTCTGTGTGTCCCTATATGACCGGTTGCCTGTATGTCTGTGTATGACTGTCTGTGTGTCTGTGCATGACTGGTTGCTTGTATGACTGTGTTTGTTTGTGTTCCTTTTATGACTATGTGTCTGTATGGTTGTGCCTTTGTGCATGCATGTATGTATTTGTACCTGTATATCTATGTCTGTATGGTTTGGGAGGAAAAAGCCAGGCAAAGGGGCTTGGGGTGGGAGAAAGAGACACAGAAAGTGGTGGGGCAAAGAAAGAGACACACAAAGGGGCTGGGGGAAGAAAGAGACTCAAAGGGGCTGGGGGAAGAAAGAGACTCAAAAGGGCTGTGAGGAGAAAAGAGACACACAAAAGGGGCTGATGAGGAAGTAAGAGAAACACAAAGGTTGTGGTAGGAAGAAAGAGATATACAAAGGGCCTGGAGAGGGAACACAGAGTGTGCTGGGCCCCCGTGTGCAGCGGTTGGCTCTCTCCACCATACCACCGGACCACCAGGTGATCTCCCCCCTCCCTGGCAAGGTAAGAAGCAGGGAAGGGGGAATAGAAAAATATGAACACATAAATTAAAAAAAAAATGCTTCCCCCCTATCATCCAGCACACACACACACACGCACATCATCCAGCACGCACACACACACACACATCATCCAGCACATACACACACACATCATCCAACACACATCATTCAGCACACACACACACACACACACACACATCTTCCAGCACACACACACACACACAAACACACATATCATCCCGCACACACTCATCTTCCAGCACACACACACTGATTCATTACACACTCACTACATTCAATATACACACTCTGCACTCACTACAAACACACTACATTCATTATACACACTCTGCACTCACTATACACACTCTGCATTCATTATGCACACTCTGCATTCATTATGCACGCTTTGCACTAACTACAAACACACTGCATTCACTATGCACACTCTGCACTCACTACATTTATTATACACACTGCACTCACTAAAAACACACTACATTCATTATACACACTCTACACTCACTACAAACACACTACATTCATTATACACACTATGCACTCACTACATTCACTATACACACTCGGCATTCATTATGCACACTCTGCACTCACTACAAACACACTACATTCACTATAAACACTCTGCATTCATTATGCACACTCTGCACTCACTACAAACACAGTACATTCACTATACACACTCTGCACTCACTACATTCACTATACACACTCTGCACTCACTACAAACACTACATTCACTACACACACTGCATTCATTCTACACACTCTGCACTCACTACACACACTGCATTAATTACACACACTCTGCACTCATTACAAACACACTACATTCACTATACACACTCTGCACTCACTACATTCACTATACACACTCTGCACTCACTACAAACACACTACATTCACTACATTCATTATACACACTTTGCACTAACTACAAACACAGTACATTGACTATACACACTCTGCACTCACTACAAACACACTACAGTCATTAAACACATTGCACTCACTACACATTACATTAATTATACACACTGCACTCACTACAAACACACTGCATTCATTATACACACTCTGCACTCACTACAAACACACTACATTCATTATACACACTCTGCATTCACTAAAAACACACTACATTCATTATACACACTCTGCACTCACTGCAAACACAGTACATTTATTATACACACTGCACTCACTACAAACACACTGCATTCATTATACACACTCTGCACTCACTACAAACACACTACATACATTATTCATACTCTGCATTCACTACAAAACACACTACATGCATTATACACACCCTGCACTGCACTATATGCATAGGAGTGTAAATTATTATTATTATTTTTTTTTGGGGGGGTGGGGTGGGTGCGGGAATCTTGCGTGAGATCCCACACTTTTTTCCCCAGGACTTGACCCCTGGGCACACCCTTAATTTTAAAATGTAAAAACCACCCACGCTGTGCAGTGCGCTCAGGGCTGGGCTTTGGTGTGTGCTGTCGCACAGGGCGCCATGGCAACAGGGGCACCAGGCGGCTGACACAGCTTGCAGTCGGTCACTCACAGACCGGCCCGAGTTAAGTGTTTAAAATACAGAGCAAGTCAAGTGCATAGTGCTGCTGGAGAGCAGCAGCCGGGAATCCACATGGGTGATGCAGAGGTCCGGTGCGTGGAGGTGCAACATTAACGTGCTCCGCCTTCTCAGGCAACCGTGGAAGGATCTGCTCAGTGCGTGAGGATGGCGGCTGGTGCTCTTCAGCCTGCGACTCGACGGAGTGGGAAACTGACTGCTGGATCCAGGGAGCAGCAGCCTTTAACCCCTTAAGGACACATGACATGTGTGACGTCATGATTCCCTTTTATTCCAGAAGTTTGGTCCTTAAGGGGTTAATGTGAGTGCTTGTTCTTATTGCTGTTTTGTTTTTTGTTTTTTACTAAATAGATTGGGGCAGGGGACTGGTGAAGGGGGGGCAGGGGATTGGTGAAGGGGGCTGGGGACTGGTGAAGGAGCCTGGTGAAGGAGGCAGGGGACTGGTAAAGGGGGGCTGGAGACCGCTAAAGGGGGGCTTGGGACTGATGAAGGCGGGTGGGGATTGGTGAAGGGGGGCTGGGGACTGGTGAAGGGGGACAGGATATTAGTAAAGGGGACTGGTGAAGGGGAAAGGGAACTAGTGAAGAGAGGCTGGGGATTTAATGAAGGGGGCAGGGGATTGATAAAGGGGGCAGGGGACTGATAAAGGGGGCATGGTACTGGTGAAGGGGTAGGGGACTGATAAAGGGGGCAGGGGATTTGATGAAGGGTGGCAGGGTAGTGATGAAGGGGGGCAGAAGATTGGTGAAGGGGGCATGGGATGGATGGAGAGGGGCATCGGACTGATAAAGGGGGCAAGGGATTGATGAAGGGGGCAAGGAACTTGATGAAGGGGATAGCAGGGGTTTTATGAAAGGGGGAAGGGTTTTGATGACGTTTTGTAGAAGGGGTGGAGGCGGCAGATTGTAAATGTGCTGCCTCCAAACATGCGAGAGTGGGAGAAGATTGGCTTGCATAGGGCGCCTGAACACCTAAGACCGGCCCTGAGTGCGCTCCCCTCCTGCATGTCATCCTAAGATCATGCCCCCCGAGGTGGACAAGCCCCCTGTTAGTACGCCACTGAACCTACCCCCTAAGACTCTGCCCTAGTCTTCAATCATTTAAGACCCATATCTTCAGCATAACTTATGGCCTCCCAGAGTAACTTCTAACAAACCTCTCTCTTGCCCTTTTTAAAGTGCCATATTCCACTCTCGCCTACCAGTTCTGCTACGTTTCCCACCTTATCGTTTTGTTGCTATCCCCCTCGATACCCTTCCTATTATGTTTCTATACCCAGCCTCCTATAGATTTATAAGCTTATTTGAGCAGGGTCCTCATCAACCTATTGTTTCTGTAACATTTAGTAATTGTCTCATTCATTGTTAAATTTCCCCTTTTCTAATATCGTAAAGCGCTGTGTAATACGTTGGCGCTATATAAATGCTAATAATAATAATATTTGAAGAAGGAAGTCCTGAATCTTTACAGCGGAGTTTGAATATAATTCCAATCTCTGAAAATATTTTATATGTAAAGTGAGCGCATTCCTGGCTTCTCAACTCCTATCGAATACTCACCGCTACATAACCCACGGAAGCTGCAATATTTATGGAACCTCTCTACTGAACACTATTAGCCTACATTATTATTTAATGAAGTAAAAACATGTTTGCACCTCTTCTGTTTGAAAATTATACTTTTATTTTATTTGGCCCAGTTCCTTGCCCATGGGTCTTTTACATGCAGGGTTATTTACTAAAACATTTTAATTTAAACAACAAATTTAAGGCAAGAATAGTTGAACTGAAAGCACAGCTGAGTTAGAGATTTTTTTTTTATTATTATTATTATTATTTTGATCTTAAATTTGAAATACACTTTCAATTGACCTTGATTTCCCACTTTAGTGAATAATCCTGATATTAGAAATGAATACATACCTCCCAAGTGTCCCTATATAGGAGGGACAGTCCCTATTTTTGACCAAAAGTCCCTGTGTGCCTATATTTAAGCCTAGAGTCCATCCATCTTGTTTGTGTATCTAAGTGTCTAACAGCTGCTGAGCAATAATAATCACATAAAAGAGACATTCCAGACCCCCAAAACACTTTAGCTTGCTGAAATGCTTTGTATGAAGAGTGTGTCCATTTTTTTTTTTTTTTTTATTTTTTTTTTAAAGTGCAGATTTCAATATAAATGTACCCTTTTAAAAGTTAAAGGGACACTATAGTCATCAGGACAACTACAGTTTATTGTAGTTTTTCTGCTGTGTATAGTATGACTTTAAAAGTTTTTCAGAGAAAAGGCAGTGTTTACATTACTGCCTTGGGACACCTCCAGTGGCAGTCATTAAGACGGCCACTAGAGGTGCTTCCTGGGTCAGTGCTGCACTCTATGAGTAGATGCTAATTGGCGCAAATTTTCTTTTTGGGTATATCTACTAAACAGTGGTTTGTATTTGCTCTCTATTTGGGCAGTGGAGTGTCCTTTTAATGTATCTTTATACTACAAGCAATTAATTAAAAAATCTGCATATTTCAGATACTATGAGTTTGGAAGTGAAAATGTATCAGGAGGTCATGAAGCATATCTCAAAAGGGACACATGGATTTGAGCAAAGGTAGGGACTGTCCCTTAAATAATAGGGACAGTTGCTTGGTATGTGCAAGTTATTTTAATATTTTCCACAACCTGTAAATAGTGATACCACAACCGCTATGTTTTTTTTTTGTACATACCTTATTTTGATATGTTTTTGGAGAGTACCTGTAAAGTGCTACCCTGCTTCAGTATTTCACTAGTGAAGTTGTAATCCAGAGGAAACCCCTTGATTAGGTCATTGATCTCACTCCTACACCACCTGTGTTGCAAACCTGTGTTACAGACTGTGAACACATGGTGGATCTGGTGACCTTACCTGTAGAACACAGCAAGTGTTTTATCAACTGGCCAAGATATGAAAAGGGAGTTATGATCCTCTTATTCATCTGTATCCTAAAATATGGACAGCTACCTTGCCATGATTTCTGTGACTATTCCTTTATATTTATATACTAAACCCGTTTTTTTTTCCTGACAAACACTGATATATTAAGGCAACAAAAATAAAAAAAATCTTCAGGCACTCAGGGTGTTCAAACCGCAGGCAGATTTAATGGTAAAAAAAAATAAAAGCAACGTTTCGACCAGCCAAGAGGTCTTTGTTGCCTTATCGTTGTGGGATTGCTGGTTCTGTTCCAGTGCACCAGGTGCTCGCTGGGAATAAGTGCGGCTCCTACGTGCATCTTTGAAACACGGATATATTGTGACACAGGGAGCCATGTAAAGAGAGGTAAGTAGTTATTGAAAACTTGGAGCACTTTTCTTGTGGGTTTTTTTTTCTGTTTCCAGATCTGGAGATTTCTGCTTGCTGGGGGTTAAAAATGCAGATTGTCGTTTATCAACTGAGTAGCCTAGTGCGGTTATAGCTAAATTTGAGAAATTGCCTATATTTTGCTGCTTGGATTTCAGTTTGCTATTATATGTAGTTTAGTGAATAAATCCTAACCTCCTTGGTTTGACTAAGAGTCTTTTTTTTTTTTTTTTTTTTTTAAACTATCCCTTACCAATGCCTATCTATGGCTACGGGCTGGTGAAAAGTGAAGATAAATTGCATTTTCTGTTTTAATGAACAATTAGTTGTGTATATGGTTGCTGCTGGTCGTTTCTATTCCAATTTGTTAGCATTGTAGTTTTTTGAAGGAGGGATGGGCTGCTATTAATGCCAGGTGATTGGCGACAAACACTGAATTTTGGAATGGGGTGGATATAATTGTGGGGCTTATTCATTAAACTCCAAACTGTGACAAGTTAAAATCTGAATTGCAAATTTAAGGCTAAACTAGCCGATTTGGAAAAATGTTTCTAACTTGCTAGTTCAGTCTGGATTTTGCAATTCACTACAGTTTGCATTAGAATGAAGATTTTCCAAGTATATAGGTCCAATATGGGACTGGAGATCACCTGGTCTTTACACAGCCTGAAACCCCACAATGCAGGCATGGAGCTGGGAATGAAACGGGTGGCAGCTGTGGGGCAATTATGTTGTCTATTCATCTCTCAATCTTGTAGTGGATGCATAGAATAGCCTTCCAGCTAAAGTGGTAGAGGTTAACACAGTAAAGGAGTTTAAGCATGCGTGGGCTAGGCATAAGGCTATCCTAGCAATAAGATAAGGCCAGGGACTAATGAGAGTATTTAGAAAATTGGTCAGACTAGATGGGCCGAATGGTTCTTATCTGCCGCCACATTCTATGTTCATTAGATAAGTAAATAGGAGAGAGCTGAAAATGTCATGCTGGTTGGTAGAGAGTCCTAGCAATCACTGTATATTCATTCTTTGCAAACCTCTTCTGATAGAGATTCAGGTGATGTTAGACAAACACACTGCAATTCCTTCATATTAGGGTTTTCAGACTCTCTATGTTTTCTTGAAAATATTACTATCGTATGCAGGAGGGCAGTGCATGAAAAGTGCTGTCCAGAAATAGGTAGCATGCAAATGCAGGAGGGAAATACAGTCCTGTGCCATATGAATTCTACATTCAGCAGGGCAGCAGTGTTTGTGCTGACTGTCAAAATCCAGAAATGGTATTTGTTCATGAAAACCTAAGAGCGCTGTCAATCCCAGTTATATTGTGCTTTTAAAAGTTTTATATATAACTCTTCTTATAGAGGGCAACTGAAGAACAGTCAGAGGAAAGGTGAAATGGACAGGAAAGGCATCAGTGGCAGAGAGAACAATATGTATGTCATACTGCCCAAGCGTTCCTATTTAGGAGGGACAGTCCCTACTTTAGGTCCAAATCCCTCTGTCCCTCTTTTTATATCCTAATCACCCTCTTTTTTAGGAGCTCCATAGTATTGCTCCACAGCTTTTGCAAGCTCTTTTAAGATATACCCTAAGAATACATTCTGGAAAAATGCATGCATGTAATTATTGGGGTATATCAGCTAAACAGTGTTTTTGGTTTTTTTTACGTTTATTTTTTTTATTTGCATTATGGAGCGTTCCTTTATTGAGGCAAGTCACAATGTATGGGAAATGTTATATTTTAGTAGAATCCTACTGGAATCAGAGAAAGATTTCCATTTTCTTTTGTCGTTGTGCTTTTTTATAACTTAATCAGATTTTAACGAGAGAGGTAGATTGAGGGAGAGACCAGGATGTTTAATTTTGGCATATGTCCTCTAAAATGGAATCTTGTATTAGTTCTGCCCATATGTATTGCAATGCCAAAACTGTCATGTATGGGCTAAAATCCTTGCCTTACTCCGCACAAAAACAATTTAACATGTTTTTGCTCTTTTGTCTGGGGTGTATATTGCTGGCCAAGTCTTTCTGACACCATGTGACTGCTCTGACACAGCTCTGTCAAATTCTTGGGAAAACTGCTTCAATATAATTTTATAAAATGCAATTGTGACTCGATACAAAACCTACTGTCCCTTTAATAAATTAAACCTTTCATAAACCTTTTATTAAGGCCTGCTGTATTTCAGATCTAGAGTTGTCAAATCCACCATGGTTTCAAGCACACATATCACTTTTACATATTGATCAAAGTTGTCTTCCTTGCACTATAGCTCCCCATTGCATTCCTCCTTCCCCCCATGGTGCAGAAAAGGTTAAAACCCCTTCTGTCACTTACCTGATTCCAGCGATTCAGGCCTTGCTCCTCCTCTGTCGATATCAGTAGCTCAGTGAGCGCAACGCTTTCGCATTAGAACATCCCTCATAGTAAAACATTATATATTGCTTTTCTATGTGGTTTTGGTCGATGCTGGATGTCTTCATGCATAGTGTGAGGACGTCCAGCATCAGGCGACCAAAAGTTGCCTAACCACCAGGAAGTCCTCTAGTGCCTCTCTGGTAGACAGCCACTAGAGGTTGAGTTAACCCTGCAATGTAATTATTGCAGTTTATCATTAACTGCAATAATTACCATTGTGGGGTTAAGGTGCCTGGGACACTGCACCCAGACCACTTCAATGAGCTGAAGTGGTCTGGATTCCTATAGTGCCCTTTTAAAATTTCTGTCCAGCAGCTCACTCCCTGACAGTCTTGAGTTTAGCAGAATAGTCCTGAATACATAGTCCTCTTTCAGCATTCAGCATTTGCTCCTTAGTGTCTCAGCTGGTAACAACACTCGGCATATGCACTACCCTCCGCATGGCTGCCCAGCACTACATCCAGTCAACTTGGAGTGTATTAATTCCACCTTTTCAAATAGACCCACTTTATTTGAGCATCAACAGTAATGCAACTGGTCCAATGGCATTCTCCCTTAGTCACACCCTTTTCCCCCAATTCCATTCTTCCCAAAGTGAAGTAATGGCACGTCTGGCACACAGTGTTGGGGCAAGGGTCCATCTGACCACTGATACCTGGTCTGCAAAGCATGGTCAGGGCAGGTATATCACCTACACTGCGCATTGGGTAAACCTGCTGACGGCTGCCGAGCATGGAATGCGTAGCTCTGCAGAGGAGTTGGTGACACCGCCACGCAGGCAGACCTGCGGCCACCTCCTCTACTCCTCCTACTCCATCCTCTTCCATAACCTACTCGGCTGAGTCCTCGTCTGCTGCTGCATCTTGCTCCACATCAACAGCACCCCCCCAGCTCCCCAGGTACTATTCCACATCCCGGATACGGCAGTGTCACGCCGTCTTGGGTTTGACTTGCTTGAAAGCAGAGAGTCACATCAGACAAGCACTCCTGTCCGCCCGGAACGCACATGTGGAAAAGTGGCTGACTCCACAGGAACTGGAGATCGGCAAAGTGGTTTGTGACAATGGAACAAATTTGTTGGCGGCATTGAAGTTGGGCAAGTTGACACATGTGCCGTGCATGGCACATGTGTGTAATCTGATCGTACAATGCTTTGTGCATAAGTACACAGGCTTACAGGATGTCCTGAAGCAGGCCAGAAAGGTGTGTGGCCATTTCAGGCGTTCCTACACGGCCATGGCGCACTTTGCAGATATCCAGCGGCGAAACAACATGCCAGTGAGGCGCTTGATTTGCGACAGCCCGACACGTTGGAATTCAACACTCCTAATGTTCGACCGCCTGCTCCAACAAGTAAAAGCCGTTAATGAATATTTGTATGACCGAGGTGCTAGGACAGCCTCTGGGGAGCTGGGAGTTTTTTTGCCACGTTACTGGTCGCTCATGCGCAATGCCTGTAGGCTCATGCGTCCTTTTGAGGAGGTGACAAACCTAGTCAGTCGCACCAAAGGCACCATCAGCGACATCATGCCATTTGTTTTCTTCCTGGAGCATGCCCTGCGAAGAGTGCTGGATCAGGCCGTAGATGAGCGTGAAGAGGAAGAGTTGTGGTCACCATCACCACGAGAAACAGCCTTATCAGCATCGCTTGCTGGACCTGCGGCAACGCTGGAAGGATTGTGAGGAAGTGGAGTCAGAGGAGGAATGTGGCTTTGAGGAGGAGGAGGAAGACCAACCACAACAGGCATCCCAGGGTGCTCGTTGTCACCTATCTGGTACCCATGGTGTTGTACGTGGCTGGGGGGGGGGAGAACATACCTTCATTGAGATCACTGAGGAGGAGGAACGGGAAATGAGTAGCTCGGCATCCAACCTTGTGCAAATGGGGTCTTTCATGCTGTCGTGCCTATTTCGGGACCCTCGTATAAAAAGGCTGAAGGAGAACGACCTGTACTGGGTGTCCACGCTACTAGACCCCCGGTATAAGCAGAAAGTGGCTAAAATGTTACCAAATTACAAGTCGGAAAGGATGCAGCAGTTCCAAAATAAATTAAAAAGTATGCTTTACGCAGCGTATAAGGGTGATGTCACAGCACAACGGGAATCTAACGGGGGAAGAGGTGAAAGTAATCCTCCTCCTCCCACGACGGCAAGGACAGGACGCTTTAGAGATGTGTTGTTGATGGAGGACATGCGGAGCTTTTTAAGTCCTACGCATCGCCACAGCCCTTCGGGATCCACCCTCAGAGAACGACTCGACCGACAGGTAGCAGACTACCTCGCCTTAACTGCAGATATCGACACTCTGAAGAGCGATGAACCCCTTCACTACTGGGTGTGCAGGCTTGACCTGTGGCCTGAGCTATCCCAATTTGCGATAGAACTTCTGGCCTGCCCCGCTTCAAGTGTCCTGTCAGAAAGGACCTTCAGTGCAGCAGGAGGTATTGTCACTGAGAAGAGAAGTCGTCTAGGTCAAAAAAGTCTAGATTACCTCACCTTTATTAAGATGAATGAGGGATGGATCCCAAAGGGACTGACAGTGGGCGATACATTCGACTAAAAAAGGCCTGATGAGATGAGCTGCCTTGGGCTAAAAATGGTCCACACGCTGCTGTATTTTAGCTCTAAATGCCGGTTGACTTGCGTGACTTATCTGCCACCAACTAGGGTTCAAGCCGCAATCTTTTAGGGCACTTTCTGCCTGTGAAACAAACATCAATCTATCTGGCCGCTGCTACAGCAGCGGCTGCAACAATACCTAATTTTTCAGGCATGTGTACATGCCTAATTTTTCGTCCCTCTGGTGCTGCACTGTGGCTTCAAAAACCAAACCAAAAAAAGGCACATAACAGGGATTAAACTGATAGGAATAGTACTACTTAACACACCACTCCTATCTGGTGGCACATTAGATTGCATGCGCAGTGCCCCAAATTTGAAGTAGGAGGACCGACCAAGCATCTTTTTCCATCTCCCGGTTCCTAAAATCGATGCCATATACACGTCCCCTGATAGGGCGCCAGCTCGTTATTCTCTTTTTCACTTCATTAGGGACACTTTACTGCACTATGGGCACTTAGACCCACTCTTTCTTGCACAGTGTTATTCCTAGCCAGCATCTGTGATGGGAAATCAGGCAGTCATCTAAAGTCCTTGAGTGACGAAACGCGTTATGGATATTTAAAATATTGTGTTTTATATATTAAAGTATTATTTGGTCATTTGTTTGTGCCAATTATCTTTTTTATAGACACATAACTTCTATTTTACCCTGGCTTTTTATTGTTATTTTTATAATTTTTTACTGGTTTTATAAAAAACCTTGAATACTCCTGGAAGTTTCCTGTACTCAAAGAAATCCTTAGGTGGGCATCAATCCACCCAAGCTGTCATCAAAGAGCAGTGTGTCTGCTCTTATTTTGTAAGTACAAAATTTTTTTTTTATTATTCTTATTCATATTGCCATACAGTGAGCACTATTGGCTGTTTCTTCTTTTTATCCCGAGAATTGAAAACCACTCACGGAGAGGAACCTGCCTTATATCCCATAAGCGGGGATTAAACCGCTGTACGCACTTCACTCCAGAGCTGGACATTAGCTCTGGTAAATGTGAGTTTTATACTATTACTTTTCACGCCTATACCTGAATTTTACGTACTACACCATTGGTTGTTCCTTGTTCCTTTTTATCTTTCATATCAAGTGATACCACTATACAAGTAGAAGACCTCAACATCCAAGGACACTTGTAAGGACACAATAGCTGGACTAATTCTCTCCTTTTTTGTTTAACCATTGGATTTTATATTTGTGCGCAGCCTTTTTTATTGTATTTAGTCATCTAAACGTTTAGTTTGAGCTTTAGCTTAGAACACCCTTGAAGGTGTTTAAGGAGATTAGGGCTAGTTTAGAGGATTCTTCTTAGACCTCTGTGAGTCTTTATAGCCCTTCTACCTATCCAGCATTTCTGGAAACTAGCTAAGAAAAAGGGTGTCTGTGTGTCTGTGATACATTTAACTTTATATCACCTTATTGACACTTTTTATGACTGCATCACTCCGGTCTCCATACTCTCTGCCTATACCCATCTATTTAGAGGGAATTTCCTTGCCCCTGGCAATATTATATAATAGGTAATAGTATTACCATTATTACACAATTAGCCACTATAGGGGAATAAGTATAGTATCCCTTTGTTATTTATAAATGATACAATAAAGACTTTTGTCCATTACTCAATTTACTTTAACAAAGGGTACTAACCACAGTATTAGGAAGCATTACTCTGCTTTCCCTTTCTCCCTCTATTATACACCTATGCTCACTAGGATTTGTAGGTATCACTTTATTATAGTTTAACCTTTTCCAATGCCAGTTTTAGATCTCCTTCTTGGGAGATTTTTTCTTTTTTCAGTTTATTAGCATACCTGGGTACAAGCCCTCGTGGGGCTGGCACCACCACCTGACCACATTTCCTTGTTTCTTCCACTCATACCGCTTTTTCCATCTTTGAAGGGGTTTGGCGAAACAAGGAAATAGTCCTCTACTCATAACAGGGATTAAACTGATAAGAATAGTACTACTGAACACACCTTATAATAACGCAGAGAGAGGCAACGCAGAGAGAGGAGTCTGAAGAAGAGGAGTCAGAGGAGGAAGGTGGCTTTGAGGAGGTGGAAGACCAAACACAGCAGTCGTCCCTGGGGGCTTGTTGTCACCTTTCGGGGACCCTTGGTGTTGTACGTGGCTGGGTGGAGGAAGAGACCTTCAATGACATCAGTGAGGACAAGGAACGGGACGTGGCTAGCTTGGTATCCAACCTTGTGCAAATGGGGAGTTTGCGGTTGTGCAAATGGACTGTTTGTGGCTGTTTGTGGTGCATTCAACGGGGAGTTTAGTCTGTCACTGTGAAGCGGACGTAACCCTTACACTACCTGATCGATACAACATCACACAGTAGGTCCCCCCCCCTCATTATTGTTATAGCCCCCACCCTCCGCTCACGGGTGGGGGCGGGCGGGAGGACAGTAGGTCCCCCCATTGTGATTTATGGCCCCCACCCACCGCGCAGGGGTGGGGGCCAGGGGGGAGGACATTAGGTCCCCCCCCCCATCCTTATTTACTGAATATTCCCTTGTATAACAATGTTTGGCATTTAGTGAATATTCCCTATTCTGCTCTGTGTCAGTGTGTATCAGGGTCTCTGAGGACAGGTGTCAATCCATATCTGCCAAGTGACCCTATGTAGGAGGAACAGTCCCTATTCTGCTCTGTGTCAGTGTGTATCAGGGTCCCTGAGGACAGGTGTCAATCCATATCTGCCAAGTGACCCTATGTATGGGGAACAGTCCCTATTCTGCTCTGTGTCAGTGTGTATCAGGGTCTCTGAGGACAGGTGTCAATCCATATCTGCCAAGTGACCCTATGTAGGGGGAACAGTCCCTATTCTGCTCTGTGTCAGTGTGTATCGGGGTCTCTGAGGACAGGTGTCAATCCATATGTCAAGGTGTCAATATGTCATATGTAAGGTGTCAATCCATATCCATTGTGATTTAGGAATGTTAGGTGATTTATTACTGTGTAATTGTCCATGGGAGTTTTGCCATGGATCCCCCTCCGGCATGCCACAGTCCAGGTGTTAGTCCCCTTGAAACAACTTTTCCATCACTATTGTGGCCAGAAAGAGTCCCTGTGGGTTTTAAAATTCGCCTGCCCATTGAAGTCTACGGCGGTTCGCCCGGTTCGCCGGTTCGCGAACATTTCCGGAAGTTCGCGTTCGCCATTCGCGAACCGAAAATGTTATGTTCGCGACATCACTAATTTCAACCCAAGCTGTATTACAATGAAATAAATAAAAGTTTCACAAAACTTACTGCAACAATATGACAGGCCGCGTAGCAAGGTGTTCCATGAATAAAAAAAATAAAAATCACTTTTTACGGTTTTAGTGTTTTCACATGGCTGTCTGTAATGCTAATTACAAAAGCAATATGGCAGCTTTCTGGTCTTGTACTATATTCAGGGCCGGCACCACCGTTAGGTGGATATTTCCTGGTAGGCTGCCCCTGTCTTGAGCTCTAGTGCTGGGCGAGCGACTCTTGAGCTGCTGCCCCTCCCCCGCCAACGCCGGTCTGGTCCTCCAGGCACACACAAGTGAGGTCAACCAGAGGGGTCCTGTCACAGGGCGCCCAGGAGGTGGCCATCTGACCACCTCAGGGCGCCCCTGAGGCAGTGCTTTTTAGGAATGGCATAGCAGGCACCTGCTTACCTTGATTGCAGGTGCGTACTGTGCCAAGAAATGCCAGAAGAGAGGGGGACAGGAGGCAAGCAGCTGTATTGTGGGCGGCGAGGGAGGCTGTTCTTGCAGCTTCTCACTCCTCTCTCGCGTGCCCTCTTTGATGCCGAGAGACAGAATATGACGTCATTCCGGCCCCTGGCATACTAAACAGTGCACTGGAGGAGTGAGAAGCTGCCCCACACTGGACCCTATGGAAGTAGGAAGGCTGTATTTGCCTCAAAAAAATTTAATTGTGTGAGTCTGTGTGTCAGTGAGTGTGTGTTTGACTGTCCGTGAGTGTGTCTGTCTGTGTGTGTCAGTGAGTATGTGTGTGCTTGTCTGTCAGTATGTGTGTATTAAGCAGTATGTGTGTATGGATGTATGTATTAAGCAGTATGGATGTAGGCATTAAGCAGGGTGTGTGTATGCATGTATTAGGCAGTGTGTGTTTATGGATGTAGGTATTAGGCAGTATGTGTGTATGGATACATGTATTATACAGTATGTGTGTTTATGGATGTATGTTTGTATGGATGCATGTATGATGCAGGTATTAAGTAGTATGGATGTATGCATTAAGCAGTATATGTGTATGGATGTAGGTATTAAGTAGTATGTGTGTATGGATGTACACATTAAGTAGTATGTGTGTATGGATGTACACATTAAGTAGTATGTGTGTATGGATTTACACATTAAGCAGTATGTGTGAATGGATGCCTGTATTAGGCAGTATATGTGTATGGATGCATTTATAAGGCATTATGTGTGTAAAGATGTATACATTAAGCAGTATGTGTATATAGATGTACGCATTAAGCAGTATGTGTATATGGATGCATGTATTAAGCAGTATGTGTATATGGATGCATGTATTAAGCAGTGTGTGTGTATATGGATGCATGTATTAAGCAGTGTGTGTGTGGATATGGATGCATGTATTAAGCAGTGTGTGTGTGTATGGATGTACGCATTAAGCAGTATGTGTGTATGGATGTACGCATTAAGCAGTATGTGTGTATGGATGTAGGTATTAGGCAGTATGTGTGTATGGATGTAGGTATTAGGCAGTATGTGTGTATGGATGTAGGTATTGGGCAGTATGTGTGTATGGATGTAGGTATTAGGCAGTATGTGTGTATGGATGTAGGTATTAGGCAGTATGTGTGTATGGATGTAGGTATTAGGCTGTATGTGTTTAAGGATGTAGGTATAAGCCAGTGTGTGTTTAAGGATGTAGGTATAAGCCAGTGTGTGTTTATGGATGTAGGTATTAGGCAGGGTGTGTGTGTGGATGTAGGTATTAGGCAGTATGTGTGTATGGATGTAGGTATTAGTGAGCGTGTGTTTATGGATGTAGGTATTAGGCAGTGTGTGTGTTTATGGATGTAGGTATTAGGCTGTGTGTGTGTGTGTGTATGTAGGTATTAGGCAGTATGTGTGTATGGATGTAGGTATTAGTGAGTGTGTGTTTATGGATGTAGGTATTGGGCAGTGTGTGTGTGTGTGTGTGTGTGTGTGTGGGGATGTAGGTATTAGGCAGTGTGTGTGTGTGGATGTAGGTATTAGGCAGTTTTTGTTTATAGATGTAGGTATTAGGCAGTGTGTGTGTGTATGGATGTAGGTATTAGGCAGTGTGTGTTTATGGATGTAGGTATTAGGCAGTGTGTGTTTATGGATGTAGGTATTAGGCAGTGTGTGTGTGTGTGTGTGTGTGTGTGTGTGTGTGGATGTAGGTATTGGGCAGTGTGTGTATGGATGTAGGTATTAGGCAGTGTGTGTGTATGGATGTAGGTATTATGCAGTGTGTGTTTATGGATGTAGGTATTAGGCAGTGTGTTTATGGATGTAGGTATTAGGCAGTGTGTGTTTATGGATGTAGGTATTAGGCAGTGTGTATGTATATGGATGTAGGTATTAGGCAGTGTGTGTGTGTTTATGGATGTAGGTATTAGGCAGTGTGTGTGTGTTTATGGATGTAGGTATTAGGCAGTGTGTGTGTGTTTATGGATGTAGGTATTAGGCAGTGTGTGTGTTTATGGATGTGTTTATGGATGTAGGTATTAGGCTGTGTGTGTGTGTGTGTGTGTATGTAGGTATTAGGCAGTATGTGTGTATGGATGTAGGTATTAGTGAGTGTGTGTTTATGGATGTAGGTATTAGGCAGTGTGTGTGTGTTTATGGATGTAGGTATTAGGCAGTGTGTGTGTGTGTGTTTATGGATGTAGGTATTAGGCAGTGTGTGTGTGTTTATGGATGTAGGTATTAGGCAGTGTGTGTGTGTTTATGGATGTAGGTATTAGGCAGTGTGTGTGTGTTTATGGATGTGTTTATGGATGTAGGTATTAGGCTGTGTGTGTGTGTGTGTGTGTGTATGTAGGTATTAGTGAGTGTGTGTTTATGGATGTAGGTATTAGGCAGTGTGTGTGTGTGTGTGTGTGTGTGTGGATGTAGGTATTAGGCAGTGTGTGTGTGTGTGGATGTAGGTATTAGGCAGTTTTTGTTTATAGATGTAGGTATTAGGCAGTGTGTGTGTGTGTGTGTGTGTATGGATGTAGGTATTAGGCAGTGTGTGTTTATGGATGTAGGTATTAGGCAGTGTGTGTGTGTGTGTGTTTGTGTGTGTGTGGATGTAGGTATTGGGCAGTGTGTGTGTGTGTATGGATGTAGGTATTAGGCAGTGTGTGTGTGTATGGATGTAGGTATTAGGCAGTGTGTGTGTGTATGGATGTAGGTATTAGGCAGTGTGTGTTTATGGATGTAGGTATTAGGCAGTGTGTATGTATATGGATGTAGGTATTAGGCAGTGTGTATGTATATAGATGTAGGTATTAGGCAGTGTGTGTGTGTTTATGGATGTAGGTATTAGGCAGTGTGTGTGTGTTTATGGATGTAGGTATTAGGCAGTGTGTGTGTGTTTATGGATGTAGGTATTAGGCAGTGTGTGTGTGTGTTTATGGATGTAGGTATTAGGCAGTGTGTGTGTGTTTATGGATGTAGGTATTAGGCAGTGTGTGTGTATGGATGTAGGTATTAGGCAGTGTGTGTGTATGGATGTAGGTATTAGGCAGTATGTGTGTACTAGGCCTAACTGAAAACCACATGGCATTTAGGCCATTTGCTGATCCAGAAAAAAATCTCCAATTTGGCTACAGTCACAGTTCAGCTGTTTTTGCTTAAACTTTGCAATTTGGTTTTCAACTCACTGCAATTCAGAGTTTAGTGAATAAACCTCTGTGAGATTGTATTTGCTTTCACGAGGGGGCGGCAAAATAGATCTTTGCCTAGGGCGGCAGAAATCTTGCACCGGCCCTGACTATATTACCAGTTTAAATAAGGGATGATGCAAGAATGCCCGCATGGTTTTAAAGACCACTATGATTTTTATTGGAATTTTGATAATATATGCCTGCTAACATAACTGCAGTAAAATATAAAATGCCCAAATCTCGTACTAGATTTTATATTTCTCTAAAGTTCCATTATCTGTTTCTTTGATCCTCGCTGGCATGACACATTGGTTTGTCAAGTTCTGCACCTGAATGGTAAGAAAACGTAACCTTTATTAATTTCTTTACTTAAAGATAGTGGTCTGTTATGTTGGTTTTGTTGGCAATCAATCCATATGCATCAAAAAAGGAATGCTCTATGGGATTGGAGATGTGCTGGGTGATATGACATTATCTTTCATTATATAAGAGTTGCCGTATAAGTCTCTTGAAATATATATATATATATATATTTTTTTTATTGGACTAACAAAGTTGTAATGATGAGCTTTCAGGCGTTCTTCCCTCATAACACGTCTAAAACATTTTTGTAGGTGGGACATACTTGGCCTGTTTTTTTCTGGACTGCTTTTGGTTGGAACGGTCTTTGGTGTTAATGGCCGAGTTTGCTCTTTAATAGAACAAATACGTTAAAATGTGTTACCTGACATGTAAACTGAGTTATCTATTACAGCCGAGCCTTTAACCCTCTGCTTTGTCTTATAAAAATGCATTTTGCATATGCTTTTTAATGCAGCCTTGTTTGTATTGCTTTTTCAAAAATGTAATTCGGCAAAAGGGAAAAGAAAAGTGATCTAGAACATTCTTTGATATACTTTTTGATATCAGAGTAGTATGGCAATTCTGATCTTCAGAAAATAAACCAATGTGATTCACTAAAGCTGAAATGTACTCCAGATTAGCAAAAGTAGGATTTGCAAACCTGATATTTATCAAAGGGTGACGTGAAACAATCCAGTATAATAAATATTCAAAATCTAAACTTTGTATGGGGTTCATACCTATACTTGCTTTTCTGTGTTAATTTGTATTTGTTTTTACCAAACACCTGGAGCATGATCAAATTAAATCTGTTCCACAAGAAGCATTTTTTTTTTTCAAAATAAATTCACTTTCTTTTTTGCAATACAAGCAACTGAAATCTGTAGTGTTTGGTCATTGGCTATTCAAGCCGACAGCTGGGAAAATGCTTCCAGCAATAAATAGAAATGTAAGGAGGTCTTTGGATATCTTATTAACCAAAAACGATATGGAGGTATGATACTTCACATCACTGATAGACAGTGCTCTATTAATAACAATGTGGTTTGATTTATTGTATTCATTATTTAGGTACATGCTGCCTGTGCCGCACAGGAAAATGTCATATCTTAATCATTCCCAGTAGTCCATTATTTTCGAGCTATGATATGTTTATCTAATTATCTCTATTTATTTAGTTGATTAATTTTGTTCCATTTGTCTAAATATACATAGGGATTAAGGAGAAAGCGCAAGTAACATTTTCTTTTCTTTGGTTTTTACTATATACTGGGGCTGATGTGTATTGTAGTCCTTGCTGCTGGCCCAGCAGTAATGGGAGAAAGCGCAGGACTTCTCTTTTTGTATTTGGAACTGACCGGTCTGTAAATTCTAAACCTGATTCCTACATTCACTTCTGATTTACAGCAATCGGAGCCACCAGGAGTGTCTAAAATGATAAAATACAGGACTCATTCATGTTCAAGCTGAAGCTTTCTAAATTCAGTGACTGATAATTGTTGTTGTTGTTTTTTTTTAATCTATAAAATTGGCTCCTTATGCCTCACAGATTTAGCCTAGCTCATGAATCCCGATTTTTCCATCTTCGTACCCAATGAATAGCTTTAAAAAAAAAAGCAAAATACTGCATATAAAACTTAAAAACATACCAAACTAAATGCACTTTTTTTCTCCATTTGAAATATTTAAGGACATACAATTCGAAGAAAGTAAACCTCTTTAGCCCTTGCATTATTGAACTTGGGAATATCTGACGCATTTCGCTTGACATTTACAAGAGTGGTTTATGTGCTGGAGTGCCAGAAACCTCAAAGATATTTTATTAATGAGTCTGTAAACAATTATTAGAATACCGGGGACTGAACATATTAGACCTACTGATTTTGAAAAATTATATATAAAAAAAATAATAATAATTATGTGGAAAAACATACTTTTATTTAATTTACATAAAGTCAAAAATAACGTTTAGCAAAAATATATGGAGTCACCTTGGTTTGTATACAATAGAATGGGAAGTTGTGTAAATAAGTGCAAACTGAATTCTAATACTGTATGACTATTCGTTAATGTTCACCGATATAGATTTTGCCCAAACTGCAACGTGAAAACAGTGGAATGGGGCTGTAGGGGCATTCAGTAAAATTCCAGCTGTACTTCCAAATTCTTCAGTCTTCACAATAGATAATGGTACCAGATTCAGTCAAGCATTTACCAAATTGGCTAGATAAGTACAGTAAAAAAAATTATATTTTTACAGACTGGTGGCCCGATATGACACGTACACCAATTTGGCACATTTCCACAGGAGACATAGCATGTACAGTAGATGCATTATCGTCCTTTTGGTGGACAGCTGCCTAAAAGAAAATAATCTATATTTTTTTGGATAATCTACCTTTTTAAGTCAACAAGCAATCTAAAAAAAATAATAATACATAAACCGTATGACTAAATATCGGCCAGCAACGGTACGCAGTCGGTCTATTATATTTAGATGATAGTAATTGTTGTAACTCTGTCTGAAAATTCTGTTTCAAACAGGCATCCGTTAATGACCATCGGCGTCTGTTTTGATCACAAAACTTTTTATGATAGTGTAATTAAAGGTGGCACAGTCGATACTTGTTCCTCCTGTTAATGGACTCTGACTATCATGATCATCTGCTAGCCACTTGCTGTGTTCTTGACTATCATTTGTGCTCCTTTAATGGCTCTACAGATTTAACCTGCCCAGGTCAAAGGGAAAACCAGAAAATTTGGAGAAGCTTACAATAAATCTATTTGTTAACATCCTATTGTTTTTATACCAAATTGTTATTTACACAATAGAATTATGTGTGAACATCAGTATCTATTGGTGAGGGTAATTAGCACATTATCATATGCAGGCAACAAAAAAGAAAACACAAGGGATTCCTTCTTATCATGGCAAAAAAGGGTTATTATTGATCAACCCTGTACAGTACTTTAGCATTTTTTTTTAAAGATTTAAAAAGCAAAGAGTTACAAAACTGTTTGCAATGAACTGGAAATAGAAAAGATAGCGCATTTTTTTTTTTGCTAGTTTTCTTTTTTTCTTAAATTCCATTATATAGTACACAGTATAAATTACAGAGAATTATGATGCACAAATGCATCTGCCTAACATTTATCAAATGTATTTTTGTGTCTTTGTTTCGTTTTTGCAAAGTCTGTCCTTATTCGGCCGAATGGCACATCTCCCCGAAGGTTGGACATTATCACGTGTGGCAGTGTTCCAAGTCTGGAACGCTGCTATTGTTGCAGTACCTCAGGTTGTTGGGGATGTGACAATCTGTATAGCCGATGCCCCCATTTGGGGCATAAATCGGCTGCAGTCTGAAACCTCCTTTAAGGAGCTGGTCATTGTTTAAGGAGACTATCTGGAAGCTAGTTTCCGTCATCTCCAGAATGGAGTTGTCCTTCTTGGTACCTGCTTCACAGTAGTCATCTTTCCTACGCCCTCTGTTATATTTCCATTTCTGAGATGAGTAGCGACCCTTCTTGTGCATGTGCCAGCAGAAGATGCTGAGGAGGACAACAAGTACAATAATGACAGCACCCCCAATTAACCCTGCCAGCAGAAATGGGGAGCCCATGCCCTGTGTTGTTGGTTGCTCATGACTGGAGGGACTGTTACTACCATTATTTAAGGAAGAGGCCTTTGTGGTAGCCTCTGAACACACAGTCTCTTCACCTGCTCGATAGTTATTAAAATCGTCCAGTTGAACCAAGCATATCCTATATGTAGACTTGGGCTCTAAATTTAAAAGAGTCAAATGCTGTTTCTCCCCACTAACTATCCGTTCATGGACAATACCCTCAACCAAGCTGTGTCCCATTTTAACCCACGTAAGCTTGTAGGACATCACTGAAATAACAGATAACCAGCTCACTTGAATACAGGTGTCATTTACAAAATGAACGAAAAGTTGAAATTTCTCTCTCATTGGTGGGGTGACTTTATCTATGATGACCACTATGTCAGGCACAGTAACAGGTAGGGATGGAGTGGGTGTTGGAATTGTTGTTACTTCTGTTGGTGTTGGGACAAACAGAGTAGGGAGAAATGTGGTAGGGGCTTCCGTAGTAGGAGCCTGGGTAATGGGAGGCAAGATTGACGTAGTTGTTGGACAAGATAAGAGATTCACATTGAGTTCCCTCACGGCCATTCCTCGGAAGTGCTCTGGTGCCAGGCACATAAAAGCCCGTACATTGATTGCTGCAGGTAACGATTTGAGCCACTCTGTAACCCATCTGATGCTGCAATCACAAAACCAAGGATTATTTCGTGCAGTTAATTGCTTTAGGTTGGATAGATTATCAAAAACTCCTTTTGTCAACATTTGAAGACGGTTGTTTGAAATATCCAATCTCTCGAGCTTGTGCAGATTGGCAAAGGCTGACACTGGTATGTGGTTGATTTGGTTGTCCTGAAGATTTAGCTTTACCAAAAATGTGCCCTGGAGATCAGTAGGAGGACTGGTGAGAGAATTCCGTACCATTGAGAACTCCTTGAGTTTAGGTAGATGGCTAAATGTACCATCAGCAATCCCTTTGTTGGTGAGAAGATTGCCATCTAAAATTAAGCGTTCTAAATTAGTAAGATTTTGGAAGGCTTGGTCTGAAATGGTGGCGATGCGGTTTTCATCCAACCTCAATTCTTGCAGACATAAAGGAAGCCCTACTGGTACGCTGCTCAAGTGGTTTTTGGACAGGAACAGTAATTTCAGGCTAATGGCTTCCCGAAATGCACCGTCCTCCACCCCAACTGTTGAAATAGAGTTGTCATCTAAGTGAAGTTCCTCCAACTTCAATAGCTGTGCTAACGCTACCCTTGATATAGTCTGAATATTGTTTTCTTGGAGGTGAAGAACTTTGATATTTTTTGGAAGGTTCATGGGAAACTCATCCAATTGGTTGCCATACAGGTAAACTGTGTGCACTGACTGGACATTGTGCAGTTCTGCAGGGAACCCAGCATTATTAATTTGGTTATTGTGGAGGTAAAGTACAGTAACACCCTCCGGTATTCCAAGAGGCACTGAGGTCAAACTCCGTTCATTGCAGTAGACAAAGTTCCGATCACAGCGACACACGCTGGGACATGAAAGTGACTGGGATATTTGCATGGAAAATCCAATCAAAAAGATCAACCAAGTTTTTAAAAATGACACCCAGTCCTTGGGCCACAATAGTGTCCAAAGGCCCATTTCTGGTTTATAAAAAATGAAAGGCCCTTGTTAAAATGAGAGGAGCGAAAGGAATCTGGGAATGCAAACCTCAGCATTTAATGTGCTTTTGTCCAGCCATCTAGCATATAGCAAGCTTTTCACAAATAAAGGTAAATTAGGCCTCTGAAATTAAATGGAGATGTGATAGTCTTATAGGATAGTATTGCACACTCTTTTTTTGTTTTGGGTACAATCCATATAATTTGTCAAAAAAACAATAGATATCGTATTTTTCTCTGAAACAAAAACTGAAAATGTGAAAGTTTGTGGGAGAGGTAAAATTAAAATCCAGATATTCTCAGCGTGCTATGTAGGTCTTGCGTAGCCAGGGGAGAAGCTCCTTGTTAATTGTGTCTTCCCTCACTTAAGAGTCTTCACTTCTTCTCTAAATTCATATGATCTTCACCTCATCCGTTCCATTTTTTCCAGTAAGCGGCCTGCAGAAAGATAGAAATGATCATTAATAGACATGAAGATTTAGGTTCAATACAGACAAAAAACAACCCATTAAGGAACTGGACTATCCGCTACAGTTAGACACTTAAAACAACAATCAGGGTTATTTACTGAAGTGAGAATTGTCATGAATTCAGGGTGAAATTAAACTGAAATTAATTTTTTCATAGAATCACATAGCAAAAGGGGAAACGTGTTAAATTAGAATTTTATTTTTCCTTTTTCCCGTTGAGCAATTTTGACCTTCAATGTGAAATTCACTTGACTTCCTGACAATTGGCATCTTGGTAAATAACCCTACAATATTCTGAGAAGGAGATGTAAAGAAGACTCGACTATATATGAACATGCATAAATGGGGGCCAATTTATACAATAAATATCTATATATACTTGTAGAGTCTTTCTTTGTGTTTTTACATGAATGATGTTCATACAGTTGCAGTAAAAGGCTATAGAAAATGATACGGACCATACATGTTATAAATGAGTTATATGGCACATATACACAGTATTAGTACAGGTCACACATCATGAAGTGGTTCACGATGTTCTGTTCACGTCACCAAGAAACATGAATTCTCTAGTACATTTATTTGGTGAAGGAGTTCAGTTAACTTACTGCACCAATTGTGCAATCTTAACTGTAAACACTGCTTTTAATGTTATTTTGGGGGGGGGGGGGGGGGCATAAAACTCCAATGTGTTTAAATTTCATACAAAGAGAAGATCTTTTTTTTATTTTTTTTTATTTTTATTTTTTAACAATTTATTTTATTTTTCTTTCACTGCAGAACATATTAGGATTCCAAAAATACATTCTCTTCAATACACCATGCAAAATTAAATATGCAAATCGGAAATGGGCATTTGTATAGACTTAATTCAGGTCCCATTCCATTATCCACTTGACTATACAACACAACATGTCAAATACCTTTTTACAAATAACAGCAATATAATATTTATTTTAATCAAACCATCAGAAGTAAACTATGCTTGCAATTCCATTAATGATCACACTGGGCATCTAGAAAGACCTACTTAGGACTTCAGGAGGATTTGGTCATATCCTTTCTATGACGCTTCTATAGAATGATTATGATTAACCACTTTTGAGTAGTGGTAGTATGTAGTAGTTGTTTAACACACTATGTCACATATTCTTTTGTTTGGTTGAGTTAGTATTGGACTGTGTCACAGACTATCCTAGGACAGGGGTGCCAAAAAGGTAGATCCCCCGATGTTTCAAAATGACAGCTTCCATGATGCTTTTTCCATTAAAGCTTTCTTAACACATGCAACGCATTATGGGAGTTGCAGTTCTCGAACATCTGGGGATCTACCTTTTGAGCACCCCTGTTCTAGGACGAACACTGCTAATTGGCCATTAACATAGTTAGTAAGGAAGGGGTTAAAGGACCACTATAGTGCCATGAAAACAAACTTGCTTTCTTGGCTCTATAGGGTCTTTGGGTCCCCCCCACCCTCTGGGTCCCACTCCCGCCGGGCTCTAGGGGGAGGAAGGGGCTCCCTCGGCGCTGGGGACTCTCCTCCCTCTTTCAACGCCATCCACCGAATGCATGCGCGGCAAGAGCTGCACGTATTCAATCAGTCCATAGGAAAGCATTTCCCAATGCTTTCCTATGGATGCTGGAAACTTCTCACTGTGAAAATCATAGTGAGAAGTGCGGAAGCACCACTAGCGGGTGTCAACCACTAGAGGCTGGATTAACCCTATAGTAAAGATAGCAGTTTCTCTGAAACTGCTATGTTTACAGCTGCAGGGTTAATCCTAGATGGACCTGGCACCCAGACCACTTAATTGAGCTGAAGTGGTCTGGGTGCCTGTAGTGGTCCTTTAATTAATTGTATCCCATGCTATAAAATGAAAGTATAAAATCTCAAACTTTTTTTTTTTTTTTTTTAATTTAAAACTGGCGTTAAAGATTTATATTTTTTTCTCAAAACTATTTGCTGCTTAGAAATTATATATATATATATATCTGCTTAAATTATAAATGGTGGTTTCACAGACGGTGCCCTCTCTAATTTACACATTAGTGACTTGCCAGAGAAGGATACTTTTTAAAAGGCTACAAAGACAGGGATGGAAATAAAGAGATGTTGAACACGGGGTCCAAACATGGTATGATTGCTTCCGGGAGAGACTAGAGGGATTTTAAGTACATGAAGTCTTTTGTAGAATTTGTTTTAGGAGAGGAGAGAATAGGGTGCATTCATACCAAATCAAACAAACAGCCCCCATTTAAGTGATGTCCTGCAAATGATCTGGAAGGCTGCACAGATTAGAGAGCCGCTTCTTGCACACTAGTCCTTGTGGCTCCAGGTCCCTGCCGATGACAGAAGGCTGCTCTCAGTCTTTTGCCTGCGCAAAATAAATAATTCATCTGCCGTATTTTTTCTTTTTTTTTTTCTTTAAGAATGCTGAGAATGCCAAGAGGGAACAGGAATAACCTATATTTCGAGTGTCAACTGTAAAACAGTCTTTTAAGGTATCCATCCGTAAAAAAATAACTTACTGGCAAATAGATACTCGCACAATGACAAGACGCTTTCAACAAATTTCCGTCAGCTCAACCTGATTTTGGGCTGATTTATTTATTGATTTGGCGTGGGAGGAAGCTTTGGACAAAAAATAGCTTTATGTCACAAATTACATCTCTTTTCTAACATACATCTACTGGTAAAAAGAAATGCACTACTACACTACCATAATTAACAATTTTAATGCCAATGCGTGTGCACCAAATTGCTTTAATCCATTTAAATGGGGAGCGTCTGTACCAAAATCACTTTCTGTTATTAAAAGGATTTTGGGTTGTATATATTGGCCCTGCAGCCTTGGAAATGAAAACTGTATAGTTTCTGAAAAAACTTTTTATAGTTTCCACTGGGGTCTTTGGTCTAACATCAATTCGGTCATTAAAGGACCACTCTAGGCACCCAGACCACTTCAGTTTAATGAAGTGGTCTGGGTGCCAGGTCCAGCTAGTGTTAACCCATTTTTTTTTATAAACATAGCAGTTTCAGAGAAACTGCTATGTTTATAAATGGGTTAATCCAGCCCTCAAAGCCTCTAGTGGCTGTCTCATTGACAGCCGCTAGAGGCGCTTGCGTGATTCTCACTGTGAAAATCACAGTGAGAGCACGCAAGCGTCCATAGGAAAGCATTAATAATGCTTTCCTATGAGACCGGCTGAATGTGCGCGCAGCTCTTGCCGCGCGTGCGCATTCAGCCGAATGGGAGGAAAGGAGGAGGATCGGAGGAGGAGAGCTCCCCGCCCGGCGCTGGAGAAAGGTACGTTTTAACCCCTTTCCTCTCCCCAGAGCCCGGCGGGAGAGGGTCCCTGAGGGTGGTGGCACCCTCAGGGCACTAAAGTGCCAGGAAAATGAGTGTGGTCCTTTAAAGCTATTGTGTGTCAGGTCATTGTGTGTATCTATTGGTGGATTCCAACAATTTCCACACATTTGCCATATATCCTCTATTCTTCTCCGGAAACATCTGGCTCAAAAAAATTTAAAACATATATACAACGCATCTAACTAAACCTGTAACAAAACGTACTTCATTCTGTAACTATGTACAAAAGCTCAGCACCCTCTGCTGGCCTGTACAAAAAATACACTCATAAATCACAAATTATGTTGCACCTCCACCGAGAAGCAAAATAATGTAAAGTTTCTCCAGTGGACACCAGAAATATATGTCACCCGTCACAAAGGTTGCCAAAGGTTATCTACACATGCGGCAACGATCAATACACCAAAAAGCAATAAAACTTAAATTTAGCCTAATCCAAACATTCACTTAACTCATTGCCTGTTATTGCTTAATATGTACTCCCAGGCAGGACCTGATTTAAATGTCAGGTGCCTGTAGGCACAAACTTCTGGCCCCCACCCAAAAAAAAGCAGATAAAGTATAATTAATTTATGACCTGTAAATTGCAGGCCTAAAAATTATATATTCATATTTGACAACTGCATATGTATAAATGTATGTGCGTATTCCTGCTGTGCTTGTAATGCATTGTGGTTAAATCTGTGAGTACAGTAAGATTATGCAGCATTGCAAATGCATGCAGGATGAAAGATAATGTTAGAATTGGTTAGGGTAAAGCGTGTTAAGGTTAGACAGGGGTTAATGTCAATAATATTGCATATGGTGTTCAGTGTTAAAAAGATAGACAGCTTGAGAAGGGCTGAAGTTGTAGTATAAAGGCTGTTTAGGACTAGAGCTGGGTTGAATTTAGTATGGGGTGCATACGGTAGTTTAGATTTTACGAGGAGTTAAACATAGGATTATGGTAAAACATAGGTTGAGGCTCTGAGTGCTGGAGTATGTAGGGTTATTGGCAAAGCACTGACCCTCCTATGACTTGTGTAGACCAGTCACATTAATGATATTAGAAATGCAGGAGTGGCTATAGCATTGTGCATCACTCAGAACTTCCCCTGCTCCTTAATGCAAGGCACTTCTTGTGTGAGAGGCTCTTAGTGGTCAGATGGGAAGTGATCTCTTCTACTTCCTGTCCAACCTCACACACAGACACTGAATGAGCTGGGACAGCACTGCGTTTTACACCCACTACACCTGTTCATGCAGTTCTGCTATTAAGGCTGACTGAGCTACAGAGGACACTGGCCAAGGCTGCCATCAGCCTATTTAAGCTAAAAAAGGCACATTATAAATGCTGAATGCAGGTGCCCCCTAGTGGTCAGCTGCCTTCAGGCAGGCATCTATTCTGCCTAATGGAAACATTGTCTTGCTCCCAAAGCTGCTGAGGGCACTTAAGACCTTTGGTTATAAATGTTATTACTATCCAACTTAATGGCATTTATCGTATTGACCTTGGAAGGATGAAAGGCTGGGTTAACCTTGTCAGGAATTAGTAATGTGGCTCTTAGAAAAAAGAATTGGACACCTATCCACTGAGCTATCTCCTCAGCATGCTGTATAGACAATAATTGCACTCCGTTCACACACACAACACAGAAAATATGGTTTTAGATGTAAATAATGAGAGATTACGGCGGTTCCAAATGTCTGACTGAGCAACACAAACGTTCTATTGACATTATTTTTTATTTCCAGCTTTCTCCATACCCATCATGCAATTTGTTCCCCCTGTCAAAGACACATTTATTTAGCATCAAAACCAAAGCATGCTGCATAAATATCTTCGAATAAATTGTGGTTTTAGATTTATCTAGCTGGTAAAATGAGAAAAAGCGTCTTTTGCTACTTAGAAATGGAGGAATTAGCTAGCCCTGCGTGGTCACATGACACTCAGGAATCAAGAACAGCTTGGCTCCAATTATTGCAGATGACGTGAGGGGGCATAAAAAGATCTCCTAACTGGATTATGGCTCTAACTCCATTCTGACTGTCACAGTTTATCCTTCTTAATGCACTGAGGTTTTGTCTCTGTCGTGCTGCCTTGGATGTGATGTTTTTTAGCCTGGCAGTGTGAAGTGAATCTCAATGGGTCTGCCACAATCCACAACAGATGTTCTCGTTGCCTGTCACGTGGGGTTAACTCTAACCCAGCTGGAGGGGGCATGCAACCTATTATTTTCTGAATGCCCTGCTTACAGCGAGTGGGGGGAGAGGAGAGATTTATCCTGCATGTAAATTGAAATCAGGCATTCATGTATAGTCAGCACGGAACATCAATAACAAATTGCAGGTGACGGCAAAGGTTTACCAAGTGTCAAAAACAAAATTCCAATTCTCGTTATTTGAAAAAGAACTAGAACACGTTTTGTAGCTGGCTTTCCTTTCCTTCTACTTCTGCCTGGAGGTGGCATTCTGTATCCACTACTTTTTAAATTTTCTATTTTAAAACAAATATATCCTTACGTATGTTTTGAGCTGTACAAGTTAGGAACAGAATAAAATAAATCCTGTTTTTGGTATAGTGACAGTAACGTTCTGGCTGTTTGACAAATTGCATTCAATCTGAAAGTGCATTTTTTTTTTGTTTGTGGACAGGAGGGGTGAACAAAGGAAAGTGAATTCTAGATGGGATTGACTGAAGCTGATTGTTTTTTATTTATTTATAGAATATACTGAACAATGTATTAACCTCTAAATGCCTGAACGTATCACGTTAACTCTCAACGTCAAAGAATGAAAAGCACACTTTGCCAGCTCTAAAACGGTTAACGGATTACATAATATTCTTTTAAATTCGGATACAGTATTTGGATGAAAGAAAATAAGAATAATTTTATTTATACAAAATAAAGCTTCAAATCACCTAAACTAGTGGAACGCTGGCCTCTGGCTAAACACTGGCTATAAATCTAGCTTTTCCAGACAGTATTCGACATGCACACAATTGCTGCTTGTGCAAAATAAAATCTAGCTGTGAGTATCCAATCTCCGTTAACTGTCTAAGACTGGAGATGAAAAAGGACCACAGAATTCTGACAATTCTCTCAAAAAGCCTTTATATTCCTGATGTAACGATAGGATCCTATTATTAATTTTAGATATATCTCCTTTACATATATTTGCTGGTAGATTTTGGTTGCCTCAAATATAAAATCCAGATGGAACAGTTAGAAATGTCATTTTAAACAGTGTTATAAAGGCACTTCAAGCACCATAAACACTACTGACCACCGTAGTGGTTATGGTGCCCTGGTGCCATCCCATTGTAAGTAGTCAATTATGGAAGTCTGACAACTTATCTGGGTCTGGCCGAGGGATTTGGCCACATACTCTGCATTAAGTCTTCTCCTTTAGGAAAATCTCACTACCGAGCTGTGGTGGTTATGGTATTGTGAATGCTCTTTCATTAGTTTTTAAGATGCTTGTTTATATGGGTATATTGGCCGATCAATTGTTTATGGCTAGATAAAAAGCTCTGATTCTGAAAAAAAAATTATCCCATGTGCCTGAAGTACAAGGTTGTTGTTTTTGTCTCCTTAAATTAAATAATTTTATCAATATAATTTCAGCTTGGTTGTCCGCTTATCGCAAATCCCTCTTTAGTGAATACACATTTATATGTAAAATTGTGAATTTCAAAAACGTATCCATGTCTGTTTCATTTCCAGTTTAGATATTTTGGTCTAAAATTTGAAATTCACTGTAAATTTCTGGCATGGAATTGCCAATTAATAAAACAACAAAGATGTACTTTGAAGCATTGTCCAGATTGAATTCAGTCTAAAATATGTAAATATCATCAATCTGTTTTGCAATTTTTGTTTCCATAATATTTTGTAATCACTTCTCCTTCACAAGAGTAAGAGAGACCAAAAGTAGAGAGAGAAAAAAATGTATAGAGCAGGAAAGCATACCTCCAACCTTCGTGTCCCGAAAAGCAGGATGCCAGTGGGAGGGGGTTCAAGAGGGTGGACCAATCACATCACTTGCTCAACCCAAAAGGAGCAAACCCACCCAAAAGGGGGAGGGACACACATATAACTGTCAGGACAGCCTGGTGTGAATGCATGAAACCTTTGGCATCTTTTGAAAATTGTCATCTTTGAATTCTGCATACTACAGGGCAGCCCTTTTCATTTTCTGCCCATCGATACGTGTACGTGATCTGTGTCCCTGAAAGCAAGATGGATATGGTAACTCTACCCAAATCCATGGTGAGCAACTGTCTTACACATCAATAAACTAAGAGGAAATCTCTTGCAAACACATATAAATGGCGCTTAGTGAAGGCTTATTAATGAATTTAATGTTTGTCACTGGAGATTAAAAAACCATGGTAAAGATCAGAAAAGGTAGTTAACTGTCTAACAATAGAACGTGACCTAATGTTCAGTTGCCTCGAAACATCACACATTTCTGCCTCTGAAATATAACCGTATAATGGAAACACATGTAGATTGGCTTTTTAATAGTAGTTTACTACATTGGATGAGAATTTAAGTTGTAGGGTAGTCCATTGAAGTTGAAACTGGAGAGGGTGCCTACCATTGCTGTTGTGATTACACTTTTTCACTTTCTAACACGTGTTAAGAGCTGTGCTGAGATTCATGGCAGAAGCTTAGAATGCCCAGAATTCGCTCTGGGAATCGAGGTCAGGAATGATGGTAACACGTCTACCACTAGAACCTCAAACCTCACCAGACCCAGCACACGATAAGGGACAGATTAGCGAAACTTGGCTGTGGTTTCAGCTACAGATTCGTAAAACTTTTTCAACTCTCCAACCTCAAACTGAAGGACAGTCCCAGCATCACTTAATAAACCGATCACATAAAAATTCCAAGTCCGGAGACAGTGGTTTTGGTGATCGAAACAAACCAGTTCCCGTAAACCTTTTTTTTCTCATCTCTAGAATGGAATCTTGACATACTGCTTGCTCTCTAGAACAAAGTGCATATCATAACAAAGCACTTTGGATCATATCTTGTTACATTGTATCTGTCATTGAACTAGTTATTGTCACTCAACACAATGGACTTTGTAATGATCCTGTCATTCCCATCCCCCCCCCCCCCCCCCGCTCGCCTCCCCACCCCTAAAAAAAAAAGTTATTTTTGAACACATTTATACATTTTCCATACTCCAGGGTGAGGAGTCAGAAAGGCAGGTCTCACAATGTAACATAGTTACTGTTGTATATTTCCTGATTAAAAAAAAAAAGAAGATATTTCTTGCAATTAATAACTAATATAAATACCAATTAAAAGGGCATGGACACATTTTTCTCCAACTCCCATTCGCCAAATTGTTTTCTTTATAAACCATTTGGAATATAATCCATATAACCTTTCAGTTGTTAAATCCTATCACAGCAATATTGTATCTATTTATGTCCGATTTAAGTACAATATTTTTTATCAGGCAAACCTAATTCTTGCCTGTAACCTTGTCAGCCCTGGATAAGCAAGTAATACGGCAAAATGCAAAAAATGTTTTGTTGTTTCAACTGTTTAAAGAAATGTGGACATGGAAGGTTTTTGTTTTATGGATTTTCATTGTATTTTTTTTATTTATTTTTTTGACATAATCAATGTTTTGTCAAGGGCAGCGTGCACCTTTTTAAAGTGGTAAACATAGTGGTCATGACTTTAGATCGTGATTCAAATGGAAACAGAAGACCTTGATAATTCCATAATTATAATGTTCTTCTAGACACACACTGGGTATGAGCAGCAAAGGCCCAGGGATGGCAAAACGATGTGCACGATACAAGCTTAAGCAAAGAAAATAGCAGTAGATGCTCGTGGAGGAGAGGAAAAGCTATGAACATTGCAGATTGTTCCGAGAAGGCCTGGTGCCAAGAACAGGTTTTCCAGTCAGCGACATTCAGACATTTAAACCAGTCCCAGAAAACAAGAGTTATTTATGTTGGTTTAATTTTAAAGTTCAAGCATCCTTTATAGTACATTGATAATGTTCCCAGTCTATTACGTAATGCTAATTCTGCAATTGACTCCACTGTTAATAACATCCTGAGTTTCGGCAATAAGGCAGCGAACATCTTTGAGAACTTATCTCCAATTCAGTTTTGGCCAAATACAGACTGATCGGTTTATTTATTAAGAAAGAACATATTCTGGAGTACATGGGATTTTCAGAAACTCAGCTGTAGTTGTCTAGATTTTGCAATTTACCACAGTCTACTCTTAGATTCCCTATGCAATCTGACCTAAGATTATTGGACAAAAAAATGGTAAAATTTAGACCTCATGACCAAGACACAGTTTGTGTTTTGTCAGTATTTGCATTGGAATGTAGAAAGAGAAATACATATATCTTGGACCGTCGGTGGGCCATGATGAATAGTTTGGGAACCACTGCTCTAAATATCTGGGTTCACTGGCAATGTCTGAATTAGGCAAGCACGCCTAATGGGGTGGGTTTGCCCACTGAATAGGTATGTCAGTCTGGTGTCGACAGTAGACTATACAGAAGACAATACGGAAAAAGCTGCTGAAACCCTCTCTGTGTGGTCCTAGTACCTTCAGGACAGTGCATGTACAGCTAATGCTGACTATATATAGGGTGAGGTAGAGGCAAAAAATGCCTACAAAATTCAAAGTATAAACAAAGAAAATTAGACCTGTGCTGCAGATACTCCACACTGAAGTCCCAACAGTGTATATACAACCAACAAACGAGTCCTGCGCATCCAGTATAGGTGTGCACACCCAGCAGCAAACGTTTCGAGCAGCAGCCCTTTCTCAATGCTAATGTCACATTAGCATTGAGAAAGGGCTGTTGCCCGAAACGTTTGCTGCATTAACTTTGTCCTCAAATAAATTGTGGTAGCGCCTGGGTGTGCACACCTATACTGGATGCGCAGGACTCTTGTTTGTTTTTTGATTACAGCTAATGTTGGATGGGGACAGTCCCCTGGCTTCCACGGATGTGGGACCCAAAATAGGCACCGTCCTGCCAAAAGCAGGGCAGTTATGAGTTCGGTAGTACAGAGAATTACACTTTCCCTATACATTTTCCTGGCACAAACTCTGACAAATGTATCAAAATCATTATATATCTATAAGTGAGAGTTTTTTTATTCTCTCTCTTCTAATTCGTTTTTTATTGCTGCATTGTTGACATAGCAGTAAAGGAAACAAATATGGAGGCCTAGTGGTAGCCATCATGAAAATTCTAGCGAGTACCAATACATAGAGGAGGAGGAAGCAAAGATCTTGATGTAAATATATTTTTAACATCAACTTTGCCAGCACTACACCTGTGTTAAGATGAGCGTTTCATTCACTTGATTTGTGGATAAGTTCACTTTAACACTTTACATCCTGCTATTTAATTCTCCTAACATGGTACGGTATGGCTAAGGTGTGAAAAAAGACTCTCTTATAAGACTATATGGACTCTTAAGCAAGTTTTTTCTATCTTTTTGTGCATAAATCTAAACTACTGTGGGATTTAAGTGTTTCTAGCTGTATACTACTAACTCACAGAGACCTGTTTGATTTTTTTGCACATTTTTATAGGTTGCCTCACTGTATAGGCTACCATATATAGCGCTGACATTTTTTATTTCATAAGGTGTGAAAAAGCTGACCATGCTTTGCAAAGGATTAAGATCTCTGTATAATAATCTTAACCCTTTGTTTGCCTGTGCCATTGATATCCTGCCTGTTTTGGAACGCAGAGTAGATTCATTATTTACACAATTCTTAGGGTCGTTTGGGTGTTACTCCCATCACTAACGAAAGAAGGATAAAAAAAAAAAATGCAGGAAAGCAGGAATGAAGGGCAGCATATCTGAGTCACAGTGCATTGCGATTATCTGCCGCTCCTGGCTGTACAGTTAAAATGACAAACAATTGCTGAACGCAGGCAGCACGCATTAATTCCAACTCCTCTCGATGTTCAGCAGTGTGTTTAATCTTTATGTACATTAATATATACATAACTGTCTGGAGTAATCTTTCATAGTATTAAAGGACATTGGATAACTCCGTATTACAGATAGGCTGGCAGGAAAAGTTATAAAAATATTTTAATTCCGCTGCCTGACAATTTGATTGCTAAACCCAAAGGCGCGTAATGGCTAAACCTGCTTTCTTTTTTTCTGTGTAAGGTAGTAACTGTTATTGTTTGCTGCTACAAACTTAATCAATAATATCCTTTAATGTTACATCTAACAGCCTAGTCCTCATATCAAAATGGCAAATAATGAACTGCAAATTTGTCAAACGACGTGTTACTCCATTCGGTACATTGCTTGCTCTAAATTATATTTGTCTTTTACCAATTCAGAAATTATTACAGGAGAAAAGCCAAACACATACAAACATTACACACTGCAAACTGTTCTATGCACATAAAAACCACCCGCTAACCCCAAAATACTTTAGCTTGTGGTGTATATGTATTTATTTATTTATTTATTGATTACTAAATCTGGGATAGAGCTCAGCCCTTTGTGCAAACTGTCCCGATTTAGCCGGGACAGTCCTGCATTTTGGCGTATTGTACCTTCAAACATACGATCCACGTCTCTTAATCATTGAATTCAGGTGTTTCAATCAGACCCATTGCCACAGGTGTATAAAATCAAGTACCTCGCCAGGCATACTGCATTTACAAACATTTGTGTGTGGGGGGGGGGGAGGAGGTAAGTAGTTTTAAAGAGCTTAAGAAATCAAGTTGTAGGATGACACCTTTGCAATAAGTCAGTTTGTGAAATTGCATCTCTGTTAGATATTCCACAGTCAACTGTAAGTGGTACTATTGGAAAGTGGAAGTGTTTAGGAACAGCAGAAGCTCAACTATGAAGCGGAAAAACACGCAAAGTCACAGAGCGTGGTCTACGAGTGCTAAGGCGCATGGTGCATAAAAGTCACCAACGCTCTACTGATTCCATAGCTAATGAGTTCCAAACTTCCACTGGCCTTATTATCAGCACAAAAACTGGGTGCTGGGAGCTTTAGGGAATGGGATTCCATGGCTGAGCAGCGGCAAACAAGCCTCACATAACCAAGTACAAAGGCAAGCATTGGTTCGAGTGTGTAAACCATTCCGACAAGTGCATCTCTAGAGCAGTGGAAACATGTCCTGTGGAGTAACTAATCATGTTTCTCAGACTGATGGGCAAGTCTAGGTTTGGCGGATGCCAGGAGAATGTTGCCTGCCTATGGGGCTAGGCCCCTTACTTCCAGTGTCCACGACATTTTGGACAATGCTATGTTTCCAACTTTGTGGGAGCAGTTTGGGGAAGGACCTTTTTCTATTCCAGCATTACTGTGCCCCAGTGCACAAAGCAAGGTCCATAAATACATGGTTGGATGAGTTTGCTGTGTAAGAACTTGACTGCCTCAACCCCATCGAACACCTTTGGGATGAACTGGAATGGAGACTGTGAGTCATGCCTTCTCCTCCAACATCATATCTGGGATGAAGCTCAGCTCTGTACTAACTCTGCATATCTGGGATGAAGCTCAGCTCTGTAGTAACCCTGCATATCTGGGATGGAGCGTAGCTCTTTACTAACCCTGCATATCTGAGATAGAGCTCAGCTCTGTACTAACCCAGCTTATCTGGGATGGAGCGTAGCGATGTACTAACCCTGCATATCTGGGATACAGCTCAGCTCTGTACTAACCCAGCTTATCTGGGATGGAGCGTAGTGCTGTACTAACCCTGCATATCTGGGATACAGCTCAGCTCTGTACTAACTCTGCATATCTGGGATGAAGCTCAGCTCTGTAGTAACCCTGCATATCTGGGATGGAGCGTAGCTCTGTACTAACCCAGCTTATCTGGGATGGAGCGTAGCGATGTACTAACCCTGCATATCTGGGATACAGCTCAGCTCTGTACTAACCCTGCATATCTGGGATACAGCTCAGCTCTGTACTAACCCAGCTTATCTGGGATGGAGCGTAGTGCTGTACTAACCCTGCATATCTGGGATACAGCTCAGCTCTGTACTAACCCTGCATATCTGGGATATAGCTCGGCACTGTACTAACCCTGCATATCTTGGATATAGCTCAGCTCTGTACTCACCCTGCATATCTGGGATGGAGCGTAGCACTGTACTAACCCTGCATATCAGGGATACAGCTCAGCTCTGTACTAACCCTGCATATCTGGGATATAGCTCGGCACTGTACTAACCCTGCATATCTTGGATATAGCTCAGCTCTGTACTCACCCTGCATATCTGGGATGGAGCGTAGCACTGTACTAACCCTGCATATCTTGGATATAGCTCAGCTCTGTACTAACCCAGCTTATCTGGGATGGAGCGTAGCGCTGTACTAACCCTGCATATCTGGGATACAGCTCAGCTCTGTACTAACCCAGCTTATCTGGGATGGAGCGTAGCGCTGCACTAACCCTGCATATCTGGGATACAGCTCAGCTCTGTACTAACCCTGCATATCTGGGATATAGCTCGGCACTGTACTAACCCTGCATATCTTGGATATAGCTCAGCTCTGTACTAACCCAGCTTATCTGGGATGGAGCGTAGCCCTGCACTAACCCTGCATATCTGGGATACAGCTCAGCTCTGTACTAACCCTGCATATCTGGGATATAGCTCGGCACTGTACTAACCCTGCATATCTTGGATATAGCTCAGCACTGTACTAACCCTGCATATCTTGGATATAGCTCAGCACTGTACTAACCCTGCATATCTTGGATATAGCTCAGCTCTGTACTAACCCAGCTTATCTGGGATGGAGCGTAGCGCTGCACTAACCCTGCATATCTGGGATACAGCTCAGCTCTGTACTAACCCTGCATATCTGGGATATAGCTCGGCACTGTACTAACCCTGCATATCTTGGATATAGCTCAGCTCTGTACTAACCCAGCTTATCTGGGATGGAGCGTAGCCCTGCACTAACCCTGCATATCTGGGATACAGCTCAGCTGTTTACCTGCCCAATATACAAGACACAGATATTTACCAACCCTGTACACCTGTTATACAACTCACACTGTTACAGATTTACAGAATGCTTATGAGGTCCCTACATATCCGCTATCTGTATTGCAGCCAGCTTGAGTAAGTTCTCAAAGTAGCTATATATTCTTATTTATTTTAGCGACTTCTCTGCCAAACCGTATGGAACCTGGCAGCCTCAAGATCATCATTTTATGAGATTCCATAAAGTAGCATTATTTTCAGTTAAAAGTACAAAATGTTGTACAATGTGACATACACATTATGTCAATGCTAAACTAGAAGCCTTAAGCATAGATAAAGAACTGGATATCAGGATGGGGTGACCCAAACACATCGAGCATAGCCAAACTGCTAGTAAGTAGAATGAAAAAAAAAAAAGCGATTACATACACCGGGCATCAGAGTGTCCAGGCCTAATGTGTACAAAAGAGAGACGAAAATACAATGTCAGTAGTTATGGTTAAGTATTCCAGAAGTACTCAGATACATACTAACAAGCCGAGATCAGGGATACCAGAAAAGCAGAATAGTCCAAACTAAAACGCGTCAGAAACAGGAACACTAATAAACTCAGAATTCACTCCCGGGTATCAGAAACCACGGCAGGGCAATTATTTCAAGGAATAGGGAAGTATATAAAGGGATGTAATAAAAGGACTAAGGGATCTATAAAAACACACATTATTGCACAGTCATATAACTTTAAGGACTTCTGCACTATGCGCGCGGTTGCCATAGAAACCCAGCAACCTTGCGTGACCTGTGATATGCAGAGCCCGTCCTCTATTCGAAGTTTGAGAATGCAGCATGGCCTCCGAGTCAGAGGGAGTAGAGCACAACGCGTTTAACCAGACAGGAGCGACCCGGGACCCCAAACATAGAGGCAGCCAGAGGTATGACACTGGACCATCGTGACTTGAGGACTAAATTCCAGTTCTAAATAGCCACCGAGAACTGACCTTTTGATATTCAAATGGTTAATAACCATGACAAATATACCATCCCTTTAATTGGAGACATTTATTAAGATTCATGCTAGAGGTCAGTAATGGCTTTAATGCAATAATAAAATATCCATTATTCATACATTCTCTGTAAAGGATTATATGGTCACACTAAACATGGATATTATGAATACTAAATACCACAAACCTGTCAACAGCAATCAAAATATTACAGAGCTTCCAAAATGAACGCAAAACAAATCTATACACACAATCAAACCTCTTACGACAGCTGGCTCACTCAAATTAGATACTGGCTACGCAGCATTATTTTTGACCAGCAGGTGGCAGCAAAACTTAGAGGTTCTAAATCTAGACCTTTCCTATGATCTGAATTTATGACTGCAGCTCACAAAGCAGATTTTACACTTGTCTATGAATTCAGAAAACTCTGAAAGTTACAAGATGCAGAATCTGTTCTGTACGTGTGCCCCAATATTAAAGGGAACACACTAAACATACCTGTATACATACTGTGTAGAAAAGGACTAAGGGATTTAGGTCAAACGGGAATTGTCGGTGCTAAAGGGTCACTTGCTAAGTATTTGTGACCTTGTGAGTGTATCACGGAGCTTCACTACAACAAACTGTACAAATAAAGCACAATTTTCAATTCAGTTTTAGTCATAGTTTGTTGACTAAAACGACATTTTAGTTTTAGTCGTATTTTTGTCATCTGCATTGTTTTAATTTTAGTCTGGTTTTAGTTGACTAAACCTCTAGTAGATTTTAGCCGACATGACTTTTTAAAATCTAATGAGTTTAGTTAAAGCCACTATCTGTCTCTTTTGCCCCTTCCCCAGATCTTCTGTGTCTCTTTGTGTCCTCTCAGCCCCTCTATGTGTCTCTCTCCCAAGCCCTGGTCTGCCTCGTTTACCCCTTCCACATCCCCTGTGCAGTGTTAATTTTGGCGGCAAATTTTAATTTGGTTTTAGTCATGGTCTTTTGACTAAATTGCCGTTGTATTTTAGTCATCTAATTTGTTTTAGTTTAATTCTAGTTTAGTCGACTAAATCTCAAAAATATTTAGTCGACTTAAATTGTTAGTCGACAAAATTAACACTGATTACAGTATCACAGAACTCCGCAGCAAAACTCACAAGAATGTGAATTGTATATGAGGGAATTATTGAGTGTCCTAAATTATAACTTTGTAATTTGTAGCGTTTATGAAAGTGCCACAGAGCTTCATAGTAAAAATCAAAAAAATCATACTAATGAGTAATGTTTTAAGATTTATTTCAGAGCCCAGCAGCAATAATAAAACTCATCATTTGTATGGTGTGCGTAGAGTGTCACAGAGTTCTGTGGCAAGAAACCTCACTTCACTGTGCATTATTTTTATTAATATTATCAGTTATATAGCACCAACCTATTCTGTAGTGCTGTACAATTATATGGTGGGGACATACAGTATCAAGTAGCTGACAGACACAAAAAGATGAATAGGGCCCTGATCAGAATAATAAACTATAAGGAAGTGGTTTAAAAAAAACAAACAGAATGAGTCATTAGGAAATTGTCTACCAAGTAAAATACTTTGCTGCAATGACATAAACATCATCAATACACCCTTAGGGTTATTTACTAAAGTGAGAATTAAAAGTAAATATGAGGTAAATTTCAAATTTAAGGCCAGAGTAGTCGAATGGAAATCATACCTGATTTAGAGAATTGTTTGCAGTTTGACTACTCTGACCTTAATTTCAAAAATCACTTTGAATTTCTCTTAATAACTCACTTTTTGTTGACTTCATATAGAATCGAATGAGCCATAATTTTAAGTTTTATATTTTTTTCTCAGTAAATATCTATTGAACACATTTTATTAGGAAACGGTTATAAATAGCAGAGAGATGCAGATTTTCCTGTGTCTCCTGCATTAGACGGGGAGGATGTCAGATCTATAAATGCTGCAAATCCATTGAGCATTAAACTCCACACAGCCTGATGTAATTACCTCCTGAATCCTATCATACTAATATCTGATCTTGTGATACTAGCGACAGCTCTGTGAATTCTGAGAACCCACCGTTCCAATTGTCTCTGTAATCCTTCTAAATCTTCATCACACAAACGCCTGTCAAGGCCTATTGTCAAATCCACTCCTGCAGGCTCTCGCCAACAGACGTATCTGCTAATTAATCAAGGTGTGTTCTTGTGCTCAACAAGTGCTACCTTTATTCTGAAGTTCCATCAAGTACTGGCTCTTTGCCACAAATGTATCAATCTGAAAAAAGCCCAACATACTGACAATTAAAAAGATGCCCGCGAAAGATACTTCAGATATATTAGATTTAGTTACAGTGTAACAATGAGCTGGAGGGATATCCGATCAAAAAAAAAAAATTATAAGAACTAAATTTATAGGCTAAACCAGTGAAAATGCAGAAAAGTAACTATGGACGCTAAAACGTTAGGAATATGTATTTGTATTCCTAATGCTATGGCATTCCTTAACTCTTTCCCGACGTTGGGGCATGCTATACCATCCTACAAAAGAGGGCTTTAAAAACATTAGGGCGGCCTAGCACAACCCAACGATCTGGACATCCCAAATCAGTATTCTGAAATTGATGGTGAAAATTTCAGACAGAACTCGGGAAATAACAAAAATGTCTTTAATAATTCACACTTTGGAAAGAGAAAAAAAAAATTCATGAAATTAACCATATTGGTAAATCATGGTTGAACAGACATACAGCTCAAATTCTACATTTTTTGTTTTGGTTGAGAACTTGGACAATCCGTTCTTAAGGGGTTACATTTTCCAAAAATTTTAAATACCCCAAAGAAGGGCTTGGGAAAATCTCTAGACTACCCCTGAACCACTAGCATTTCCTGTTTGTGACCACACAAAGAGCACAGCAATGTGTCATTGTACAAAAGTGAATCTCAGAGCTCCGCAGCAAGAAAACTCACAGCGATGTGTTGAATGCATGTGTCACAGAGCTCCACAGTAAAAATAACTCCCTGTAGTGCATAATGTATATTCATGTATCACAAAGTCTCACTACTAGTCTCAAATTAGGCCATCCCATGATATAAATCTATGGCAGAACAATTAGGTAGGCATCTCGTACTAAAATATATATATTTTTTTTAATATGATCTCCGTAGGATAAATAGTTTTTGATTTTATATTTAAAAAAAAAAAATTATTTCTCTAAAATGACTTTTCATACATAAGGCTTATGAATTCTGTAATATAAGATGGATAATGTGTGATAAGCTTGCATGAAAAATAAAATAGGAATGTTTGTTTTAATCCCAGAATAATTGTTTCGATGTTATCGTGCGTGTAAAACTCATTACAACCGTATACAAGCAAGGACTTGTTTATGATCATCAGATTATGGTGTCTCGGCACTGAAAGAATTGCTGCAGACGCTCACTACGAGTTTAGAGAATAAAAATGTATTTGACCTTTACTGCATGCAGTATAGTTTTTAAGGATTGTGTTATGCTTGGGGGTTAATTACTAGAACAGACCTTGGCACTGCAGATTTTTGGATCAAGGTTTATCCTGACTGTGCATTATGGGAAATGTAGTATATATAAAAATATATTTAGTGTTCTCATTAGCCATCGCTGGTTTAGGCATACTGAGCATCATAGTTCGCTTGGTTGCCGTCATGGGAAATTTAGCTAGGCCTTTTCAGTCTCCGGATTTGACATTATTTTCATTGTATGAATTTGACAACTGATGTGCACAATGTAGGTCAAATATCAAAACAATCATTCTGGGATTAACATAAACATACTTGTGTGAGTGTTTTGTGTGGTTTTTTTTTGTTTGTTTTTTATAAAGTGACATATTTTCCATATTTCAAGTTAGTTACTCTATATACCATCAGCTTTTCACAAATAATCTGGGGAGATTACAGAAAACTGGGATTCATGAGTACTGCAACCTCTTCCTTTTGAGGATTTTTAATTTTTTTTTTCTTCAACTCTCCTTGTTTGGAGTAAATGTTGCAACACGATTGTCAAGTCAGCAGATTTCACTAACTGGCAAATAAACGCCTTAATTGTTGTGTTTTCTACTGTAAATTCACTTGCATTCACTGGTCAGAAATTAAAATCCCAGGACGGTGAAACAAAATCATTATTCGGCTGATCCCATAAGTGAATAAAAAAATAGGTTATTTACTAAAGAGATTTATTGAGAATTCAAAGTAAATATAATATTTTGGCATTAAAGGGACACTATAGACCACACCATCTTATTGAAATGTTCTGGGTGCAGTGTCTTTGTCCCCTTAGCCCTGCAATGTAAGGGGGACAGGGCCAATTGCAGGGAAACTGCAAAGTTTACATTGCAGTGCTAAGACTGCTTCTAATGACTGTCTACCCCTGATACGACACTGAATGTCCTCACGCTTTTCATAAGGACATCCAGTGTCAAGGCAAATCCTCACAGGAGAGCATGCGCATTAGGGCCCCCATCAGCTGGCGGTGGAGGAGCGCGTCTCTAATCCTTTCATGAATGGGGGTGAGGGAGCTGCGAGGAATCTTTGTATTCCTAACACTAAAGTGTTCCTTCAAATTTGAAAAACCAATTTAAATTCCCAACAATGTAGTGAATAACCCTGATCGTTATTCATGATCTTTTAAACATCTCAAAAAACAAATACATGCGCCCTGTCTTTTGGATAGCTAGTGATTTGTATTTGGTTCACGGGGCGTTGAGTTTCTTTCCAAACAATATATTGTATATATTTGGGGAGGAGGAATGATATCCATTTTGTTTTTGTTTGTTTGTTTTGGGGTTCTTTTGGGTGGGAATGTTATTACTAAAGATATCACATAGACATACATTTTATGAAGATTTGAACACCAGCCATGCTCTCAATGAGTAGGTAACGCCTGGTCTCCTCTGAGCAGTGTTGCCACCCAAGATAAAATATTACCTTCAGCTGTTGAGGAAAGAACAGCTGAAACGCTCTTTAGTTTCCAGTCACTGCCAGATTATCGCATGGTACGAGGAATCGGATTGCTTCCACTGTCGACCAGACAATTCAGGGCCAACTTCATGCCATCACTCAACAGACTTGTGAAACCATAGCTTAGATAAAGTATTCCATTAGTTAGATTTGCAGCTCAAATCTCGCACCATTTCCCTTATTATGAAAATGAAAGAGAACTTTGCCAGACTATGGTGACATGTTATACAGTCCATACGCAATTTTTGTTTTCTGCTCTGGGTGTGAGGACACGAGGATGTGCAAAGTTTCTTAAAGTTAATTAAAAAGAAAAATGTATAATATATTTTTGAATGGGTCTGTGATTTATAAACATACATTTTTTCCTGAAATATGAGAGAGAGAGAGTGTGAGTGTGGGTGTGTGTGTTATATATATATCTATATATATATATATATATATTCTGATCCATGCACTCACGCTCACATTATATATGCATCAAAGCATTTGTTGAACTTGCCGGGTGCCAGTCCCCATGGGGATGTAGATAAACATTAAAGGAAAAAAGGAAATCCAGGGCTGCACTCACGGTCTTGATAATAAAAATTGTTCTTTATTCCATAAAATGAGAAATCAACGTTTCGGTCCACGCGGGGACCTTCCTCATTTGATCCTGAGGAAGGTCCCCGCGTGGACCGAAACGTTGATCTCTAATTTTATGGAATAAATAAGTATTTTCATTATCAAGACCGTGAGTGCAGCCCTGGATTTCCTTTTTTCCTTTAATATATATATATATATATATATATATATATATATATATATATATATATATATATTTATATCTTTTTTTTTCTAGTTTATTTCCTGACAATCCATTACGCCCAGCATGAATAACCTGTATCAAGTATTTTAGTACTTCTAAGTTTTTCCCCTCCAGTACCACTGTGCTATGTGACTGAATTCACAGAAGAAGCCAATTAAAATTCCAAAAGCAAAGCCCATCATTGTAAATAGCCCGTACAATTACACATCACCAATACAAGATGACCTATACTGTTTTAATATATTGTTTTCTGTGCTGAGGCCCAATTAGTTTCATCTTGTAATCTTTGAAATGAGTCGCCGCGTTTGGAAATATTAACTCATTAAGTGTCATGAGAGATATATAAGAAACCCAGTAATCGCTAATTATAAATTGCTATTATTAAATTATCAGCTAAGCAGGACACGAAGTATAATTCCGATTGGGACATAAATCACATATGTTTAATTGCTGGAGAAGCACAGAGTGTGGGTAACTTGGCCACACACCTCGACACAGGGTTAAAAAAAAAAAATTAATTCTCAGCCACAAACAGATTAGGTTTATTAATCTGATTATAGATGTATAGGCATCCAAGGATGCTAAATGTTTATGCATGATTCGAGCGAGCAGTATGTATAATGTATGTAGTAATTCAGATGAAGTGACAAATTGGATAGAACAGGCAGGATATTTGTGATACTGGATCAATAATCTGCTTTATGTTACATTTGTTTGTTTAAAAAGCCGAAGAAGCATTTCTAACCACATGGTCACTCAGTGCATCTCCGATTCTGCCAGATTTTTTATCATGTGACGGAATTTAAAGACTCAGCGTTTTGAGCATACCTGTTCATAATAACAAAGTCTGAATGTCAAAATTATTTTCCATGAATTGTTGAGATTCTATAGATTTGCATTACAATGCATACCTTTAAATCAAAATGCAGTGGAAGCAAAATTGATAATGATGTACATTGCAAGAAGTAGAGGCAGTGGTTAAAGGAACACTAAAGTGTTAGGAAAACAAAACTATATTCTAAACACTATAATATCCTTCTGTCCCCACCTCCCAGCTTGCAAATAAAGGGTTAAAACTGTTTTTTTTTCACTTACATAAGGTTCCTTGGCACTGGACTGGGCCAATGTCATGGAGATCTGAAGCCAAACGCACATGCGCGGCAAGTGTCATGCGCATTAGGCCTTCCCCATAGGAAAGCATTGAATCAAGACAGTGGACGTACTCATGCAAAATGTGAAAATGTTCAGCAACATTTCACAGAGGAAACGCCTCTAGAGACAGTCTTAACCCTGCATTTAAGATTGGCTCGATTATCTAATCCAAGGAGGTGGAGGTTCCCCGAAAAGACTGGAGCAGCGAGGGAGAAAAGTTAAGTCAAATCTATATATATTTTTTTTTTTACTCACTGCAGTTAATATCTGGGGACCAAAACAGTCAACGGGCACTCTATATTTGTATTCCTGATGTTATAGTGTTCCATTAAAATGAAGGCAACCAGTTGCAAGTTAAAAATGTAGTGACGTGCACCTCCAGGTTTCAAGGACAGTATGAGAGAGAAAGGAATTCAATAATGTAGTGGATATAGTAATAATAATAAAAAAAATGGATGCACTTTTTTCAGAGCTATCAAACAGCTCTGGTATATATGTTTGAGCGGCACAATCCCCATTTGTGGATTGATAGAGCTTGTTTCCAATTTGTGTAAGTCCTTAGGATATCTAATAGAAAAAACAGAGAGAGAGAGAGATGCTCTACAGTGTAGAACGTTTTTAAATTGACATCACAATCCTAAAGGTAATTATGTACACTCACATATTCTGGAGCACAGATTGGCTCTCTTGTAATGGCATGGAGTGGTTCAATCTTCAGTCTGGAATGCTATTCATTCAAATGTCCTCAGCGAGAACATTCAAACGAGAACAGAAAATCATATAGGGATATTCAATAAAGTGAGCATTCTAAATCCACTTTGAATTCTAAGTTTAATGAATAACCCTAGTAGTGTACACTGTAGATACAAGAATAAGGAAACCTCCTACTTGCAGATTTGGGAACAAGATAGACTTGTTCAATCCAACAAAGTTAAGATCTGTCAAAGATGTGTTTATTTCAATGAACGATCTTTCACACCTCCCAATAAACCTATTTTATTAAATATATGTATAGTATTAAAAATTCCAGAGAAGTGATTGTTCCTATTTAAAATTGTTTACTCTGACACAATACACCACTTCCCACAACATGACATGAATTTAATTTTACAACCGTAACAAATGTCTACAGATGAACAGTCAGGTTAAAACAAGTATGGAATTTGTATGACGTTCACTGTTTAAGATGAGCAATATTGAGATCTCTTATTGAAACATTTGACGCACTGAATTACTCAACTCTAATGAAATTGCTTTAAGAATACATGCAACAAAGCCTAGTAAATGAGAATTTTGCTGTTTATCTGTTTTTTTTGCCTGCTCTCAGAGTTCTAATATTCCGTTTTTGTTCCATTGTATATTCTTTGACTCTCCCTTAATTAAAGAGGTCATCTAGACGTGGACCCTGTGTTCACTGTGCCTACAGGGGTATCAGCTACATCTTGTTGACGTGACCCAAAAACGACCACAACAAATGTCCGGGGTTGTCTCTGTAATGGTAATTGGGGATAGGTCTGGAATAGGAGCTGGGAACAGAAGAAGGGAGCAATACAGTTCTGCAGAGGTTACAGAGTAAGGATCAGGGGGTTAATAGAGGAGGGGAACACTGCAGAAGGTAAAAAAAAAGGAGAGGGGCACATTCAGGGGATAAAGAGAGTAAAGGGTACTGCAGGAGGTAATAGGAGAGGGGAACGCTGCAGGGGGAAGAGACTGGGGAAATCCTGCAGGGGTGCAGAGAGAGTGAAAAGCACTGCCGGGGGTGCAGAGAAGGGGGAAAGCACTGCAGGGGGTATAGAGGAGGGGGAAAGCACTGCAGGGGGTGGAGAGAAGGGGGAAGCAATGCAGGAGGTGCAGAGAAGGGGGAAAGCACTACAGGGGGTGAAGAGAAGGGGAAAGCACTGCAGGGTGTGCAGAAAGGGGGGAAAGCACTGCAGGGTGTGCAGAGAAGGGGAAGCACTGCAGGGTGTGCAGAGAAGGGGAAGCACTGCAGGGAGTGCAGAGAAGGGGAAGCACTGCAGGGAGTGCAGAGAGTGGGGGGAAGCACTGCAGGGAGTGTAGAGAGTGGGGGGAAGCACTGCAGGGAGTGCAGAGAGGGGGGGAAGCACTGCAGGGAGTGCAGAGAGGGGGGGAAGCACTGCAGGGAGTGCAGAGAGGGGGGAAGCACTGCAGGGAGTGCAGAGAGGGGGGGAAGCACTGCAGGGAGTGCAGAGAGGGGGGAAGCACTGCAGGGTGTGCAGAGAAGGGGGAAGCACTGCAGGGGGTGGAGAGAGGGGGGAAGCACTGCAGGGGTGGAGAGAAGGGGGAAAGCACTGCAGGGGGTGCAGAGAAGGGGGAAAGCACTGCAGGGAGTGCAGAGAAGGGGGAAAGCACTGCAGCAGGTGGAGAGAAGGGGGAAAGCACTGCCAGGGGTGCAGAGAGGGGGGAAGCACTGCAGGGGGTGCAGAGAAGGGTGAAGCACCGCAGGGGGTGCAGAGAGAGGGTGAAGCACTGTAATGGATGTAGAAAGGAGGAAACACTGCAAGGGGTGCAGTTAGAGGAGAAGTTCTGAGAAGGATGCTCGAAGATGGAAAGTACTAAAGAGGGATGCAGATAAAGAGGGGCAGCACTGCAAAAGTAGAGAAGTAGGATGGAATTTGGACAGGGGTACATGAGTCAATCAATTTAGCCCACAGAGTCGTTAAGAAGTTACACTGATACTAAGAAATGCATGGGGCACAGACGTGTATCCAGATCTGAAACTCAATCCTGCAGTTATCGCACTAGGAACAGAGAATTAATTTAAATTGCATTGTGAGCCATATTCAGCCTGTTCCTCCTCCTTTAAAGACTACAATCTGCACTTGTACACTTGGTAAATTACCCTCCTTTATATATAATTCTGCACAATGAGACCAGCCATTTGCTTTTATCCTGATAGATTCGAGCAAAAATAATTCTTTTGGATATTTGAAAGACTGTTGCACAGATGCTTCTGAAATTGAGTTTTCAGATCTGTGGGCTTTACAATACATCATAAGGATACGCTGCTCTTTATCTCGTCTTATGGTAGACATTTAACTTATTATATTTTAGGAGGATATATAGCATGTTCCACATTAAACATCTGAGAGGTAGACTTAAAATCACAGCAAAGAAAAAGAAAGTGATGAATGTAGGAATTCCTGTAGCTTAGAACCTGCAACGGGTTCTGTGTCCTGATTTATTATGGAATGTCAGAACTTGGGCATAAGTCTTAAGACCGCTATCCACATCTACCAAAAACAAGAGCTGGATTAAAACGTGATGTGACCTTGGGCAGGGAACAAAATTAAGACATGACCCATAATGCTTTCTGGGTCCAGTGTGGTCCCCAATTCCATGTGGAACTTGGCAGATACATGTTTCTTTAATGCAGGTGTGCCAAATAGGTAGTGTAACGGATCACCTGGCACCCCGACTTGGTACCTCCGTTAATGGACGCTCCTAGTGCTTCCTGAGGACTCCAAGCACTCTGGCAGACACCATAATCACCGAATCCGAGAAACCTTTAAATTCTCCCAAGCGTATGAATGCTGTAGACCATTGAATAGGAACCATACGAATAGGCTTGTACTCCTAGCAGTCAACTGGAACAGCATACAATAAATCCTTCCCCCAATAATGAGACGACACATCACTTTGAGGGTAAAACAGGAACTCCCGACTGGCTCATCCAGCCTGGCTTTTATTACACTTGTACACTTACAGGCCACACCCAGGGGGAGGCATAAAATAACCAGTCAGATACATGGTACAACCCACACATCCCCTCCCCTCAGATAACCAGTTAAACCAATTATTACATACAATAAAAATACAGTTTTCACATACACACTGTAACTTTAAAACCATACATCCAATTTCAAAAAAAGTTGCATATTCAGACTCGGCATACATCAAACATAAACACTTCCAAAAATCAGCCAAATCCCTCCAGTGGATCAAAAGTTAGCTGGAAGTCCTTTATGACCGACCGCAAGCACAATTTCCTGCCCAAAACAGTTCCATAGATTTGGGCTGTGCGGTCGGTCAATTTCATGCAGAAAAACGACTAAGTCTCATTCGAACGGGACTTAGTCTCTGGAGCTGCAAGTTCCGTATGGGAGAAGGTAAGGGTCAGCGGTGTTCGGCAGAATGTGTAGCCGATTTTAGTTCCACAGAATCTTTAACATACACCGCTGACCGCATTCGAATGACCAAAATGGCCGCCGCCACGTGTTCGGCTGCCGAATGGCGGCCACCCAGCGCTCGGCAATTAACCTGCAGTAACCTCACAGCCTGGGAGGTAAATTGCCTGCACACTTCCACTTCTGGGTGGTCCGCCTGTGTGGTACTTGGTTCAGTAAGCCCTATTTACTGAACCAAGTGGGGGAAAGCCAGGAACAAGTTATTTTACAGGTCTGGGGACATAGTCTTAAAGGGACATTGTTCACCAAAGTTACAAGATGTCCCCAGCCGGTTCTTAAAGGGCCATACACACCAAATAAAAGTCCATACGTTTTCAGGGGCCATAGTCTTAAAGGGTATTGTTACCCAAAGTCTCAATATGTCCCCAGACAGTTCTTAAAGGGCCAGCAGCACAATAAAATACCATTCACTGTGCTTAAAGGGCCAGTAGCCGCCATATAAAGTACAATATGCCCCAAATAACCCAGGGGCCATAGTCAGTAGGTAGGAGGCTAGCAAACAGGCTTCTCCAGGGCCCAGTGGCGAGGTTGGTTTCGCCACAGGTAGATCCCCAGATGTTGTAGAATTACAACTTCCATGATGCTTTGCATGCATCTAGAATATACTTAGAATGACAAAGCATCTGGGGATCTACCTTTTGGGCACCCCTGCTTTAATGTATTGCTGATACAACATATATTTGCAAACTACATTTCCCATTATGCTCAGCCAGTGTTTAGGCTAGCTTAACATCATGGGAATTGTAGTTGGCAAACATCAGTAGTGCAAAGGTTAACATCACTACCCCTCTGGTTAATGCAGCTCTTCCAAACAAGATTGACTGATGGGCAATCGGTGTAATTCATTCCTTGCAGTGTCAAATAGATTAAAGTGTAGCTTCATTCCAGCACTAAAAAGGTTAAATGACATAACTGACGTTCCGGCTGCTTAGAAATGTGCCACTTCAGAAAGCTGTTGGTATGGGCTTTTTATTAACCGTTTGTGACCTGGTCTACTCACCAATCCCCTAATTTAATGCAAAAACAAACCCCTTTTAAGTCAATCATTTATTTTATAAAAAAAAAATTGTAATAATAATAAAATCAGATGGAAATATATTAGGACAAATTTCAATGTATTTTGGCTCCACAATAGTTGTGTGTGTAATTGATCTCTCTTGCTCTATTTATATATTATTTATATTTTCTTATTGTGTGGCCTTTAGAAAGCCTTCTAATCTCTCCGAAACCTTCCTATTTACTTTTAAGACACAGGCAAAAAACTAAAATACAGAAAGGCCAATTGAAATAAAAATTTTGATTTTGTAAATAAAATGGACAGTCCATAAATGTAAATATAGATACTCATTTACTAACCGTGTAACCTTTACTAAACTGATCTGACTCATGACAAAATCTGAGTACTGGGATTTCTGACCGTTTACGTTAATTAATAGAACACACTATTTCTACTTAATATAGATCTAGCAAATAAACCCAGCACAGTTTTTATAATATCTCATCTCTCGTTCAATAAGAGGGACAGATAAGATTTAAACAAATAAGATGAAAATGACAGTGAGCTCAATGACATAGACAGTGATTGAGCGGACTAATTGAAAATATACATTGTAAGAATTATCCTTTTTTTTTTTTTTTTTTTTCTTTTTTTTTGTCAAATGTTTATCGGGAAAAAAATGTAAAATATTAATTTAAAAAAACATTTTACATGGAAAACATAAAACTAAGAAGGGGATAATAGGCAAGAAAATATTGTTGGTTTGATTTTTTTGATTCTTTATTTTTCGATTGTCTTACCCTTTTAGAAAAGAAACTCCAAGCACCATAACTCCTTTGCATCAGTTGTGAGCTTTATTATCCATAAAGGGTTAATATGTTGCTACATATAGACCTAGTTTCTAAGGGGGCTTTTGAACTCAAGGAATATGGCAGCCATCATCTAAAGCATGTTGATGAATTATTTATCCTTCCATTACAGAACAGCTACGGGATACTGTGATTGTTCTTGTTTAATTTCAGCAGAAGTCAAATTATTCTCTAAATCTGCATCTGATATTGCCAGAAAACACTTTGTTTGCCCCCAAAGGATGAGGGATTGGAGAGAGCAGATGTAGGAGAGTGGAAAGTGCTCTCTAAGCAAAATCAGCATCACAAACACATTTAGATAATATTTCAGTCGTGCAATTGGAGATGTGGGGGCATAAATCCCCTAAAGTAAGGTTACAGGATCCAAGATATTCTGTCTGCCAAAGAAATGCAACTTCTATCTCACAGAACAAGGAATAAACTGCCCTTCTGATTACCATCAGCTGTACTGTGGCTCTATTGGTTATGGGTGAATGTATTAGAGGACATATGCATGATATAACCCTTCGATGGCTACTACAAAACATTCTTCGTCCCCTCTGCCTAACAAAGGATTAAAAGTGAGATGGGCAGGAATTGATCACCAATGTATTTATTAAATAAAGCTGTGTTGAAGAAAAATATGCAAAGCAAAATAAAAAAGAGAAAAAACACCCAATGGTAGAAAATAGAGATTTTGCATTTCATGTTGCAGCTAGCACAGCCCTCCTTGACTAGGAAGAGGCTGCACCAGTCAATAGACTCATTCTCCAGACTAGTCCTCAAGACCCACCAACAGTCCAAGTTTTGTCAATATCTCCATAGGAATAAACCAGGGAAATGCATCAATCTTGGGCCATGAGGACTGGTTTGGGAACCACTGCTCTAGACTATGGTGTACGATCCCCCCCCACCAACACAAAAGCAAAGGTTTGTGGAATAAGTACTTTAACTCCACACCTGCAGTTCTAATCATCACATAGGAACAGCATACCTCCCAACAATCTGGAGCAGAGAATCAGGATGGGATGCAGGAAGCCCAGAGGGGCTTTGCCAGTGATGCCAGTGATGCCCATAATGGGTGGAATGGGTGAGCTCCCAACCTTCAGGACCATGCAAGGAGTGTTGAAGAGTTTCTTGCATGGTCCTAGTGCCCGCTCTTGGGAACACTAGGAGCGGGAACACTAGTTCTGCCTCGGAACACTTTCCTGGTGTCCTCAGATGCGGGACACCAATGAACAGTCCCAATTTCAGGGACACCTGTCAGACAGGACCCTGAAATCAGGACTCTTGGGAGGCGTGCAGCTGTTATACTGCAGTTGCTATCATTGTGTACAGAGCCCGGGTTTGCAGTTGTGTAAACTAGGTTAAGTACAGCAATGACGCAAGCAGATGATCCTATTCAATTTTCCACAATTCCCAATAATATGAATAACCTTGTGTGACTAAGTCACATGCATTCTTACCAATATTTGTGAAATGAATGCATGGGTGGTTTTTGAGGGGTTTTTTTTGTTTGTTTGTTTGCTTCTTATGCGTGGTTTATAAATTAGAAACATGTAAAAATCTAGAACTGAAATTTTCAGATAATATATATTTATTTAAAGCACTGAACCAACAGACAATTTAGCATACAAATAATTGTGACAAAAATATTTGACAGGAACAGGAACAGATGATGAGGGCCCTCCTAAAAAAAATAAAAACAGAAAAAATAAACCTGCTTGCACTTGTTTTGTAAGAATTCAATTTTTGTGGTCCTGTTTCATAACGATGGTAGAGGATACTGCCCAGTATCCCTGGAAAACTGATCTTATTCTGCTAGTAAATGTTAAAAAAGCTGATGTTGGACACGTGTCCAGAACAGGTGGTACGTTACTGAGGGTGCTCCACTGATTGCAGTATCCACATACATGACCTTTGACCTGCTGTTTGTTAGGCCTGACAAATTCTTGGCCCAGCCACGTCCGATGACTAGTAAATGCAAACACCTGGACAAGTCAATCATACGCTGCATAGAAGCTAAGTATAGCCCCCAGGTGCTGCATAATGGCCGCAGAAAGGGTTAACAACTCTTGAAAAATAAAAAGTAGCTTTTACCCTAGGTGTGATTTGGACTAAGTGTAGACTCTGTGTAAATCAGTCGCTGACACACTATTCCAACTAAAATCAGAAACGGTTTATGACTTTGCTTCAAAACTCCCAGTCAGTCTTTATTTTCCCATTATACTCAGAAGCCTAAATTAATGGCACTGCTGATGTTTGCAAACTTTATTTCCCAGGGTACTTTGCCAGTGTTCAGCATGGCAGAATATCTGATATTTTGGCCCAAATATACTCTGTGCCAATATTGGCAACTGCTAACCTAGGCTTAGATTTAATGAGTATTCAAATAATTTGATACTGTTGGGAAAAAAAACACACATTTTTTTTTTTTTTTACAAATGATTCATCTTCAAAAATCCCCTTGGACTTTAATGGTGACTTCCACAGATAAATCGTTTGTACAGTTTTCGAGCATTGTTTGCATTGTTTGGAAAGTTTATGAAATGTAAGCTCTGGACTATAAACAAGCTAGACTTCTATATCTGCCTGGATTTTAATTATCCACTATTATATTAAAAGGACAGTACAGGCACCCATGTAATCGAAATGGTCTGGGTGCCGTGTCCCTGTGTCCCTTAGTCATGTAATGTAACACATTTCAGATTTAGAGAAACTGCAATGTTTATACTGCAGTACTAAGACTGCCTCTAGTGGCTGTCTACCACACAGCCACTAGAGGCGCTTCCTGGAGTTTAACAGATTTTCTCTGTGAAATTATGCTGGACGTTTTCACACTCTGCATGAAGACATTTAATGTCAAGGAAAACCCCTTAAGAAAAGCATTGAGCATTGAATTAGGTCCCTCCCATCGTCTAACTCTGGAGGAGACAAAGGGTGACTAGGTAAGTGAATAAAGGATTATTTAACCCTTTACAATGCCGGTGAGGGATGGGGGGGGGGGGGGGGGGTTGGAGGTGGTGTCTTTCTAACGCTAAAGTGTTCCTTTAATTACCTATAATGTTTGCAGCATTTTATGTGCTAATATTTCACATGTATACAAATGTCTAGCGAACTGTTCCATTTAAACTTTGTTTTAGTAATTCAAGAGACTGCAACATAACCGTTGTGTTTTGTTTCTATCAGTAAGTTTTTTGGGGCACTTTACTTTTTTTTTTTTACACACAAATAACTAACCTCTTCACTTATTACTTTACATTCAATGTGGTTATAACAGATGCCGACTGACTAGTTGAAAACTTGACTATCACTCAAACTGTAGTCTACAAATGAACCAAAATGGATGCTTCAGCCAATGTGAACTTTGTTTTGATAATTCAAGTGTCTGCAACATAACACTTCAAAAGATGAAAGTGATCACTTTATAATTGCTACTAAGAACTGTGAAAGGTCTTAACTAAAACTAAATATAAACCACAGATCTGTCTTTTTGTGAGTATTAAAAGTTTAACGGGAAGAAAGAAGAGCCTAGGGCAGATATTTAATTTCTTTGCCCCCACTCTGTTTGAAAACTAGTTTTTTTTTTATTATTATTTAAACAAGTACAGGCACATTATATGAGTGCAAAAACCTGATTGATAAAATTATCTAAAATCTATAAAGAACTTTTTTTTACCTTCCTGTTTAGTTGTCCTAGAGGTATAGCCTTTTTTTCTCTCTTTCTTTCAAGCAAAACTGGATTCTTACACGCGGATGTTGTTTTTCAAAGTCCAGATAAATTCTTAATTTATCTCCGATTTGAAGATACCAACTGAAAAGATGACCTTGAGGGAGTCAGTCTGTGACTGACAGAACTCTTTTCAAATGCTAAATCATCATGTGGTGACAATGTGTTGACGCACAGTTTCACTTCTTAGCAGAAATGAAAAAAGGATTTTAAAATATGTTTCAGTGTAACATGCTCCACGGAGTGACTGATATGATATGGGTTAGTTCAACTTTGTTTTTTCCGTGCCCCTCCAAACAACATTCTGAGGAGATTTTTAGCCAACTATGCTTTTTTCCTAGCCATTTCTAGACTTAGTGTATTTTAACTACAGAAACAAATCTCTAAAAATCAAATAGTATAAGATGGGGCTGCCCAGAGGTAGATTATTCGCTGTTTCAGAGCTAAAACTCCCATGATTCTCTGGCATTATTAAAGGGACACTATGAGCACATTGAAGTGATCTGGGTGCAGTGTCACAGGTCCTTTAACCCTGCAATGGTAATTATTGCAGTTTGTGACAGAGAGGAATTATACAATACAATATTTTCCTATGGGGAAAGTCTTACTGTGAGTGTGGAGCGAGTAAGAAGAGAAGGCAGAGCCTGAACCAGTACCGAGGGACATCAGCGCTGGAATCAGGTAAGTGACAGAAGGGGTTTTGAACTACCTTGGGGGAAGGGGTAATGAGGGAGGGAGGCGCTATAGTACCAGGAAAAAAACTTTGTTTATAGTTTTACTTTAAAGCTGTCAAAACAACATGGGTGTTTTATTTTTAAAACCACTGGAGAATTACGCTTTGGGCACCCATCGCATGAAGCATTGATATTTTCTACAGCAAACCACAAAACACTAAGAGATTAAATGAGCTGCAAACCATTTTGTGTCACAAGTAAAGGTGAGACGTCTGTGATCATTTCCCTTTCAGTGCTAGAGGCTACTAAGCTGTACATTATTTAACCAGTTTACATGTTTTTTTTCAGCCAGTATATGTTTAAAAAGAAAACCATTAAGAGTTTTTAGGTTTTCAGATGATGCCCTGGACAGCAATGACATCACAAAGAGGCAAAGCTTATAAATGTGACACCATTTTCAACATGAGAGTGCAGGAAAGATCAGATAAGTTCCTGAAAAAAAACAAGCTATATTCCTATTGGCTGAGTTGATACCATGAAACTGCTCGACCAATTGGAATTGACTGCTGGTACTGTCCTTTTTAGCAGCAATGAAAACATAGTAAAAATAGAATCTTGTCGCACAAAAACAGCTTCTTACAGATTTAACAGAAGCAGCATTTTGCTGAAAGTTCCATTATTTTTCAAGGCTGTTTCTAATTATGTTTCCATTTATAAATGTCTTAATCAGGGCATGCCTGTAGCAAATGCTTGTTAAATCACATTTCCCCATTCTCTAATCCGCATATAGCCTCAGTGGCTGTCTGCACATGCGCATTCCACAATTATTGTTATATCTAACTGTAACAGTCACTTTCTGTGGAATGTTCACGAAAACAATGTTTAAATCAGATTCATACATTACTGTTTTTCTCTTTTTGTAGATCTTCTTCTCACTTCAATGCCCACAATGTTCCATAAAGCTGTGTTTATTGATCTAAGTCAATTTTCAAAGCAGAAAATCAATGGCAATTGAGTCAGACTAAAAGGGATACTGTAGGTACTATAACCATTTCCTTTCATTGAATTGGTTACAGTGCCTGGAGTCCCCTGGCACTGTCCCTCCATTCAGTGTTAAACCATTTTCGAGCAGTTTAACACTGAGTGAGGGTCCCTGGCATCTCATAATCCCACCCACACTGGAGGAGTGGCTAAGGTGAGATTACATACTTCCTTGTAGTTCAAGTGATTGATACCTGCAATGGCACTGTGATAGGCTGAATGTGGTCAGCTGACACTCTCAGGAAATCACAGCTGCCCAAAACTGATAAAGCTAATGCTTCCTCAACAGACCCAGCAGCTCAGAGGGTATGTGTTTCTGGGCAATCTTGTTTAGCATTGAAACATTATAAACAGTTTAATGCTGAATGGAAGGACAGCACCAGGGGAATCCAGATAACTACTTCAATCAGATGAAGTGCTTATGGTGCCTAGAGAAAAAGCAGTGTTTACCTCTAGTGGCTCTGCATGGAGGCTCTGAAAGTTCCCCATAAAGATGCATTGATTGCATTGGATTGGCTAAGATCATCAAGTTTATGGCTGATCTCAGCCATGGAGGCGGAGCCAGCCACAGCAAAACCGGTGTGGCATGGGAGAAAAGGTTAGTAAAATTACCTTATCAAATTGATGCAAAGGGCAGCCGGTGACCTAAATAGTTTAACACTATAGTGTTAGGAATACATGTTATATTCCTGATACTATAGAGTTCCTTTAATGAGTTGGTTTTGCAAAAGCCAACCTTGTGACCTATCCACTTTAACCCCTTAAGTCCGGAGGGCGTACTATTACGTCCTTTTAAAAGCGGCTCTAAACGCCGCCGGACGTAATAGTACGCCCTCCGTTTTTTAGTAACTTACCCGGTCGCTGGCGGTCCCACGCCGGCGATCGCGGTTCGGGGGACTCCCAGGGAGCCCCCCGCGGCACGTCCGCCCTCCAGGAGCCCTCCCGGCCATGTGAGAGTGAGGTCCTTGCGAGGACCTCACAATCACATGGCCGGTATAGCTGCCTGCTGCATTGCCAGCAGGGGGACCAACTGTAATGACAGTTGGTCCCCCTGCTGGCTGAAAATAAAATAAAAAATGTTTAAAACAGTGTAAAAAAAAATAAATTATATACTTAGATCATATATATATATTATATATATATGATCTAAGTATATATATACACATATACACACATACACATACACCGTCTAGGTGTATTTTAATATTAATATATATATAATTATATATATATATTAATATCAAATTACACGTAGACTGATACTGATTAAATATATATATAATTATTGTTATATATATATTTATAAATAATATAAAAAAAATTAATATGTAAATACGTAAAAAAATTTAATAAAAAAAATAATTAAAAATAAAATATTAAAAAATATATAGATGTGTTTTATTTCGTTCTAACTGTATTCTGATATTAATATATATATATTTATATCAAAATACACTTATAACGAAATAATATATATATCTATATACATAAATATATACGTATATATCACTATATATACCTATATATAAATAAAAATATTAAAAAAAAAATATATATATATATACGTATATATATACACATATGTATATATATACATATATTAATTCTACACATATATTTATGTAATAATTTTACATAATGAGGTATCCTAATTAATTACAATTAGCGGGACCTGCCTGACCACCCATGCCGAAAGTATAGGGAATTTAATTTGCTAGCACTATATTTAACCCTATAACTTTCCAAGACACCATAAAACCTGTACATGGGGGGTACTGTTTTACTCGGGAGACTTCGCTGAACACAAATATTAGTGTTTCAAAACAGTAAAATGTATTACAACCATGATATCGCCAGTCAAAGTGACGTTTTTTGCATTTTTCACGCACAAACAGCACTTACAGGGACGATATTATTGCTGCAATACTTTTTACTGTTTTGAAATACAAATATTTGTGTTCAGCGAAGTCTCCTGAGTACAACAGTACCCCTCATGTACAGGTTTTATGGTGTTTTCAAAAATTACAGCGTCAAATATAAGGCTTGTGTTTAATTTTTTTCACATTAAAATTCGCCAGATTGCTTACGTTGCCTTTATGACCCTATGGTAGCCCAAGAATGAAAATTACCCCTATGATGGCATGCCATTTGCAATAGTAGACAACCAAAGGTATTGCAAATGGGGTATGGCCAGTATTTTTTAGTAGCCACTTAGTCACAAACACTGGCCAAAATTGGCGTTTTTTGCATTTTTCACACACAAACAAATACAAACGCTAACTTTGGCCAGTGTTTGTGACCAAATGGCTACTAAAAAAGACTGGACATCGCTTATTTGCAATACCTTGGGTCGTCTACTATTGCAAATGGTATGCCATTATGGGTGTAAATTTATTTCCTGGGCTACTATACAGTCTCAAAGGCAACGTAACCAATCTGGCGAATTTCAATTTCAAATGTAACACGCTATATTTGACCCTGTAACTTCCCAAAACACCATAAAACCTGTACATAGGGGGTACTGTTTTACATGTGAGACTTTGCTGAATACAAATATGTGTATTTTATTGCAGTAAAAGCAAACAGTATTATGACATTGACAGTTAAAATGTCATGAAGAACAAAAAAAATCAAAAAAAATCTTATTTTCTCCCATTTTTTTCATATTAAATTATGTTTCATAGCTAAATATTTGATATTAAATGAAAGCCCTGTTTCCCCTGAATAAAATGATATATAATAAGGGGGATGCATTTAATATGAAAATGGTGAATTACGGTTGGACAGACATATAGCGCAAATGCCAGGTTTTGTTTACGTTTTGTTTCGTTCACAACTTGTACATTTGGCTGCGGTGTTAAGGGGTTAAACATTTGCATGGCAGATGTGAGTCCATTGCAGTTTCAAAAACACACCTCTGTCATTCAAAAGGTTATTTCTTGCAGTATCAGAAAACTGTGCAAGATGGCTTTTCAGTCATTTGGTGCCAAAGTAGAGAAGCAGGCACAGTAAAGTCACTAAAGCCACTCCGCACCTTGTAAGGAAGAAAAGTCAATAAAAGTCACATTATCTTATTCTCACATGATACTGAGATTGCATAGAGACAGACTGGGAAATATGCACTAGTAATACTGGTAGTGCAAGTGCTTGCATTCCTAAGCAAATTTCCCAGCGCTACCCATAAATCGGGTACACCAATAAACGCTCCCAGGCTGTTACGAAGACTGGTTTGGCAACCTCCCTATACAGTAGCATGACTTACCTCCCTGCAGCCATTTTATAAAGGGATCTGCCTCATTATTAAAACTGTCATACAAAGCCTCAAATAGAGTTCCACCTATTACTAAGAGACGCATTACCTTCATAAGAGACATCGTTAGCAGTAATCACAAATATTCATATGCGTGTTAAAAGATTCCATCACTCAAGCAAAATTGCAAATTAAATTGTCTGTGCTGGGGAAAGTTATCCTTATTAATTTTTCAGCTAAGGAGACACTCAAAGCACCATTACCTCTTCAGCTTATTATAGCATCTATGGGTGCAGTTCTTATGTGTTTGTTTCTTGTTTGTTTTGTTTTGTGTTTGTTTTTGCATTTTTTTTTAAAGCAGTTTGTCAGAAATGAGGGGCTACTCTGGCACCCAGAGCCCCGCCTCCCTTTTCACCAATGACATATTAAAGGTGAAATGACCCCTCAGAACTATTGTCTTTTTTTTAATGCAATAATCCCTTTATCAGGTAATAAAAGAATAAATATATATTTTTTTATTTTATTTTTTCAAATTATGCATATGTAGAAAATGAGAAAACTGCTCTCTGCCTTTAGTATAGGACAGGATCTTTCACCTATATATATATATATATATATATATATATATATATACACATGTTGGATCAGACAGTGTTTGAATTTGTTAGTTGGTCTAATGATGTCACTGCACTCTCCAGGGAGTGAAGCAGGGAAGACCATCGAGCCTGTTTGTTTTCAAACACTGTCTGACCCAAGGTGCGTGTATATGGCTGAATGATCCTGTCGTAAACTAAAAGTAGGAATAAGCATTTTCCATATTTTAACATTACACTTCATTTTACACTTCATTTAACAAAGAATCTATTTTCTTTCAAAGCTTGATGGAAGGATCATTATATTTAAAAATAGTGTTGAGGGGACAGTTGTCACATTCTTATCTATAAAATGTTTGTAGGCATTGAGTACTTGGGGTCCAGCCATGCTGAAATCCTGGAGCCTCTTCCTTATTTTGGCTGTATTTTTTTGTCTATCTAACCTAGTAATCACACTTTATAATGTAGAAATGTAGTTTCTGTTTTATCAGTGCATCCTAAGAGGGGGCAGTCTACGGATACTTGGGAAGAGCCAGAGTTCTATAATGGTTCAACAGAATTATTTAGATGGCTCTCATAGACTTTACAACATTACAACCACTTTATCAAACTAAAGTGGTTATAGTGCTTGGAGGGCCCTGTTAAGGGCTCGAGAATTCCTGATTAGATAGTGTTTTAAATAACCCAAACAGAGCCTATCTACCCCAATGGTTTATTGTAATTGGAATAACTACAGTATTAGTACTAGTTAATTTACAATTAGCCAAGTCTACCAACATTTCCAGCCAGCATAAAGCCAACTAATTGATCACGGAAGCACTTAGCCCTGTGGCAGTTGTTTATCACTAAAATCTGATCTTTTTAAAATTCCCCATTAACTCTTCTGCTGATAACAAAGAATAAGGAAACCTGTTTGACAGGGAATAATTAAGCACTAATTATGATCTCATTCCAAGTGAAAGGGTAAGTATTATACATATATATTGAAGGGGTTGTAATTTTTCGTGAGTTATTTGGTTGAGTGCAAAGTGGGCGTGTCTCCACCCCCACTGTTGTCTCCCCAGGGGGCTATTTCACATAATCCCTGTCAGGGTAACAAACAATAGAAGGTAAGGTTCTTACACAAATATCAGACTAAACAATTAGATAGTATCAGGTCGCTGTTGGCCTAGTGTCTACAGAGCCTACTCGTAGTTATTTAAGGATCTACAAGTGCAAGCTTGCACCTTATACCGGGAAATGTGCACTCCAGCAAACACGAGGAATCTGATACACAGAAACTAATTCAAAGTTCTGTCTGCTACTTCATATGACTTCATTATGACTTTATAAACTTGTTTTGTAACTGTAACAAGAAGCCACAATGTTTAAAAAAAAAAAAAAACATCTGAAACAATGGGCCACATTTATAAAAAAGGAATTGTGGTTAATATAGCAATAATGTGGCAATAGCAAAACTTTTAATACTCCCAGTGAAAAACCTTTAACATGCAGGCCAACAATCCTTTTATTAGTTTGAAAAACTAATAATGTTGAATTAAAATGGACATTCCAAAGACCATGACCACTGCAGCTTACTGAAGTGGTTATGTTGCTCGCAGACTTTGAGTGTTGGCCCTTTTATTTTTGACAAATCCTTTTGAAGCACCATAAGTGCATCCCCTCAGATGGACTGTAAGGGATGTCGAGTGGGTTTCACGTTGTCGTTATGCATCCAAATATTTGTACCGATCCTGCCATGGGGTAAAGGAGGATTCAGATATGTAGAATCCTAGTCAACCATTTGGTGTATTCAAACTGGCATTAACCCCTTTTGGCGTGTTAATTGCCACAGGGACACCGGTAGCTACAATATCTCACAAACTAAAATAGTTTTCAAAATAAACACAAATAATTGTAAATTGGACACTAGAAACATTGCCAACTGTTGCTGATATAATTCATATAGTTACAGAACACAAAATCAAACAAATTCTAAAACTAAAAGTAATTTTAAAAAGGCCTGAAAAAAAAAAAAGTTTGACAAGCAAGAATTCCACAAATGTTTATAGGGTCTAAAACCGTTTTCCAATCTACACTGGACAAGCTGTAGCAGGAGAATGTACCTTTTGAAAGACGAACATCTTCCTTACGCTGAACACACATATTTGTTATTAGCACTCGGCAGCGAGTGGAAAAGGCCATGGAGTTGCACGCACAATGTGCATTGAAATGAAGGCTTTATTTATTTATTCTCATTACGTTCATCTAATTAAGCTTCAAGTCAATGGGATTCTGTGTTTAATGGGAGAATTAAAGAATATTAGGTCACATTACGGTTACATGTAATTCTATTTTCTATTGATGTCAAATACAGAGTTCATGTTTGACGTTCGCGAACGATAAGTGATTATGTATACATCATGTAAAATGCTACAAAGTAGGATTTTGTATTAAAGGCTTACTCTTGGCACCATAACCACTTCACTGATTTCAAGTGCCTGGAGTCCTTTATGTGCTGCGTCTCACTATGAAATGCTCACATAGTTTAACCCCTCAGCTGCCGAAGGTGTAACTCTAACTCCAGCCGCATCATTAGGGCATCATTAGCCAGCCCTGAATAAGAATTTCAGGATGGCGATTATAAATTCTGTACATATTTGGCATCTGATGCCAGCAGATGCAGCACGCTGGCCTCAGATAGCCCCGTCCCGTGCAACCCATGTCCACATGTGAGGGGAAGTGACATCAGCAGAGAATGATCGGGCTGCTTTTGGGCTGGAACAGAGGTAAGTATTAGCCTTTTTTTATTTATTTTTATTTTTGTGGGGGACATATAAAAAGACTTGTTCTGTACAAAATTATGTTTCATTTTGTTTTATTAAACACAGTTTTTTTGGGGGTTGGAGTAATCCATTAATGTATCGCTCACAATCCATGATTTGGAGATTCCCGTTTGTGCAGAAGAAAAACTTTGGCCATTAGTGGTCCATTTCTAAGAGATGTCTTTCCTGCTTTGGAAGTCATGTTCTAATCTGCCAATGATCACCATTTTCTTTGGGGGCTTTTTCCCCCACACTAGTATCCCTTTGGCTGCCGAATATTAAATGTTAGATTGTGGTCCCACAAATTCTTTAAATGTTGGGCTGGGTTTTATTCTGAGTAGAAACATTCTAGTGTCTATAATAGGTTAATAAGTTCCTTTTTAAGCATGAGTCATAACATCATGATAAAAAGCAGAACAAAAATTTCCCCATGCAAAAAAAAATAAATAAAAAAAATAGGACAACTCATAATATGAGGTCAGACAAGTCAATTGGTTAGAACAAATGCTAATAAAAAAATAAATGCTGAATCAACTAAAATATATAATCATATACATATAATAAGTCTTTGTGCTGGTTTTAATACTCTGTGTACAGTTGAAATACAGTATAGGAAAGCTTAGGACAAAAAACTAAAATGTAATTTGGAGAATAATTAGGTAAAACAGGTGCTATTCTGGGGCAAATGTAGTAGCAATCACCATGGCAACCATGAGAATGTAACACCTAATTGGCATTGATAAATCCGCCATATGTATTATGCATTAATTTTTAAGACAATATATTTCTTATATCAAAAATATAGTTTGTACCCAAAAATTTTAACAAATTAAAATATAAATGAGATAATGACAGGATACGTCTACCAAACCAGTCCAGATATATATTAAAATAAAAAAAGAATTCAGAAACAAGCTTGTCACTGATGATAAATTAGACAATGTCCCTAAATTTGCAATTTATCCTCCGGCAAGTTACAAGCGGCTGGCAAACCTCTAATTCCCCCAGTTCTGTTGCTTTCTGCTTAGCAAAGCCTAGGTTAGTATTATGCATTATAGCATTATAGCATATTGTGATTCTCTTCATCCTTGGAAAATTATCCCCGTCCTATCTGCCAATGTTTTACAACAAGCCCCACAGTAGTAACGCTTCAACCACACGTTGATGCTTGGCATTACTGAGGTTTAAAAAAAAAAAAATGCTTTAAACTGCAAGAATATTTCATAAGAACCAATTCTGGCATCAAATGAAAGCAAAATCTATCATTCAAAATATTTTTGTCTAGCGTTTAAAAAAAACATTTAAAAAAAAAAATTGTATTGCCGTTCAGCAATAAGAAAATATTTAGTTTACTTTTTTTTTTTTTTTTAGATTTCCGTAGAAATTTTCCCTTTAAAGAAAAACATCTGTCTGTGCGATCCTCTCAAGTCAACGAGTACAGACAGCCTCCAGTATTGGCCTTTCACAAGGAAGAGAACTTGGCCTCCCCACATTGCAGCCCACACAGTATACATTGTCACTGTTACTCTGCCAAGAGTAAAGCTTTCTGAAAATGATTTCTGATGGTCGTGATTACCCTTCCTGGGCTTACAACAGGCGCAGCAGCTAATTTGTACTTCTCTTGCTCTCCCAGAGACTCCTGGGAATAAGTGATCTTGGCAGCTAACACTGCAATCCTACTGCGGGACGTTAGGAGGGACAACTCTTGATTCTTAAACACCCCATTGATGGCTTATACATAAACCCGCATATTTAAGGGTTTAAATCACAGGGTCACATGTTAACTCCATTGACTACTGAGAAGATCTTGGACTACCGTTAACTGTGCTATTAACCCACCAAATGCCTGAAGCTGTGCCACATGCTTCCATGCCACTACATTGTGTTGCTTGCCCGACTGGCACCCAAAGGGCTAAACCTGTCACCATCAAACACAGACAACAAAAGGAATTTCTTTCAAGATGCATTGTTTAACCAGAAGCAAACTTCAAATGTCACCGTACAGTGTCCGTGTAAACCCTTTACTGCCCAGTGTCTGCATGCTGGAGGGCACCGTCTCTTACTGCTCTCTTACATACACAAGCAGTTTCTGTGACTGTAGAGCTCAATAGGGCAACGCCCCTATTTGGTATAGGCAGTACTGCACAAAATCAAGTTGTACTTGAGATATGAAAGATGAAGGAATTTACGTTCATTTGTAAGTTGTTTGGTTTTATTGTGATATTAATGGTGAGTAGTAAGGGCAAAGTCTTTTTGATTTTTAACCCATTTATCCTTCTATAACTCAGCATTGCATTGTTTTTGACATACTACTTGGAACCCTTGTGAAACTAAAGGGACACTATAGCCTCCTAAACAACTACAACTTAATGTAGTTGTTCTGGTGGGTACTACCTGCCCTGCAGTCTTTTTGCTGTAAATATTGCCTTTTATCTGTCTTTACATTGCTCCCTAGGGACACGTCCAGTGGCCACTCCTCAGATGGCCACTGGAGGTGCTTCCTGGGGCAGTGCTGCACAGAGATACTGAATAGAGACACTGAACTTTCCCCACAGAGATGCATTGATTCATACCATCTCTATGAAGAGATGCTGATAGGGCAAGCCAGTGTTTAGCTCCCCCTTCTCCCCGCTCTCTTGACAATCCCAGCCAATCAAATGCTTTTCCTACAGAAAAGCATTGAATTGGCTGAGATAATAAATTTCCCTTTTAAGGGAGAAGAACCACCTAAATGATGGTTTTAACACTCTAAGGTCAGGAATACATGTTCCTTTAATTTAATATTTTTGGATAAACATTTAAAATGATTTTTTCAAAATATTACAGTATTTTATTTATTTTTTAATATATTAAATTGTTAATATTAAATTGTTAATTAATTACCTTTTTTATTAATGTGATCTTTTAATGGCATGTACTACACTACCGACTATAATTTTACCTAATTTTTTTTTTTTAGATTAAATAAACTCCACACACATGGTCCTTACCACTACTTGTTCCGGTAAGTAATACGTATCTGGTTGAATTTACTTGTGTGTTCCATAAATTGTACAGAGCTGCGGACTGTTGCTAAGCGTTTACAAATATTACAACATTACATAATGCATATTGTACATAATGTTAAATTATATAGATGTGTAAATATAAATGCTAAAAAGGGGGCCAGAAGTAAAAGTATTCGGTAGAAAATGTAATAAATTGCTTGAATGTTTATCAAGCCATCTTCGAGCTACTGTTTATTTACACAGTCGTGTAATGAATGTAACACAAGGGATACGATCTAAATGAGTTAATTACTGCATGAAGAAATACTATCACCTTTTCAGCTTACAGATTCTGATCTCCTAATTGTCAGTTTTAACTAATCTTATACTGCCAGTTTTCCGAAAGAGAAAGCAAATAATGAACAATGGAAGCATTATTTGCCTTGCGTTCATTTTTTCTGTAACCTTGCTCTAGCGCAGGGGTTCTCAACCCAGTCCTCAGGACCCCCTACCAGTCCAGGATTTGGGGATTAGCTGGGTGTGTCTAAGGTGTTTAGAAAAAGGGGGAAAAAAACACCTTAGACTCTAAGGTGTTTTTTTTCTATCTTTTTCTAAACACCTTAGACACACCCAGGTAATCCCTAAACCCTGGACTGGTAGGGGGTCCTTGAGCGAAACCCTAAAGTAACCCATGCAACACCCTTATCACTTGTGTGACACTACACATGCTCTTGTGAAGGGCAAGTTTAAAGAGGTTAATGCAACATCTTTCTAAGATCTGCTATGGTATGTACTGTATAAATAGCTTAAACAGACGTCTAAGATATGTATACAATGTAATTGTGTTATTTCTACACCAGTTACAAAGTCAAGTGGAAAAAAATGCTGCAACTACATAAACAGAGTTATAAACGAAGGTGAGAAAGTGAGTTAAGAATTCAAAGTGCAATTAAGGTTTAAGGCCAAAATAGCTGAGCTGATTTGGACAATTTTTCCAGATGGACTTTTTGGGCCTTGCATTTAGAATTCACTTTGAATTTGCAAAAATCCTTATTTTAATTAAAAGTCACACACAGCGGTAGGTCAGTAGAACGGAGTACTATACACAAATCTGGGTCTCTCCCCTTTTCAGAAAATGTTGGATTGTATAATAATTGCAGGCATAATGACCAGTAAATCAATGAATCCGGCCCCTATTTTAGTTCTACACCAAGGTGGTCACCCATGTGACATAAAGTTAAATAAAAAAAAAAAAAAACCTCAAAAGAAAGCAAAATAAAATAATTATTAGTTTTTGTAATGGAATTTATTTTTAGATCTTATGGGAGATGTAACATTTTGGTGCTATTTGCAATACGGAGCATGTCGTCATATTTTACCCTTTGTACTTTTTGATGATAACAAAAACGGGCATAATGATTAAATTTTTTGTTTTTCTATTTATTTTTAAAAAAGTTGAGAGAATTCTCATTTTTTTTTAGTAAGTCCTATGCCTATTTGTGAGTTTTCAACCACTACAGAGAACTCAAGTTTGGTGATGAAACGTAATGCAATAAATGATTTTAAAATATGTGTTTTTACAGCTATTTTAAAATGTATCTTTGCGTTAACATTGTTATAAAACTCTTGTATTTTTGCAGTGATGCTGTCATACTGTTGTTTTTCTCGCAGTACTATTTTGTTACATATGTAGTCAAGGTACAGCCGCGTTATATTGCAATTTAACAAATTAGTTTCTTAGAAATTATTTTCAAACGTTATAACTCGCTTAAAAAAAAAAAGTTGTTTTGTGGGAAGGGAGAGAGATCATCTCATTTACTGGCAACGAACAACTGTCAGGCAGTAAATGGGAATGGTAAAACTAATGCATTAGGAATAATAATAATAATAATAATAAAATGTATATATAAATCACTACTGGAATGAAAAGGGTTACAAAATAAGATGGGGAAAAAAAAGGGGGTTATTCTAAAGTTCTGTTTTGAAGAGTGGAGCGTCAAGTATGGAATATTTAACTTTACTTTTTGTGAGCCACTTATTTTTATTTTATTTATTCATTACAACTAGCTGTTTAGCGAATAGATGCCTTAAAACTCATAAAAATAACGGTAATTGTACTATTAAGATAAAACAATCTCATTCACTTGATTGTTCTACTGCTGGGCCTGGAGAGGCTGCCCCGGGATTTCTAGTAATAATAGGCCAGAGCATGATCAGTAACTACAGTGCCTCATTTAAAGTTAAACGATGCCTGCGAATTTTATTATACAAACTGATAACAGACTTTGTGTTACTCTGTCTGCGTTTATGTCTCAGAGAATCCACCAAACAGACAGCGTTTTACAACTTCTGAAAACCAGAAGCATAAAATTCCCAACACATCTGTTTCCTTCATCTGTAGACACACAGCAGCTTAGGAATCGTCCAACGTCTCTGTGGAGTGTGAAGGACTTGAGGATTTTGCTTTTCTATAGTTTGAGATTACTGGATCTGCGGAATTCCTTTAGAATGTAGATTGACAATCATTTCGGAGGTTATCTCACGACACAGAAAGCACTACTTTCGTAAAATGGGAAACAAGGCCTGAAAAGGACACTCCACTGCCCAAATCCAAAATATATATAAATCACTGGTTAGTAGATATACACCCAATAAAAAATGTTAATGCATTCAATTATGTGTTTTATCGTTGGAGATATATCTAAAAGCAACTTGCAAAAACAGCACATCTCTTGTCTGCCGCCTTGGCAAGCCCTCCTCTAACCCCGCCCAGGCTTTCTATGGCTGTCCAATCACAGACTTCCCAATACTTCTCAATGAGAAGTCTTTGCAAGGCAGGTGCTCTGGGCAATTGCTGCCTCTTGAGTTCAATGCAAATAAGCTAACCAAACCAGGAAGTAACCGGACATTTGTCTGCTTGAAAAGCCATGGGGAGGTAACCAGTATAATTTATAAAAGTGTCAATTTCTATAGAAATCTGCCCTTTTTCCAAAATGGAAAAAAAAAAAAAAAGACACACTCTTCACACATAAAGCTTTTCAGCAAGCTAAAGTGCTTTAGGGGTCTGGAGTGTCCCTTAAAGAGCCATTTGCCCAACCTAGTTTGCCCACTATGAACACTCTGATTTGGATTTCTGTTCGTGTTATAAACATCCTAAGCATTTTTCACTTCCTTTACTGTGACATCTACTGTTTGCACTAGAATGCTATACTAGGCATACACAACCATTTCTGCAAAGTATTTAAACCCCTTCTGCAACGTATTTGCTCACTCACTTGTTGCCCTCTGTCTTCCCCCTACAACATCAAATTAAATTATTTTATTGTAGCCACAAGACAAATTTGCATGTATATATCCAAGAGTTACTGCCATCACAACAGGGGGGATCAACACAGAGGCATTCCCTGCTTCTACCCAAACATAGGAAACACGAAGGAATGTTTATTGCACACAGCACGAGTCAGAAGAGTTGCTACGCACGGCGTAAAATATCATGCCTCTTTAGCAAAACACAAATACACACGCATGCACACATACATACATACATACGTACGTATGCGTTTCTACAAAACATCCCTGTGGCCCCTAATTAGCCATCTTGTAAATGCATTATGTGACACTCACAGCAAAACCCACTAATAAAAAATAATATTTCTAGGTTAACTCTTTTTAGTCTCTGTGTTGAGAAAGAAAAAAGATGAATAGGAATATTTTAACGACTTGCTTAAATAATTGAGAGTTTTATAAAGAAATATGCATGTACCACTTGGGCCTCTGTGGTTGTACTGCTTTATTCTTAAATAACAAATGGGATTATTAGGCTATTCTAAAATTTAAAAAAATGGTTTGAGAATTCTACAAATACTGTTCAAGCCCAGAGTAAGCGCAATACCACACTGCAAGTCAGTACATGACTCCAACCATATAGTATTGAACGTTATCAGATGATCTACAAACCATTAGAACATTGAAGTACCATCGTTTTGACCAATCATTTGTAATGAAATGAAGGACTGTGAATCTGTAAGTAACTCTTAGGTTTATTTTATTATATTGTCCGTAACTCAAGGTGAATTTCATATTTTGGGCCAAAATAGCCCCCCAAAAAATCTCCAAGCCCAGCTATAATTTCAGCTTAGCTATTTTGCTTAAAATGTACAATTTTCTTTAAATTCCCCACAACTGTGTAGGTTAGTTTGTCAGTCCTAACTACATACCTCCTAACATTGGGAGGTATACATATCTGGATGGGAGGCGAGCCTGAGAGGGGCAATGCCATTGATGCTTCTCACATCACTAGTGACACTGAAGAATATAATGGAACTAAATCGTGACGGTGGGATAGGACTCCCGAGATTGTGCCTGTTGCGGGGCTGCAAGTACCTGTTAAACTAACTAACCATGTTTAAGTCACAATTGGCAAGTAGGAGAAATTTTCCAGTTTCGTTATTCTGCCTAAAATTTCTAATTCCGGAGTTATATTTCAGTTTAGTGAATATCCCTGGGAGATGTGCAAATCTTAACATTACTTGATAGAATCTCGTTTTAAAAGTGGCAGGATTTTGTCTGACTGGGGAGGTGCCATGCTTGTTTTACACACTCTCTTAAGAGCACTTCCTGTGCGGAAGACCCCGTAAAGTACAGCAACAGGAAGTGAAGGATGCACAGGAAAATGTCTCCCACCAGCTGCTCTCAGGCATCTACAAATTATTTAGTAAAACTTTATTTAGCTGTCAATAATACAAACAGCCAATGAAAGACAATATAAAGCAAACCAAGTTGCGTGATTAAATGGACCTTTTGGGGTCTGTAGGAAATTAAAAGAGAACTTTTAAGAGAAATTAGAAGAGAATATTTTGAAATACTCTGTGGCTGCTAGCATCAGAACTGTTCGACATTCCATTCTAAGTTTTTTCCCTGTAGCATAGCCGTTGGGTACGCGTGTTTATTCAGAATTAGATGCAAGCTTCGCTTGCAGCAGTAAAACATAAAATACTGGTAAATAATTCAAAAGCCATCTACAACTTATCAAAATATACAACATTTCTTCTCTGTTTCCATAGGTGGGAAATCAGCAAAAACCTTCATTGCAAGAGAGGTAAGTCTATTATATCAAATGCATTATTTTTATGGTGGCTTCAATTTTTTTTATTCTGTTAGAAATGATATTACAATGATGCTTTAACCATGTAACTATCTTTAAAAAAACTAACAAAAAACACAAAACAAAACAAAACTGATTTTCTGTATTTTTATGTCTACTGAAACACTACTCCATATATCAAGTACTAATGCTTTTCGTTGTGCATTGTTCTAAATTCTTGCCATGTGTGGGCCCATGTCTTTAGCCATAATTCAAGCTAAAGAAGAGACAACTTTTACATTGCAGGTCTTCAAGAACTACATTTCCCATGATGCTCAGCTAGCGAGGTATGCAATCATCATGTTTGATTGCAAGTTCACTAGCTACTTGATTCTCTCTGTCTCTCAGGCTAAACCTTTATCTGCTTCCTATATTATGCAATGTGCAATTTGTTAATGAAATAACTGTTTATATAATTAGCTCAGTGTTTAATGCCCCAATTCACTGATATGTTGCTGGCATTAAATATAGAGCAAGACCTTTAAAGATTTCAAGTTTTTTTTTTTTTTTTCTTTAAGAATTTTTTTTTCTCACAACATTGAACTGTACTGTAGCTTATATTCTGAAACAAATTCAGTTGATAAGTAAGCAATGCATTTACATTTTTTTATGTTTATCCTGAAATGTATTAAAATAATTTCAACAAATATTTTAATGTACAACAGCATCTAAGAACGAGTACATCCAATGAACAATTGTGTTATGGTGATCAGGTTAATTTGATTCAGTTAATTAATGTGTGTTTCCATAGGAAATTATTTTACTGTCAAGAATATAAAATTCTCCATCACATTCATGCACATGAAAAAAGATTTAAAAGTGTGAAACACTTGCACATTAATATTCCAAGAGGAAACAAAATAATAAAAAATATATGAGAAACAAAGATTTCACCCGCAGGGGGGGATAGTGAGCCATGCAATAGTTTTGTAGACACAAAGGGGGTCTTTGGTTGTTTAACTGTTTGAGAACTTGAGGTTTGCAAAGTTTTATCATCCCACCAGGACCACACTGTTATTAATCTCACATGCCACTGAATGAGTTAATAAGCAGTTTAGGAATCCGTACTCCCTATGCTAAGGTAATGCAGACATTTCAAGACTTTGACCTAAGAGGCTTACAGTCTAATTTTGGTGTATGAAGTCTAAAAATAGAAGAAAGAGTGTACAATGTTTTTGGCTGTTCTCCCAAGCAACTGTGCTTTGACTTTTGTAATCCCTGCAATCTTCGCTCAGTCCCACCTTGCCCTATGTACGTCTCTGGGGACGTTACTTAGAAAAAAAATAAAAATCATAGATCTTATAAAACGTTCTGAGCGTCAACACAATCTACAGACTGCCAGCTTTAAATTACCAGCACACTCATGGTTTATTTGTTTTAGTAATGCAGTACAGTGCAGCTTTATTTTCCATTAATGATGCTCAGGACCGAAGATAATTTAAACTAGATATGCCTCTTGCGTTTGCCAGGCCCTGCGGCACAATACGCTACTTCGCGCACACCTCTGCTACATCAAACTCCTCTGCAGCACCGACAAGCAGAGTATTTTCTCCAACAGTTTCAAATAAATCGTAGAATTCCTTTCCATTTATTGCTCAGAAGCAAATCAGATACATATCCTAAAACCCAACCCACAGACATATGTTTAAACAAAAGGATCTATTTAAATGTCTATAATTTACAAATAGCAGGGATGTTTTCTCTTTTTTTTTTTTTTTTTTTTTTAAACTTTCCCTTTCTTATGTATGTTAAAAAGAAAAATGTGTAGGATACACTTTTCATTAAAAGGCCAGATCTCTCTCAGTATGCAGGAATAATTTCACTCCATTAGACTGCTCAGTAATTACATCCGAAGCCAGGGTACAATAATGGTTTATTCAGAATAAATTGTCATCTTTAGCTGATTTTCAGCTGGAACACAAAGATTTCAAGTGATCTATTGAATAACAGAATAACACCTTATGTAGAGAGCGGAGATATTCTCTATTGGCACAAGAATGCAATTTCTACAGCGTATGCGAAACACTAGAACAATGACAAATAATAGTTCCGAGCAGTATGCTCGATTTTATTCTCAAACTAACCTGAAAATATGCTAGGTTAAAAAAATGTAATCCGTTTTAAATAAATAGCACAGTAACTTATCAATGTACTACACCTCCAAGTTATTAAGTAGAATAGGGTACCAGACATTGTAGCTGATTATCAGGGTTATTTGCTAAATTGAGAATTCAAAGTGGATTTTAAATTTAAGGCCAAAGTAGCAGAACTGAAAGCAGAGCTGGCTTAGAGAATTGTTCCAGGTCGACTATTTTGACCTTACATTTAAATTTCACTTTATTGAATAACGCTGTCAGTATAATGTGCTATAGTGAAGAGTATTGAAATGGCTGGCTTTTCTAGGTAAATATTACTAATTTTGACCTGGAAGATAGTTAGATAACTGGTATGTGTATTTTGATGGCAAAAGAGTCTGAGTCAAATTCAGGATTTACTGGATGGCCCAATCAAATCAAACTGGATGGCCCATATCAGAGTGAAAACTAGATTTAAAGTATACAAGGGCCAGAAATAGTTTTAAAAACGTTCTATATTATTTTTTAAATCTAACAGCGTGTGTAGATTTATGTCCAATGGGTGTGGGGAGTGAAAAGTGTGAATTTATTAAGCTACATTTCTGTAGTACTTTAACAGGAGTTTGGGTCCAATTTCTCATTTGTCAAATAAAATGACTTAAGATGATATTTAGATTGTCAGCTCTGGGGGTTTAAACCCCTTGAGTTAACTTGTACCTTTAACCTGCTTCCTGTGCATTTTTAGTACTGTGCAAAGAGTAGTGTCCACTGCATTTTGCGACCTTTATGGGGGAAACTAGCATTCCATTCAATGTATCTAGGCTGCATCTAAGATGCTGGCAAAGATTGATGGAAATTTCAGAAATATTCCCAAAAAAGTCTGGATAGTCCTACAAAATTATCATTTGTGTATCTATAGAGCCTTTCTGTAGTTAAACAAGGGGGATGTACGTTTGGAATAAACTCCTTTTAGCATGGATTTATTACTGGTAGTTATTGGGTTAAATTTGTATAATATTCACGTTTATAGAGAAACCAATCAGAACCAATGTTGCAGCTTTAAGGCCTATTTCTGGATATTCCCTATTCGATTGTTGTACTGAGCTGTTGACATCTAAAGTCTGTGCTAAGGTGAGCAATATTCAAGTTACTCCATCTTTCTGGACTGCAACTCTCATTAAGCCAAGCCACAGACTATGAACCTTTATTCCTCCCCCTCCCCCCCCCCACCCACAGTCAGAATAACAGAAGAATTAAAAGTTAAGTAAAATAGACTGAATTGTCAGTCTTTATTCAAAGAATACATATGATGGCAGATTAAACAAATAATCTTTTCTACAGCCTCTTACGCGCTTTTTATGATCAAATAATTTGCATAACTGCATGCTTTATATACCTTCGTCATTTGTTTGCAATAAGAAAATGTCTCCTACAACATAACGCAGTATACACAGCTCGTTTGCAGCATACAAGGTTTACAACTGCAATGAAATTCAGCCAACTCAAGCTATATATTGTAGCAAATTGCTGCACAGTGGCTAAAGTTAAATTTCTAGAAGTCAATGTAAAAAAACAAGTCCCACATTTGAATTTTTTTTTTCCAGGCAGTACGATTAATTAATTGAGAGAGCCTTCATTTTGAGCAGTGATGAGCAAAAATATTGTCTAGTTAGTAGAATAGGTCCTTTCAGCCTCTTAATAACTTTTTCCAGCAAAACAATATTGTTTGTTCTGTATCCTTAAACAAAATGTAACAATTGAATATTTTACTTTTCCATGTAAAAATATTTAGCAAAATAACAATTTAAATTTTCTCACTGTCCACCATAGGACAAGCTGGGGGGGTGGGGTGGTTTATCAGATAATTGAAATATTTATATGTTATGGAAGTTCACAAAATAATAGTTGGTTTTGTAAAGAAATATATATATATATTGTTTTTTATTTTGTTTTTATTTTTTTTGCTGTGTGCTACCTAAATCAACTTACAATCCGGAGGAACAGAACAAAAAATGTATTTACTCCATCCTTGGAAAAGACAGTTATATGACTGAGAAGAATTTAATGCACAGCATGATAAATAGGTCTGAGAGAGCAATACGTGAGCTACATGAATTGCTCATATTAAAATCTCCAAATAGCAATGTCAGTCAACACAGACGCCCGGTTCTCCTGCTGTTTGAAAAGCCTAGTATTTGCATTAGAGTTGTGTTTTTCTGTAATTTGCATGCGACGCTTGAAATACAATTAATAAAAGTGTGCGTCTCCAGCAAAAGCAACACTTTATGCATCTGACTCGACCTTTCACTCCATAAACACTTACATTTAAAAACAACATGCACTTATATTAAATGGGTCGAAAATACAATTTCCATGTAAATAAGGGTACGTTTTCCATTCTGAGTGCTGTAATTATTGCTTTTACACAGTTTCCTTGAATGCCCAGTTTGTAATTTTTCGAAATGTAAGAGATACCAGTCACCGTTGGTGACTTCATGCGTCCCTTACTTGACAGCAAAACAGGGCACAAATCTTATGAGACATAAATCCATTATTGAAGAATAGTCTTGTATTAACAAAGTAACTGCAAAACTTTGGCTAAAATAGCCAGGACTGCAAAATTCTCCTACAGTTCTTTTTAAAAGCTCTGGCCTAAAATTGCAATTCTGTTGTTATATAACCACATTACTTTGGTAATAAACCTTTTCTGGTGCTTTCAAATGAGCATAGTATACCGTTGATGATGAACTATATATGGGAAGGGGATAGGGAGAAATTAAGGCGTGATTCAGATTTGCACGTTAGAAAAAATATATATACATTTATAAATAGAGTCTTACCTAATGGAAATTAAAAGCAGAAGTATGTCCATGTCACAAGCAAGGAGACATCTGTATAGACAACTTACTGCTTGATTGGCAGCAAACAATTCGAGATGTCAAACTTGGAATATTGTACCATGTTCAGTACAGCATAAAAATAACAAGTTTGCTGTTTCTTCCCTGATCTGCATTTGCAATAGCTGTGTTCAGCATATTTAGCTATTAAATCCACTTTTCTTCCAGTAACCGAACGTGAAATGATGACATTCGTAACAATTTATATTTCGATGGGTACATAAAAATGCAGGAAGATTTAAGAGATAACGAAGGAAATGTTCTGGATTAAGAAGGAAAGTTTTGCTCAAAATTAGCTACTGGGTGATCTGTACAAAGATCAAAGTTGGTGGTAGGTGCATTTCAATCTTAAAAATTGTGTCCTTAAAATGGTGGTGGTAAATCGGCCTGCCTTGTGTGGTTTAGAAATGTAACATTCAGTTTGGCTCTTGCAGACAGTGTTTGCTCAGCTCAGTGCTTGATACTGAATGTGCAATTTGTACGGGATTTAAGGACAGATAAATCTTTTTATTTATTTATTTCTTTTTTACTAAGGCGAGAACCGTGAGTCTGAAAGCTGCTTGTTTCACTGCAGTACAATGGCTTGCAGTTCTTGCAGATAGAGGTCAGCAATGTACTGAATTTGAATCAAATCCTTACCAAGAGAAGGGTTTTTGAGGTTTTTTTTTTTTCTTTTACAAGAAATGTGTACTACAGATTATTAAGGTGGGGTGTTTTACAAGGCAATTTTACTGCAAAATAATAATAAAGTCGTACATATAAATGGTCCTAAAAAAATGTTTTTGTTTTCAGATTTCTGTAGTTAAGTAAGATATTTTCAAAGATGTTTTTTTTTCTATTTCTAAGTAGCTGAACCTTCTAAAAAGCTGATTATATCCTTTTAGACAAAACTAAATATAGCCATCTGAAGACGAGAGACCCAAACGCTATTTTCACTCATTTTTAGGATCCTGTCTCTACTTTATTGAAGTTAGACACTTTGAACCACATTAAAACCCCAATCTGCAACCCCAAACTAATGCCATTTAAATCTCATTTCACATAATTCCAGTACGAATTCTCTCTGTGATGAGAGAAATAACCTACCTGAAACATTATTTCCATTGTGTGTATCTACCAGTGTGCCACAGGTCCACCATCTTCTTCAACATCATTGCCACAAATACATAATTTCTTAGGGTACACTTTAGTACCACCCAGCAGCCACCACTATTCTCCAGGCCCGCCCCCCCCCCCATAACTCACCCATTACAGACCAACAAACTCTAATGCTGCCCTTCAGCAGGCAAATCACTGCCCCAGACCAAACCCTATTTTAACCATATGTACAGTCTTCACTCTGCCCAAGCCTGTACACACTAACTCAACTCATCTCATCAGCCACCTCACTATCAGTGAACAACCACTCTATCCCCACCACACAGCACTTACCACTAGTCTCTAGGCCTGCTCTCTAACTCGCCCAACCATAGTGGGTCCAAGAATATCAATTTTTGATGGGCCATTGTCACCACTCGTCTAGAGACCCAAAATCTCAACCTCCACGTATCCTCCCTCAACAGCAGCTACAGCTCTTCCACAGCTCTCAACAGCTCTACCTCCACTTAACCTCCCTCAACAGTAGCAACCACTCTTCCACAGACCAACAGCTTCACCTCCACTTATCCTCCCTTGACAGTAGCCACCACTCATCCACAGACCCAACAGCTCTACCTTCACTTAACTTATATCTTCAGTGGCTATAACTCTACCCTAAACACTCTCATTTGATGAATAGACAGACAATATTACTTTCCTTCTAGGACAACACATTATCCATGAAAATTGAATTTGTGCTCTAATTTGCTAAAACTGGCCAAGATGGATCTCAATCTTAAGAAATTAGACTATATGGTTTTAGGTGAAGATCTGGTCAATAAAAAAAAAAAAAAAAAAAAGAGAGAAAAGAAATCCCATTCAAGTATATCTCACAGGTAGTAGGTTCCCTATTACAGTCAGATGAACCTACTCAAAAAGAGTATTGGGCCATTATGTTTCAACACGATTCAAAGTGTTCGGATGCAAGATTACTACGTTTTGTGATTAGTGCTGAGTTAAGAGGTAGGTCCTCTTCAGATACTGACTAGAAAGGGCAAACTATCAGGTGTTAATGGAATCTAAATGGCAGCATTTCTATTGTGGATCTTTTAGGTTTTTTTTTTTGGTTTTTTTTTATAGGTTAGATAGCTTAGAAAAGCTTAGAAATGAAATTCATCTGACGCTGAGTTTTTAAGCTGATCTGGTAATTTTTTTGCTGGATAGAGCCTTGCCTCCAGTAATTTTAATCCAGCTACATGGTCAGAGAGCTATGACAAGCAATACAGTATGTACCCCAAGTTTATTTCCATGTTGTATTCCTGCCAGGATTTAAACAGATGCCCTGTGTCTAAAAGCCTGGTCAAGTTTAGGGAAAAGAAAGACCACGTCAGGGTTAAAAACATTTCACAACATGATGGCTAAAGCTTCCTTATGGTTCTCAAGCCATTATATTATATTTTTTGTTATTTAAAAGAAATAAAATGTAATTTGTCTTAAACACAAAGGTGATACGCACATTAAACCCAGCACAGCCACATCTTTATTCCACTGGAAACAATCAAGAAGAGAATTCTTTATGTTCACTGGGCAAACCAATCATATGATGTCCAAGCTAAAAATCTGCAACTCGACCCACCCCAAAGCAGTACTCTAGAAATGGACATGGTGATTTGGGGGGGCAAGATTTAACACTTTGTCAGACAGTCACTTCTTCATTTTTTTCTGCAGATAGAGGCAAATGGTCCAAAGATGAAGAATTATCTTGGACCATCTATGAACCAAGAAGGAATTCATGCTGTCTATCGCCCAGATACAAATATGATAATGATGGTTAAGGATAAATATACAGTATCTATGGTTTAGATTGTGTACAGTATGAGTAAGCAATTGGCGTACAGTAGAATTAAGTGACCACAGTAGGTGTGCAGTAGAAATTAGTGTACAGCATATAGGCACACAATATGAACTAGGAGTGTAAGTGATAATTATATCTGCTCAGACTTGGATTGTCTGTCACATTTAACAGGAATGTGTGACACATATCTGCAGAGATCTAATTAATCAGGACAGGTAAATCCTCTGCTCACAGCAGTGGAGTCACCCATTTTAGAAGCATGGCTCAGAGAGGGTTAAAGCAGTTTGTATGTTGCAGAGACCTGTGGGGCCACTTTTTACTGAGGTCTTGGTGCAATTTTCCAACATTCCATTTAATTAAACGTTCCTGAGTATTGTGCTTGATAAACAGAAAACAAAAATTACAAATATTTTGCTAGCTCTCCATTGGGGCTGCATTAAGTTCTCGTTTTTTACATTAACCCTTACTTGCCCTATCACTGACAATCTGTATCTCCCAGACAGTCATTCTTTCTGACAACCAAACTGTCATTTGCAGCATTTCTTACTCTCTCTCTACTACTGACAGTATCTCTCTCTTAAGCTCTCTCTCCCCTTGACATCCAACTTGTCAATGGCAGTCTCTCTCCCTGCAATACAACCTATCAGTGACAGTCTCTACCTCCATGACCATCCTTCCTTTACTGTCTCTTCTTCCCTGACATATAACTTGTCATTGCCTGTCTCAACCTCATCAACTGTCTCTTGCATCCAGCTTCTTAGTCTGTTCCTTTCCCTGCAATCCAGCCTGGAAATCTTACTCTCCTGGACAGTCTCTTTCACTGACATCCTGCCTGATAATCTCACTCTCCTGGACAGTCTCTTTCACTGACATCCTGCCTGTCAGTACCTCTCACTCTGACAGTCCCTCATTCATTGATATACAAGCTGTCACTGAATCCCTCTCTCTCTCCCAATGCCCCTAACCATCTCTTTCTCTACCCGACCTGCAGTCTGTCACTGACAGTCTCTCCTCTTTGACATTCTCTCCTCTTTGACATTCTCTCCTCTCTCTTTATTACATCCAGACTGTAATTGTCAGTCTCTCTATTTCTCTCCCTCTTTCTGGAACCCATCCTGTCTCTATGTGTGTATACCCCTGTTTCTCTGAGATCCAGCTTGTCCATCACTGGCAGTCTCTTTGACAGTCTCCTCTCTCTCTTTCTGACATCCTTTCTGACACACTCCCCTGTTCTAAAATCGGATTTTTAAGAATTCTGCCTGTAATCAGATGTATTGATGTGTACACTGAGCAGACCCCTACCTTGCCCTGATTGCCCCCCAGTAATAAATGTATAGATAGTTTTGGGTTGTTGTTTTTTTGCCCCCCAGTCCCATGCATTACCTGGCTAAGGCTCGCTGTCCTCTTCCACCTCTGACCATAATCCCAGTTAAAGGCTCCAATCTCCAAGCACTTCCAATTATACCCAGCACCAGCAGAAAATCCAAATCAACTTTCTGGGGGGTCCTGCTTCTCATAGACACAATCCCAAAATATGGGGGTCAGAGCCGTGCTGTCCCGATCCCCCGCAGCCGGGAGTCAGAGCCTTGTCCCCCGCAGGCTCCAGTGACTGCTCCCGGGGGGTCCCCAGAGCGGTGCGAGATCCACTAAGGTAGACAAGCATCTTCCCAACTGCGAATCCTGCAGCTCCCTGGACACGCGTGGGACATCCCACTGAGAGCAGGGAGCCTCAATATAATCCAAAGGCACCCCAAAAACTGCACAGCGCGGGTACTGAGGGTCTGGGGGAACCCTGCTTCCAGAAGTGAGAGCTTGACCCCTCTTTCCAGCAATGGAGATCTGTGGACCCCTCTTCCAGCAGTGATATGTGGACCCCTTGTTCCAGCAGTGCTCTGTGCTCCTCTTTTCACCAGTGATCTGTGGACCCCTCTTTCCAGCAGTGAAGATCTCTAGACCCTTTTCTCCAGCAGTGAAGATCTGTGGACACCTCTCAACAACAGTGAAGATCTCTGGACCCCACTTTCCAGCTGCAGATCTCTGGACCCCTCTCTCCAGCAGTGAAGATCTGTGGACACCGCTCAACAACAGTGAAGATCTCTGGACCCCACTTTCCAGCTGCAGATCTCTGGACCCCTCTCTCCAGCAGTGAAGATCTTTGGACCCCTGTCTCCAGCAGAAGAGTTTATGCAATCCCTATTTCCAGTTTAATGCCTGAGCTCTGCCCAGGGTATGTCCCCTCAAGTCAGGGCTCCCAGTCAGGTTGAGCAGCCGGTGTGTGTCCCTAATGTGTGCCTGGCTGCCAGTGATTGCAGCACAGATTGAGTCCCTGCCTCACTCAGACCTCCAGCCCCCAGGTCCAGCCTACCCCAAATCCCAGCCAGTGGCAGCACTGCTATGCAAATCTCCCCTTGTAATGTGTCTGCTCTGTGCTAATCTCAGCCCCTGTGCCTGACACCCCTGGGAGATGCTGTCACTGATCAATGCATTCTCTCCCACTCACTGCCCCGCCCCCTACCACGCAGGCCCCGCCCACACAGCTAGGAGTGACAGGCAGGCGGCTCTTTAACCCCTTCCCTACCGCAAGCTGAACAGTTCACTCTCTTCTCTGTGAGATTAACTCTTCCTCTCCCTGATTTCTGCATGCAGCTTCTTCCAGCTCGTGGTTTCAACCCTGTCTTAGCTGAATTCCTGGTTACCATGCATACAATGTGTTCAGGTGAATTAACCCTCATGCTGGTCCTTGGACCCTCTCTCTGCATTCATTCACTGCTGGCAGAAGACTAGCGGAGATTATTCAATGGATCCAGGAGGGAATTGGGGTGAGATGAGGACTTCACAGACTGTTTGGCTCCCTGGGATCTCCTGTACTGTGCCAGGCTGCAGGACACTATGTGCTGAATGGGATTGCAATAATGAAGAAACTAATGGGTTAAAACAAGACCTTTTATTTTTTCTTGCCCTCAGACTTTCAGATGCTGGAGTGTTGGAGTATTATTTGCTATGTATAGTATACTATTGTGTGCTGTAAATGTGCTCTCAGATTCCATACCTACCAGTAATGATAGTCACTGTATATTAACCCAGTGTTTGCCAGTCAACCTATTAACAAAGAATGCGCCAGTCATAATATTAACCCAGTGTGAGCCCGTCACACTATTAACAAAGAATGTGCCAGTCATAATATTAACCCAGTGTGAGCCAGTCACACTATTAAGAAAGAATGTGCCAGTCACCCTATTAACCCAGTGTGTGCCAGTCCCACTATTAACAAAGAATGTGCCAGTCACCATATTAACCCAGTGTATGCCAGTCACACTATTAACCCAGTTTGTGCCAGTCATACTATAGTGTGCCAGCCTCAGTATAACCCACATTGTGCTAGATGTCACTCTATTAACTCACATTGTATCACATTGCTTAGTAACATGTGATGTGCCAGGTAATCACTGCTAATAGGCAGTGTTCCAGGATAAGCGCACAACGCACAACGTTCTAAAAGGGTATCATTGTAACACTGTGCCAGACAGGGATCGTATTAACCCAGAGTGTGCCAGAGAATCACTCAATTAATATGTGTATATAGTGTATCAGGACTATCAGTCTTACTGTACAGTGTGTAATAATGAGACTGTCTATTAATTTACAGTATGCCAGTACTTACACTATTCCTTACCCTGACTGTTCTTAAAGCGATGCTATAATCCCATAGTGTACCATAGTCACACAGTGTATTAACCCATAGTGTGCCAAAGAGAGACTCTATTAACCCATAGTGTGCCAAAGAGAGACGCTATTAACCCAGTGTGCCAGAGACTCACTATTAACTCATAGTGTGTCAGAGACTCACTATTAACCCATAAAGTGCCAAAGAGAGACACTATTAACCCATAGTGTGTCAGAGACTCACTATTAACCCATAGTGTGCCAAAGATTGAGACACTATCAATCCATAGTGTGCCAAAGAGAGAGGCAATGTTAACCAATAGAGTGCCAGTGTCTCACTATTACCCATAGTGTGCCCGAGACACCCTATTACCCCATAGTGCGCCATAGACTTTCTAGTAACCCAAGGTGTGCCCAAGAGACACTATTACCCCATAGTGTGCCCGAGAGACACTATTAACCCATAGGGTGCCAACTGCCAGGTACATTCTGTGAGCGCACAATATTTCATATAGTAATAGTTATTATTATTTTTGCCATTTATATAGCGCCAACAGATTCTGTAGCGTTTTACAATATTATGAGAGGGGGATTTAACTATAAAAAGGACAATTACAAATAAACTTACTGGAACAATAGGTTGAAGAGGACCCTAGTTACATTATCAGTGGCATACCTTCAGAGAGAGTCAAGCTTTGTTAACCCACAGTGCGCCAGGGAGTCACTCTACCTTTTAACCCCCAGTGTGCCTAATCATATTGTCTAATAAACCCGCAGTATTTTAACCCACAGAGAGCCAGATAGTTACAGCATCCGTTAACCAAAAAGCGCTCCAGATAGCTAAACTGCCTACCGACCTTTTTCATGTCAAATCCTCACACAATATTAGCTCAGTGTGGCAGATAGGCACACCATAGATTAACCCATGTGGTACCTGTCTCACCATTAACACACGGCCACTATTTGTTAATTCACAAAGTGTATCTATCGATTAACCTACAGTGTGCCAGATTTAGATTTTAACCCTTCCTCTACCCCACCCTTATCGGATGGGCTCTTGGATAACTTGTAAAAGTTAGGTACATCGGGGTTAGGAATATATTAAAGGGAATGCAGAATGAAGTAAAGGAGAAGGTATGTTTTAAAGGAGGTTTCATAACGTTTAAATACCGTAAGGGAAAGATTAGTTACATAGTGATGGGGAGACCTGATAGCTGGGGTACATAATGAGTTAAACAGGATGGTAAGACTTGATAGCTGGGGTACATAATGAGTTAAACAGGATGGTAAGACTTGATAGCTGGGGTACATAATGAGTTAAACTGGATGGTAAGACTTGATAGTTGGGGTACATAATGAGTTAAACTGGATGGTAAGACTTGATAGTTGGGGTACATAATGAGTTAAACAGGATGGTAAGATTTGATAGCTGGGGTACATAATGAGTTAAACAGGATGGTAAGACTTGATAGCTGGGCTTTAGAGCCAGCCAAAAGGGATAGAAAGACTTTGTAGCTGGAGTACAGAATGAGTTCAATACAATGGGGAGACCTGATAGCTGGGGTACAGAATGAGTTCATTACAATGGGGAGACCTGATAGCTGGGGTACAGCATGAGTCAAACAGGATGCTGAGACTTGATAGCTGGGCTTTAGAGGCAGCTAAGAGGGATAGAAAGACTTTATAGCTGGGATACAGAATTGGTGAAATAGAATGGGGAGACCTGATAGCTGGGGTACAGAATGAGTTAAATGGAATCGGGAGACCTGATAGCTGGGGTAAAGAATGCGTTAAATAGAATCGGGAGATCTGATAGCTGAGGTACAGAATGAGTTAAATGGAATAGAGAGATATGATGGCTGAGGTACAGAATGAGTTAAATGGAATAAGGAGACCATTTTAGCTGGGGTAAAGAATGAGTTAAATAGAATCGGGAGATCTGATAGCTGGGGTACAGAATGAGTTAAATAGAATCGGGAGATCTGATAGCTGGGGTACAGAATGAGTTAAATAGAATAGAGAGATATGATAGCTGGGGTACAGAATGAGTTAAATGGAATAGAGAAATCTGATAGCTGGGGTACAGAATGAGTTAAATGGAATAAGGAAATATGATAGCTGGGGTACAGAATGAGTTAAATGGAATAGGGAAATATGATAGCTGGGGTACAGAACTACGTGCCTTAGAGTGGGAAGTGCCATAGATTTTGGATCAGAGTAATGAGATTTGGAAAGTAGGCTGCTAGCTGAGGAGTAAACAGTGACTGAGACACGTGATTATCTAGACTGCCATAGCACCCATCTACCCAGCACCGAGTATGTCTCTGGACAAGTAATGAGCAGGTAATGTCAGTAATTAATTAGATCATTACGTTTTAGGAATTTTTCCAACGATAAGTCAGTCCCTCATTAAATTGGCTCTTTAAACACACATATGCATTTATGTGATACCTTGCTGCACAGCCTATGTGTGGGTGCACTGAACATGTATGTGTGTCGGGCTGTATAATTTTGCCTATTAATAATGTTTGGTTTTTGTTTTCTTTTGGGAAAACAAACAGTGAACAGAAACAAAATGTCAAAAATGACTGTGTTACAGCATCAGGAAATGTTTTTTTAAAACAAACACATCATACATATAACACAGTCACAGTGAAACACTGACAACAATGACACACACTGTTGCCTGTGCTTGTCACTCACGCGTCTATGCCATTTTCAAATACAAGACACACAGCATACACAATGCACACAGATGTGTAAACAGATGCATATATAATTCACAAGTATATAAACATACAGATAAATAAAATACACACATCGCTTAACAGAGAGAAACACACACATATACGTGCTCTAGTCACAAATATATAAATACGCAGAGGCACAACATATACACATGAACAGCAAAATCAAACACACAGTCATGCACATGTGGTACATAGAATAACAGAACAAACTCACAACTATGAAACTTATAAACATGTGTACCACATGTAGCCCACAGTACATAAAGAAAAATACATGCCTAAACACAGATATGCACAAAGAAACATGTACATAAACACATTCACGGACAAACACACACCCTTTCAGACTATTTGCTTATGTTACATAAATATACTTAGTTTATGTATTCTTAAAACAACGCACAGTTTGGTTACAATGTTACAGTCATTATTGGCTATTGAGGTAGATAACTTGTGAGCTGGCCACCTCGGCCTGGCAGTGGATCTGTACCCCTTGTTAAAAAGCCAAATCAGCATTTAAAAAAAAAAAAACCTTTTCTAGAGATTACAGTATCAGGATTGATTTGCATCTAACAGAATTAATCTGTAACGGTGCCAATAGGAGTAGCTAAATCTTCTGATCAAAATGTGGGATTTAAGTTAATACAATATAACAGGCTCAGTCTAGTTCTGTCAGATTGTGAGCTCATTAGCCCAGTCACATTGTAGCTATCTTACCAAGCTATCTTATCCAGCATTTTTTTTAATTTCACCTGTCTGATAAAGGACAGGGCAGTGTCTGAAATCTGATCAATTTTAACCCTAAGAATTCCAGATTGAATGTATGTAGGCAGTTAATTGCTAGTTAAACAAATACTATAAGCCCACCATGAGTCAGTCTGGTCAAACAAGTTCTGCAATAATCTCCTCCCTTTCCAGTCTCAACCTTGTGTGAGCCCAATGTATCAAAGTTTAAAGCAGAAATCATTTATTCAGCTGAGCAATGTCTAGTCTGTAGATATCCTTATGACTTTATTAACTATACTGTGATTGTAGGGAGATAACATATTGTATTGGAAAATAATTGGCTATTTTGTTCTACCTTTTGCCAATACCTTTTCTCATCTGCACAGTTAAACTGATTTTATTGCAGTCCTGCATTTTCTACATTACATGAGACTCTCTGATGAGTAATGCAATGTGGATTAGGATGGAAGTATTTTCTTGCAGTTCTCCTGCTCTGACACAGGTGGCGCTGCAGCACAGCAAGAGTTTATTGCTTTGAAACCACAGCAATTCCTAGAGTAGAGATTATTATTTGTGTAAGTTTTTTGTTCAACTAATTGATTTCAGGCAGGTCTGATTCTGGGACAAAATATTTTAACCTCTTCATGCATGTCAGGTACTTGTGAGGATCTAGCCATCTTTCACATGGTCATGAAATGGTTTGTTTAGAGACACACACACGCGCGATTTGTCCCTCCACCAACAGTTGGGGTGCATGATAGTTTAAGTATGTAAGTGCATGATGGGAGTTACAGTCCAAAACAGTTGTGGTATGCCATTTAAAGTCGCTGTACCAAATCACAATCAAAATACTCCCTATGGGTTGAAGGGGTCAGTTGTATGAGTGATGGGTGGGAAAACTAAGGTGTTTTTTTTTTCACAATATTATGAGTTGTAAACTTACAATAGACCAAGAGAAGTCAAAGTAGTTCAGCAGAATTGGAAATTAAATAGTTTTAGCTTAAATGTTGCACATTGGTCTCAGTAGACTTGGAGATTCGTTTAGCTAAGAATAACAATTCATCCTAATAATTTTGGGTGATTGCGTGATCATTCACCGATTAGTAGCCAAATCACAAAACAAACAAAATGTGAAATGGCCGACCATGTTCGTTTAGATTAAGGATTCTGATTTCTGTCCATTGCACCAAATAAAGAAATTTGACTAATTTAATCACATTTTTGGTTCTTATGATTTGTTTCCCTGAATCTTCTTCTTTTTTTTTTGTTAAGGAAATTCATCTGAGGGGAATTGTCATAAGGGTATCCTGAATATTTTCTGAAACATATTTTTCTGCTGTGTTCAAGTCTAGGTCTTCTCGGTTTACAAACTGCACCTGGCTACTTGAAGGGTGCAAATTGTTACCTACAATTCTACAGTTACGTGGAAGAAGTTACGTGTATATATATATATACACAATGGAACCTCGGAACTCAAACTTAATCCGTTCCAGAAGGCTGTTTGAGAACCGATTTGTTCAAAAAACGAATCAAAGTTTTCCATAAGAATTCATGTAAATTAGATTAGTCCGTTCCAGACTCCCAAAATGACCGCATTTTAACACAAGTTTTACAATGTAATATCTTATATGCATAAAATCATAAACACAATGTAAATGAAATAAAAATGTAACTTCACTTTACCTGTCAGCTCTGTTTGCTGGCAGAATGGAGCTCTGGTCGCTATGTCTAGTGCTAGGAGGCCGATGCGTCATACCCAGGGCCGGATTAAGAGCCCAGTGGGCCTGGTGCTGATAATTATGATGGGCCTAATTACAAAATCTTATTGACCAAAAACACTAAAACAGTCCTACCTCCTAAGCGTCATGTATCTGATGGAGATGATGCTGTAGGGAAACTCATAGGATGCAACTATGAGAAAACACATACCCTTTGCTAATCTCATGCTTTCATCTTTCAAGTAAACCCATACCCCCTAACAGCAGTGTCCAGTAAAGCAGGAAGTCTATAGATGCGGTAAAAGGGTGGGCTACTGACACAAATCACATAACCAGAACGGCCGAAAGGACGAACATACACAAAAAGGGGGAATGTCTGTGTCCCTATGTCTCCCAGTCCCTTAGTGTTTGTGTCCTCATGTCTCCCAGTGTCCCCATGTCACTAGGGGACATTGAGAGACATTGGGACACTGGGAGACATGGGGACACAGATACTAGGGAACACTGGGAGACCTGGGAAATCTGAGACTCTTGGGGGCACTGGGTGACAGACACGAGGGGACACGGGGAGACATGGGGCACTGAGACACTGTGATATATAGGGGACACTGGAGACTTGATAAAAACCTGGGTACAGGACAAAATGTTGTGGTGTCCAATAAACCTGCTTAAAGCTATCACAGTGAGTGCCTGAGATTTTTTTCTTTTATACTAGGGGACACAGAGACACTATGGGCACAGATACACTATGGGCACTGAGAGACATGGGGCACTGAGACACTGATACATAGGGGACCCTGATACACAGGGGACATTGGAGACTTGATAAAGACCTGGGTACAGGTCTAAATGTTGCGGTGTCTAATAAACCTGTCTAAATCTATCACAGTGAGTGCCTGAGATTTTTTCTTTTATACTAGGGGACACTGAGACACTAGGAGACATGGGGACACAGAGACATTGGGAGACTAGGGGACTTTAGGAGTCTAGGGAACACTGAGACACTAGGGACACTGGCACACTACAGACACTGAGAGACACCAGGGACACATGGGGATACTGAGATACTAGGGACACTGGCTGGGAGACATGGGGACACTGCCATGTCTCCTATGTCTCAAAGTCGCCCAGTGTCCCCATGTCTCCCTGTGTCTCCATGCCTCTCAGTGTCCCCATGTCGCCCAGTGTCCCCTAGTGTTTGTATCCCCATGTCTCCCAGTGTCCCTTAGAGTCTGTGTCCTCATGTCTCCCAGTGTCCTGATGTCACTAGGACACTAGGGGACACTTAGAGACATGGGGACACTGGGAGACATGGGGCCACTGAGACACTAGGGACAGTTTATCCTTGCCTCTCTCTCATGACTGAAACCGCAGGGGAGCAGCACAGAGCAGGTAAGTGAGGGATGGGGGGTAGGGGAGACCGCATAGAGGAAGGTAAAGTAGAAGGAGCAGAAAGGTTCTGCAAGGGGCAGGAGGGGTCAGCAAGGAATAGAAAGGGGCAGCAAGAAGCAGGAAGGGGTCGAAAGGTTTTCAAGGAGCAGGAGGGTAAAGTAGAAGGAGCAGCAAAGACCAGGAGGGGTCAGCAAGGAGCAGGAGGGGTCAGCAAGGAGCAGGAGGGGTCAGCAAGGAGTAGAAAGGGTCTGCAAGAGGCAGGAGGGGTCAGCAAGGAATAGGAAGGGGCAGCAGGAATGGGAAGGGACGGTCTGCAAGGAGCAGGAGGGGTCACCAAGGAGTAGGAAGGGTCTGCGAGGAGCAAGAGGGGTCAGCAAGGAGTAGGAAGAGGCAGCAAGGAGTAGGAAGAGGCAGCAAGGAGCAGGAAGGGGCAGCAAGGAGTAGGAAGGGGCAGCAAGGAGTAGGAAGGGGCAGCAAGGAGTAGGAAGAGGGAGCAAGGAGCAGGAGGGGTCAGCAAGGAGTAGAAAGGGTCTGCAAGGGGCAGGAGGGGTCAGCAAGGAGTAGTAAGGGTCTGCTAGGAGTAGGAAGGGGCAGCAAGGAGAAAGAAGGGGCAGAAAGGAGTAGGAAGGGCCTGCAAAAAGCAGGAAGGGTCTGCAAGGAGCAGGAAGGGTCTGCAAGGAGCAGGAAGGGGCAGGAAGAATCAGAAGGAACAGAAAGGATCAGTAAGGGGCTGCAAGAAGCTGGAAGGGGCAGAAAGAAGCAGGAAGGGCAGTAAGAAGCAGGAAGGGTCTGCCAGAAGCAGGAAGGGCCATCAAGGAGCAGGAAGAGCCATCAAGGAGCAGAGAGGGATCAAAAAGAGAAATGAGCAGAAGGGCGCAAAATAAGCAGAAAGTAGCAGAAAGGTAAAGGAGCAGAAGGAGCCTCAGAAGACAAAAAAGACTGTGTCAAATGAAGGAGAAGAAAATGAGATTGGAGCACTTCCTTCGGGACACCACATCATAAGGCGTTGGTACCTGGGCCTGGCAGGGAAACTTTGGACCTTCTCATCTCCCCAGGTAAAAACAAACAATATCAGTGTTAATGTGTTCACTTTTATTTACTGAGTGTCAGGAAACACAGAGGGCCGCTGGGTAGGGGTGCGCCTGATTGACTAGATGGGTCAGCTAGCACTCTAAGCCAATCAGTAGCTCCCCATTCATAAAAACGTAAAACATTTTTATGAACCGGGAACTAGCGATTGGCTTAGAGTGTCAGCTGACCACTCTAGCCAATCAGCGGCACCCATGCCCAACGTCAATCTGCACTTCCTGACACTCTGTTTCAGAAGTCGAATACCACTGAGCGACCTGGAGATCTGGAGCTGAAGGAAGCCTTTGGGGGGTAAACCATTTGAGAGCGGTTTCACCCCTTCAAAGAAAGAGCACCCAGGGGCCTCCTTGCATCACAGCATTTTCATTTAGATAAAGTTGTTATGGTGACCAGAATGTTCCTGTAATTTGATGAAAAACACTATAGTGTCAGGAATACAAACATATATTCCTGACACCATAGTTGTGAAAACGCTATTCCTCCTTGCTTTATGTGAAAATGACTATGCTCCTTCCCTTTCATGACACTGTCAAAAAGGTGCCAAGCTTGGATGTCATTACAATTATGCAACCTCTCCCCGGAAAAATTCCTGCGGACGTCCATGCTCAGGGTCCCCATGTTCCCCAGTGTCCCAATGTCTCAGCGTCCCCATGTCTCGGAGCTGCTGTCTGGACTCTCTGTGCAGAGCTGCTCCCCCGCGGATCAGTGAATAGAGAGAGGCAGGGAGGGAGATGCTGTAACTTCTTATCACTGCCTCTCTCCACACAAACAGCGACCCCTACTGGCCGGCGCTGCTATTGCAGAATAATCTATGTTTATACTGAGACAGACATTTGTATTGCCGGTATTACTGCAATACCGGCACCGGCTAGGCAGCCTCAAATACCTGAGAAATACTTCTGAGAAATATCTGGCAACCCTAAGAAATACATGAGAAATACCTGGCAACCCTAAGAGTAGTGTGTAAAAAAAAAAAAAAAAATGTAAAAAAAAATTTTTTTTTTTAAAACCAATGGGCCTATTCCATGGGCCTGGGCCTGGAGCTGCAGCTCCATCAGCCCCTATGTTAATCCGGCCCTGGTCATACCGAGTTTTGTTCGGGTACTGAGACACTTTTTTTCTAAAATGTTTTGTTTGAATACCGAATTATTTAAATAAGGGAGTTTTCCAGTTCCGAGGTTCCACTGTATATACATTTTTTTGTTATGGTGACCAGCAGGTTCAATATCACTGTACAATATTACAGTGTTACAGAGAATGTGACATTTAACTGATGTTCTATAAAGATTGATACCAGCTTGAGAACTAAGCAGGAACACACAGCAAAGGAAGATTTTTAAAAATGTATTTTACATTTTTTAAAGGTTTGTGTGTGGACATTTAATTGTTTGGTGAAAATATTTTATACAAAATAAGTTGCCCTTGTTTCCTGACTAGATACTTTATCATGTTTTGCACTATAAATGGACCTTTTACGCATTTCAATATAATGTATTTAGAGTGTTAAGAAGTAATGTTCATTTAGTAACAGAGATATGTTGGTGGTGCTACTATTATCATAATAACCTTTGTACCAATTTACCTTTGTCTGTTTATCTGATCAGCCACAACATTAAAACCACCTGCCTAATATAGTGTAGGTCCCCTCCTCATGCTTCCAAAACAGGTAGCTCTGATGCATCAATGCATGGACTCCACAAAACCTCTGAACAAGTCCCTTGGTATCTGGCATCATGACATTAGCAGCAGATCATTTAATTCCTGAAAGTTGTGAGGTGTGGCCTCCATGCATAGTATTTGTTGTTCCAGCACATCCCACAGATGCTCAATCAGTTTGCGATCTGGGGAATTTGAATGCTAAGGCAACACTTTGAACTCTTTGTCATGTCCCTCAAACCATTCCTGAACAGTGTTTCGCAGTGTGGCAGGGTGCATTATCCTGTGGGAAGAGGCCATCGCCAGCTGAGAACACTACTGCAACAATCTCTTCTCTAGGTAGGTGGTATGTGTCAAAGTAACAACATCCACATTAATGCCAGGACCAGTGTTTCCCAGCAGAACATTGCCCAAAGCATTACAGTGCCTATGCCAGTCTGCCTTCTTCCTATAGTGCTTTTTCTGGCATCTCTTCCACAGGTTAACAACACACATGCACCAAGCCATCAGGGCCGGTGCAATGACTTTTGACTACACAGGCAAAGATGCATCTTGCCATCGCCGCAAAAAAAAAAATGCATTTTGATAGACTTAACGCCTTTTTTATTTTTATTTTTTATTATTTAAAGCATCAACATATTCCGCAGCTCTGTACAATTTGGTAAAGGACAATACAATATAAACAGACCAATATAAAAGGTAGAGAGTCCTACAGTGAACTTACAATCTAAGTGAATCTTTCCCTCCATTTCTTCTCTTTATGTGTCTTACACCCCACCTTGTGTGTCTTGTACCCTCCCTTTGGGTATCTGACTTCCCCAAGCCCCTTTGCATGTCTTTTTCCCTATCTCCAGCTCCTCTGTATGTCTCTTTCCTCCAGCCACTTTGTGTGTCTCTTCCCCCCCGCCATGTCTTTGTCACCTACCCCCTCTGTGCGTCTCTTTCTTCCCCCAGGTCCTATGTGTGTCTTTCAACACCTAGTCCCTCTGTGTATTAATTTCCTTAATTCCTCGGCCCCTGTGTGTTTTTCCTCTTGCTAAGTCCCTCTGTGTCTCTTATTCTTCTTCCTCAGCCCCTCTGTGTATCTTTCTCCCCTATGCCTCTTTTGACTGTCTCTTTCTCCACAGCCCATCTGCGTGTCTCTGGTTCCCTTTCCACAGTCACTCTGTGTGTAACTTTCTTCCCAAGTGTGTTTCTTCCCCCAGCCCCTCTGTTTCTCTCTTCCCCCAGCCCCTCTGTTTCTCTCTTCCCCCAGCCCCTCTGTTTCTCTCTTCCCCCAGCCCCTTTGTGTCTCATCCCCCAGCCCCTCTTCGTCTTGCCCCCAGCCCCTCTTCGTCTTGCCCCCAGCCCCTCTTCGTCTTGCCCCCAGCCCCTCTTCGTCTCGTCCCCCAAACCCTGTGCGTCACCTCCCCCACCCCTCTGTTTCTCTATTCCCCCAGACCCTCTGCATCTCGTCCCCCCAGCCCCTCTCCATCTCGTCCCCCCCATCTCCTTTGCATCTCGTCCCCCCCATCTCCTCTGCATCTCGTCCACCCAGTCCCGCTGTGTGTCATTCCCCCAGCCCCTCTGTGTTTCTCTTCACCCAGGCCCTCCTTTGTTTATAGCTACATACTGGTACATAAAGGCAGATAACACTTCTCTTATACACTCACAATCAATGAGAAGTTGGAAAGCAACAAAGACAAAAGTTACGGAGGTTGCCCAGGAGAGAAAGTTGGATTTTGAGGATGGAGAAGAGACTTTTTAATTTAGAAATCTGGTTTAGGAAGAGGTGGTATACTTTACTTACCTTACTCCACTGCATCTTTGATCAGGAGTCTGGGTGGGCAGCAGCAGACAGGTTGTTCCCTTGCCCCTTCCTGGCTTACAATCCCGACGCCAAACTCCGGTTTTACGCCAAGAGGTAAATGCTACAGAATTGGCATTTGGGGCTCTGGCCTGAATAGGTGCAGATCTAAGGGTGGGACTTAGATCGGACTGTAAGCTCCCCTAGCAAAACCTATATTTTGAAACCTATAGAATGATTTGCTTGCAATGGCCTCCAAGAATGATGCTGGTCCCATAATACACAGTCAAATTTGCTCAAATGTTAATATATTTGTACAAACTAAAAAGTAAAATCTGATATTGAAAGTGCTATAGATTACAATATTTATACTAACCAGTTATTTTTAGATAGTACATTTAGTGACAGTGTATAGATTATATCTCTGTTATTCGTGTATAGAACGTATTGTGTAACTTAATTCATATACATTGCTATGCTGCAGTATAGATTTGTATTATATATAAAAAAAAAAAAAAAACATAAACCAGATAAAAGAAGATTACAAACAATCACTATTGATTGAGAGGTTTACTATTCCATCTAATAGGAAATAAACTGTTAACAAAGTGTCTAATGCACAAACTCATACCTAAAACTGTCTTTTGGAAGGTCAGTGTGCCAGAGTAAAATGGTAATGGGAAACCATGGTTGTCACTTTTAATGTAATCATGGATTGAAGGACATACATTGGCTGATATTTGTGTTTTTTTTGTAGTTCATGTTTTTGTGTCTTAATTATTTATATCATCAATTCTTTTCTGCTAAGAACATCATGTTCACCAATTCTAAGACAGCTGGGATGATTAAGACATGTCCATTCTGAGATATAGGTGACTTTCCTTTATACCGTATAGGAATGTCCACCTTGTCCACTAATAAATATTTTTCCACCAAAGTTATATCAAATGAAGACTCAAGAGACTCTTGTCTGCCTAGTAGCCTGCATCAAAATATTTCTACTGATGAAGGTGCTATAGTCTCTACCAAAGGGAATATTAAAGCCCTTCTTCTCCAAATAATAAAACTGCACTAGCAATGATGCGGAAGCAGATTGCCTCCCCAGAGAACAGACTTCATGGATAGACAGGCTAATCAATCATCACCACATTCTCCAAATGATTAGTTACAATGTAATAAGACCATGATATTGGGTCATGTAGCTGTCTGGGACAATATAAGAAGTTGTTAGTTGAGGAGCAATTAGAAGTAGTGGATGACTCTCAACTATTGCACTCTTCGAGTTGCCTGTTTGCCGTTCTTGTGTCGCCTTAGTGTGAGGAAGGTTTTATACATCAGGATTTTTTAAGACTGTCGATCTTAGTGTACCAAATTGATCTGATTTTGATATTGTAACATTTTTTTTGATGTGGTGATTTGCAAACAATCTTAAAACTTTGAATCTAGTAAAAAAAATTTTTTAAAAATGTTTTTTTTTATCTCGCCTTGCACACTATCACCAGAATAGTAATTATTTCTTCTTATCCTCTTCTTAGGATACTGTTCTAAAACATGGGCAATGCATACAATTTTATTTTTCTTTCCTTTTCACAACCTCTAAAAATGGAAACATTTCTTTGGATACCTTCTCAACCTTTACGTATGTCCCCCTTTCCTGTCCCTCTCTGACACTTTGTGTCTTCAATATGTTGATGCTGTCATGAATGTGGTCTTGTTCATTGGTTACAAAATAAATAATTGTATAGTGCGAACCCCTGTAAGAACCAGGCAAAAACATAAATATAGAGGGGGCTAATGTGTCAGGATGATACAGTGGCCCAAATGGCAGAGTTAAAATAAACACGGAGAAAATAATAATATAGATAAACGTATTGGCCAAAGAATAGTCTGTAACAAGCCAAATGCAGGGACACAGACAGAAGAATAAACGAATAGACAAGCCAAAAGGTCAAAGATACCAGAATAAGGGATATTCAGGAACAAGCCAAGACCAAAAATCAGATGAACAAATACAAAAACGCACTCTCAGATTACCAACAAGTAGAAACAACGACAGGGCACTGAAAATAGACAAATTGTGTTTAAATAACCTTAAAACATTTCTGATTGGTTGTCATGGACCCTTTGACCCCAAAATGTGCATGCGCGTCAATGACATCATGACTCCATTATGTCAATTATGACATGGTCGGGATGGAGCTATATAATGCAGTTGAACCGCAGTGGCCAGTGTCCTTATATTTCATGAACTAGCCAATCACTGCAGCAGCAATATGTTGGGCGGCGTGCTATACAACTAGTGGTAAGTCCCTCTCCCTCCTTTCTATGTGACTGCACCGATAGGGTGTAGTCATGAGGAGGTGGCACCAAATGAGCACCGGGACATAATGCTAAGTCTAAAATCTACAAATTTACATATATAAATCTATAGAATACCATCATTAGATTAAATGAAAGACAAACTTTATTAGCATAAAATATCCCAAAAATGTACAGAAACCAACAGGGATAGTCCATAGTTATATCCACAAATACAATGTAGTTATTTGTGATCACTTGAAAATATTATTCATTATACAGAAATGATAATCTCTGCATTCTAGAGAGATCCATAAAAGTGTTACCTTCACAAATATTGGTTAAGAAGATCCTGAAAAAAAGTCATGAAGCCAAACGTTGGGGTTTAGCCTCTGCTACATCTATTGTTTATGTAGTTGACACTATTTTATGATTTTGTTTGTTGGTTCTTGTTTGTTGGTTTGTATAGGACTGTTTGCTTTTTCCTGGATATACACTAATACAACAATCAACATCTTTATAGATTTAGCTGGGACCTGGAGGGGGTCCTTTGGACTAGCTCTATTTGTTTTCACAAATTTTTGCCTGATCCCTTTAACTAATAATGTAAAATATCCTCCCAGAAGATATTTCATAGTTTCTTTGTCATGATTTTCATACTTTTTTTCTTTTTGTTTATCCTTTAATAGTGTAAGCCACTCAATATTTACGTGTCTTTCTCTCTATCAACTATTTTATCTATTTTATTTTTATATTTGTTATTGCATATATATTTTTTCTAATATTTTCATTCTTCATTATTTTAGTTTCTACACGTAGAGATTTGCCCTATTGGTGCTCCCAAGCTGTCTTGTCATCTACAAAATAAACATGTAATTGGAAACCCTACTTGTTTTTCTTTTTGCAATTCTTCTAAGTCATTATCTCATATAGTCGAGGTTGGTTGGTTGTCATTCTCCCTTAAACACAAAGTGACTAATTTGTACTGTGCACTTTAAAATCCAAGCACATTCTTTAACAATCTTTACAAACATGAAATCATTTGTAACCCAGCAGAGAGATCCTCCATTTATTTTATTTCAGTTAACTGTGTCTTTGACACACAATTAACATATTATACAAAGTCATCGTACAACAAGATATCTTCATAAGCAAGAGTGAGTGAAAAAAAAATTAGACACATGGAAATTGAATTCTACATATAGCACATTTGAATAAGCAATTGCGATTCTGTGCTAATTAGCTTCTCCGCATACAGATGCATTATGGGGAGAGTTTGGCGGCTTCATGCAGAGCACAATTGTTCATTCTACAAAAAATGGCAGAAAAACTGTATGTATATATAGGTAAATAAAATTGCAGAACCCGCAATAGGTGGCACCTAATACGCCGTAGTGGTTCTAGTGCTGAGAGTGTCCCTTTAAACATTTTTCAAGCATGTATTAACATTAAAAAGAATAAATTAGTAGGCATAGAACATTATGTGGAATTATATACCCCTTGGGTTATTTTTGTCTTTATTTTTTTCCCCCCTCTCTCGCATCTCTTTTTTTTTTTTTTTCTACTGCTTGTTTTTTCCCTTGCTCTATTTCCTTGTATTCAAACACTGGAAAAAAGATATCCTGATCTTGTCCATATTTTTCATAACACACTCTACTGAGCAGATGATATAATACATATTGCATATATTTTAAATGGTAAGCCAAGAAACATGAGAAGATCTCAATTTTTACTTAACATTTTTTTGTGTCACTGAAGCCACCTGGGCATTGTTTATAGGACTGATTTCTAAAATACAATTCCAGTTAGAAAAAAAGTCCTTAAAAAGGTGAGTGCGGTGTATGAGTGCAGTGTGTGTGTGTGTGTGTGTGTATGAATGCAGTGTGTGTATGAATGCAGTGTGTGTGTGTGTGTGTGTGTGTGTGTGTGATGCAGAGTGTGTTTGTATGTCTGATGCAGAGCCTTGGTGGGGGGTGGGCATTTTTATTATTATTTTTTTAATCATTATTATTATTTTAATATTAAATACATTTTTTTATACTTTATTTATATATTATATTACTTTAATATTATTATTTTTACTATTAATATATTATTTTTATTTATATTTTTTTGTCCCCCCTCCCTGCTTGTTAGCTGGCCAGGGAGGGGGGCTCTCATTCCCTGGTGGTCCAGTGGATGGGCTGTAGGAGGGGGGCTGGCAGGAAGCTGTAACTTACCTTCACAGCAGCTCCTGTCAGCTCCCTTCTCTCTCCTCCGGTCAGCTCCCACTGTAAGTCTTGCGGCCGCGTTGCCACAGTAAGGAAAATGGAAAGAAAAAAAATCAGCGCTAGATTGCCACACAAGAAAATAATAATAGTAAGGCTGCAATCCTTAAAGGGGAGTCCCCTATAATCCCCTAATGATAAGAAATGATGCAAAATAGAACAAAAAAAGGTTGCGCCTAAAATATACAGTAAAACATATAAGAGTGTATAATAAATAATATAAAATAATACAATTTAATATTAAATATTAAATGAAATATAAATGGATAATTGGCAATAGTCCAAAGCACTTATCATAAGTCCATAATGGTAGATGCCGTGTATAAGAACAGGGATCCTGAGGCGTAAAATGGGGTGTGTCTTCACAAAGGTGTCCTTGAAATCCAGTGAAGTAATATGTGAAGAAAAAAGCAAGAGGAACTCCAATGGCACAGTATATAGATGAATAAAATGGTAAATAAAATAAAAATAAAAGTAGTCTTACTCACACTTTTCAGAGCTAGAACCTAGCTCTGATATAACGCACGTGAAGTGGAATAATCCCCACTCAAGGATATGCGGAGTAATATTGATTGGCGAGTATCTGGCTCAGATTCAACGTCCAAGTTGGTATTATTCGACCCAGGGAGATAAAATAAAGTATATAGTGCTCTCTGTATAGTAATTAAAATGTATAAAAAGAGAATAAATATACTACTCACAGTATATAGAGCAGGCTTGTACTGCTCAATGTAGGCGCTTGGGTGGTATCATCCCCACCTAAGGATTCTTTAGGCTTCTCGTCAGGTAGATAGTATATGTATAGTCCGGTGAAAAAGAAATCAAAATGGCTATAAAATGTTTTATGCCAAAGTATTTTCTTTATTGTAAAATAATAAAATGAATATCTAAACGCGTTTCGCCGCAAGGGCTTCTTCAAGTAGATAATAGTAAAAAAACCTACAGTAACCCGTGGCAACACTCTGACCCCTCGGCTATCGCGAGACTTGCAGAGGGAGCTGACCGGAGGAGAGAGAAGGGAGCTGACAGGAGCTGCTGTGAAGGTAAGTAACAGCTCTCTGCCAGCCCCCAACAGGACCGCCGGGCTTGTAATGAGCCCGGCGGTCTTGGTCTGTATTATGGCAATGTAAGTTGCCATAATACAAACATTAACTCGAGTATAAGACAAGTGGGGGGTTTTCAGCACAAAAATGTGCTGAAAAACTCGTCTTATACTCGATTATATACGGTGTGTGTGTGTGTGTGTATATATATATATATATATATATATATATATAATTGTTATGGTTAACTGATAAGCCACCACGAATACTCTTCAACACCTTAAGAACCAAACTTCTGGAATAAAAGGGAATCATGACATGTCACACATGTCATGTGTCCATAAGGGGTTAAGGTTATGAATATTTTGATACAGACCAATATTTTTTTATAACATTGCATTTTAAGTTTGGATCTTCGGTCTTATTAGAACAATTGAAAAATTCATTCATGCCAGAATTATCACACTTTTTTTAAAATTAATGCAAATGTAATTTTTAAGATTCTAGATATCTTAAAAGGCATGTATTAGTTGGCAGTATTGTAGCAGTACAGAAACCTCTTAGATGGTAGGTATATCGTTCGTAAAAGCACAGTGCATAAACATTGTATGTTGAGCATAAATATCAACCCTGGTGGAGAACCAATAATATCTAGTAAGTAGCATGCTGTATACAGTGATGTATTTTGGATTTGTGCTGCCCTAGGCACGACTAAATTCGGGCACCCCCAAAGTCTAAATTTACTCGCCCCCAATTCGTGTCAAGGCCACTTTTTTCACTGACAGACACAGGCCCTCATTGATACATGCACTGATATATACTCACTGACAGATACAGTCATTGCCACACACATACAGTCATTGGCACACACACTGTATAACCAAAACACACTTTCACTAAAAGACACACACTGACACACCCACTCACTGACAGACACACACTCTCAGATACACATAAAATGACATACACACACAGACACACCCATCCTCACTGATTTGACACACTCTGACAGCTACACTCACACTCACTCACAGACACACACTAACGGCTACACACACACTGACAGCTGCACACTCACACACACACACACACACATAAACATACACATACATTTTCTCATACACTCACCGATTATTAATATATTTTTTTAAATTTAAATCCACCCAGACTGTCTACCTTCGGGAGAGCTGGAGTGGATCCTGTCCCTGACAGCTGCTGGGCTTGCTGGGTGGGCTCCTTGCTGGCTCTGCTGGCTGGACTAGCACTGCTGGGGCTGCTGGCTTGACAGGCTGGCTCTGCCTGGCTCTGCCAGGGCTGCTGACGCTTAATGGAGGCGGCGGGGAAACCAAGCTCTCTCTCGGTAAATACAGCCCTGTCTGTATAGAATACAGTGCTAAGTATACTAGAATCTCAGATCGAAATGGTCAATATACAAAACCTAGTGCATAGTATCAGCAAACAGGCAGCCCCAAATAGCATATAGAGATGCAGGAAATTAAAGGGGCAGACAGTTGATATGCAGCATAGAGCATCTAAACAATGTTTAGCACAGTATACACAATCCCAGCAGAAAAATTATTATTGGTGAAAATAATTGGCGGACATTTTGTTAGTTTCACTGCATCTGACTGGCTAAAAGCCATCCCAGCATTAAAATATTAGATATTAGCCATATGAGGTAAAGAAGAAGATAGCAAATTGGAAAAATAGGGAAATCATAAGGAAGATTTGAGTATACCATCAAAGAACGATATGCCTAGTGGTTCCCAAGCCACCCCTACCAGTCCAGGATTTAGGGATCACCTAGTTGTGTCTAAGGTGTTTTTAGAAAATAAACCAACAAAAAACAATAAAAATAACACTTTAGACACAACCGGGCAATCCCTAAATCCTGGACTGGTAGGGGGTGTCTTGGCTACTGGCATGGGAACCACTGATATAGCAAATGAAGATGGTCAGTGTTAGCTAAGCAACTTATTAAGAAGCCTATAGGTTATTAAAGCAAACATTATTGCTCAATTCACATGCCTTGAAGTGGCAGAAGAAGAAAAGTAATACAAAACAGAAGAGAGAAAGTGATGGTCCCTGAAAGGAAGGGAGGTTGGGGAAGAGCCCATATGTGGGGACATTGGTAACTCCAGCATCGTGTCAGACAAACCTGCTAATGACTTTATAAAAATGCTGACTAAACCCATCGCAAATGTCTGACTAATAAAAAATTATTAGCTATATCATCTACATGGCATGTGAATACGGAGTGGGCGATCTATAAATCCATAATATATTATTTCATTTTCTGGTGTCAAAGAGAAAAGGAAGTATTAAAATGCCGCTGATCATTCTTAAAAATAAATAAATAAAAAGTTTATACATATATCTGTAAACAATTACCCCCACAAATAGTTACAATGTCTTAAAAAGAAAATGATGCATAATGTGTGAATAGCTTTATACATTTTATTGATGCTGTGGATGTAGTGGTTATGGTGCTTAATGTGCCCCATTAAAAAATTAAATAAAAGCACAAAGAAAACTTCCTTCACGTAGCAAAAATGAATAATGTTGCTGAAGTGGTTATGGTGACAGAAAAGCCCTTTTGGCCCCCATTTCAAAAAGTCAAACTGTGTTTGAACGGTTTGACTTTTTTACATGGGGTCTGCTGTACACCGTTCCTTGCTTACCTTTGGGCTTCCTGCCTTGGACCTCTTGACTCTTAGGTTATGGAGGAAGAAGGTAGCGACCAGCGTACACCAGGAAAGAGGTCAAATCATTCAAAAAACAATTTAACTCCTTACTATGAGGGTTGCCAGGGCACTCCTGGGACCATAACCACTGTGTGCAGTGTGCAGTGTTTCTGTAAGTATTAGTGAACTTTCTTGTTAGCACTAAATTAACACATTCAATGCTGCAGATCACTTCAAAGGGCAACACTTAAATAAACCCACAGGAACACAAGTATTTTGGGGTGCACTACAAACGTTCCCCTGTTTAAAATGGTGTGGGTCAGCGTTTTATTTCGATTTATATAAACCCTATAACTGTATATTATTTTATACTTACAATAGTCAACATTGCCACCAAAGAAATCTACGCACAACAACTGATCATATGGAGAAACGTGAAATATCTTCAAAACTGACTTTTTCTTGTTTAAACAAAAGTGACTTGTAGTCATTTTTTTTTGTAACATCTGTGAAGATGTATCTGACTTTTACTCTGGTTCTTTCATTTCCCGCAAGTAGAGACAGTAATATAGGTATCAAGTTTCAGAGCTGAAATGGAAATGACGGGGCGTGTCCTGACATCCGATGTGAGCGGTCGCAAATACTGAGAGCTCCCGGCCGGCGGCAGTAAAACTGGCATAAACAACAGAAAATACCTACTTAATGGGCAACAAAAGGAAACAGACTCAGCCCTCATACACCCAAGAATCAGGCACGCCAAGAAACTCGAACGGTCTCGATAAATATTTCCGAGATACAGTGAAAGCGCTCGGAGGAGGCCTAACTGACAACATGGCGACGCCATCTTGCCCGCGCAAAACGCCCGACCCCAGCACGACAGGAGAAGAGATCTCCCCAACTACCAGCATTGCAGATGGGCTAGCAAACATAAGGGAAACCCTTGCACATTTACCTTCCAGGGACGAGCTGGCTAACATGATAGCGAAGCTAGAATCCTCAGTACAAGACCAAGTCTCCGCCATTTCTGCAGACATCAGGCAAGTAAACACGAGGGTGGGGGACCTGGAAGAGGACAGAGACCAAATTTTAGACAGACTCCTCACCCTAGAACATCAACAAAAAAACAGAGACAACAGAACCCACTACATTATGAGAAACACTGAAGACCTCGACAATAGAGGCAGACGAAACAACATTAGGATAAGAGGGATCCCAGAATCACAGGAAAACCCTGAAAATCTCCATAATACTCTACAATCTTTGTTTAACAAGATCCTACAGAGACCAGAAGACACCCCAATTCTATTAGATAGAGCACACAGGGCTTTAAGACCCAAAGGCCTCCCACAAGACTCCCCCAGAGACATCATATGCAGAGTTCACTATTATACTGAAAAAGAGGACATTATGAGAAACGCCAGAGATTCTTCTGACATACTGTTTAACAACGCGAAAATACTAATCCTCCCTGACCTGGCATGGCTGACCCTGAGGGGCAGACGGGCGCTAAGACCACTAACATTAGCCCTGCAACAAGCCAATATAAAATATAGATGGGGATTCCCCTTCGCCCTCACGGCCTCCCACCAAGGAATACAAGCCACCTTAACTTCAGCAGATGAAGTAGAAGCTTTCACCCAACGCCTAGGCATTCCTAACATGGAGATACCGGACTGGTACGACATCTCAGAACCTGAAAAGACCAAACCACAAGCCACGAGACAGATGGGACAAGCGATGGACACGCGAAAGAGAACGTCATGGAAGACCCCGCCAGCCTCACCTTTCTTAAGATCAAGGAAAAATCCAATGACTCCTAGGAAAATAAACTGAAACAACTCCAAGAAGCGAAGGAGACAAAACCTCTAACGCTTAAAGAGACATACCATTGACTAAAGCAATATTGAACTAACTCACTCGCCTAATCACCAAATAAGGGAAGGGTAACTATACTCTGTAAATGCAGAATAGTATTGTGATAAATCAATGTATATAATATCTACGCTTACCTGCTACACATGATTGTATATGTAACGACATTATGATCAAATTGATATCTGATAACTCACGAGTACATAGACTAAAAAGCATACAATAGACATGATGTTATTACGTTAAAGAAATGTTGAATGCTATCAAACAGAAGGTTCAAAACACCATACTATTTTTAGTACTTGCCACAGACATACTTATTTAAGATGCCCACCCATACTACACACATACATAGCCAGTAACAGACGACAAGCGTCAAATGGCCGCCTACCGGAGAGTTTACTCAGATACGGAGGCAAAGAAATAGAAGCACTGTACACAGTAATATAGTGCTCCAGTTCACTTAGGACACAACCCACGGCCTTAACGGCCAAGAGCGGTACAAACACCTACCTCATTACTCAACCGCAAACTTAAGCGGCATCTGGGCTAGCCCCTAGCGCTAGACGAACCCAGAGGAAAGTACCGACTCCTATTTAGAAATCTACCCATAGTAATTTCTCTCAATTGCACGCAACCTACCGAAAGGGAGATTTCTATACCCACACGAAGGGTCCAAAGTTCGTCCAGAACCCCCCCCCCTTCGTGATACTCTTTACCTACAACTTTATCGCAAGATACCTGTAAATAGTTAATGTTATACTGTTCAATTGTTTGTTTATTTACTTGATTTGTATGCCTGTATACTAGCAGTGTTACATTCACACACAAGCATCCACAACCAATTAATTCACCTCCCGATCACACCCAACGTACTTAAATAGTACTAAACTCCCAAAAAGTCATCCCACCTATCAAACAGATAAAATATCAATACTACACTCCGCAATGGGCTCACTGAAAATATGCTCCATTAATGTAAGGGGGCTGAACACACCAGAGAAAAGGAAGATGGTCCTAACGGACTTAGCAAAAAACAGAGCAGACATAGTATTCTTAGAAGAAACACATCTGAAAGGTGCAGAAGCCCCAAAACTCAAACATCATCAATTCCCTCATGTATATTACAATAACTATAACCAAAGCAAGTCACGAGGAGTAGCAATATTAATTGGGAAACAAGTCCCATTCACGTATTCGACACACCTCACAGACGAATCAGGCAGATTCATTATCCTGCAGGGCACAGTGGGGTCAGAACCAATTACCCTAGTAGCGATCTACTTACCCAATAAACATCAATGCGGGGCAATGAGGAAGATAATGGCAAAAATAAAGCAAAATACTAATGGCATTCTCATAATAGGAGGGGATTTTAATGTATCACTAGATGCCACTAGAGACAGCACCTCAACACATAGCACCCACCTCAACGCCACCAGAGTCCAAATGCAACACATCATCAAAACCCACCAACTATCAGACTGCTGGAGAATATTCCACCCGACAACAAAAGATTTTACTCACTATTCCATCCCAAACAAATCATACTCCAGAATAGACTTCTTCCTCATAGAACACAGAGACTTAGGGCTGATATCAGACACTTCGATAGGCCCAATGACATGGTCTGACCACTCGCCAATATACCTTACTATATCCATCCCCTCACTCCCACGCCCTAAAGGAACATGGAAATTAAACCCCTTTCTATTACAGGCACCAAAAGTGAAGGACTCAATAGAAAAATCGATAAAACAATACTTCCACGAAAATAAAACCCCAGACACCTCCGCCTTCACACAATGGGAAGCCCACAAAGCAGTAATCAGAGGGGAACTGATCAAGTGGGGAGCCCAACTCAAAAGGGAAAAAAACCAAAAAATCAATGACCTACACAAAGAAATCTCACAACTAGAGGAAGAACACAAACTATACATGACAGACAAAGCCTATTGCAAACTTCTAGCCCTTAGAGCCGACCTAAAATCACTCCTCCAAGACAAAGCGAAAAAAGCGATTCTGTGGACAAAACAGCTCCATTACGCTCAAGGAGACAGAAGTGGTAAATTTCTAGCACAAGCCTTAAAACAAAAACAAATGCTCACATACATCCCTAAAGTCAAACGCCCAGATGAGACCTACGCACACACTACAGAAGACATAGCTGACACTTTCCATAGCTATTATACATCTCTATATAACCTAAAAGACAAGGAAGGTAATACAGAAGAGATCAAATCATACCTAGAAACCAAATTCGACACTATCCTCCCAACAGCTGCCACGAGGTCCTTAGAAGAACCATTCACCATAGACGAAATTAACATAGCTATAAAACAGACCCCACATAATAAAAGCCCAGGCCCAGATGGGTTCTCAGCCTCTTATTATAAACTGTTCCAAACGGACCTAACCCCACACCTATTAGAAGCAATTAACTCCATCCCACAAAAAGAACATATTCCAAGACAGGCCTTAGAAGCGACAATAACCCTCATACCCAAACCAGGGAAAGACAGTGAGAAATGCACCAGCTATAGACCAATTTCCCTAATCAATGTGGACATAAAAATATTCACCAAAATGCTAGCGACTAGACTCAAACCATTCCTACAAAACCTCATCCACCCAGACCAAGCAGGCTTCGTCCCAACTAGAGAAGCAAAAGATAATACATCAAAAATCATAAACTTAATACATAACACGACATACACCAAAAACCCAACACTGCTCCTAGCAATTGATGCTGAAAAAGCATTTGATAGAGTTGATTGGTCCTTCATGTTCAATACTCTAGAAATGCTGGGCTTCGGACAAAGATGGATAAAATGGATTAAGGCAATCTATTCCGTCCCAACAGCCAGACTAAAGGTGAATGGACAGCTTTCCAGACCATTCACGATAAGCAATGGCACTCGCCAGGGATGCCCATTATCCCCATTACTATTCATCCTGACATTAGAACCTCTCCTACAAGCGGTAAGAAACCACCCCGACATTAAAGGCATCACAGTTCAACAAACTGAATATAAAGTATCTGCGTTTGCAGATGACCTACTCTTCACCATTGAACACCCCGTCAGCAGCCTACCCAAATTAATCCAAGTTATAGAAGACTACAGTACACACTCTAATTTCAAAATCAACACAGACAAGTGTGAAATCCTCAATATCAACACACCTCTAGATCAAACAAAGAAACTAAAACAAAAATTCCCCTTCCAATGGGCCAACCACTCTATCAAATACCTAGGGATCAAAGTCACCAATACGCATAAAACCCTATATAAAACGAATTTCCCAGACCTATTAACAGCAATCCAAAAAGATTTACATAGATGGGACAAACCACATTTCAGATGGATGGGCAGGATTAGCATTATATCGATGAATGTCCTCCCACGCATCCTTTACCTCCTGAACACCATCCCTATACACATCCCAGGGATATTCTTCAGAAATATACAATCGATGCTCACCAAATTCATATGGGCCCATAAACGGCCGAGAATTGCCTTCAACCTACTGACCAAACCTAAAGAAGGAGGTGGGCTGGGATGCCCCAATATACACAGATACCACAAAGCAATACACCTGGGAAGGATTTTGGAGTGGTCACGAGAAGGGAAATCTAGGAAGGCCTGGGTGCACATTGAACAAGCACAAGTGCAAACTCCATTACGATCACTCCCATGGTCTCTACCCATAGACAAAGAGACCCCTACAAAAGACCTACCAACCATTTCAACCACCCTTCAAGTCTGGAAAAACATTTGCACGAACGAAGACTTTGTCCCGACACCTTCTCCCCTCTTCCCAATATCCCACAATCACAGATTCCCCCCAGGCAAGAATAACACTCTATTAAATAAACTCCAACTCAGACCAGCAAACAGGGAAGTTATGTTAAAAGATATAATCACACCAGAAGGACTCCTATCACTAACTGACATTACTGGAGTACACAAGCCTACGCTGTCACAATCGTTCCAATATCACCAACTCACTCACTTCCTATCCAAGGAAGGCTTGTTACACTGGCAACCCAGAGAGACCTCTAGATTTGAGAAACTGTTCACACGCCCGCCAAAAACTAAAACTATTTCCATATGTTACAAGCTACTACAAGATAACACAAATGGCGCACTCCCTTGGTACACAATCAGAAACAACTCATGGTTTCCCTCCCCAGTGGAGGAAAAGACTTGGAGGGGGATCTTTATGAAAATGTTAAAAGCCCACCCCAGCGTAACAATCCAAGAAATTAATTATAAATTTCTATCCCAGTGGTACACCACCCCAATAGACGTCAACAAATACGATGCCAATGCACCAACAACCTGCTGGAGATGTATGAAGGCACTAGGCACGTACCGCCACTTATGGTGGGATTGTAGCAGAATAAAGGGATTCTGGAAAGAAGTACAAAGAATCACAGATCTAGTAAGCAAAACCCCACTACCACTCACTCCAGAGGCACTCCTTTTCTTCCACATCCCACTATCCTTGAAACAATTTAAAAACTCAATAATACTCTACCTTTTAACCGCGGCCAAACTGGTAATAGCAGGGCTATGGAAAACTGATGTTAGACCCTCGAGACGGGAGTGGTTTCAAAAAATTGAACACATTCATAAAATGGAGGAATTGAGATTGTCAGCACTAGACAAATACCTAACCTACTACACAATTTGGGACCCATGGAACTCCTATCTAAGGAACCCCAGTTAATTACACTAAAACTTAATGTAAAATAATCCAATCACAGAATACAGCCAGTAGTGAAAAATGGCTCATTCCTGGGTTCCGATTGATCAAGAATAGCTTAACTGCGCTCCCCCCCCCCCCCCAGAAATCACACATATACACATGTCGATTGGAAATGCCTTGTTATGTTGATGACAGTTTTATTCTGTACGTTCATTGACAACTGTAGGAAATTGTAACACATCACCAGTATGTTACATTGCAAAACTTTTTGTACTATTCGCACATCTAAGAATCTTGATTGTACACTGCTAAACCTTTATTATATATATTAATACTGAAATGTGAAACTGTTCATTATATATGTAAAACCTAATAAAAAGAAATTACATAAAAAAAATAAAAAGAAATGGAAATGTTTGTTTCTTGAAGGACGGTGTCAAGACCATGTTAAGCAATCAAAAAATAAAAAAAAGTTAGTTAATGCACTCAAGAGCCTGTAACCACATTCAGAAGACCACATGGAATATTTGGCTGGCCCATAAATGAAGCTGGAGATTTCATATTTTAGACCAAATTTAAAAAATAGGATTCTATGCTTGACAACTCGACTGTTTAGCGAATAGACCCCAGAAGCTTATTCCATTTACCATCAACAGTTATATTCTATATTACATCATGGGAAAGATAAAAGTCTGTGTAAGATAATTGCATAAACTGATTATGAAATGGCCATCAGTCTAAATATGATATCACATGTCAAAAGAAAATAATTTCCTCTCAAATTTTTTTTTCGCAATTCATTCTTTTGACAGTTCCTGTAAATATCTCAGATTCAATTGCGCTATTTGTGACTCACGGTGCTAAGCAGCTGCAATAAACCTATTTATTTAATTGGAATTAAAAGTATACAATATTTGTATGACATCATCTGTGCAGTCTCAATAGTAACATGTTTTCACTGGAGCTGAAATAAATAATTTTGGAATCAATACAAATGTTTTCACAAGTCAATTGATCATTTTTCCTTCGTTAAATATTTGACTATCAACAGTTTGTCTATTGACAGATCACAGTGTGCACTGTTTGCCCAGTAACCAATTCAATTCAGAGATTGTTTGCAGAAGAAAAAAGTCGGTGTAAATATTAACAAATAGCCTCTTGGTCCTAGCTCTTCGAAAAAAGCTATGTAACTAGAGTTTATAAGAGGTGGCATGTGGTCAGATGTTAAGGAAACATCTGCTTGACCACAGGTGATCAAAATTAATTTTTGGTGTCCTTTCACCTTTGTGTCTTGGTGGAGGAAGCAAATTAAGGGACTTAAGTTCACTGTGCAATGTTTTTCCTCTCTCTCAATAAACTAGAAGTACTACAATAAAACGGTACAAATTCAAAATGGAGGGTGGAAAAAAAAGGCAAATTTGATGAAACTGTATTCTTCAGAGGGGTAGTAACTACATTGAATAGCTTTCTATTGGATGTGATAAAGACTAACGCAGTAAAGAAATTGAATAATGCTTGGGATGTGTATACGGCTCAAGCACTAAAGGAGTTGAATAATGCATGGGATGTGCATTAGGCTAACACAGTAAAGGAATTAAATAATGCTTGGCCATGTGTATTAGGCTAACCTGGTAAAGGAATTGATGAATGTATGTGACTTACATAAAGTTAACACTATAGGGCAACTGAGGATGGCTTTGGATGTGTATAAGGCTAACATAGTAATGGAATAAAAGCATGTTTAGATTGGGTTTTAGGCTATTTTGAAGAACTACGCCAGACTAACATATCAAGGGTTGGTCCAATCAAAACTGTGTTTTAATAACTCCCCCTTAAACCCGCAACCAATAAAGCAATTAAACTATAAATGTAAATGCGTTTTCACACAATGCCAGGTTTTCCCTGCACCCCAAATCTGCTCTTGTGACGTCCCTCCTCCTTGCAGAGGGAGGAACATCCAGAAGGCTGCCCAAATGGCGGACTTGGGCAACACACAGGAAGCCATACCGTATGGGGAACCATACTGCCATTCGGTGTCGGTTGCCTGAATGCTATACGTGCTGGTGATAGATGCCCAGAATTAACATTAGCAGTCCGTAAATCTCACTCTGGACTTCTAATGATGGTCAGGATGATGGATTTACAATTTCAAATCCAACATTAAGAAACACTGTATGTGCAGTGTGTTTCATATTAAAACACTGCACTTGGAGACTCCAATTACCACGATCACTTCAAATCACTTAAGTTGTTATGGTGCTTGACTAACCCTTTAACAGGTGTAGACTAAGCAGGCCAAATCGTTGTTATCTATCAATATGGTCTAGTTTCCTATGGTTTTCACTGCGTAGCTACGTTATGAGAGATGATCTTGAGTTAGCGCGTGATCTCCAACTTGCAATATGTAAAAACATATGGTCTGATTTGGACCTACCCAAAAATAATTAATACAGGTTCGAAATATTATAATTTTCATTTGTAAACATGTAGTTATTAAAAGGCATGTATATGTTATTTTCACTCAAAGCAAAGGGCAATAAACCACTGTTGTATTGCCTCTTTAGGATATTTACACTTTAACTGAATATATGATTGTTTTGTCACCTGGATTCTAGTTCTTTTCGTTGGTGATTGAGGTATTTTGTTAACTTTGTGACGTTTGCTTGTCTGTTATATGCTTCATTGGTACAATTTTAGTTTGTCAGCTGAAAAGGACATAATTAGACCCAGGAAATGTGTGTCCTCTAATGAGTCTGCAAACAGTATATTGAGTTGTGTGAAAGTCCACAATCAGAAGTCCTCAACTAATAAACTTGTTTACAAGCCACTGAATAGATAACATGGCCGCCTTGCCTGAGAAAACCTCTGCTGCTTCTGTTTGGATAGGACACATTTTACAGACCCATAAAGATTAAAGACATTTGCTTGTCTCGTATTCTATGCAAGACTGAGCACCAATGCAGTTTTATTCATGTCATTACTTTCAGAATTTTTGCTTTGTTTGTTCCAATCAATTTTTCTTTCTTATATGGTTGGTGTTTAAAATTGAGTCTTATAACTTTGATCAAATTTCATAAAAATTCTAAAACGCACACGTCCTAGTGAGACAGTACATATTACGAAAAGGAAATAAAGTATGCTGTCTGTGTCTTACATTAGTTTAAGTGTACATCAAAATAAATGAGCCAATGCCAAGAAAAAAAAATCTGAACAAAATTAATAGCGAGCCTTAATTTTGACATTCTAATCAACCCTTTTTTTGGCTAAGCAGACGCCCGCCTTCTTCTGTTTTTCTCTTTAATAAACCTATATTTCTGCTTTTTGCTGTAACCCGAAAGGCATCTAATGTCAGCTATGTGATACTTCCTGAGGTTGAGCTGTGTGCATTCCGAGGTGAGTCCAAAGAACGTCAGAATAAAGAGCAGGACGTGGTTTAGTGTCCCATAGAAGACAAACTAAATATATACTGTATCAAACGAGAAACCACAGCAAGAAAATCAGCAACCAAGGTCTGAGATCCAAAACATGAGCTTAATGGACCTCACACAATTCTTTTGATGTAAGCATCAGCAACATTGTGTCATGTTACACTGTATCACACATCGGTGATATACACTTAATTGAGACTCCGTTAATCATGTCCCAGAGGATAGTCGTATCTCATCATGTCACTAAGTATTTCTAACTATGTGCAGAATAAAGCCAACAAGGATGTCACACATGAAAGGTAAAACATTTGTAAAAACCAGAAAACACAACTTAAACCTATGTTAAAAACATTTTGTGGCATTCTGCACGCGTTGCGCGTCTACCAAAGACATGTCATCAGACACAAAAGCACACTTTTTAGAGGCCTACATTGTTTTCAGAATGCATTGCCAGGAACTTATGGAGCTCTAACAACAACATATATATGTAAAAAAAAATAATAATAAAAAAAACCCCACAAAAACAAAACAACAAACAACCAAAAAAGAACACTTACATAATAGCAAGAAAGAGAAAGCAGGAACCCAGGAGGGGCTTGTTGCCACCCTGATAAGAAATGACGAGAGGTTAATAACTTATTTAAAGGGACACTATAGTCACCAGAACAACTGCAGCTTATTGAATTTGTTCTGGTGAGTAGAATCATTACCTTCAGGCTTTTTGCTGTAAACACGGTCTTTTCAGACAAAATGCAGTGTTTACATTACAGCCTAGTGATAACTTTACTGGCCACTCCTATATGGCTGTTAGAGATCCTTCCTGGGTCATGGCTGCCTAAAATGCATCCAAACATTCAGTATCTCCTCCCTCTGCTTGCAGACACTGAACTTTCCTCATTGTAACGCTCAATTGTTGATAAGATGGAAACAACTGCAGATTTCTGAGTTTGATAATGTTTATTACTTTAAATAAAAAAGATGATCAATTTGAACTGTCTCTTTAATTCCTGGCAGGTTATAACCAGCAGCGGTGTTTGAAGTTGTTTTTAGGATAAGGTAAATTTAACACAACCAGCGAGAAGTTCCAAATTAGGATGCAGATAAATAATACGTAGGTGTTGGAAACAAGATTATGAGTTGATGTGGAGCAGATAGCGAACCACTTAGATTTAGGATGGTTATATATTAAGTTGAGCCAATCTGGTTTACTTAACTTATGAAGGCTTGATAATCCAAATTGGTGATAGAGATTCCACAGAGAATCGAGGTTGCAGCAGGCAAGAGAATATCCAAAAAACAGTCCGAGGTCGTAGGAGAGGAGAAGGAGGGTAAATGATTAAACAGTCCGGGTCCGATACACAGTAGAAGTAAATATTCAGTTTGAAGTTCGCGGGAGCTTTCGAGTTGATCCAGCACTGTGGTGTTGACGCGGACTCTCTATGAACCCTGGGAACGACCACGTCATAGGAGGGGGAGTGGCCGCGCTCCGAGAACCCGGAAGTCCACGGTTAGCGAATGCCGGAAGGTCTGACAGAACCCCCCTCATAAGAAGCAGCCACCGGATGCTGTCAACGAGGTCTGGATGGGTAGCGAGCATGGTACGCGTTGATAAGTCGACGAGCATGCACCGCGGAGGACGACACCCATGAGTCTTCGTCAACTCCGTAGCCCTTCCACCGGACAAGATATTGTAAGGAACCTCGATGGATTCGTGAGTCGAGAATCCTCTGAACCTCGTATTCCTCTTCACCTTGTACCAGAATAGGATCGGGAGTGGTATGAACATCCCTCATAAAAGGGTCGGAGTGGTGAGGTTTAAGCAACGACACATGGAAGACTGGATGCAGTTTCATGGTAGGTGGAAGTTTCAATCTAACCACGTTTTCGTTGATGAGTGACAATATACGAAAAGGGCCAAGGAAGAGTGAACTTAGTTTCTTTGAGGGACGGTTGGTAACAATGTTTTTTGAAGAGAGCCATACTAGATCACCAACCTTGTAAGTAGGGGAAGGTCGTCTACCAGTATCGAAAAACTTTTTCTGAGCAGATGATGCATTTTTAAGGTTATCACGTAACCTGAGGAAGAGGGCAGACATGAACGAGTTATGGTTGGAGACGTATGGATTAGAAGAAGGAAGTCCTTGATCGGGGAATGAAGAAGGATGGAATCCAAAATTTGAGAAGAATGGAGTCATTTTGCTACTGGCGTGTACCGAGTTGTTGTATGAGAACTCTGCCATTGGTAACCACGTGATCCAATCATCTTGTAAATGAGAGCAATAACACCGCAAGTATTGTTCAAGACATTGGTTAACTCTCTCTGTTTGTCCGTTGGTTTGAGGATGATAGGCTGAAGATAATTTACGTTGAATGTTGAGGGAGGAACACATCTCATTCCAGAATTTGGAGGTGAACTGTGTTCCTCTGTCTGATATGATTTCTTCAGGAAGACCATGGAGTTTCACGATGTTGTTGATGAATACTTTTGCAAGTTCAGATGAAGAGGGTAATTTCTTTAAAGGAATAAAATGGGACATCTTGGTGAAACGGTCTACCACCACCAGAATGGTGGTATGATGTTGCGAAGGAGGGAGTTCTACCAAGAAATCCATTGAGATGGACTGCCAAGGTCTTTCTGGAACAGGTAGGCTCAGTAATTGACCGAATGGTGGATGATGGTCAGATTTTGATCTCAGACAGGTTGGGCAGTTTTTGACATAAGATTCTATGGTTCTGTCCTGGCGAGGCCACCAGTAATATCTTTTAGACAGCTCCAGTGTTTTTCTTGTACCAGGATGACCAGCCAGAGGGGAATCATGAATCAAGGAGAGTATTTTATTCCTAAGCAAGGGAGGAATGTATAACCTGTCTTTGAAGTAGTACAACCCGTCCTTTTTTGATAGATTGTCTTGTTTGGGAAGATCAAGATCTTCTTCTTTAAGATGTTTAATCTCATCAGTTAATGACGAAATAATACCTATGATTTTATGTGGTTGAGTTTCGTTTACAGGAAGATCTTGGTGAATTCTGGACAGGGCATCTGCCTTTTTATTTCTGGATCCCGGTCTGTAGATGATTTGAAAATTAAAACGGGAAAAGAAAAGATTCCAGCGTACTTGTCTGGCAGAGAGTGTTTTGTTGGAATGAAGATATTCAAGGTTCCTGTGGTCGGTATAAACAATTACAGGAGTGCGTGTGTCTTCAAGTATGTGACGCCAGTTTTCGAATGCAGCTTTAATACTTAATAATTCTTTTTCTCCTACAGGATAATTTCTTTCAGCAGGAGACAAAGATCGAGAAAAAAAAGCTACTGGATGGAGAGGATCTTGAGGCGTTTGGTGTTGAGAGAGGACAGCCCCGATAGCTGTATCAGAAGCATCCGTTTCCATGACGTAGAGAAAAGCAGGATTAGGTAGTTGAAGAATGGGAGCACTTGTGAATCTCCGTTTTAATTCATCAAAGGCTGCTTGAGCCTCTTCGTTCCAAGCAAAGGACCGTTTACTGCTATTGAGCAGGTTGAGGGGATGAGCAACCTTAGAGTAATTTTTAATGAACTTCCTATAGAAGTTGGCAAATCCCAAAAAACGTTGTAAGTCTTTAGTATTAGTAGGAGTAGACCAGTTGACAATGCAATCTATTTTGGAGGTATCCATACTTATTGAATGAGGGGAGATAACATATCCCAAAAAAGTGATTTCATTGACTTCAAATATACATTTTTCTGGTTTTGCGTATAATTTGTGTGTTCTTAATCTGGATAATACCCATCTCACGTGTTTTCTGTGTTCTTCAAGGTTGTTGGAGTAGATGAGAATATCATCTAAGTAAATGATGACACAAACGTCTAGGAGATCTCGGAAGATATCGTTAATGAAATGCTGAAAGGTTGCAGGGGCGTTACATAGCCCGAAGGGCATGACAAGATATTCGTAAAGACCATATCGGGTTCTGAACGCCGTTTTCCATTCATCATTGGCCTTGATTCTAACAAGGTTATATGCCCCACGAAGGTCAAGTTTAGTGTAGATGGTAGCTGTTCTTAATCTTTCAATCAACTCATTGATCAGGGGAAGAGGGTAACGATTCTTAATAGTTATTTTATTTAAAGACCTGTAATCGATGATGGGGCGTATAGTCTGGTCCTTGTTTCTCACAAAAAACATGCTGGAAGCGGCTGGTGAACAGGAAGGTCTAATGAACCCCTTCCGGAGGTTTTCATCTAGGTATTCCTTGAGGGTTTTTAGCTCTGATTCAGAGAGGGGATAAATATGTCCAAAAGGGATAGGAGCACCAGGAACAAGGTCAATCGGACAATCATAGGGTCGATGAGGAGGAAGTGTCTCTGCTTCCTTTTTACTGAACACATCAGCGAACTCCGAATAGCTGGAAGGTATAGTGGATTCCTTAGTAACATGCAAAATGGGGATGTGTTGTAGACATGTTTTCTGGCAATATGCAGAGTTAAACGTGAGAGAGAAAGGAGCCCAGGTAATAAGTGGGTTGTGAGTCCGTAACCAGTCTATCCCTAATATTATAGGATAAAGAGGAGAATTTATGACATCAAAAACAAGAAATTCAGAATGGACATAATTAGTAGTAATCCTTAAAGGGACAGTTTCAAGGCGAATGGGCCCCGAGGAGATTAAGGAGCCATCAATAACTCTGACAGAGACGGAATTACGTTTTTGAACACAAGGAATTTTATTTTTTGTAACAAAGGATGAGTCCAGGAACACCCCATTAGCACCGGAATCAATAAGGGCCTTAGTCGTAATTCTTTCTTTGTCCCACTGTAATATGAGAGAGACAGAGGAGAAATGAGAGGTTGGTTTAGAAGGAAGTACACTCATTATAGTCGTGGTAGAACCATGCTTACCGCCTCTTGGACGTTTCAATAGGGGACAGTCTGGGACCACATGTTCGTGCGAAGCACAGTACATGCAGAGGTTCAGTTGTCTTCTTCTGGTTCTCTCTTCTAGAGTAAGAGGACTTCTCACAACCCCTATTTCCATAGGTTCAGCGGGAGTTATAGGTTTCTCCGGTGCCTTTGAAGAGGTGAAGGGTTTTTTCCATAGAGAGCTAGTGAGTGATTTCTCAGCTTTTCTTTCCCTAAGTCTTCTGTCGATACTGATTGACAGTTGAATAAGTGTATTTAGTGTAGTAGGTAGTTCAGTTCTGGAGAGCTCATCTTTGACAGCTTCAGATAACCCAATACGGAACTGGTTACGTAGAGTTATGTCATTCCACTGAGTTTCAGGTGCCCATCGTTTAAATTCAGCAATGTAATCTTCAACAGGCCGGTTTCTTTGCTGCAGTGTTCTAATGGTTAAATCTGCAGTCGCTTGTTTGTTTGGGTCTTCGTAAAGGAGAGACATGGCTTCAAAGAATTCATCCAGAGAATCCAATATGGGATCATCATTCTCAAGAAAGGAATGGGCCCAGGCCATGGGTTCACCTCTCAAAAATGAAATAACAGAACAGACTTTAGATCTTTCTGTGGGATATGATCGGGGTTTTAATGCAATCAACAACTTGCAAGAATTGATGAACTCTCGGTATTGGGACCTGTCTCCAGAGAATTTTTCGGGGTTGGAGACAGCAGGGTCACTAGCCGAGTGTGTAACTGTGTGAGGAGTATGGGTTTGCAAGTCCCTTACATAAGTAAGGATTCTTTCATTGGTGATCTGTAGATCTTGCATGCCTTGAGTGAGAGTATCCACCCTTTGGTTTAATCTGGTGATTTCAGAAGTGAGATCTGCTGTATCCATTAATTAGGCTGGATCAATCTGTAACGCTCAATTGTTGATAAGATGGAAACAACTGCAGATTTCTGAGTTTGATAATGTTTATTACTTTAAATAAAAAAGATGATCAATTTGAACTGTCTCTTTAATTCCTGGCAGGTTATAACCAGCAGCGGTGTTTGAAGTTGTTTTTAGGATAAGGTAAATTTAACACAACCAGCGAGAAGTTCCAAATTAGGATGCAGATAAATAATACGTAGGTGTTGGAAACAAGATTATGAGTTGATGTGGAGCAGATAGCGAACCACTTAGATTTAGGATGGTTATATATTAAGTTGAGCCAATCTGGTTTACTTAACTTATGAAGGCTTGATAATCCAAATTGGTGATAGAGATTCCACAGAGAATCGAGGTTGCAGCAGGCAAGAGAATATCCAAAAAACAGTCCGAGGTCGTAGGAGAGGAGAAGGAGGGTAAATGATTAAACAGTCCGGGTCCGATACACAGTAGAAGTAAATATTCAGTTTGAAGTTCGCGGGAGCTTTCGAGTTGATCCAGCACTGTGGTGTTGACGCGGACTCTCTATGAACCCTGGGAACGACCACGTCATAGGAGGGGGAGTGGCCGCGCTCCGAGAACCCGGAAGTCCACGGTTAGCGAATGCCGGAAGGTCTGACACTCATAGAGATTCATTGATTCAATTCATCTCTATGAGGAAATGCTGATTGGCCAGGGCTGTGTTTGAATCATGCTGGCTCTGCCCCTGATCTGCCTCTTTGTCAGTCTCAGTCAGTCCTATGGGGAAGCATTGTGATTGGATCAGGCTACCACTTCTGATGATGTCAGCAGACAGCTTGTTTTTTTGAGGCAAACAGCATGCAGAGTTACAGCTTCAGGCTTGAATACAGTAAGATTGTTATTATATTTATGGAGGTATAAGGGGCCCAGGGGGGCTACATGGTGGTTTTAACACTATAGAGTTAAGAATACATGTTTGTGTTCCTGACCCTATAGTGATCCTTTAATATGAACCTGACCATATATTTTACAATTTCCATTGCTAATCAACATTACTTTTGACGGTATTTAGTCCAATAGTCTTGATCTTCTCAAAGTAGTCCGTTGGTTCACTTCATACAAAAAGATCTGGATGATTACCTGAACAATATTCTCTTTCTAAATTCTAAATGGTCTTTTCATAGTTTTGACAAGCTGAATGACACATGATGATGAGATCATGATAGTATGAGAATAGTTTCCTAACTTTATGTGATCTTTGTATGAGTCAATACTTAACATTTTAAGGAGCCTCAGAAATCTAGACAATTAAATACCTGCTTGAAAAGAATTGTAAGTAGACTTGGTGATTTGCTTTGGTTTGAACTGCAGTTCATCCAAATTTGGGCTGTTCAGATAAACGGTCGAATTGCTGAACTCCAAGCTGAAATGTACCTGAATCACAAATCAACAGAAATGCATAAAGGCTGAGCATGTTAATTTTTCATTCTACCCGTGGTTCCAAAAAGAGATGATTAATGGCTGGGGAACAGCCACTAAATGTAGATTTTATTCACAGATCAAATGAGAAGTGAGCAATAAAGGAGAAAAAAGGAGCAGAATTAAAAAAAAAAAAAACAAAACATAAAATAAATCTTTTTAAATGTAATAAATACAACTATAGATTTATTTTTTACTCCTTTTTAACCCTCTATTGGTTACTTTTTGTCATTTGATTTGTAGACTAATTTGTAGTAAAGTGCCATTTATTATATTCTTTTTTATACAGGCTTTATCTTGGTTATATTATTGTCGTATTCTGTATATAATTTAGGTAATAGGAGTAGGTGATGTGTAGAGTCCCACAAGGGGAAACCAACATCAGGAGAGCTCCACTGTATAAGAAATGATGAAGGGAGGCCCTACCTTTAATCAATCTAAGGATAAAAAGGGATATGCAAACAAAAAGTATAACTTGAAAAAAAGGGAGATCTACTAAACGGCCAGGGGATCAATTGTCTGGAGTACTAGCTAGCATCTAAGTTCCAGTTCCCCTAGTGTCCGACTGACAGGAAGGTAGTGTAAACGAGGTTAGGGAGAGAGAATAGGCACAGAGTCCCCAGAGAACAAGGGACCGGGTAATCAGGTCTAAACGCAGATGAAAAGCCTCACACACACACAAAATAAATAAATTAATTAATCTCTCAATTCACCCTAAAAGTTACCTCGACACTGTGGTCTTACCACTAGTGTCTACCTGAACCAACTCTCCCTACAAAAGTTAGAAATAAATAAATAAACACCTAAAAATCAATAACCATAGTGGCAACAAAAATAAAAAAGTGCTACCAAGTGCAGAGATTAAAGGACCACTCTAGGCACCCAGACCACTTCAGCTTAATGAAGTGGTCTGGGTGCCAGGTCCAGCTAGGGTTAACTAATTGTTTTATAAACATAGCAGTTTCAGAGAAACTGCTATGTTTATCAATTAGTTAAGCCTTCCCCCTAATTCTCTAGTGGCTGTCTCACTGACAGCCGCTAGAGGCGCTTGCGTGATTCTCACTGTGAAAATCACAGTGAGAGCACGCAAGCGTCCATAGGAAAGCATTATGAATGCTTTCCTATGTGACCGGCTGAATGCGCGCGCAGCCAGCCGACGGGGAGGAACGGAGGCGGAGAGGAGGAGGAGAGCTCCCCGCCCAGCGCTGGAAAAAGGTAAGTTTTTACCCCTTTCCCCTTTCCAGAGCCGGGCGGGAGGGGGTCCCTGAGGGTGGGGGCACCCTCAGGGCACTCTAGTGCCAGGAAAACGAGTATGCTTTCCTGGCACTAGAGTGGTCCTTTAAAGAAGAAGAAATCGCTCGACACGCGTTTCGGCATGTTCAAAACGCCGTCGTCAGGCTACTGACGACGGCGTTTTGAACACGCATTTTGAACAGTGTTTATTTATTTATAACTTTAGTAGGGAATGTTGGTTCAGGTAGACACTAGTGGTTAGACCACGGTGTCGAGGTAACTTTTAGGGTGAATTGAGAGATTAATTTATTTATTTTTATTTATTTATTTATTTATCTGCGTTTAGACCTGATTACCCGGTCCCTTGTTCTCTGGGGACCCTGTGCCTCTTCTCTCTCCCTAACCTCGTTTACACTACCTTCCTGTCAGTCGGACACTAGGGGAACTGGAACTTAGATGCTAGCCAGTACTCCAGACAATTGATCCCCTAACAGGGCTCGAGTCCTGCAGGAACGCATGGGAACGGCGTTCCTGCACTTTTTCCAAAGCAGGAACGCCGTTCCCGCTAGTGATCCTGCAGGACTCGAGCTCTGCTACCTGCACACAGGGGCCATCACACGCTGTGTTCCCTCTCCAGCTCTAACTCTCGCGAGACCCGCCGTTGTTAGAGCGTTGCCACGGGTTACCATGGCAACGCTCCGCACAGGCGAGTCTCGCGAGAGTTAGAGCTGGAGAGGGAACACAGCGTGTGATGGCCCCTGTGTGCAGCGGCTGCTTCCCTCCACCGGACCACCAGGCGATCTCCCCCTCCCTGACAAGGTAAGAAGCAGGGAGGGGGGAATTAAATAAACAAATATAGACACAAAGTTTTAAAAAAAATGCTCCCCCCATCATCCAGCACACACACACACAGATCATCCAGCACACACACACACACACACACACAGATCATCCAGCACACACACACACACACACAGATCATCCAGCACACACAGATCATCCAGCACACACACAGATCATCCAGCACACACACACACACACACACACAGATCATCCAGCGCGCACACACAGATCATCCAGCGCGCACACACAGATCATCCAGCACACACACACACACACACATCATCCAGCACACACACACACACACACACACAGATCATCCAGCACACACACACACAATCATCCAGCACACACACACACAATCATCCAGCACACACACACACACAGATCATCCAGCGCACACACACACACAGATCATCCAGCACACACACACACACACACAGATCATCCAGCACACACACACACATCATCCAGCACACACACACATCATCCAGCACACACACACACATCATCCAGCACACACACACATCATCCAGCACACACACACATCATCCAGCACACACACACACCATCCAGCACACACACACCATCCAGCACACACACATAATCCAGCACACACACTTCATCCAGCACACACACTTCATCCAGCACACACTGCATTCATTATACACAATCTGCACTTACTACAAACACACTACATTCATTATACACACTATGCACTCATTACAAACACACTACATTCATTATACACACTATGCACTCATTACAAACACACTACATTCACTATACACACTATGCACTCATTACAAACACACTACATTCACTATACACACTCTGCACTCACTACAAACACACTACATTCACTACACACACACTGCATTCATTATACACACTCTGCACGCACTACAAACACACTACATTCACTATACACACTGCACTCACCACACACACTGCATTCACTATACACACTATGCATTCAATATACACACTCTGCACTCACTGTACACACTCTGCATTCACTACAAACACACTCACACTACATACGCTGCATTCATTATACACACTCTGCACTCACTACAAATACACTGCATTCATTATACACACTCTGCACTCACTACAAACTACATTCATTATACACACTCTGCGCTCACTACAAACTACATTCATTATACACACTCTGCACTCACTACAAACACACTACATTCATTATACACACACTGCACTCACTACAAACACACTACATTCATTATAGACACACTGTACTCACTACAAACACACTACATTCATTATACACACTGCACTCACTACAAACACACTACATTCATTATACACACTTTGCACGCACTACAAACACATTACATTCACTATACACACTCTGCACTCACTACAAACACACTACATTCACTATACACACTTTGCACTCACTACACACACTACATTCATTATACACATTCTGCACTCACTACAAACATACTACATTCATTATGCACACTGCACTCACTACAAATAGACTACATTCATTATACACACTCTGCACTCACTACAAACACACTGAATTCATTATACAAACTCTGCACTCACTACAAACACACTACATTTATTATACACACTGCATTCACTACAAACACACTACATTCATTATACACACCCTGCACTGCACTATATGCATAGGAGTGGATTTTTTTTGGGGGGGGGGGGGGGGAGGGGAGAGGGGTGGCGGGACTCTTGGGTGAGTTCCCACACTTTTTTCCCCAGGACTTGACCCCTGCCCTAAGCACCATTTAGTAGATCTCCCTTTTTTTCAAGTTATACTTTTTGTTTGCATATCCCTTTTTATCCTTAGATTGATTAAAGGTAGGGCCTCCCTTCCTCATTTCTTATACAGTGGAGCTCTCCTGATGTTGATTTCCCCTTGTGGGACTCTACACATCACCTACTCCTATTACCTACATATTTTGGAGGTTACCCCCTCATTGGAGCTCCCTATTAGCTGGTGACAGTGGTGCAGCTCATGAGCCCTTGACTTGTATCCAGACTCCTGACCTGCACTCTGTTTACTTTATTTCTCCATTCTGTATATAATTTGCAGTACACTGACTAGCCGACATGGGCGGACTGACAGATCGGGCAGATCGGTCATGGACCGAGCGCCCGAGGCAGTCAGGGGCCCGGCAGCACAGTCATGCTCTGGCTGAGGAGATCAGAGATCTCCTCAGCCAGCACAACATGATTTCTCCGTTATTCCAGAGGACCCCTGCAGCATATCACTCTGTAGTTAACCCCCTTCCTCCCTCACCTGTTTCCTCTCTCTCAGGGAGACCGGGCAGTGAGTATTCAGTTCTTGCTGCCAGGTCTCCAGCGTGCGGTGCTGTGTGAGGAGGAAGAGGTGGGGCCAGGAAGTGACATCACGTCCTGCCCTGCCTGAAGAGCAGCCAGAAGATATGGAGCTGCAGCAGCCTTGCATACAGCACAGATAAGCTTCTTATAATTTTAATTCAGCTCAGCACCCACCTCAGCCCCCCTGTACCCACCTCTGCTCCCACCTCAGCCCCCTGTACCCACCTCAGTGCCCACATCAGCCCCCCTGTACGCACCTCAGCCCCAGTACCCACCTCTGCTCCCACTTGAGCCCCCCTATACCCACCCCAGCCCCACTGTACCCACCTCAGTGCCCAGTACCCACCTGTGCTACCACCTCAGCCCCCCTGTACCCACCTCAGCCCCCCTGTAACCACCTCAGCCCCCAGTACCCACCTTAGCCCCCAGTACCCACCTTAGCCCACAGTACCCACCTCTGCTCCCACCTAAGCCCCCCTGTACCCACCTCAGCCCCCCTGTACCCACCTCAGCCCCCCTGTACCCACCTCAGCCCCCTGTAACCACCTTAGCCCCAAGTACCCACCTCTGCTCCCACCTAAGCCCCCCTGTAACCACCTCAGCCCCCCTGTACCCACCTCGGCTCCCACCTCATCTCCCTGTACCCACCTCAGCCCCCCTTTGCCCACCTCAGCCCCCCTGTGCCCACCTCAGCCCCCTGTACCCACCTCAATGCCCACATCAGCCTCCCTGTACCCACCTCAGCCCCAGTACCCATCTCTGCTCACACTTGAGCCCCCCTGTACCCACCTCAGCCTCACTGTTCCCACCTCAGCCCCCAGTACCCACCTCTGCTCCCACCTCAGCCCCCCTGTACCCACCTCAGCCCCCAGTACCCACCTGTGCTCCCACCTCAACCCCCCAGTACCCACATCAGCCCCCCTGTATCCACCTCAGCCCCCAGTACCCGCCTCTGCTCCCACCTCAGCCCCCAGTACCCACCTCTGCTCCCACCTCAGCCCCCCTGTACCCACCTACGCCCCCAGTATCCACCTCTGCTCCCACCTCAGCCCCCCTGTACCCACCTCAGCCCCCAGTACCCACCTCTGCTCCCACCTCAGCCCCCCTGTACCCACCTGTGCTCCCACCTCAGCCCCCCTGTAACCACCTCAGCCCCCAATACCCACATCAGCCCCCCTGTGCCCACCTCAGCCCCCAGTACCCACGTCTTCTCCCACCTCAGCCCCCCTGTGTTCCCACCTCAGCCCCCAGTACCCACATCAGCCCACCTCATCCCCCTCTGCTCCCACCTCAGCCCCCATGTACCCACCTCAACCCCCAGTACCCACCACTGTACCCACCTCAGTGCCCAGTACCCACCTGTGCTCCCACCTCAGCCCCCCTGTAACCACCTCAGCCCTTCTGTACCCACCTCTGCTCCCACCTCAGCCCCCCTGTACCCACCTCTGCTCCCACCTCAGCCCCCCTGTACCCACCTCAGCCTTCCTGTACCCCGCTCAGCTCCCAGTACCCACCACTGTACCCACCTCAGTGCCCACTACCCACCTGTGCTCCCACCTCAGCCCCCCTGTAACCACCTCAGCCCTTCTGTACCCACCTCTGCTCCCACCTCAGCCCCCCTGTACCCACCTCTGCTCCCACCTCAGCCCCCTGTACCCACCTCAGCCTTCCTGTACCCAGCTCAGTACCCACCTCTGCTCCCACCTCAGCCCCCCAGTACCCACATCAGCCCCCCTGTGCCCATCTCTGCCCCAAGTACCCACCTCTGCTCCCACCTCAGGTATGTGTGGCTCTCACGCAGCCATTCTGTGTGCTGGGCAGCCTACACATAATATATGTGTAAAAGCGGCAGAAAGAAGGGGGTGAAGAGTAGCAGGGGGCCAGAAAACCAGGAGGGCGGGCACTTGATCGCCCACTGCCCGAGGGCCCTGTGAGGTGTCAGTCTGCCCCTGCTAGCCGATTTGTGCACTTGTTTTGGTTGGTGTGCTTCATTTCTGAATTGTGTTTTTGGTACCAACATTCTGTCAAACCGAACTGTCATATAGCTGAAATTAGTTTGTTTTTTTAATCCTTTTTACATTTTCAGAAAAAATGGTTCAGACAAACCAATTTTCTTACTGTGGAAAAGTCTAGTTATAAGTAGCTGCTCAAAGGTATGAGCAAAAGTTGTACTAGGTGGGCCCAAGCAAACTTTAATGAGGAAAAATGTGTTTTCACGGTCCTTTTGGGAACTTTTGCTTGTGTCTTGATTAGATAGTTATGTTTTTCTTTCTCTAAGAATAACTATCTATATAAATCTATGGTTATTCCTAGAGAAACAAAGGTATATATTTTTAAAGTTTGCATGTTTTCATTACATTAAATCTCACCTGATTGCATACCTGAATATAAAGTCCTGTGCATGCTTCTGGTTGGGTTTATATCTGCCACCGAAGAGTAGGAGATACACACAGTAGAAACTAGAGTATTAGGGCACAGTGAGTGATCTTTGATCCACTTCAATAGAACATTCTGTCTGAAAGTATAACATAGTCCATGCTTATAAAATGATAGGTTCATATTTAAATCTTCTGTAGGTAAAGTTCCTGACTTTAAGAGAATCCTTTCCCTGGTATTTAGAGATGAATGGGTCAGAGAAGGGATTTATCTTCCCTAGTTGCACAGATAACAGTCTTTTCTTGGACTCCCTGTGGGGAAGATTGGTCGTGAAACTGTAGATGTTGGTAAATCTTCAAGCTCCGAAGCTTCAGGAAATGATGGGCAGCCGGTCTTGTCTTTGATGCAAGTTCTATTTAAAATGTACGTCAACATACAGAATTTTTTTTTCTTTGTTTTACTTGAATATATAATAAAATCAATATAACAATGCTTTTTAATGTCCCTACTTTTATGTAATCGTTATATTGAAGATAACCCGAGGGAAGGGGTTACAATAGAAATAAGCAAGAATATTATATACCAAGCTAGTTCGTTGAAAAGGGTCTTAAAATGTATGGCAATAGAATGAGCTGGAGAAGATTCCAATTCCTAAATTAGAGATTTTTCCCAGCAGTTATTTTGTTGTAAATACTGGTATTTTGCTTGGCTTGTGTTTTATAACAAGTGAATATTTTATATATTTGTTAGTATATTACATTAATACATTACAAATATAAGAGGGTATTATTTTTTTTAAATCATTTTCTTTTATTAGTAACTCCTCTTGCTATAAATATATTAAAATACTACACATTTAAAAATTCTAGAATGTTACATGAAGACTCTTAAGACTATGGCTTTTTCCGTACCTCCCAATATTGGGATGTATGAAATTGAGCCTAGTGTGGTGTCACCAGTTAAGCATCTATCTCAACGCTTGGGATACCCATAAGAGACAGGTCTCTGGGCTTATCCGCCTATTAAAGAGCCGTGTTAGTCTGGTCTTAAGCATACCAGCCTGAAAGACAACTTCCTGGATGGCCCCCACTCTACAGGACTATGCAGAGAGTCCTCTTGAAACTGTTTCTGTGTCTTCCTAGTACCTTCTACACACCACGCATGTGTCTAATGATGTGCTCATGCTGTGCAGCCCAGTGATGGTTTCCTGGTGTCCACCAATACAGGAAACTAAATCAGGATGGCACATCAGGACCCCACATTTGGAACTTTCCCGACACAAGTGGGTCACTTGGGAGCCCTGAGTTTATTGACTTAGCAATGAATTGTGCTCACTTGAAATCAGACTTGCAAAGTATAGGTTAAAATAGCAAAATGGGGGGAAATCCTAATCTCGCTACATTCTTAACTCTGCCACATCTCACTGTTTAGTAAATAGATCCCGTTGTGCATGGGGACATTTGGCTTCTCCTCTATACCAGTATGGTTGCCATCTGGAAAGTGTTAGCAGGCTTTTCAGCGTTGAATTTTTTTTGGGTTTTGATTTTCTTTGTAGCTTTGCGCGAGGCTGGGTTTCCTGAAGCAATCTTCGAATGTTTGTGCTATTCTTAGAGAATTCTATTCTATTCAAAGCTATTTTTACATTACTCAAAAAGCCACAAAACTATGATTTCCTTCAGCATTGAAAATAAACCTAGATTCCTGTGCATAGCGGTGCTGCTGAATTATCCCATTGTATTCCTTGAAACAACTTCTTTTATATAAACAACACTTGAGAAATCTAGCATAGGAGAGGCAGTAAAAATAATATATTATCTGATTTCTCCTGTTTTGCAATATGCTGCCCACTTGATGCACCGGATGGCTGGTGTGACGGGGTGTTACGCTTGCCTCCAGGCTGGCTGGAAGTTGGACCGTTGAAAGGATGCTCCTAGCCCTCACCAAAGGACCATCAGCACCGTAGACACCATAACTACTGCGTAGCCACCATAAGTACTGCAGACTCCACGAACCACCGCTGCTGGGCTGGTATCTCGCCGTCTGCTCTGTGCCCTGGACCTACGACCAGGCTCCAGGTTCCAGTAGGTGAACCTCTTCCTTCTGTAGAGCGAAGCAGGATCAGGAACAAGAACTCTTACAAGAGCTCAGTAGCTAAGGGAGTATGAAGAGCATAGCAATCCCTGTAGTGATTATAGCTGTCCCCTACAAACATGAGTCAAGGCTGCAAGTTAGAGGGTCAAGTCATTCTGTTTATTGGCACCAAAAGAACCTTCTTTTATGCAGGATCCCCGTAGATAGGACCACCCACAGGGCGTTACAAAAGAACCAATCACATACCTACATTACATAAAGCACTCCCAGTAATTACACACAAAATCCTCCCCTCTGCCTGTGATATAATTATGTTACACAAGGGATTAACATAATTATCACAGACAGTAAAAATACAGTTTTTACCCATACCCTGTAACTTTAAAACCATACATCCAATCTTCATACAAACACAGCAACCTTTAAATATATACATAACTAAAAATCACACAAATCCATCCAGTGGATAAAAAGATAGACGGAAGTCCTTTATGACGGACCGCAAGCACATTTTCCTGCCCAAAACAGTTCCATAGATTTGGGCTGTGCGGTCGGTCAATTTCATGCAGAAAAACGACTAAGTCCCATTCGAACGTGCGTTCGAATCTTCGAACGGGACTTAGTCTCTGCAGCTGAAAGTTTAGTGTAGGAGAAGGTAAGGGTCAGCGGTGTTCGCGGAAATGTTAAGCCGATTTTAGTTCCATGAATTTGGTTACACATAGCGCTGACCTCGTTCGAAGAACAAAGATGGCCGCCGCCACGTGTTCGTTTGCACGAACTGCGGCCACCCAGTGCTCAGAAATTAACCTGCAGTAACCTCACAGCCTGGGAGGTAAATTGCCTGCACACTTCCACTTCTGGGTGGTCCGCCTGTGTGGTACTTGGTTCAGTAAGCCCCATTTACTGAACCAAGTGGGAGAAAGCCAGGAACAACTTATTTTACAGGTCTGGGGACACCGTCTTAAAGGGGCAGTGTTCACCAAAGTCACAATATGTCCCCAGACCCTTCTTAAAGGTCCATACACACCCAGTAAAAGTCCATACTGTTTTTAAAGGGCCCAATCTCCCAGGGGCCATAGTCATGCGGGAGGAGGCTGGCAAATAGGCTTCTCCACCATCCAGGGAAGCAGGAAAATTTATCATTTAAAGGGCCAGTTACAAATAGCAGTTTGTAACACGGGGGATCATAGTTCCTGCATACTGTGACATTTTAATGACTTTGGTCACCTTATAAAGGTAATTTATCCCAAGATGATGACTGATAGTTCTGATTGCTAAAAGATATTGCAGTTGTTGGGCCCTTTAGACTCCATCACCAAAAAAAATCACACCCTTCCTATTCTATCTTTTAAAGATTCATTATTAAATAATTGTCAATAAAAGTATGTATTTTTATTAATATTATTTTTTTCCAAGACATTTAGCATTTTGCAGAATAATCAGCACAAATTAAGGAGCAGACATGGATTAAGGTGCCGTGCAGGCCTAGATGAAGTACCATTCTTCGACCTCTTGTTGCTAACCTATAGGTTTCTAAATGGCCCTCCTGGGGTCTCTTTAAATATATATTAAAAATATATATATAGTCAATTCTTTAATGCTTTCCTATTGGGTTTAATTGCCGGTTGCCCAATATTTAAATTAATTGCAATTTTTTTGAAACCGAATTCACATGTTTAGCCATTCTATGGTCTATTTAACTCAGTGTTTTGAAATCTCCATCTTTCATCCATCCTCATGCCACAAGAGCCATGAGTACAACGTGGACAGCTTGGGCAAATACTCTATCTCATACATATATATAGAGCACTTATGTAGTCATCAAATTTATCATTTTCTAGACATTTCAACTTGGATGTAAAGGCAGATCCAGATGTTATAGTATTTCACAAAAGTGAGTACACCTTTAAGTAGAAAGTTCCCGATTAGCCATTTTTCCTCCCAGGTGTCATGTGACTCGTTAGTGTTACAAGGTGTTCTACAAGGTGTGAATGGGAAGCAGGTGTGTTAAATTTGGTGTTATCGCTCTCACACTCTATCATACTGGTCGCTGGAAGTTCAACATGGCACCTCATGGCAAAGAACTCTCTGAGGATCTGAAAAAAAGAATTGTTGCTCTACATAAAGATAGCCTAGGCTATAAGAAAATTGCCAAGACCCTGAAACGGAGCTGCAGCACAGGTGGCAAGTCCATACAGCGGTTTCAAAGTACAGGTTCCACTCAGAACAGGCCTCGCCATGGTCAACCAAAGAAGTTGAGTGCACTTGCTCAGCGTCCTATCCAGAGGGTGTCTTTGGGAAATAGATGTATGAGTGCTGCCAGCATTGCTGCATAGGTTGAAGGGGTGGGGGGCCAGCCTGTCCGTGCTCAGACCATACGCTGCACACTGCATCAAATTGATCTGCATTGATCTGTTGTTCCAGAAGGAAGCCTCTTCTAGAGATGATGCACTAGAAAGCCCACACACAGTTTGTTGAAGACAAGCAGACTAAGGGCATGGATTACTGGAACCATGTCCTGAGGTCCGATGAGACCAAGAAAAACGTGTTTGGTTCAGATGGTGTCAAGCGTGTGTGGTGGCAACCAGGCGAGGAGTACAAAGACAAGTGTGTCTTGCCTAAAGTCAAGCATGGTGGTGGGAGTGTCATGGTCTGGGCCTGCATGAGTGCTGTCGGCACTGGGGAGCTTCAGTTCATTGAGGGAACCATGAATGCCAACATAATGACCACAAACACACCTCCAAGACGACCCCTGCCTTGCTAAAGAAGCTGAAGGTAAAGGTGATGGACTGGCCAAGCATGTCTCCAGACCTAAACCCTATTGAGCATCTGTCTAACATCCACCAGCCCAGTGATGTCGTCATGGAGGAGTGGAAGAGGACTCCAGTGGCAACCTGTGAAGCTCTGGTGAACTCCATGCCTATGAGGCCTAAGGCAGTGCTGGAAAATAATGGTGGCCAGACAAAATATTGACACATTGGTCCCAATTTGGACATTTGCACTAAGGGGTGTACTCACTTTTGTTGCCAACGGTTTAGACATTAATGGCTGTGTGTTGAATTATTTTGAAGGGACAGCAAATTTACACTGTTATACAGGCTGTACACTTACTACTTTACATCGTTGCAGAGTGTCATTTCTTCAGTGTTGTCACATAAAAAGATATAATAAAATATTTACAAAAATGGGAGGGGTGTACTCACTTTTGTGAGATACTGTAAGTTTTGAAGAAGTATTTTCTATGTTTCTATTTGATACATTTTGTTTTCTAGCAATATTCTATCTTCATTTCTCGACTTTCGTTTCCCCATTTGTGACCCTGCCATGGATAGCCAGGTAAGGAGAATATTCATACTCCTATTTACTGGAATTCTCTTTTCCTATTCATTTTTCATGACACTATCAATATTCCACCCTTTCGTTTTACTGTATTTTGAAACTTTGTAATAAGACGAATATAGGAAGGGTAAGGCTTATATTGAAATCTGTTAATTACTTCCTGTCCTAACCGCTAAGTGGACGTATTTAACAAATTTGTGCTTCTGCCATGGAAAATGGCCAGATAAAGAAAATTCCAGTAAATGTCGGTATAAATTTTCTGTTGCATTTGTGTCTCGGACAACAACATAACTTTTGATTCAGTGAATTGTACTTAATAGATGAAAAAAATATTTTAACTATATATTTAAGTCTCATGTTGATTTGTGTTACTGGAGAAATGGGTTGATTGGTTCTGGCGGGTTGAAAGACAATCTGATGTGAGTACGGATCAACTATTTAGAATTGGAGGCACTAGATTGGAGTTTATATATAAGAAGCAGGCTGTGCGTATATATGATTTGATGCTTACTTATATTGGACAAAAAATATGAAGTTAAGAGTAATGTTAACTGCTGTTGTTATTGATATTATTAGTTATTGTTAGAATTTATATTGTGCCAACTTATTTTACACCACTTTACAATTATACAGAGGGGATATAGAACAGCAGGTAATTGACAGACAAAATGAATGTTGACATATACAAGAAGTGACTGTGAGTGACAGTTAATGAATTTCTCAGCAGAAGCTAATAGCACTATGCTTTCTGTAACACAAGGTAGTTTTGTATAGAACCAATAGAACAGAACATTTAGTGTTTGGCTGTCACCAATCTTTTTAATCTGCTACAGCAGTAAAATGCAGACGTTCTTCCAATAACTTAACATTCTTTGAGATGTATAGGGACTAGTAGCATAGTCCCCAACATTGCCCTGGGCCATATACATTTCCTTTTATTTGTCTTATGGGTAATATGTCCCTTATGTAATGCTGTATATGTAATATCCCATTAAGGACACAGCTTCTGAAATAAAAGAGAATCATGACGGAATATTACCGTCATGTGTCCTTAAGTGAAGATGAATTTTAAAATATTTTTGCTTTGGGTCTGTAGCTTAATACCCAAATGTAATGGTATGGCTCTAAAAAGAAATGCTTGTATCTCTAGCTCAGTTTGCCATTACTGCCTAACTAGCCACACTTGTGATATAATGGAAGGTGCCTGATAAGCGTTTAATTATCATTGAGTTTCCAACTGCTGCCCAACTTATACAATCCTGATTAAATTGAATTCCTCTTATGTTGGTATCGCTGGCTGAGCTTGCTGTTACTACCCAGCTAGCCACAATCCGAAAGTGCTTACTTGTCTCTAACGTTTGTTAGTGCAGTTGGCTGTTCTTGCTATGGACTATTTGACTAGCTACAGTCCTGTTTGAAGAGCATGTCTCTGAAGTATGTTGGTATTGATGATCATGTTAGCCTTTTGTGCCAAATGAGCCGCTATTCCAACATGCCTCTGACGTATGCAAGGAAAGCAATTTCCTTTTACCAGCTTGACGTGATCTCAGTAAAGGTAGACAACTCCAAAGCAATTGAAGATCGTGACACAATCAAAAGCAAGAGTATTTACACTTTTCACTAGTAAAATATACAAATATATTCTGCAAACTATTTCGAAAGCGTTGAGAGCAGGAGATAAAAATGTAATAGATTTCCTCGGAAGGAAGGTTGCATGCTACCACTTAGACAAATGAATCAATAGGTACCCTGCGTGCTGCTTTATATTCCAGAACATTACCAGAGATTGATCTGCATTTTAACTGAAATCATGAAGAAGGAATGTGTCAGTTTCTTTCGGTAATTCATAGATATCAGAAGGTCACAAGGAGACTTTATTAAATCTGAACATCGGAAAAGGTCACCGAGAGTAAAACGTGGAAGCCACCTGAGTATTTATGTTTAAATGAATCTAAAAGTCTTGATAATCGGCCACAAAATCAGATTCTGTAGAACATGCTACAAATATTTGGTTAAGATCCTATCTATCGGGTCGTACAGCTTGTAGAGGCTGTTTCTAATTTGCCACAAAGCTATTGTAAAACAAAATCTTCTGATCATATGGAAAATAAAAAGGATTGTAACTCTCTGCTAAAGACTCATAAAATGAGGGGATAGTTACAGACAGGTTAATGTATTATGTATTATTTTTTACTTATTGTTATAGTACAGGTTAATGTATTATATTTTGCTTATTACTGCTATTAGAATGGATTTAAGGGTCCGTATAGCAGCCGTGTACAAACACAATACAAATTATATAACATAGTAGTTGGTATTTGGCCTTTGAATATACAGGTCTTTTTTATTGTTTGTTTTGTTTTTTCCTTTTTCTATTGTTGGCGTTCAAAAATATATGAAGTCATTGATATTGAAACCTGTTACAAAAATATAAACCAGTAACAGAAAACTAAGAGGGTAGTAAATTAACACCAAAGGTGACTTAACAAGCAGTTATACACTAAGAAAAGGAGAATATTGATGAAGTAGTTAAACATTTCAATGGAAAGTCTCAACCTGATAATTTTACTGCTCAAATCACATTAGTAGATAAGTAGGGGCAAGTGAGGTGAGGTGAGGCTCTATGACAGTTTGTCAATGGTCTGTCTTTAGCGATAATAGTGGGATTCTTGAGGCACTAGTTGGGTGGTTCCACAGCCAATTCAATTACTAGAAAGATTTAGTCAATAAAGAAAAGCAAAGAAGTGTTGGGCAGATCTAGGCAGAGTAGAACATTTAATGTTGTTCGACATCAAGTTATTGGTTAACGGTAGCAGATTGTGAAACGTGGTCTAAAAGGAAGAGGAAGATTTGGAACAGCATTTTTAGGGTTCCATAGTAACAAAAAGTCATAATTCCACTAATGCTACTGTTCTAATGAGTGGAAGAAACCATGCGTACTTCTTGATAGGCCAATTCTTGAGTTCTCGTGAAAGAGAAAGACTACATGTGGCTGATACTAGGGTTATTTTACGAGAAATATAACGTTTGGCTAGGGTTTTAGGTATTACAAGGGAAGAAAGCAAGTGGTAATGGTGCTTGCTGTAACTGTTTAAAGGCTCAGAATGAATCCATAGTATAATGGTGACTATCCTGTGTCACATTAGCTGGTACCCTACTACAGTCTCCTTGAGTCATCGTCATAGTTTTGCTTAAAGTTATGAGAGTTGGAGTTAAATAAAACAAAATGGCAGTACGGCATGTTGCAAAATTTTTACCCCAAGTAGCTCACCAGAATTCCAAACTTGTCTCCAAAGATCTGTTAAATAAGCATTGTTTCAGCCATTTGTCAAGGACCACCAATATTAAGGATTGATTGGCTTCCCTATTGAAGTAGAATTTTATAATCCCTAAATATTTCCTTCTAGATTGTTATGGAGTACATATAAATTTAAGAAAAAAACTAGAACTGTCAGTTTACCCTTCATATTACAAAACACATGATAGTTATATTCAATATTTCCCAGAACCCTACAAAGAACAAAATATGAAGGTTAAACATTTTTTCTATAATCTAAAGCTTAATAAGATAACATTTTCTGGATAAAAAAAGGCACACATATATGGTTCCGATAAGCAAGACTCTCAACACTCTTAGCACACTGTCCACTTAGAACCACTTCAGAGAGATTAGAATGACCATCAAAGTGTGTCACTTTGAAGCACTTTCAGATAAGCTTCCCATCCACACTTGACCTATGCTCTGAAACATTTTAATGAGGTGAGTTTGATGATACCTGCTGCCAGGACAAACGTAGGAGTATAAAGTATGTAAGCAATCTGTAGGCAGACAATATCCAGATCCTGTCTGTTCTATGACCTGTAGTCATCCTGTGAATCCATAGTCAATACTTGAAAGGAGTTCAATTATGACTCCAGCAGGTATCACACTTACTGGAACAATTTGCTAAACCTCTGCAATTCTGAATAGAAAATATTATTCGGTAACCTTTTGACTACTGCAGGGATTGGGTTGGTGTGCCATTTACTTACGAGAAATGCATCATTCTGCAAGGGTTAAGATAAAAGGTTTGTTTGTCCAGATGGTTTAGTTATTTCTAGTGAAATATGAACTGTTTAGGTCAGAATAATCTAAATGCAAATCATTCCATCCTAACTGATTCTTCAGATGCAAACCAGTAAGCAAACGTCACCTGCCTTTCTCCAGGTGTTGCAAGTCTGGATCCTAACGACCCTCAGTCAGCAGTAGATATTAAACCGACACAGAACTTTGGGGACAACAAGCTGTATCTGTTGGTGGTGCAAAACTATATCACCATCAGTCTCGAATACATCTACCTGCCCTTAGGTTTCAGCTGCTCAGGCAAACATTTTTGATACAGGATTAATAGCAACATGCATCTTCCTAGCTTTTGAGGGACTTTTCCTTCCTCGTCCTTAGTCATTCACACAATTTCCAATGATCCGTCAGCATCTTTCCTTATTATACCCATGGTCTATGCCCCTAGAATTAACAGCATCTTTGTAAGTTATCTGTCTTGGGTGGTCAGCCTATAAGGGACTCAATGGCTGCCGAAGAGATTGTCATAGTAAATGTATGCCCGAACCATGCCAGGACAGAACTAGGTTGGGATGAATTGCTAAATCTTTAATGTACATTTTAAAAGAAAACTGGTTATCGAATGAAAAATATTAACAAAAGACAAAGGTGATTTTGAATGTTTAATTTAATGGTGTAATTTCCAGGGTAACTGCTCCATTTTATCTGCTTCATTACTGACTATACGGGCATCAAACTGTGGTCTCCAAGAACCACAAAAATCCTAGTATTTCAGAAAACATGGCATTCTGCTCAGCGGAACACAGAGTAATTGTTACTTTAGATTATATCTAAAACACTGGGTGGATTTGGGGTCTAGCAAGTGATACTTATCATCTTTGCCTTAAAGGAACACTCCGAACACCATAACAACTACAACATGCTGTAGTGTATATGGTGCCAGGAGTGTCCTGGTGGTACCTTGTTGTAAGTATTTTAGAATGGTTTGACTTCTTAGCTGAGGTCCATTGGACATCATTCTCCACTACCCTCATCCTTCAGAAGAGGCAGAAGCTAAGCAATCTTAGGCTTTTACTAAGCCATACAGAGACAGCTCATCAGCTGAGAGTTTTAGTTGATTGCTCTAAGCCAATGTACTAAGCCCTGTACCACTGGGCTTAACGCAGGCAGATTTTCCAGGTGCTGGTCTGGAGGTTGTATTATAGGTATGAGCAATGCAGAACCGAGCCCAGGTGCTCTGTAGAGAAGTGGGATATGCAACGCTAAGCTCCACTCCTCAGATCCCAGCCCCTCTTGCTAGGTCCCGCCCTCTCTGCTGGTGGATCCGATTGTGAGGGACTCTGCTTAATGAGAGGGGCAGGATATACCTGAGGGGGCAGAGCTTAGCACTGCACACCCCACCTATCTGGGTGGTCTGCACTCCCCTCAGGATCAGCCCTGGAGCAATGCCCAGTAGACGACAAGGAGGAAGTCAAACTATTCTAAAATGTTTGGTCTACTTACATGAGGGGGGCTGTTGGGGTACTCAAGGAACCATAACCGCTACAGTACACTGTACTCGTTATGTTTGAAGTGTTCCTTTAAAGGTATTACAAATATTGGCTAGCTCATCAATCACATATATTGGCTAGATAAAAACTGTCATATTTTAGTTTGACAATATCTTTGGGTCTGTGCTACCTTACACCAGTGATGACTATATTGACATTGCAGATGTTTGTTGGTGCATTATGGGAAATGTAGTTTGCATTTTATGATTGTCCTCAACCTTTGTACCCCTGTGTGAGTGACGGTTTACTTTAGATAGTCTGTTTTATGAAATATTTTATACTTATTCAATGCGTTTTTATTATCAGAAAATAGTGTGAATTCCTAGTCCTTTTTAAGAGTGGATGAGGGTTTGTATAATCTACAACTCTTCGGCAACTACAAATTTATGGTCATTGCCAGCTCTTTAGATAAGCCCTGGAATATTGTACCTAATTCCTGCCAGATGTACTCAACGGTATCCTCTTTCACATTATTATTTGCTTGGATCTCTCAAGAAACATTAAATCCTCCTGTTTAATGCTTTGCTCTTTCAATGTGCGGGTGGCTTTAGAAATAGATTCATATTGTTTATTGTTATGCTGATTATAGTGTACAAAGACAGTAGAAACATTAAAATACTGGAATTTCAATTTGTTGCCAAATAACGAACAAAATAAAATCACGTTTAACTTTGTTACTGTTTAGGATAAGTGGTAGACAAATATATTTCTTTTATTTCAGCTTCCGTCTTAGTCAAGTTTAAACTTATACAGCTGGCAAAAAAATCTGTGAGATTTTCACAGAGATCAAAAAAATAAAAAAAACAACAACACTATTGGTTTATTATTCATTTTACTAGTAAATGTCTTTGACTAGTAAATGTACACAATCATTAACCCTATTTACTAGTTAATTTTATTAATATAAGAACATTGATGTAAAACATGGAATGCAGAGGTGGCTAGTATAAATGATCAATTTTGTGTAAAGATGACTGTTTAGGAGTTTTATTTATTTATTGATCATTTACACAAATATTGTCGGGATAAGTTTGGGAGAACAGAGAGTAACTCATATTTCAACATTTCACAGTTTGAGATAGTAGCACAGAATACAGTAATGACAAAAGTAAACAAATAAAAAGTGATAACATTTCCGGAATACAAAAGCTTTATAAGGAACCTGATGGCATTTCTGGGATTGTAATTCCCTTAAACACCACCAGAATATACAAATAATATATCTATGAGGGCATAATATATATATATGTATGTTCTAGCTCCGTGTCCAGGAACAAGTTGGGGGAGTGGCATCAACGGATTCCAGGTGGGACATCCGAGATACCTGTTCTGAAGAGTGCAGTTCTAGGAACAGCTAAGATACTGCACAGAACCCTCAAACTCCCAGGCCTCTGGTAGAGGGCCTGAAAATGAGGAATAAACATACCACCCAGGAGGGGTGAGAAAATCTTTTTTGTATTATTTATATAATATAATGAAGTACTGTAGTATCTTGTGATGTCTTTATTTAATTATATTGACCAGTTTATTAGAATTAGAAGAAATTTCAAGTTCCTCCCTTGATCAAGCCTAACACAGACTTTACTAAAATGGAGAAATGCATGATAACTTGTAATACAAATATATTTAATTTGCGTCACTAATAGCTTGCTTTTTACTATAGTATTGAAGACCTACATGGATAACTTAATCAAAATGTGTATTATATTAAATCTCAATATATACTTATTTGAAGGTTTATCTCCCCTCTGACATTGAGCATCTCAAAAACATGGCATGCTAAGTATGTAATCAATTTATGGTTTTAATATCTGCAGAGGAGGATTAAGATCCCAAGGAGCTGTATGCAGGTTTCCAGTTTGGGTCCAGTTTGGGTTAATGGAACCAAGCAAGTTATAGGTTATGGTGTCCCGTATAACCCATGGTTCCTATGCAAACGCCTAGGGTCGCCTTCCAGTTAATCCTGCTCTGAACATCTTTATCTAATGTGGGATCTCTCACTTTTACAGAGTTCACATTAGTGTTAATAATACACTTCTAAATTAGGTTTTAGATACTGACATAATAATAATAATATTTTACAATAAAATATATATTTAGAATTAACTTATGTACAGGTACCTCCTGTGGACATAGATGAGGTGATGTAGCTTGACAGGTGCATCGCCACCACATAGATGGGTGGGATTGACCCTACTTAGCCTACCCAACAAGACACAGACACTAAAGGTATATGGATCAATTTGTCCACAGTATTTTTTATTAATAATAATCAGAATAAACTAACAATGAATAATGTCATTGCCCCCACCGCCACCATACCACATCCGTATCCCCCAAACTTGTAACTATGGAAATGACCCATATCTGAAAAACATAAACATATAACAATATTTTACCAACAAGAGCATAGATAGGTAAAGTGCCAATGTCTTAAATAACCATGGTAAGGGTATATCTGGATACCCCTACACCCACCAGGTTCTGAGCCACTGACAAGCTCGAAACCTACCAAACTTACCAGGAACCATATTAACTGCTTCTTAAGCAGCATAAAGAAGAGCCTTTTTTTTTCTAACCTTCCACTCACTATCCCAATGCTGTGACAGAACGGAACAACCCAGTCAACCAACCCAGAGAGGGATGGACCAACTCAGCCAGGTGGGCAGATTAAAAGTGAATTATAACTAATTTTTAAACTTCCAATCCTTACATACTTTCTGCCTAAGCCCGCCTCCTAGCCCTGTCACGGCCCCTTTTCACTAAGCTGTGGTTTTGTTACATAGGGCTACAAGATAATTATCTAGAAAGATACATATTTATTAAGTGGAGCATCTTCATACTATACAATAAAAAACTATTTATCTCACTATCTCTCTCTTTCTAACTCCACCTGTAATCTGAATTTATATAATACATGGTCTGGGTAAACCCTACTTACATGCTCTGAAAAAGACTTGTTAACATCCCATAATTATTATACTCTACTAAAACAGACTGCTATTTTCAGTCGTGCGCAGCTTAAATAGAGCATTATTTGCCAGCTGGAAATCTAAGTGAAACCTGGGATCAGATGTAAAGTACGTCGGAAAAATGTATAACTAAACCATCATTGTTCCTGAGATGAATGGAAAGCCTATACCATATTAAAATATTTTTTGATACTTTTTCCATATATTACAAGGTTAGATATTTTAAAAAGGGTGTGCTTTTTCAGCAAACTGGGGGAAGCAATTTTATGTTGCACATTTCCTTCACCAAAGGGATTTTTGTGCTCAAGTGAGTAAGTGAAAAGTATGAATGATGTCATGCTTTACAGATATAGCTAAACGCAGGTTACCTTTTCAGCCAGACATGGCTCGGAATAACAAAAGGAGTATGTTTTACAACATAATTAGTCTACACCAATAATATAAATATAAGAGGTTTAGTGGTTTACAGGTATGAGATTTGGCGGAAGCAATGTAATATAGGATAATTTCTTAGGGTAAAATATTAACAATTATTATCTGCTGTCTTGTGGGCCAGTGGAATAACAGAATATGCAGACTGCCCAGTCAAATCCGAGACAAACTTGAGGAGTACAGTAAAGAAGTAGATTTTCAAAATCACGTCCTGTTATACAGGTTGTATCCTCTATTCTGTACATTGCTACTATATGTGCTTTCCCACCTTTTTAGCTTATGTTGCTTTTTAAGCCATATTAGCTAATTTACTTCTTTACTGTATTTATTGCTGAGTGAGTGAGGCACACTCTTGGTGATAGCACATTTTCTACTTTTGGGATTACGCTGTAGTACAATTCTCATATATACACTTGAGGAGTATTTGACTTAATCCCTGGGTCAAGACCCGAAATTGGGTTTCCATTCTACGTCACCAAAAAATCCCTAATGATTGGAACAGGCTGATATCATAACTATCAGACTGTAAGAAACGTCTGTAACAGCAATGTTTTCACAATGGCGGTGTTGCCATGTCTGTCCTGTGAAATAGCCTAATGAGCATGTTTTGCAGAAAATAATGTATTACTTATAAAAAAAACAGTCAAAGAGTATGTCTCTGAGCAAACAACTTTTATGTCAAAAAAAGTTTGAAAACCACTGACAAACTTACTACAGATAAGTTTGGTGAATTGACAACCACATTGCAAAATGCAGCCCAACATAATGAATTTTCAAAAATTTAAAAAATCACTCCAACTATTTCAGCCTGCATTTTGCATATATGCTGTCAATTTGCGCCAACTTCACATTTCAGTTAATAAATCCCTTGATTGAAATTTTGAAGACCAAATGTCCCAAAAATACACTGACCGCAAATCTCGGACATCTCAAAGCTAAATTTATTAAACAAAAGCATTCTTGAGAAAGGAGACGTGCTTAAAATATCTGAGTCATGAAAGCTTCCAATCTGTTTCAGGCAAAGTTACGGTAGTTGGAAAAATGAGTGACACTAAAGCATCAAGTGTAAAAAACAAAATACGAGGGAAAGAGAATGACTAATGAATAACCCAGGTCACATACACATGGTCTGCCACACAGGAATGTAAACACACAAACAATCTGTGAGACGTGACTCACTCACGTCCATCTTCGGAGTATAAATGACCTCCATAAGTAACACAGGAAGGTTTAGTGAGTTCAGACTTTGTCCACCTCCACAGTCAGACTATAACTTCCAGAATTATTACAAATATAGCTCAACAACAGCCGAAGAATCAACACTGAACTTATGTTTAATTTGAAACCTTGGCAGAGCATTCACAACAATTACAGCCCTTTCTGTCCGGGACTATGTATGTTGGCTTAGCTCATCCAAAGTCAATAGCCTGGTTCATGTTTAAAAGAACATCCCTAGCACCATACACTGACCCAGGAACCAAGTGACAAAAAGGTCAAATGTTCCACCTCAAACAATATTTGTGACTGCTCCCACAAATATTGATTCAAGACCCTTTAAAAAATACTCTCTTTGTCTAAACTATATTAAAGGGAAACTATAGGCAACCAGACCACTTCATCTTATTAAAGTTGTCTGGGTCTTAGTCCCACTTAGTCATGCAATGGAAATCAATACAGAACTAAAACTGACTTCTTCTGCTGTCAATAAGAGCGCCAATAGAGGCACTTCCTGGTTGCTAACAGACTTTTGGTCCCCTAACTGATGCTGGATGTCCTCACACTCTGCATGAAGACATCCACTGTCAGTAAAATCCCCATAGAAAAGCATTGAAGCAACGCTTTCCTATGGGGAGGGTCTAATGAGCTTGCAACACTCGCCATGAATGCACATTACCCTCTCCCCCCCCCCGCCCCCCCCCCCGTTGGATGGAAAAAGCAGAGCGCAGACCCAGTGCCGAGGGACATCGGTGCTGAGATCAGGTAAGTGACTAATGTTTTTTTTTAACCCTTTAGCTGCCAGAAGGGGAGGGAGGAGGGGACCAAAAGGCTATATAGTGTTAGGAATACATATTTTTATTCCTAACACTATAGAATTCATATAACTATACAACATATATGCATTACTTAACAATATTTTTTTTTAAACCAGCATGCAATCACTTTTACACAAATATATACAAAACAAAAATAAAGCAAGAACAAATTTAAAAAGTATGTAATAAACATTTATACATACTTTTAGCTTTAGAATCTTGATATGCTGGGATATGTCCGAAACAAACAATCCAATTCAGCAGACACAGTGGCGGATCGGGGGGGGGGGGCGGTGCTATCCAAGCACCGGCCCTGCTATGTGCCTTCACAGACCGGTGAGGGAGATCACATTTATTAACTAAAATGTAAGTTGGCGGAAATTGACAACATATCTGAGATCTCCCTCACCGGTCCGCAGGCACTTTGCTTGCAGCTAAGCCATCAGCTCCTGCAGGTCCTCCTCTCACAAGAACGGAGTGTTGCTACGGTTACCGTGGCAATGCTCTGGATCTCGCGAGAGTGAATTCTAGCCCAGGCTAGAGTTCATTCTCACCACTAGGACTGCCAGGGAGTCTCCACATGACCACCAGGGATTTAGAAAGATCAGTTTGACAACTTACCTGCTGGGATAGGGGCAGTAATGTGTGTGTGTGTGTGTGTGTGTGAGAGAGTGGTGCAGTGTGTGTGTGAGGGGTGCATGGAGGAGCGTAGTGTTTGTTTGTGAGTGGTGCAGTGTGTGAAGGAGGCAGTGTGTTTGAGGGGTGCAGTTTGTGTGTGTGTGTGAGAGAGTGGTGCAGTTTGTGTATGTTAGGGATGCAGTGTGTGTGAGGGGTACACGGTCTGTGTGGGGCTACAGTAGGAGTGTGTGAGTGGTACAGTGCATGGGGGTACAGTGTGTGTGAGAGGTACAGTGGGTTCAGTGGGATCTTCTCCTTGGGTTCAGTGGGGAATGGATCTTCCATTTACTTTCTGCTTCCTCGCACACCTTTTCTAGTGATGCCAGGGCTGGAGTGACATCATATTACGGCTCCTAGAATTACTGGAAACACATAAGTGCTCCCTCTGCACCCCCACCACCTGCCTCCTCCCTCACGGCCTGTTATATTATGACCGAGTAGGCACCTGCCATGTGGGGTAAGCAGGTGCCTACTCTGCCTTGCTTAATGAGTGTCTGCTTTGGCGGTGCCCTAAAGTGGAAAATTGGTGCTTACCACCTTGTGGTGGGTGGCGTAAGGAGCTGTGCCCAATACGGACCTCATTCGCTTTTTTGAAAATGAGAGTGCACATGCATTAGAGGGCACAGTGGCCTCTGGCTCACTCACAGTTTACAACAGTGGGAATGAGCATCCACTGGTCTTCTATTGTATTTAGATGTTTAGGGTTTCCCTAGTCCACCATATTACCCTGCAGCCTACTGGTTATAGGTATTGGAATGGTAGGTGACATCTGAATACACTCCAGACAGCCGTGCCCCACTTTTTTGGAGTGTGCATGTTATTAGGGCATTTTACTATGAACATGACTCTGTTGTGCAAACATACCCCTCCTGTTTATATTAATTATAGCTAAGCTTCAAGATATTTGATATTTTTTAAATCTGCTATTTTGCTTTAGATTTAGCAAGGCAGCAGAAAGTTTGCCCAGAGCAGGGAAGAATTAACCATAAGTCAACCCTACGAGGCTGCCTTGGGTTTAGACAAGGACCCCAGAACCATGATTTTGCCCCATTAACCATCCTTATGTGAACAATGAAGAGGAGGCCTATAACTGCTAATCTGCCTAAGGCTCTGTCTTAATCCTTGTCTAGCACAATTTAGTATTTGGATCATAAACACTATTGTACTAAAGACTGCATGTCTCCAGTACAGAAAAGGTTCAGTGAAATGTAACAATCACAGTACTTTATTAGTCACTGCATTGTCAGTTTATCTGTTTATACATGCAGGCCCTGCAGGAATCCTGTGACTGTTTATATGTAAGCATGTCTTTTCTTCCTAGACATGTGCAATCTGTGATTAACATTCGTCAGAATGAGACGGGATCTTCCATCCTTTTGCGTGTTACATGGAGTTTTGACAGACAGTGATGTGCGGTGCACATTGTACTGAACTAAAGTAATTCATAAAACCCAGTGTTTATTTTTATCAATGACTGTTCAGAAAAGAGACATGAGAGTTGATAAGAATTTGAATTACCTAACTTAAATTTGTTGCCCATTACCGGCTACTGTTGCTTCCATAACTCTTCATTTATGGGAAAATATGTAACTCATAATATAAAGTGAGGACACATGAAATCAGGGCCTTGGAAATTATTTATGAAACAATGGGTTGTGGTGTTTATCCAGAATTTTGGTCACAATAATAATAATAATAATAATAATAAAATGTTTCTACTCATAGTAGAGTACTTGATTCCCCTTCCGTTACACAGTAAGCATATCTCCCAACATCGAGAAGCATGCATGCAAGACCAAGGTCGGGCAAGCACGCCAGTGAATCTGTGCATGTTACTGGTATTGCCAAAGGGGACAGGTCTGTCTAGAAAAGGAGTGGTCTACACCCAGAAAGAATGTTTGTCTAGCCTTATCAGGGGAATCCATGTGAAGAGCTTTGCTAAATAGTTCTTGCATGGGTTGTATGCCATGATTAAAGTCGACTTTATGAAAGTGCACCTTATGTGTTGATTAACACTGGTATATTGAGAGTGCATCATATAAGCTTGTACTGTCCTCTCTTGTGACTTCTGGGGACCTCAAACAGGACAAGAACCCAAAATGAGTACTCTCTCTCTGAACCCAGGGAGGAATGAAATAGGTGGTCCGTGAAGTACAACAATGAATATGTAAAAACTCTACAATTGTGTCCAATGAGTTCATTCATAAACCTCATCCCTGCTTGAGGTCTCAGTTGAGCAATTTAGCATGTCCGGTTAAGACTGTTTAGGTGGTGGAAGAACACTATCGGAAAGCACTGGTGGTTATTTAATGTTACCTATTAGGATATGACTCCACACTCTTAGAATCCTGGGACAGATGAAGGACATCTTGAGAAGAAAATGTGAAATGCTGTATTTTGTCCTCCATGCCCACCTCATCACATCATGCAACATGGGCTACCTGCTGTTTTCCCAAAGAGGTCTTGAAGCCTTTTAGATCTTCCAGTTTTACATCTGGTACCATCAGCAAATTCAATTATTTCAATTCCTGTCTATATAAACAGTAGGAGTTAAGAGTTATTAATGACTCTATATCTAGGCCAGTAAGATTAATTTATCCACTTGAGATAGCAGAAGTTTTCAAGGATAATATATATATGTAATACTATGATAATAATATATATAACTTGAACCAAAGTGTTCTACATTTTACTCAGGAGTAATTAAGAATTTTAAATAGTAACATGCTAAAAACTGCCATTTATCTCTTGTTTGGAATTAGACATTCAAAGTCCTCCCTCTTCACATGGAGGTATGTTAATATATACAGCAAGTTGTACGCTTGTCTTAACAGCCTGAAATACATGTTCCTATATACTGTACTTTAGAATGATTAATTATCGTTTAATTTATACTATGGTCACTTATTATCTCAATAAACAGTTAAAATTGTTTCATAATTTACTATCGCCTTATCTCTTAATAATACTGTGCTTGATGACATTTATGAGGAATCAAAAACCCAGACACCTCTTATGTAGGTCACCTTTTATTCATAATCCCCTTCAGTGTTTAGCAAGACACAGGATTTTGGGCCATTTTTATCAAGTTAACATTTTAGCGACTCCTGGGCCAAGTGCTAGGAACATTCTAATTGTTCTTTATTTGGCACCCCAAATTTAGAGGTATTTCGCTGTTATCAGTGTAACTTCCAAATGCCCCATATAACTTCTGTTTAACTAACTGTTTCTATAGTACTTGTACCAAAACAGCCATGTCCAATTAGGAAGAATATACACAAAATGAAAAAATTAAAGGACACTCTGGTCGTCATAACAACTTTAATCAGAATTAAGTTGTTATGGTGCCAGAATGTCCCTGGCGTCAGCTTGCATTGGGTTAAACCAATAACTGTATGGAAATTACAGCTTTTATATTTGTTATTTATAGTCCTATTAACGGCTGCCGATGAGCCATTAACAATGCTGAGGTAAAGCGTTAATTGACATTTAACCCTAAAGTAGTTAGTCAGGCGCTTGTGAGCTCTGATCCCAAACTTCTCTTGCAGTCCAAGGCTTAAAACAGGAAGCCTTGGATAGGGAACCACTGACAGGCAGTCTACTGGCTTCCAGTTAGTAGATCCCCACTCTCAAAAAGGTGAGGAGAAATATACGTTCATTTCTCACTCCGTTTTGTGAATGTTGAGTTACTGATCGACTAAGAGCTTAAGTTGAAACAGGACGGCTCGGACTGCAACAGAAGTTTGGGATAAAAGCTAACCAGTAGCAGACTGAAGACTTTGGTGTTAAACCATTCTTTAATGGTTTAACCCTTAAAGGTAAGTCTGAACCAGAGATTTAATGGCACCATAACAACCTCATTCCAATGAAGTTATTATGATAACTGGAGTGTTCCGTGAAATGCTTTAATATATCATCAAAACCAAATAAAATTAATATGAGTATGCTCAAGGGCCATCTTCAATATCAATTTGGAGGTGGAGGTGCGAACCGTAAAATAAATTACATTTAGGAGAGACTGTCATTAGTAAACAATGTTGCAGGTCATACATTGGGGGATTAGGGCAGCAGAGGTAAAACTTGACATTGTATACAATGCCAAGATAGTCGGCATATGATGTAAATTTAAAAAAAATCAATTAAAATGTATTTTTATTTGTTTTAAGCACAACCCATAGTAAAATTTTAGTTACCTATTAGTTTGAACAGACAATGCCAATCTAAACATAGACGTGGTAAAAAGCATATTATTAGCATGTTGAAAGACATTATAATCATTTCATCTCACTGAATTGGCTATAGTGCCTGGAGACCCCTCTATTGTCCCTCCATTCACACTTAGATTCCCTGGCTACCAACAGTCTGGCCCTGAGTTGAGGTATGGCAAGACAGGAACTATAATCTTACTTCTTGCCATACCAATATATACCAGCAATTGGGACTGTGATAGGCTGAAAGCGGTCAGCTGACATTCTCAACCAATCATAGCCACCCATTGCTGCTCAGGTTATTACTTCCTCATTGGTTCACGTAGTGCAGAGGGCTGCTGTTGATTGTCATTTAGCATTAAAAACTGTATAATGCTGAATGGAAGGACGGTGCCAGGGGACTCCAGACATGACTCCAGACTTGATAACCACTTCAATGCGAAGAAGCAGTTACAGTACCTACATTGTCCCTTTAAGTTCCAACTTCAATACATTTACAATGCAGTCCTCGGTCTAAAGCAGTGTCTATAAGACTGATCTCATTATTCAACCTCTCTAAATGTTTATCATCACTTTAATATTATGGGAAGCTTACAAGCCTCTGATGCTTCTAATTAATTTATACCACTGAGAATGCCTTGCTTAATTTATTCCTTGCTGTTTAAAAACAATCTCTAACCAAAATGAGCAAGTGATAGAATCAGTCTACAAATATATTGTGATAGAGGAGAAGCGGAGTCTGTGTGTTCTTTCTTTTTTGTCCTCCATTTATACCGAAAAAATAAAGTTACCACATATTAAAGTATGTGTATTGACCAAACACCGAACTGCACATCAACAAGGGGTGTATTCACTACAGTTTGGTGTGGATAACTTAAAAATCAAACTCCAAGAAGCATAAGAAATTATGCCCAAAAGAGCAGAGAGTGGAAAAAAAATGTAAATTCTGCTGAACTTGATATATTTTCCATCTTGGAATTTTTTGTAGCTTTTTTTTTTCTTTTTTCTCTTTAATGCTTTATTCACAATTAAGCACATTTTACAAATACATTTAAGTATAAATATGATTCAGCCTTAATGTTGCACGCCTGTCAAGTTATTACAACTTGCATTTTAGTAAACAGTAATACACTCAAAGAGTGCATCTCAATCTCATAGTTTCATATAACTTTCAGGACCTAAAAATTCTGAATGTAAATATAGTAACACTCATTTTCTCAGATTTTTACAGACGTGGCCTTGTTCGTCCTATGTCCTTATTAAGTGGCTAGAATAAACGTCCTTGAATGAATGCAATGTCTGCTAAGATTCTGAAAAGGATTATGGGTATTCTGCTCGATGTTTGGGTCAGAGGTCAGTTGCTATGGATAAAGGACAATCATTGGTTTGTATCCTCATAGTCATGACACACAACGGGTGCATTATTTTACGAGCAAACTAGGTTTACTAGTACGTAGCATGAACTGCCTCTTCCAAAGGCAAACTTGCTGATTTAGATTTAGAAAGACCGTTTAATATAAATTATCTTTTATCAGTTTGTCCTTCACCTTGAAGAGAGTGAAGTGTTTGGAGTCATAGATCCAGACCCTTATTTATCATTACACAGTTTCCAAAACATGCCTCCTGGGTAAATCAAAGCTCACTTCAAAGACTGCTCGCCTTGTCAGTTTAACCCCTTGAAAGACGTATGGTGGAATTTGCCATAAAAAAATGTTTCTTCAAAGCAGGCATCTTTCATAAACTAAGAATTCTTCATTGGACTAGACTGGGGGCCTAACAATAATATTTAATTGCCTTGGGCGCTTCACATCTTAGGAGTGTTTGAACTCCCCCTTGAGTTGTGCCAAGTTGACTCACTCTCTGTGTAAATGTGAGATAAAATGCCTTTATTGTAGTAATACATTTATAAACTTGGATACTAAAGTGAATTCCTTCACAATTCAAAGTGCGTTGTGTATACGGCTAAAGTGTTGAGTTGTTTGAGACTGATCTGTAGTTCTAATTTTTAAGTCAATAGAGTAACAATGCAGTCCTCACATAGCCCGTTAGAGCAAGGTGGCATATGGCTCAGATGGCAAAATGCCACCCTGTGTATCTGAAATATCAAGTTTTTTTAAATTTAACAACTTGGAGTCAGTATAGACATGTGCTTTGCCACTGGACCACTGTAGTAAGGGGCAGCAAAAACTTGATCTGGGTTAGAAGGGGAAATATAGTAGAGGTGGGCAGTTGTGAATGGTAGATACATGGATTTAGAGGTAAGGCCAGCCCATTAAGGGACCCAGGGAGTCCACTGGACCAGGCAACCCTACCTCTCTTCCATAAAAAAATAGATTTTCTCACCCTTCCTGGGTGGTATGTTTATTCCTCATTCTCGGGTCCTCTACCAGAGGCCTGGGAGTTTGAGGGTTCTGCGTAGTATCTTAGCTGTTCCTAGAACTGCACTCTTCTGGACAGCGATCTCAGAAGTCCCACCTGGAATCTGTTAAAGCCACTACTTGGAAGTCACAGCCCCGAGTGCTTCTATCACAACTGGGACTACGATTTCCTTCACTTTCCACATCCTTTCTAGTTGTTCTTCCAGTCCTTGGTATTTCTCCATCTTCTCATGTTCCTTCTTCCTAAAGTTATAGTCACCGGTTATTGCCACATCCACCACGACTGCAGTCTTCTGTTCCTTGTCTACCACCATGTTGGGTTGGTTGGCCAGCACTTGCTTGTCTGTCTGGATCTTGAAGTCCCACATGATCTTAGTCCTGTCATTTTAAACTACCCTGTGTGGTATCTCCCATCTGGACTTAGGCAGGTCCAATCCATATGCTGTGCAGATGTTTAAGTACACAGAATATATATATATATATATATATATATATATATAGTATTTTATACACAGACACAGTATGTGTCTGAAAGTATGCAGGGACACAGTATGTGTCTGAAAGTATGCAGGGTGTTTGTTTAAGGTAAAGTGTGTGCATAGCAGAGATAGAGATGTTGTCTGTGTATAAAAGACTTAGTGAGTTTCGTTTAGAGATTTACAGGGTTATTTACTAAAGTTGAAAATGTCAGGAATTTATTCTGAATGCAAAGGAAATTTCAAATGTAAGGTAAAACTAGCTGAATAGGAAAAAAAAAAAGAAATGGAGCCCCCATTCCTGCTCAGGAGGTAAGCATGAGGCGGGGAAATGTTATAGTTATATATATATATATATATATATATGCACCTATATACACAGTTGCAAGAAAAAGCATGTGAACCCTTTGGAATGATATGGATTTCTGCACAAATTGGTCATAAAATGTGATCTGATCATCATCTAAGTCACAACAATAGACAATCACAGTCTGCTTAAACTAATAACACACAAAGAATGAAATGTTGCCATGTTTTTATTGAACACACCATGTAAACATTCACAGTGCAGGTGGAAAAAGTATGTGAACCCTTGGATTTAATAACTGGTTGAACCACCTTTGTCAGCAATAACTTCAACCAAACGTTTCCTGTAGTTGCAGATCAGACGTGCACAACAGTCAGGAGTAATTCTTGACCATTCCTCTTTACAGAACTGTTTCAGTTCAGCAATATTCTTGGGATGTCTGGTGTGAATCGCTTTCTTGAGGTCATGCCACAGCATCTCAATCGGGTTTAGGTCAGGACTCTGACTGGGCCACTTCAGAAGGCGTATTTTCTTCTGTTTAAGCCATTCTGTTGTTGATTTACTTCTATGCTTTGGGTCATTGTCCTTTTGCAACACCCATCTTCTGTTGAGCTTCAGCCGGTAGACAGATGGCCTTAAGTTCTCCTGCAAAATGTCTTCATAAACTTGGGAATTCAGTTTTCTTTCGATGATAGCAATCCGTCCAGGCCCTGACACAGCAAAGCAGCCCCAAACCATGATGCCCCCACCACCATACTTCACAGTTGGGAGGAGGTTTTGATGTTGGTGTGCTGTGCCTCTTTTTCGCCACACATAGTGTTGTGTGTTTCTTCCAAACAACTCAACTTTGGTTTCATCTGTCCACAGAATATTTTGCCAGTACTGCTGTGGAACATCCAGGTGCTCTTGTGCAAACTGTAAACATGCAGCAATGTTTTGTTTGGACAGCAGTGGCTTCCTCTTTGGTATCCTCCCATGAAATCCATTCTTGTTTAGTGTTTTACAGATTGTAGATTCGCTAATAGGGATGTTAGCATTTGTCAGTGACTTTTGTAAGTCTTTAGCTGACACTCTAGGATTTTTCTTCACCTCATTGAGCAGTCTGCGCTGTGCTCTTGCAGTCATCTTTACAGGACGGCCACTCCTAGGGAGAGTAGCAGCAGTGCTGAACTTTCTCCATTTATAGACAATTTGTCTTACCGTGGACTGATGAACAGCAAGGCTTTTGGAGATACTTTTATAACCCTTTCCAGCTTTATGCAAGTCAACAATTTTTAATCATGGTCTTCTGAGAGCTCTTTTGTGCGAGGCATCATTCACATCAGGCAATGCTTCTTGTGAAAAGCAAACCCAGAACTGGTGTGTTTTTTTATAGGTCAGGGCAGCTGTAATCAACAACTCTAATCTCATCTCATTGATTGGACTCCAGTTGGCTGACATCTCACTCCAATAAGCTCTTGGAGATGTCATTAGTCTAGGGGTTCACATACTTTTTCCACCTGCACTGTGAATGTTTACATGGTGTGTTCAATAAAAACATTGCAACATTTCATTCTTTGTTTGTTATTAGTTTAAGCAGACTGTGATTGTCTATTGTTGTGACTTAGATGATGATCAGATCACATTTTATGACCAATTTGTACAGAAATACATATCATTCCATCATTTTGTGTGGGGAAATTGTGTTTAACACAACCTGCCCATATACTGTCACTCCCCCTACACACACTCAGCCCCCCATACACTGTCACACCCTCATTCACCCTGCCAAAGTCACTCCTCACTCTGTCACAATCACTCTCCCTCACTCTATTACATTGACACCCCTGTCACCCTAACCACCCCTCTCACCTTGCCAAACTAACCCTGTAACACTCACCACTCAACCCACACTTACCACACTTACCACACTGCCACAAGCACTGTCACACTTACCCTTTACCCTGCCACACTAGCTACGTAACCCTTTAACACTCACCACTCAACTCACACTTACCACACTGCCACAAGCTCTGTCACACTTACCCCCTCACCCTTTCACGGTCGCCCCTTGATGATCATCAATGTCATACACCATCCCCAACCTCACCATAAATACACAAAAACTACAAGCAGCCCCGTTCCATACAACGCAATGCAAGCAAATATTCCACACACGGACGCTTCCAGACACAGACATACACATGCAGGGCCAGCGTGTCCATAATGCAGCACAGGCAGCCACCTTAGGGCGCAAGTGCAGGGGGGGCGCAAAAATCAGAATCTCCTGCCTCTGGCATTATTGCCTCTGCCTCTGGATTATTAAACTTACCTCTCTCACCCTACAGCCCGCACCCAGTGGAGTCGGTCTGCCTCTCCTGATGCTCTTCTCCCAGACTGATGGGGTGTCTGGGAGAAGAGCAGTGAAAGTGATGCCCCCTCCTCCTGACATCATCAGAAGAGACTGGCCAACTTTCCAGGCTGCTGTATGCTGCCTCCAGCTCCTGTTCCACTCCTCCCTGGCGCAAGGGAAGGAATACACTTTGCTTTTTTTTTTTTTTAAATCCATTGTTTTTAAAGTAGCCCCTGTTTCACATCTCTGCCCCCCTATAGCCCCTGTGCACCCCTCTACAGAACCCATCCCACCACCAATGCCCCTGCCCTCAACAGCTTTTACCTCACCCCCAGAAAAGTTCCTGTCCCTCTATCTCAGCCCCTGTGCTCCCTCTCTCAACCCTAGTCCCCCCCACCACAGCCCTTGTCTCCTCTCTCAGCCCCTGTGCCCCCACCACAGTTCCTGCCTCCCCCACCACAGCCCCTTGTGCCCTCTCTCAGCGTCTGACCCCTCCCTCTCAGCCCAGGGCCCCCCTCTCTCAGCCCTTTCCCCCCTCTCTCAGCCCCTGTCCCCCTAACCCTGACACTCTCAACACCCCATTCTGCCACTCATCACAATCTCAGCCCTCTGTTCCCCCCACCACAGCCCCTGTCTCCTCTCTTAGCCCCTGTGCCTCTACCACAGTTCCTGCCTCCCCCACCACAGCCCCTTGTGCCTCCCACCACAGCCCCTGCGCCCCCCTCTCTCAGCCCATGTGCCCCCCACAATAGCCCCGTCTTCCACACCACAGCCCCTGTCTTCCCCACCACAGCCTTTGTGCCCCCCTATAGCCCATGTGCACCCCTCTGCAGCACTTGTGCGCCACCATGTCCCTTGCACCCTTCTACAGCACCTGTGCCCTACCACAGCCCCCCTCTACAGCTCCTGTGCCCCCTCTAAGTTCCTGTGCTACACTCTATAGCCCCTGTCCCCCCTCTCAGATCCTGTGCACCCCACCCCAGGCCCTGTGCCCTCTCTCAACCCCTGTCCCTGCGCCACAGCCTTTGTGCCCCCCACCACAGCCCCTGTGCCCCCACCAAAGCCCTAACTCATCTTCTACACATCCGTCCAACTACAGCCCTAATCCCACTTTTTCACACCATACCTCCACTTCAGCCCCTATTCCCTTACTACAGTCCTTACCTCCCACTACAGTCCCATACCATCCCCACTACTGCCCCTCTCCCCCAATTGCAGCCATCAACCTACTTCAGCCCCTAACACCCCCAATTACAGCCCATACCCTCCACTACAGCCCCTGTCACCCCACTACAGCCCCTACTACGCTACCTAACTTTTCAACTAACTACAACCACTACAACCCACTACCAGTGTCCTTCCCGAGATTAGGTTCTGGATCCGCCCCTGTTCTGTATGCCTGTATCTGTAAGACTATATGACTGGATATGTAAGTCTTTGTATGCCTGTGTCTGTATGTGTATATGACAGTGTGTAGTGTGTGAATGTCTCTGTATGACAGTGTCTGAATGTCTCTGTGTTTGTATGACATTGTACCTGTATGTGTAGATTGTATGACTGTTTGTTTGATTGTGTGCCTGCATATCTCTGTGACTGTGTCTGAATAATTCTTTGTCCCTGTATGGTTGTGTGTTGCTACATATCTATGTATATGTGGCAAGGGAGAAAAAAGACACACAATAGACCTTGAGGGAGATGGACAAAAAACTGACTGAGGAAAGAAAGACACAGAATGGGGCTGGAAGGAAAGAAAGAGACAAACAGAGGGGCTAGGGGAAAGAAAGAGACACACATAGAGTCTCAGAAAAGTAAGAGAAACACAAGGGGGTGTTGCAAGAGACACACAGGTGAAGACGCATTGAAGACATAGTAAAGGGGGGATAAAATACGCTAAAGAGGGTAAGAAATTCAAAATGGGGGGGGGGGGGGACAACAAGACACACAGGTAAATACACTTTTTTTAAGGGGGAGAGGGGCAACAAAATGCATCTTCGGCTGTTTAGCCAAAAATCCTTGCACCGGCCCTGCACACATGCACACTGACACAGAGACACCAAATCACAAACAAGGAAGCTCAGTCACATACATATGTACACCTTGCAAGAGACACACACACACACACACACACACTCAGGCAAATACACAGGTACATAATACTAGACACACTTATACTCCCTCATACAGTTCTCAACTACTATACACACACACACAGCTCTCACAGAAACATAACCCAGGGATGGATATACCTGTAGGAGGGCAATCCTCCGTCTTGCACTCTGTCTAGGGCCCTGGGAAACCTTACTCTGCCTCTGATATTTTTGGCACATAAATCATGCATATTCTATATCTACATAAAGCCAACTCTACCTTGTACCCATGACCTTTTATGTAGTCCTGATGACTCTTAAACAAAGTCTAACTATTTCTAGTTCTGACTTGATTTGTGACTACTTTTATCTCTGTATCACTGGTCGCGGAAAATGCAATTTTGCAATTTTATGAATCCCATACTCGGCTAGTGATTTAGATTTTGTTGCACTGTCTTCAGGCATCTGGTCTTTGTAGTGGTTCAGGTGCAAAGTGCCTCCTTATTGGGACTTATAACCAGTCAGTTCCTCCAATTGTTTTTCCACCTGGGCTGTAGCCGCTAAATTCATGTGCTTCCGTTAGGAATTACTAAGCGCAGAAGGGGCATACATGAACACATACAATATTGCAACATTGCATCGGAAAAGTGAGAGATGGAAAGGATTCTGCAAACGATTCCATGTGCCTCAATGGATATTTCACAAAGAGAACACAGTACATATGTGAGATAGATAACAACAGAGATGTCATGTGGTGATATCTTATCAACGTAAAGTGATTATGGTTTGCATATGCAAATTGTGTTTAATAAAAAAAAAATATTTCATTGTTTTTGTTTTTTATATCTTTACCTTGGGATATCTCCCCCTTCACAATTTAAGAAATGTATTTAAACCAATCAAATTTTCCAGAGATCTTTGCCTGTAGACTATTAATCCTATTTGCAACAAATTGCTTCATTCGCATATTTTCTTTCATAGACAATGTGTCATGTTTGTTTATAATAAAATGGCAAAATCCATTATATTGAATTGCATTGGGAACAAATGATTTACTGTAAAGTGCACTGCGACATTTTTGCACCATTTCAATCTGAGGACTTTTTCACCATGTGACGAATCAGTCTCTCTGGTCTGAAAACACAGCATTGTGGGTAATCAAGACCAGTCAGTTGTTTACATTTGATAAAGTGTGGATACATAACAGCAAGTAACCAATTTAAAATGTACGTCTTTTAATATTTTTTATTTATTTTTTACAGATTTGGCTAAAAGCACAAATAGCTAACATGAAAATGATTAAGTCAAATCAATGACATTGCAGTTCTTGCTATATGTCTTGTTTCAGCCTATTGATCCATTTAGGATGCTCGTATATGTTCCTTTGGTAAAAGTGTGTCATGTACATATGTATTCCATTGTTGCACTCTCGTTGTACCCACTGATTTGACCTCCTGTCCTTACTCTCAGCTAACAGATAAAACTGTAGAGCAGGGGTGCCCAAAAGGTAGACCCCCTGAAGTTGTACAACTACAACTCCCATGAAGCTTTGCATGCCTCTAGAACATTGGCGGATCCAGGGGGGGGGCAACGGGGCAATTGCCCCCCCCGAGATTCTCCCCTGCCGGCTAGTGCAGGGCTGACATTGCCCAAGCGCCAGCCCTGCAATGTGCCTGCGGACCGGGGAGGGAGATCAGTGATCTCCCTCCCCGGTCCGCAGGCACATTACTGACAGCCGACCGGCAGGGGAGGGAGAGAGGACCCGGGAGCTGTTACCAGCAGCTCCTCCGGGTCCTCCTCTCGCGAGATTTGGAGCGTTGCCGCGGTTACCACGGCAACGCTCCAAATCTCGCGAGAGTGAACTCTAGCCCTGGAGCGCGGGCTAGAGTTCACTGGAACCACTGGACCACCAGGGATTCCCCACTGGGACCACCAGGGATCCAGAAATGTCCCCCCTCCTCCTCAATAAAGGTAAGAAGGGAGGGGGGACATAATATATTTTATTAATTACATTTTTTTTTTATTAAAAAGCCTCCCTTCCCTCCTCCCCTCCCCCATACACACTGCCCAACATACACTGACCCCATACACACACTGACCCCATACACACACTGACCCCATACACACACTGACCCCATGCACACACTGACCCCATACACACACTGACCCCATACACACACTGACCCCATACACACACTGACCCCATACACACACTACACACACTGTCCCCATACACACACTGTCCCCATACACACACTGTCCCCATACACACACTGTCCCCATACACACACTGTCCCCATATAAACACTGACCCCATACACACACTACACACACTGACCCCATACACACACTACACACACTGACCCCATACACACACTGACCCCATACACACACCATACACACACTACACACACTGACCCCATACACACACTGACCCCATACACACACACTACACACACTGACCCCATACATACACACACTGCCCCCATACACACAAACACTGCCCCATACACACAAACACTGCCCCATACACACAAACACTGCCCCCATACACACACTGTCCCCATACACACACTGTCCCCATATACACACTGTCCCCATACACACTACACACACTGACCCCATACACACACTGACCCCATACACACACTACACACATTGACCCCATGCACACACTGACCCCATGCACACACTGACCCCATACACACACTGACCCCATACACACACTACACACACTGACCCCACACACACTGCCCCCATACATACACACACTGCCCCCATACACACAAACACTGCCCCCATACACACAAACACTGCCCCCATACACACAAACACTGCCCCCATACACACAAACACTGCCCCCATACACACAAACACTGCCCCCATATACACACTGTCCCCATACACACACTGTCCCCATACACACACTGTCCCCATACACACACTGTCCCCATATACACACTGTCCCCATATACACACTGTCCCCATATACACACTGTCCCCATACACACACTGCCCCACACACACACTGCCCCACAAACACTGCCCTATACACACACTTCCCCCTTACACACACTGACCTCATACACACACTGACCCACAAACACTGCCCCACATACAAACACTATACACACTGACCCCATACACACACTGCCCCCACAAACACTGCCTCCATACACACACTGCCCCACAAACACTGTCCCCATACAACACTGTCCCACAAACACTGTCCCCATACACACTGCCCCACAAACACTGCCCCATACACATACTGCCCCGCACACACTGCACACCTATACACACACAGTGCCCTACACACCCTGCTGCCCCTCCATACACACATTGCCCCAAACACACACACACGACCCCCCCATACACACAGTGCCCCCCATACACACACTGCCCCACACAGACATACAGTGCCCCCCCATACACACTGCCCCACACAGACATACAGTGCCCCCATACACACACTGCCCCCTAACACACACACTGCCACCCTTACGCACTCACACTCACTTCACCGCTCACACACACACTGCACCTTTCACACACACTTCACCCCTAACACACACCACTTCTCCTATGACCTATATCCCAGCAGACCCCAGGTAAGTTGTCAAACTGTTCTTAAACGGTATGACTACTTACTCCGGGGTGGGATCCTGGCACTACTGGCACCATAACTACTACACTGAGCTGTAGTGGTTATTGTGCTAGGATTATTTTTTTTAAATAATCTACAAGTGCCCCTCCCGAGATCAGGCTCTGGATCCGCCACTGCTCTAGAATGGCAAAGCATCATGGAAGCTGTAGTTTTAAAGCACTTGGGGATCTACCTTTTGGGCACACCTGCTGTAGAGGGAAGATCGGGCTACAGTATTACGATTCCTATAATGAAAAAAGATCTAAAAAATGTTAAGAGTTTGACACCTCATTTTTAGCGTCTGTGCAGAGTAGTTAAACTAGTTAAGCCTGGTCGTACGAAGCAAAACTAGGATGGAAAAAACATCCAACACCTACGTTGTTCTGTTAAATTCCTGTCTAATGAATAATACAATAGGTAATATATGCTTGTCCATCAAAAAGGTTATTACCACATTCCTACCAAATCCATTTAGCTGGTACAACTGGTCTCTTGCTGACAAAGCAGTGGACAGCCAATTGACCTACCTGTACACAATTTAGCCTGTCACCTGCTAATGGCTTCGCAAGAAAATGCTGACTAAACCCATTGCAAATATCTGACTAATAATAAATTATTAGCTGTATTGTCTGGCTGTTGCTCTGTCATTTACACGGCATGTGAATACGGAGTGGGCGATCTATACACCCATAACAAGTATATATTATTTATCTTCCTGTTGTCAAAGAGAAAAGGAAGTCTTAAAATGCCGCTGATCATCCTTGAAAACAATTACCACCAAAAATAGTGAATAGTTTTGTAAATTTTATTGATGCTGTGAGTATAGTTGTTATGGTGTTTAATGTGCCCCATTAAAAATAAAACCAAAAGCACAAAGAAAACCGTAGCAAAAAATAAAAATGTTGCTGAAGTGGTTATGGTAGCAGAAAAAGCCCTTTTGCCCCCATTGCAAAAAAAGTCAAACTGTTTTTGAATGGTTTGACTTTTTACATGGGGTCTGCCGTGCACCACTCCTTGATTACATTTGGGCTGTTTGAACTTTTGACTCTCTGGGTATGGTGGAGGAGTGTAGCGACCAGCGGACACCTGGAGAGAAATCAAACCGTTCAAAAACAGTTTGACTCCTTACAATGAGGGTTACCAGGACACTCCTGGGACCCTAACCACTGCAGTTTGCAGTATTCCTTTCTGGTTAGCACTAAATAACACTTTCAGTGCTGCTGCAGACCACTTAAAAGGGGAACACCTAAATAAAACCACAGGAACACACACAAAAAAATAAAAATAAAGTGTTTTGGGGTACACTGCAAATGTTCCCCTCTTTAAAATGGTGTGGGTCTTTCACAGCATTTTATTTTTATAAATATGAACCCTATAACCATATATTAATTTATACTTATTATTCAACATTGCCACCAAAAGCATCTCTGTTTATCAACCGATAGTGAGAAGAAGCACATGAAATATCTTAAAAAACGACTTTTTCTTGTTTAAACAAAAATGTATTTTATTCTTTTTTTTTTAAAGCATTTGTGATGATGTATCTGACATTTGCTCTGGCTCTCTCATTCCTCCAGACTGTTGCATTAACCTCTAGAGCCACTAATGTTGTAGAGGTGATGTTTAGTTATTTTGCATATACACTGGGGAGATCAAATGACCTGGTGGGCAGCGAGATTCTGTTTACTAAGTACAGTAGATTCTTACACAACTTACCTTCTTGTTCTTCTGCATTGTTAGAACATTTTCATCTGTTACTGGGTCATTGTTCGCTGATGCCATAGCCTCACGTGACACCTAGCAACTTTGTTGCACTTTGCTTTATTTTTTGTTCCAGAGAAGCGATCATTCACGAAACCTGTGTCTCAGGATATAGCATCAGTGTATTTTACTTTGAATCCCAGATTCACACCTGAGATTGAGTTTATCGTTCGTTTCAGAGCCAGATTAAAGTAGCCCAGGGCCTTAGGCAGGAGGCCAAATTGTTTCTGTGAGTGGTGTATATGAGCGTGTGTGTATTAGCTGATAGCTGTCTGAGTGTGTCTAGCATTATGTATGTGCCTGAGTATCCTGAGTATAAATGTGTATCTGTGAGTCTGTGGTGCCTGAAATGAACAAAAAAGAAAAATCCTACAGAGCTTCTTCTTTATTCAGATCCAGAGTGTACCCATTTCACACAGTGTAGTATTTGCTTTATTCGGGTTATCTTTAAGAGGATAGCACCCATGTAACGCCCATTGGGTGTATCAAAAAGGAATAGTCCGCTGATTTCAGCACAACCTATGCTAAAAATGTTTTAAAATTCTAGTTCTTTGCTAGCTAATGTAAATTGGATAACTCTCACAGTGCTGTACACATGGCGAAATGTGCACGTGTGGCCTTGCTTAAGAAAATTCTGAATATGCTCATATGGATTTTCTCAAACAGATCCCTGAGTATGCATTTGTGTGCCCTGAGCCAACATAACATAAGTGGAGATGCGCAATGTAAAAGTGCAATGTAAAAAGAAAAAAAATATATTATTTTTACTTATCCGCTCTGCACTATTCACTCTAGTAAATACTGAAATAGAGTTTACTGTGTTTTCTCTGAAAGTACCAGTTTCTCTGTAAAGGTATGAGAGATTTCCTTATGTGTATGCTTGATCCCTTGAGCACGGACATTTTTACGGTATATGTGACATGATTGTCACGGCAAGGATGCATAATTCATTGTTGCACTATGGAATATTGTCCTTTAATGTAATTTGTGTAGTGCATAGATGAACTGCTGCGTGGTAGAGATGGTATTGTCAATGTCAAAACACTGGCGGATCCATAGTCTTATCTCAGGAGGGGCACTCATAGATTATTTAAAGAAACAATCCAGGCACAATAACCACTACAGCTCTCTGTAGTGTTTTTGGTGCCAGGAGTGCCGTGGCGCCCTCCCAGAGTAAATAGTCAAACTGTTTAAGAACAGTTTGACGATTTACCTGGGGTCTGCTAGGATAGGGGCTGTAGTAGGGGATAGGGCCTCTAGTAATGTGTGTGTGTGTGTATGGGAGGCACTGAGTGTGTGAGGGATGCAGGGTGGGTATGGGAGGCAGTGTGTGAGGGGTGCAGAGTGTGTGTGTGGATGGGAGGCAGTGCATGTGGGACACATGTGGGACATATACACACTGCACTCCCAATGTTTCCATTTGGATTGATGTTGGTCTGGAACACAAGGGGGTGGGCACTTGTCTCTATAGGTACTCCTTATCTCTGCCTTTGAGCAGACTTGGCAATCCACAAGGTATATCCAATGATGCTAAGATGTGTATTGTACTTGCTTGGGGCCAAAATCGAATTATTAAGTTCTGCCTTTGTCTGGTAAAACATCACGTTACCTGAAGAGACTGATTAATGAGTGTTTAGCAATTGCATAGGTATTGTTGTACTAGGTGGGTTTTTTAGTATTAAGTTATCATTATCTCCGGTCTAATGCAGACAAATAGTGAACGTTAACCCTTTCACCACCACAACTACGTCACGCACACTCTTAAAGTAGGGTGCGTTCATGACAATGATGACCATTGTAGTGTTTAACATGATATAACTTTCCTCTCACGCTAGTAATTGCTAAATACTATGTCATAATGTGCAATGATACTTTCCATGCATTTTGGATATTAAAATCTGTATTATTGCTGAGAGACACCTTCAGGGTTATAAACTAAACCAGCAATTGTGAAGTCCCTCTAATGCTCAGACACAGAAATAGGGGTTAATTCACTAAACCAAGAATGAAAGAATTGACAAGGGAATGACCATTTTTAGGGCAATATTGCGTGAATTTAAAAACATATCCTACTAATTTATTTGACTATAATTTTAATTTCCCAGTTTAGCGAATAACCATGTGTATTTTCGGCAATATATCAGGATGTGTATGAAGTCAAGGTGAAAAAAACAGTGAATTCAATAGTAGATACATGTATGTTTAATGCACCACCGTACATGCATATCTAAAACTTAGACAAGCAGATAAGACTGCATTGCTAAAAACAAGTATTGTGAATTAATTATTTAGCGTTGCTTAAGCTACCGTGGCTCTTCTATAGTTTGCCTATCATTTATAACCATACAATCCCATTTATATATTCCCACCAAAACAATAAGCAGGGCTTTGAAATAAATAAAGAAATGAACAGTCTGTATTTTTCATTCGACAAATACAACGGAGGCACCTGTCCTCGCATTACTGTGCTGTGATCATCTCCTCCCTGGGAAAAATGAGAACAGCAATATGATTTATTTACCCAACTCCCAAACATTTAATTGGGATGACACAGACCATTATGATGGATTTCTACAGAAGCAAGACAGAAAAGCGTATGCTGGTTACTGTGTCATATTAATATGATAAGACAGTCCTTCTGAAAGATACTCGGGCTGGACTAAACACTGTATGTCTTTGTCTTGATACAATCAAGTTATCTGGTAGAGGAAACATTAAATGTGTCTGGTTAGCTTATGCCCAATGCAGGAGAAGAGCATTTAAAAAGGCGAACTCACTAAATAACACCATGGTAGTAAAAATTGAAAATCACCAATAACATATTTTAAAGGGACACTATAGTCCCCAAAACAACTTTAGCTTAATTAAGCAGTTTTGGTGTATAGATAATACCTCTGAAGTTTCACTGCTCAATTCTCTGCCATTTAGGAATCAAATAATTTTGTTTCTGTTTATGCAGCCCTAGCCACACCTCCCTGGCTGTGACTGACACAAACTGCATGAAAACAAAATGGTTTTATTTTCAACCAAATATAACTTACTTTAAACATTTGTATCTCTTGCTCTGTAAATTGACCTTTAATCACATACAGGAGGCTCCTGCAATGTCTAGCAAGCTATTAACCGAGCAGGAGGTAAGACATTCAAAACTAAACAGAATTGCAATAAAGGAAGTGTAAACATTAGATCTCACTTTACAGGAAGTATTTAGGAAGGCTGTGTAAGTCAAATGCAGGGAGGTGTGCCTAGAGCTGCATAAACAAAATGATTAAACTGCTAAATAGTAGAGAATTGAGCAGTAAGACTACAGGGGCATGATCTAAACACCAAAACTGCTCCATTAAGCTAAACTTCTTTTGGTGACTATAGTGTCCCTTTAACCAATGGGATGCACTATTTTCTTAACAATTTATAATACAGATTTTGTACAATATATTCCAGTCCAGTCTAGGCACATGTAGGGCACACAATGTAAATCAGTGGTTTCCAAACTTTTTAGGTTCAAGGCACCCTTAATATTTCAAAATTTTTCCAAGGCACCTCAAGTCAAAATTTCTAGGTTGTATGTCTGTACAGCGTTGTGACATTTACTGGCGATATAGTGTAATGTACAGTGTTGGTGTTTGAAGGGGTGCTTGTGTATAGTCTTAGTGTTTTAAAATAGGGGTGTGTTTGTACGTAATGTTCGCATTTGATTGCAGGGTTGTGTTTGAATGTAATGTTCACTTTAAAATGTAGATGTACATTTGTGTGAAGTATTTGTGTTTGAGTGAAGGGGTGTGTTTGTATATCATTTTGGAGTTTGAATGCAGGGGTGTGTTTGTATGTAATATTTGTGTTAGATTGCAGGAGTATGTTGTGCTGGTGTATGACTGCTTGGATGTATGCACATACACTACCACATGCATACATACTTACACAGATATACATACACACAAATTCATATAGACACCGAAACATACACACAACTTAACACACGCATACACACACACACACACACACACACACAAATTATATTTTTAATATCTCCAGCCACCCTCCTGTTAGCTTACCTTGTGGTTCCAGGAGGGTGATTTTGAGTACTGGTCCTGCTGCTGCTGGTGGGAGTGAGGGGTCTGGAGCTCTTTGGGCTCCTCTCTCCTTATGCTGCGGCTGCCTCCTCTTCCTCTCGTGCTGCCTCTCTGCATGACGCTGGGAGAAAGTGATAGGCTGTCACGCTATTCAAGTCGGACGACATTACAGGTACCCGGTCGCGGTCTTAAAGGACCGCTGCACCCGACCAGGCCCCTGTTAAGCAGTAATGTTTCCCCTGTGTTATGATTATACCATATAGCATATATTGTAGCATAAACATGACGCAGCACACAGTTTGGGAACCGCTGATGTAACTGAAGAGAAGAAATAGAAACATTGTTTCATTTCCTCTCTTCTCTGTATGCTTTTTCTATGCAGCCTGCCAGATGCAAAGTACAGAATTTATAACTGATTGACAGGAAGTTAAAATGGAGGCACTCAGTTGCATGATAAAGAGGTGTAGATTTCTATATTTTATTTTTATTTTGCACACCTCACAAATATATATGTATATTTGTTAAATCTGGGGATAACTAAATATAATATTGAAAATCCAGATAACCGCTACCATTGAAAAACAACGTCTGCTTATTTAAAGATATCCTTGTACAATCAAAGGAAAAGCATTTTGTTATGTACTTTTATTTTCCAATTTCATGGTTGTCTTATAATTTGTTCAACGTTTGTACATCAAAGTGTAGTATTTATAGTTTCAATAAACCTTCAAATCCTTAGTGAAATGATACTGGCAGTTACCTCATTTCACTGTCTTCCCATCAGATCAAGTTACTGAAGATGTCAAATATCCGCAGAATGTGATTTTTAAGCTGGACCCTCCCTTCCCTTTTGTAAAAGTTTATCTAAACGTGTAAAGTCACCTGCTATTTATAAGTGCCGGCCATTGTACATTGAGGGCTCTCGCACAATAACAGACCCTTCCCACTCTCAAACATACATAAAGGAAATGTCTAGAAATGTATCACCATGAGGCGAATAACACCAGGTAGAGGGTGCTAGTTGGTGACCATTTCACTGTTCCGCATGTGAAAGACATATAAAGCCAATTATTATTATTGTCATCATTTACATGGCGCCAACATGTTCCACAATGGTTTAAAATTATAGAAGGGTGTAATTTAAGGCCCTGCTCAAATGAATTTACAATCTATGGGGATTTGAGGTAGGCAGATATATTTTGTTGGGTGTCTTGCAAAGGACAAGCAAATTAGTTAATTTTGAGGCTCACCGTACCGTAATAAAGATTGCAAGCTTTTCAGATCAGAAAGAGATGTGCAGATATTTAATATCTCTATTTTCCAGGAAGCAATCAATATCTTAGTCTGTGATAGATGCATCCCATGCAGCATGTACGATAAGGCCAAGCAACACATCAGAAGTTATTGGCAATTGATGGACATTGTTCCAATGAATGTTTGGCATGATGAGTAAGTAGTCGTGATTTGCCTCTAGTGATGTTATTCAGATAAAGGTTTAGAAATCGTGATCTAAAGGCTTTGAAATCCTTCATTGGACCAGTCAGGATACAATATCGTCTTTCTCCGCTGTGATTCTCGCTCACTAACATTTCTGGAAAGTGATATACCGAGCTATGTGATCAATTCAGCAGAATCTGCAAACTTCTAATTTGTGACAATTAGTCCATGGGCAATTTCACAACTTTACCTTTTTGCTTTCCTGCAGACGTTACCCAGAAAAGGTGTAAGAGAGACAAAGAAGCACTTAAATATACATAACATGGTCTTAAAGGAACACTCCAAGCCCCATAATCACTATCAAGAAAATCAGATGATTACTTTTAGCCAATTGGCTTGCCTCAGGCAGAGAGCTTCCAAGTAAGAAGTCAAACCATTAGAAAACAGTTTGACTACTAACATTGCATATATACCAGGACAATCCTGGCACCATATGGGGCATGGAGTGTTCCTTTAAATATATGAAGAAAGTATGAAGCTTGGATGGGTGAAATATTACATTTCTGACATTATATTCTCTATTCCTATAGTCTAATTGTAAAGGCCCAGGAAGAGGATGAAAAACAAACTTGTGATCAAAGCCTCATTAAGTAATATTTTAATAATACATTGAGTTATTTCCAAAATTAGGAATTGCAGATAAATGAAAAGAGAATTGCATATTTTAAGACAAAATAGGAAAAAAAAATCTCCAAAATCAATTATTTAGCTCTAAAACTAGACATTTTCTGGTAACAGGAAGTCCAAACTCCCTGCACAAATAAGTAGGTAACCATAACTATAGCCAAGCACTTTTATGGGACTAAAGTCACAGTCCAAGACAACTAGGGATGGAGAGCTTATTCTTTTCCAAGTTCTATGGGTAGGTGTAAGGGCTCCATAAATGTTCTGCAAAGCAGCACTTGGTATAAACGTTTCACACCACTTATGGCTAGTACAGTACCCCAAACTTAGTGTCATTTTCGAACCCTGGTCAGTTTGCATTTGAAGTCGTGCCTATTAGTACAGTTGTATGTTCTTCTTGGTTCCCACTTGGAAGGTTTACTTCTTGAGTGCTTTAAATTTCAGAAGCGATTCTTCAGGCTTCTAAAAGTCTTGATATAGCATTCAAGGAGACATTGAAGTGCCTTACAAAGTCTTGTTTTATCCTGTGTTGGTGGAAAAGTCGCTGTCATGTTGTTGTAGCCGAAATGCTTGCAGGGGATCTTGAATAAATCCTCAAGAATAAGTTTTCAAAATCCTTGTGTAGTACATCCACAGACCCTTGCAGGGTGGGGCAGGGACCTCCTTGTGTCTCTGCCCTGTTACCATCTTGGATCAACACCCCCAGTAGTGTGTTTAATTATTCCCCTCATAATGCAAGGTGAAACAGATTTGAAAATAGACAGTCTCTCTATACCAGGGCAATACCCATCTGTAGGGATGAGGTGTGGGAACACTGAAGTGTAAAGTACAGAGTCCATAAGCTAGGCGAGCCGACATGTCTCCTGCTCAATCCCTCCAGCTAGGCCTTAAAACACTTCAAAATCAGAATTTAGAATTTGTAATGTCATTTTTATGACAGTAATTTTTAGTAACTAACCCAGGGCTGACATCAGCGGAGTAGAACCCATACACATAAAAGGATGGGTTGTATATATATTTTTTGTGTATTCCTCATTCTAGGGTTCTCTACCACTGGCCTGGGAGTCTGAGGGTTCTGCACAGTATTTTAACACTGCACTCTTCAGGAAAGCGATCTCAGATGTTCCACCTGGCCAATCCCCAAACTTAGGAGTGACAGCCTCCTACCACAACTGGGGCTACCACTGCCTTCACTTTCCACATCCCTTCACGCTCCTCTTTCAATCCCTGGTATTTGTCCATGTTCTCATGTTCCTTGTTCCTGATGTTAGTCACTGGGTAGACACACACACACACTCACACACATTTCTGGTTAATGGAGATTGAATATACAAACACACATGCATTCCTTACACACACAAATACACACACACACACTGCATGTATCCCTTACATACACATACACACACACACACTGGATGCAGAGGCATACCTAAAAACCACAGGGCCCCAGTGTGAAAATTGCCCTTGGTCCCCCACTCATGTGTCCTATTATCCTCATTACATCCTCAACCAGCACACACTACATCCCTTACACACACATACACTACACTCCCTATGAGCAGACTCATGGATGGACTTGGTGGGCGGGCCTTGTTTGCAGATTCGGGAGTGAGCCAAGGGCTTGAGCTGAGTAAGCTTCCCCAAAATTTCTGATGGTAGTCCTGAACTAACACACTAATTATTTCCAATTCAGCAAAAAAAGTTCAAACTAAAAATACAGTGTGTACGTTCTGGAAATGTCTGGCTGTGTTATTACTCAGATCTGAAAAGTACACCATATACGTTAGAAGTGTTAATACCAAAATCACAGATACCTACAAGGATATTTCTATATTTAGCTGTGTAAAATCAGGCAGGTGACTTTCCATGCCTGGTAATTTCCATATATATTAACAAGACGGCATGGAAATAGACAGGATTTACAGTTCATCAGACCTGACCCGGCCTCTCTCGTATGATTGCTATTAGATATAAAGATTGTGTATTGAAATGTGTTAAATGGATTCCATATCTTCTTCTCCCCAGACAAGCCAAGGAGAAATGATATTTCAGGACTTGCCTGAGTTACAATTCAAATCTGGCACAAAAAAAAAAAAAAAAAACACTTATCATGACAATACAAATCACTTACTGTTCCATTTTATTTTCACTGAAATAAATGTGTATTATACCACTTGTTTCCCTTTTTATGTAATTATCTACAAGGACTATTCTAGCATGTGTTTTTTTTTTTTTTTTTTTTAAACTGCTAAGCTTTTATTTATTTATTTATTTGTTTAACGAAGTCATGTTCACCCAATAATGCTAGCTTTGCAGGAACCTTTTGAGAGATATGCTATTTTATCTTGTACAGTGATAAAAACTGCATTCTTCAGCGTGAATTATGTAGGTTGCTTGGGTTACAGATTTCTAAAAATGATCTGGAACTATGTGGAATCTAATCAGATCATCTGTATTGATGTTTTATCAAAACACGGATCTGAGACTGTCGCAGTAAGAGATTGTCGTCACAACGACAATGACTGCTCCCACCGACAGGCAAGGGAACACAGTGATGTTAACTGTACATACTCACCAACCAACCAGGTCACCTGTTGAGCTGTAGTTTGTGGAGTCAATGTAAAATAAAATATATTGATGTAAAATATTGGCAAAAAAATATTTTTATGCAGAATATCAACGGGGAGGCAATATAAAACTAATGAAATACCGGTAATTAACAGTAAAAAGAACACAGATCCAGACACAGACATAAAACATTACTGAACAAATAAAACATTCACTGAACAAATAACATCATATATGACAAAAACATAATAACAAGTTAAGTTACACAAACCAAACTATAGATGTTAACAGAAATTATGATAATAAGATCTGTATAATATACCATACAAATGTTGTCTGGGCTTGTTTTCCAACACAAAATTATGTTTAAAAATCAAGGAATCATTGATAATAAGTAAACTAAATAAATAAAAAGTAGAACTGGAGATCAGAGGGGTGATATCCATCCAAATAATATGTTTTTAAAGGTAATTGGGTAAAAGCTTTAAGAACTGTGATGGACGATTATGGTGAAACCGCAGCTGGTTACCCTATTTACCACTATAACGTCTTAAAGCATAGAACTTAGCAGGGCTAACCATACAGATATCTTAGTCATAATTTTATATAGTCAGTAAGAGATCATCTATTTCAAATATAAAAATAATTGAAAATACAATATAAAATAAGGATTGTCTTGGTAGCAACAAAGTTTTGTCTTTTAGATATTTTATGAAATGAAAATACAAATATAGACAAATAAAATCCATTGCAATAATTATAGTAGAGTTTATAAGATTAAACTATATGCTTGCAATATCATTAATATAATAACATACCCTCCTGAACATGTCATCATGTCAGCCTCTCTGTCCTTATAAGATGGAGCAGCGTCTGTCTTCAAATCTCTCCTCTCTGCATTCTCTAATATTTAAAAGTACACCTATTTATACCTTTGATGTCTTCATTTTAGGGTTATCGTAGTACATATATGAAAAAGTAGCACTTCTTTTGTTTTTGTTCATTATAGGGACCTCCCTTAACTTGGCAAAAATACAAGGCCATAAATAAAACCTAAGGTGCACACGTCATGGGAAATTTCCTCACTTAGGACAAGATGCCATCTTAAAGTTTGAACATCTTTATCTCTTTAGGGTTACCGCAGTATATTATATATACTATAATTATGTAATTATGTAATAAAAGAGTTGTAGCATTGCTTTGAAAATACAAGGCCATAAATAAAACCTAAGGTGCACACATCATGGGAAATTCCCTGACTTAGGACAAGATGCCATCTTAAAGTTTGAACATCTTTATCTCTTTAGGGTAACCGCAGTATATTATATATACTATATTTATTGTATTTTGTCTGGGACAAAATGGCGTAAACCTATTATGTACTGAAAGTAATTAAAAGGTTATTGCTTAAAGAAACATGTATGAAAAACAATATGTTCCATTTCTGACACCTTGTCAGTTTGCAATATCCAGGGGTCCTGGAACCGAATGGGGAACTCGCTCTATCCACTAGACACTGGGACACTCAGTCCTGGGAGCTCTAGTCTTTACATACATACATATACATACACACACGTTTTATAATTGCCCCCCTACTTTGGGTCCTGGTCCCCCATGTGCCCCCCCCCCAACCTAAATATAAATGCTGGAGACGCCACTGGATGGGAACACTAATTTAGTATTAAAACATTAACATTTTTTCATACTGAATGGAAGGACAAGCTAAAGCACTCCATACACTATAACCACTTCAATGAAATGAAACCATTACAACACACAAATGTGTCTTTTTAAAAGCTCCTAGTGCCTAACCAGTTCTTATACCACGTTCCCACATATATTTTTCCTTCTATTCCCACCATAGCATCTTCTTAAAGCAGTCAAAATGCTCTCTTTAATGGCAATAAATATAAATTATGTTTTGAAAAAAGTCACTTGAGGACCACGAGACACCAATACATTACTCAAAAGAACTGAATTGCTCACCCACTCCCTGATCTCTGATCTCTTGGGTGTAACTTATTTGCTGAGATTTATTGGTTTAGCAGATAATTAGTTATCTGTTTTAAAAGATTCTCAAATTGTCTAAATCACAGGAGACATCCAAAGCACTATATCTCTTTTACTGGGCAAATATAGCATAATATCCCATTATATATTACTTAATTATATATAAATTGTATTTATGTAATATTTTTCTTGGTTGCTTACCTTTGTGTTGCTTGTATTTGTGATTTTTTTTTTTTTTTTTTTTTTAACAGAATACAAAATAAAACAGGGGCTAAGTGCCTCCTTCTCCCAGTGTAAAATGGGATTCAAGTGTTCCTGGGATTTATTACAAGGAGGACAATTGATGGAGTTGAGGAGTTTGCTAAGTTGCTGTCAACGGTTGTGTGTTCTGTGTGATTTATCAAAGTGAAACCGTATTTGTTCGGCTGGCACATGTCTGCACAATGCCATGCTTGTTATTTCCCTTCCTTTGTGACCTCCGAGTGCCACGCTCCATAGAGGTGTCTCATCTAACAGATGGTCAAGTGCTTGCAAGATTAGATCAACTTTTATCTTTTTCATCTTTCATATCAACAAACACTTCCTTCTCCATTTGTCTTTCTTTGTGTCTCATGACATTGTTTCGCCAGACTGCTGCTTGTTCAAATCCCTGAACAATGCCACTGTACAATGTCTAGCTGAGATCTGCTGCACCTAAAGCAGAGCAATAGGATCCTTCCTAGTCTGCCAATGTCAATCTTTGCATATATTTATAGAATTATATGATCTACCCATCATTTCAACTGGCAGATCAGGTTTTCAAATCTTATACTGCCAGGATGGATGATTAATTCCTGGTATTATTCCCCTTGTGGTTTGGGGGTCCCTATGCACTGCAGTATGAGACCTCTAATCTTTGCCAGCAAAATTCACCCTGCTCCCTTCTCCCAGGCTGAATTAAAGGGGCACTCCAGGCACCAAAACAACTTCATCTAAATGAATTTGTTATGGTGCCAAGAGGGGCAGGAGAGTGAACAGCTGACACATTTAGCCAATCAGTGACTCCCCACAAAACTGGCTTGTAAAGTAATGTACCTCTGGGCACCATAACAACTTAGTTTAGATACGTTGTTATAGTGCCTAAACTGTCCCTTTATCAGTGACATCATTCGCAGACATTTTAAATGCTTTAATTACAAAACATTCTATTATAAAAAGAAAAATAATAAAAGGAAAAAAGAAAATGGCCTATAAAAATCCTAGAGTTGCGGCAGTTGTACAGAGAAGAGTCAGCTGTTAGAAGACACCTTTTTGACTAGACAGAAGATCCACCAATCGGGATTTTTTGTTCTTATCTATGGGATCTGATCTTATCCCCTTTAACCAACCTGTCGACCAGTGATGTTTGGGTTAAGTATTTCATATCCCAGCAGTAATTCCAGTCTTCACATAATGTGTGTGGGACAGTTTTATATGCTGATAGCAGCAATGCTAAGGCTGTGTTTAAAGGAACACTTCACAGCCCAAAAGCTTTAAGGGTAAGGGGTATCCTATTTTAAACCCAGTTTACAAAAGTGATGATTTCTATGAGCAATCAGCACGTTTATAAATAAAATATGGAACAACACAATGGCTGTCAATCAAACAGCCCGGATGGTTTGCTGCTTCCTACTATTAGCTGCCTACTAGAGTCTGCCCATCTCCTCCCACACACACCTCAAGCCAGCATCTTCAGCTCTACCAGACCTTAGATCAGAGATGCACTTGTGCACGAGCCGGAGTGCGCATGCACAAGAGCACCGATTCAGAGGCTTCTCAGAGTCTCTTCTGGGGAAGGCTTGCTATGGCTGCTGTTCTTATTCAGTTCTTCAGTTTTGTCAAGTGGTTTTAAAACATACCCCCAATGAATATACAAATTTATTGGGGGTATATCTACAAAATGGTGACTTATACTTTTTTTTGTCTTTGGGCAGTGAAGTGTTCCTTTAAGTTATGTACAACTTGATTTATGGTTGTGTGTGGCAATCTGCCCAGCTATCAACTGTGCATGTGTGAGGCTGTGGCTTGTCTCTCCAGTACCTCTCTTCAATGCTTCTTTTCATCCTAGTTTTGTGTACAGAGGACACACGTCACAGGCACAAACAGAACAGATTTTTGAAGCTGTAAGTTGGTAAACATTTCAGCTTTTGACATTTCTGTTCCAATGGACAAGCATTTATCTGTAGCAATTTCTTTTTTATTTATTTTTCTGCAAAAAATGTATACTCATGAAGTTGATATAGACTGAGTGATAAAGAACACTGTCATTCTTTTGTGAAAGTAAACAACAATTTCATTTTTATATGTGAGCATTTAATGTTTCTATTAGTTATATAAATTTACTATTTACCTACCTTTTGCTTTTATGAGATTCAGTGATCGTTAGAGATGAGATGGAACACAGACTCTCCATTATACTGGTGATTAACAAGAAATGCAGCCATTGAACAATATTGATTCCTTTGAAGAATGAGAATTGGAAATGGGCTATTTTGGGGCAGTTTGATTATTACTTGAGACGTATTGTACTATTTTCTGCTTTCATTTTCTCTTGCGTATCATGCACAACACCATAACCACACCATTAAAGCGAGTAAAAAGTCGTAACAAGTTCTAATAGTTTGTTCAAATGGATTATATTGTGCAGACACACTTTTATTATTTGTTTTTAATCATAACCTTTGCAATTGTGCAGAATTGTTATGATACGTTACCAGGCCTCCCAACACTCCCAGATCTGGTGGGCTGTTACAATTTTGTGTTCCTATCCTACTGTAATGGGCTGGTTGCAACCAAGCACAGCATGAACGCATCATTAGATGTGCTTGTGCTGTACGGAGGGCATTAGGACCATGTGGAGAGTGCTTCAGTAGGAATGTCAGCTCTGGTGGGGCAACTCATGGAGGTTTCAGTTAGCCTAGTGTACATTCATGCCAGGCTGTTATGCCTCTTCTTTTAGCAGCTCTGCTCCCTTTTTGAAGAAACAAGATGGTCCAGGCACTCAAGATGTGTAAATAAGGCAGTTTTATTGGAGAACAGAGCAACGTTTCGACCTCGGCTGAGGTCTTTATCAGGCTTACAACCTCAAGTGAACATCTCATTTATAAGACTTACAACAATGCAAGTACAGACAATCAGTGCAATTAACAATGCAATTCATAATCTACCAATCCCATAGGTCCACGTGGTCACAAGGCATGAATACACAGCCTCCTGAGATAAACACAATAATAAACAGCAGAATAAACATAACATATATTTTCATAATCAGTATAAGTATTACACAGCTTAAAGGACCACTATAGTGCCAGGAAAACAAACTTGTTTCCCTGGCACTATAGTGTTAATAGGTCCCCCCACTCTCATGGCCCCCTCCCGACAGGCTCTAGGGGGAGGAAGGGTTAAACTCTTACCTTTCTCCAGCGCCGGGCTCCCTCGGCTCTGGGGCCTTTCCTCCTCCTTCCGACGTCATCGGCTGAATGCGCATGCGCGGCAAGTGCCGCGCGCGCATTCAGTCAGTCCATAGGAAAGCATTTCTCAATGCTTTCCTATGGACGCTGGCGTCTTCTCACTGTGAAAATCACAGTGGGAAGCGCCTCTAGCAGCTGTTCTCTGAAACTGCTATTTTTACAGCAGGCAGGGTTAACCCTAGATGAACCTGGCACCCAGACCACTTCATTAAGCTGAAGTGGTCTGAGTGCCTATAGTGGTCCTTTAAGTCTTAAAGAAGCAAAGAGAAAATTACATTATTGGATATATGCCACGGGAGAAAGGGAAGTTCCTTAAAGACATAAAAAGAAAAGAGAGGTAAAGGTATAAAAAGGGAAGTTTTTTTTATTTTTTATTTGGGCTGAGGGGCAGTTTGAAGAGGGACAGACCAGAAAGGACAAATGCCAAAAATAAACTTTAGACCGTGCGTCCAAAGACACTGCACATCAGGGTTCTCTTTTTGGGCCGAACTGCTCACTTTTGGCATTGTAGAGATACAAGTGGTGCCACTGTCATGCCCATTTTGACCCGTCTAGTGTTGTGTGTTCTAGTGTTCCCTCTAAGCATTCATTGTGAGTAAAGTAGCACTCAAACAGTTATGAAATGAATCCTCAGAGCAACTGCAGTTTGCAACAAAACAAAACTCACTAAATGAAACCTTCAGGACATTGTGCTTATTAAGATTCTTTTGTCTAGTGCTGCAGAATTTGTCACTGCTTTATAAATAATGATAATGATTCCCTGTTGACTGTTCTGCTGAAACAAAATGTTTTGTTTGCCAGTAGTATCCAAGAATATATATTGGGGGATGCTACATCCTCTAGTACACCGGTCTTCAATTTGTGTTCCGCAGACGGCGCCGGTCAGCAAGAATTTATTGCCGGTCTGCGAAAGCTTTCACCCAACTATACCATCGGGTGAAAGCTTTCGCAGACTGGCAATAAATTGCCACAAAATATTTCCCCGGTGCTATGATCATATTATATTAGCACCGGTAACTGTGACTCCCTCTCCCTTGCCGGCTCTGCAGGACCGGAGGGGAGATCAGAGATCTCCCTCTCCGGCTTGCTAGCAGTATAATGCTGGCAGCCGGCAGAAGAGGGAGGGAGAGAGGACCCAGGGGAGCTGTAACCTGCAGCTCTGCCGGGTTCTTCTCTCGCAAGCTTGGAGCGTTGCTGCGGTTACCACGTCAACACTCCGAATCTCGCGAGAGTGAACTCCAGCCTGAGCTGCTAGAGTTCACTCTCACCACTTGGACCACCACATACCAGAAAGGATTAGTACTGATTACAATGCATTGTCAGATATGTGCTTTTCATGTGAGATTGAGAGGTCTCTGTATGCAGTCACTTAGTCATTTCTGACAGCCCTTTTGGAGGAGACATAAGTGATGATCAGAGAAGTTTGGCTTTTTTTAATTTATGTACTGGAAATTTTGCTGGCACAAGGTATATATTCTGCAGAATACTAGTAATAGGATAGGGATGTCAAATATATGCCAAAGATAATGATTTCATGGAACAGTCTTGATTTTGGACCATTGTCCAGCTGCCATCTTATATTGCATGTCAAGCTTGTCAAACTTATAGTGTGAGTATATCATTAACTGAGCTTATATTAAATGTCCACATGGTTAAGTAGCCAGCAGGACAACCTGTCGACCCATCACGCATACTCTCCAGGTGTTCATACCCCTTTCTTTCTGTTGTGTAATGTGCATTGTCAGTGATCGCCATTTTGTGTTCTAGTTTTATGCTTTACAATATTGTGAGATGTGCTATTTGCTTGAGTAGTTTAACAAGATAAGTCATTAGTTATGACCTATGACAAATATTGGAGTAAAGCAAAGTTTTAGTGTTTGTTTTTTGAAACTCTACGGATTTATCGAGTGGGAAATTAATGTTTAATGGTTTTGAGGTGTATCATAAAAAGATAATATAATTCTTTTACATGTATTCCACTGAAACTTTTTTTTTATTATTTGGCTTTTTTAATTTTAAAGCCAACATATAAAGTTATGTGGGTGTTCCGTGTACATTGGCCTGTATTGAACTGTCTGAATAAGATTGCAAGTGCTTTACCCTAAAACAGCTTCCGCAGTCATGAGAGGAAAGGCAGGCCAGTCATATTTTCACTTTCTTAGACAGAGGGGCATTTAGAGGAAATAAGTTTTATATAGAGGGGCATAAAATGTAAAGGATTTATTTGTCAGGCCTTTACAATATTTTAACAATTAAAGGGACACTATAGTCACCCAGACCACTTTATCTGATTGAAGTGGACTAGGTGCAGTGTCCCTGTCCCCTTAACTGTGCAATGTAAAACACATATATGTAAGAGTTGCCTCCCTGGATACCACCTTTAGTGATCATGTGTTGGCCTAACTTTCTCCCTAAGGGGATGACAACGGTCGACTGGATACATGAGGCCAAGTTAGAGCAAAGCCTATCTCCCTGATAACCCAGTAAAAAGCACTTACATAAGGTAACTTCCTGGGCAATCCTTAGTATCCACCCCCTACCCCCCCACCAAAAAAATAAAATAGAAGTAAAAATAGTGATACCTTTTTCATGCATACTCGGTAAGTAAGATCTAAGTTCCCAAAACAGCTCGGACTTACCAGGGTGTGCCACAGTAATCACTTCCAAATTGTGAATCCCCCCGGATAGTCTATCCAGAATGTAAATATGATCATGAAAGAAGAAAAAAGGTTTTTACGATATATCATCCACCACTCGTTCCATATTAATGAAAAAAATCTTAATTGGAGGAAAGACGAGCCAGGTAGGACATGGTATAAACATTTACATATACATAAAGGGAATCAACACAGTAAAGGAGGTGAGTATATTTAAAATAAGAATAACTACCTCAACAAGAGGACATAGTCTTAAATTAGAGGGGCAAAGGTTTAAAAATATTTTCAGGAAGTATTACTTTACTGAGAGGGTAGTGGATGCATGGAATAGCCTTCCAGCTGAAGTGGTAGAGGTTAACACAGTAAGGGAGTTTAAGCATGCCTGGGATAGGCATAAGGCTATCCCAGACTTAAGATAAGGTCAGGGACTAATGAAAGTATTTAGAAAATTGGGCAGACTAGATGGGCTGAATGTATCTTATCTGCCGTCACATTCTATGTTTCTATTCCAAATAATGAAAAAATGATTGAAACCACACTTGACATAAAGTGGTAAGCTTCAAACCACATGAGTGTCTGCTGACACTTTATCAAGATGTATACCACCATGTCCGGTGTCTGTTATAAACTTCCCCAAACTGGTGATGACGAATGGCATATGTAGTATGGAAGCCTATAGTTTAAACAGTTTAGGCTGTCAGTTATTCAAATCTCCACTTGCCAAAAAAATACAGGCCTGTAGCAGATAATCTGTCTCAATGGCTGTTTAGTATGTTTTCCCACCTCCTGGCTGCCGGGAGGAGCCTGTGTAAGATGCGCTGCAGACCCCAGGTAAGAAGTCAGACTTTTTAAAGTGGCGGAGAGGTGGGCACCATAATCCCCACAGCATGAAGTAATGGTTATTGTGCTTGGAGTGTTTTTTTAATATTGTGAACTCAATAATTATTAGTTAAAGGAACACTCTGGGCACCATAACCTAATTAGAATGACATTGTTATGGTGTGAGGAGGTCCCGGGTGATGTCTTATCATTGGAGCCCAATCTGAGACTTCTTGATTGAAGCCTCACTCTGGAACAGAAGTTCAGAGGCAGAGCTGATGGGTGCTGGACTAAAACAGTTTAACCCGTTGAGGTAAGTTGGTCGGCCTGTGACCTCTTTGCACTATAACATCACCATTCTGAAGAAGTTCCTTTTATAGTTTAATTTCTTGAGCTTAAATTAATCCTAATTTAGCCATAGCAACTATACCACTTTAAAAGTGGGGTACTTTGAATGTCTCATTATAAAGCATCATCTTATGCCTATTCTTCTAAGCTAGCGTGATATCAAGGCTTGGAGTTATGCCATACAAATCTTATCCTGTGATTCACCCATAAAACACTCTCTTCTATCATGCAGGCAAAAGGAAACTAAATGTTTCAAACACTGATAAAAGAGAATTGGCACATTATCAGAAATAGGATTTTTTTTGCAAAATCTTTTTCAATTTTGCTTTCTCTATAGGAAGCCATAGATATCCGGCCAAATCTCAGCTTGTTTACTGGATGGTAATGAAAGCCAAGCCGCACCCAGCTAAGGGCTAACATGTTCTGAATGCGTGTTTTTTTATATCAAGCCTGCCAAGCTTAAAGTCAAATTCTTTTCTGAAATGAAATGTGTTTTGTTTACTGCAGAGGATCCAATCTGGTGACATAATTTGTAGTTTACACGTTTGCGACCATCAATATTTGTTTCTTTGCAGTTGGAACTGTTTGTACATTTGATTTATTTAAAAACACATCAATTATTGTTGTAATATTTCTATAAACCCTCCCCTAGGGGTTGTAGTGGGTGCAGGGTGGGATAGAGGCTGTAGTGGGTGCAGGGTGGGATGAGACTGTAGTGGGTGCAGGGTGGGATAGGGGTTGTTGTGGGTGCAGGGAAGGATGGGAAGAATAGGGGTTGTTGTGCGGGATAATTGATGTAGTGGGTTCAGAGTGGGATAGGGGCTGTTGTGGGTGCAGGGAGAGATAAGAGCTATTATGGGGGATAAGGGCTGTAGTGGTTGCAGGGTGGGATAGAGGCTGTAGTGGGTGCAGGGTGGGATAGAGGCTGTAGTGGGTGCAGGGTGGGATAGGGGCTGTAGTGGGTGCAAGGTGGGATAGGGGTTGTAGTGGGTGCACGGTGGGATAGAGGCTGTAGTGGGTGCAGGGTCGGCGAGAGGCTGTAGTGGGTGCAGGGTGGGATAGGGGTTGTTGTGGGTGCAGGGAAGGATGGGAAGCATAGGGGTTGTTGTGGGGGATAATTGATGTAGTGGGTTCAGAGTGGGATAGGGGCTGTTGTGGGTGCAGCGAGAGATAGGAGCTATTATGGGGGATAAGGGCTGTAGTGGTTGCAGGGTGGGATAGAGGCTGTAGTGGGTGCAGGGTGGGATAGGGGTTGTAGTGGGTGCACGGTGGAATAGAGGCTGTAGTGGGTGCAGGGTCGGATAGAGGCTGTAGTGGGTGCAGGGTGGGATTAGGGGTTGTTGTGGGTGCAGGGAAGGATGGGAAGAATAAGGGTTGTTGTGGGGGATAATTGATGTAGTGGGTTCAGAGTGGGATAGGGGCTGTTGTGGGTGCAGCGAGAGATAGGAGCTATTATGGGGGATAAGGGCTGTAGTGGTTGCAGGGTGGGATAGAGGCTGTAGTGGGTGCAGGGATGGATAGGGGTTGTTGTGGGTACAGGGAAGGTTTGGGGTTGTTGTGGGGGATAATTGCTGTAGTGGGTTCAAAGTGGGATTGGGGCTATGGTGGGAGCAGGGAGGGATAGGGGCTGTTGTGGGTGCAGGGAGGGATAGGGGCTATTGTGGGGGATAAGGGCTGTAGTGGTTGCAGGGTGAATAGGGGTTGTAGTGGGAGATAGTGGCTTCATTTCAAAACAAATCTATTTCCTTTCAAAATTTTAAAGGAATATTATATTATGAAATAGTTTTGACTTGACTGTTATCCCTTAAAGCGGATCTCAAATTCCTCCCCCTGCCCCCCAAATTGAATATTTCACAAAGATAGAATCTTTATACAATTCTTATATTAACTCTCTGATATTAATTCAAACCCAGTCAAAAGATTTAAAACGGCACTGTCATGCCGAACTTGCCTTTCCCAAATCGATTCCTCTTATCTCTCTTGGGATCTGTTCTCATTTTCTTTCTACAGTATTACAGTATTTCCTACAGTATTAGGAGCAATCTACCAAAAGGCAGAAAGACCATAATTGGTCTTTCAGCCAACTTTACTAATACTAGACTTTACTTGGTATTAGTAAATTAGGGAGACTGCCCCTACTTGCTATGCCACAAGTAGGGGCCTGTCTACTAAACAGCCTGAGGCTGCTCCCTGTTGTAGGAAAAAAAAAAAAGCCCTACCAACCCCTCTTCCAATAAATAGCCCCCATAGTAGGGCATCTATTAACTAGTGGAGGGGGGGGGCATAGTGTCCCCCACCGAGCCCTCACCCATGACCGAGTGGGGGGCTATTCAACTTAACTGGGACATTGGGTCCCCCTTGGTGCCCACCCATAAGTGGCGGGATGGGGCCCTAAAAATAAATAGAGGGGGACCTATTGTCCCATGCCCCTGGCCTTCACCCATGAGCGGTGGGTGGGTGTCCTAAATGACAAGGGGGTACCTATTGTCCCCCCCCCACCCATGAGCAGCGGGTGAGGGCAAGAGTGGGGGGACCTCATGTCCTGTCCCCCCGGCCCCCACTCATGAGCGGTGGGTGGGGGCCCTAAATGGCAAGAGGGGGTAGACTTATTGTCCCCCCCCACCCTTGAGCAGCATGTGGGGGCCCTAAATGACAAGAGGGGGTAAGACCTTTTGTTCCCCCCCAGCCCCCACCCATGTGCGGCAGGAGAGGGCTTTAAGTGACAATGGGAGGGGAGGGCAAAGACCGCGAGCTGAGCTGTCATGGTAGTGCGCTCAGGACTTCATAGGGCGGCATAAATGCCGTCCTATGAAGTATGTGCGCATGTGCTGCGAAGCCACGCATGCGCACAAGGGAGCAATGACGCTTCCAAATGGAAGCATCTGATTGCTCCCTGCTCGCGCCCGCCTATTTCGTCATTTTGACGAAATAGGGGGCACAGCTTCACGAGGCTCCCGGCGCTGGAACCAGGTGAGTAAAAAGGCTTGGCTGGAGAGTCCCTTTAAGTTCTGTCCTTTCCACGTGGCAGTCAGCATAGAAAGAGCATACAGAGAACAAGGGAGCTTTGCCATGTCTGAACTAGCTTTTTATGTAATTTCCTAAATCTTTAATAAGCATTTAACTGAGCATCTTGTAAAAAAAAAAAAAGGTTAATACAAGTTAGAGTTGATTTTTACGTTTTTATTTAATGGTGTAATTTCCAAAAAGTGACAGTTCCACTTCAGGGTCCTCCTCAATATTGTCCAGTGTTGGCATTCTTAGTGATGTGGATGGAGTAAGGGATGGTCTTTCAGAGGAATGCAATCATCAGCCTCAGGATTGTAGAACATACCAGCTTTGAGATAATGGAATAATGGAAAACAGAGCCAGTGCCAACCTATAGCTCCTGTTGCTGCCAATCTCAGGTTTATTGCGAATGTTACGGTCTGTCTTAGAATTATGGAACATGACAAGTTTACTAATTATTCTGTTTATTAAAGGGCTACTCCAACCAAAAACAATGTTTTAATAAAACACTTATTTTCTTTTTTAATTATCCTTGCATGATACCATTGGTAGTCTGTCACCAGCCTGGTTAATGGTGGCTGTGGATGTAGAGTTACACTGAAAATCTGCATTTGCAGACTGCTAGCACCATGACCACTTTAAAACACTAACATGCCCACGTCAGCCCATGTTTAAGCATGAATTAGCTTTCTGAGGGCAAAAATAACAGATATCTAGAGCATTTTTGTTCCACTGACAAACCCAGGTCTTGGTGTTCTCAGATACTGACTGCAACATACACCCACAGAGATTATTGTGGACATCTGCTTAGTAAGTTATAATTGAATCTGCTAATTATTTTTTTAATTGCACTTGGTCTTATCTGGATCTCTCCAATCCAGATGGCATTTTTGTTCTGACCCTCGCTGCATTGTGAAAGGAAGCAAGTTTGTTCTGACCCTAAATTCTTTTGATTTGACTCCAGGTAAAGTGTACAGTTTCAATCAACAAGACTCCCAGAACAACCTGAAATAACATTCTCACCTAAACTTGCTTCCTTTCACAATGCAGCTAGAGGCTGTGTGGCCCTCTCCCCTTGCTCTAGAGCAATAATGGCTAACCTTGCCAATGTAAGTGTTTTCTTGTCTATACTGCGGAGAGTCCTGATCCGGTGAAGATGCATACACAATGTAGTTCAGAATACATATGTAGTAGAGCAGGGAGAACTGAAGATAAGCTGTAGTAGAGTGTGTACTATCACTAAGTCCCCCTTAGATATTTGTCCACTATATTTAAAATCATGCCCTGGCAATCTGGAAACTGATCTGAACATCATGGAAATGTAGTCCATAAGCCATCACCCTAGTGTCTTCTTGCTCGCTACCTCTTGTAGGATATCCTCTTCATGTACTAACTAGACCAAACATTTTAACTCTTGAAGTGTCAGGAAAGAACATCAGTCTATTAAAATGGACACTCTGAGAGGTTTTAGACTCATTAATATGCTGTCAAAGTCTTTATACATTTTGGACAACATTTTTTATAATTTTGCAGAATGCTGCACTGTAAGCCCGCCTCCTTTGCCACGCCTCCTCACTTCAGAAACATACTTCCTTATCAAGTGTATGCACACACAGCTCCACCATTGACAGCACTGCGTGAACTGAACTACAAAATAACATGCATTATAAATAGATGACACCCAGGAAGTCTTGTTTGTAGTGACTCTGTCTGCACCAAGGTTGTGACTTAAAAGCAACTCACTCAGTGCTGTTTAGTCTGTGACTGTGTGCATACATTTAATAAAGAGGTTTTTTTGGCATGAGAGAGGCGTGGGTATAATGCAGCATTCTGCTAAACATTTATTTTAAGATCCATAAACAAAATAATGAGCACATTACTGAGGCCAAAACCTAAGAAATGCATTAAAGTTGTATTGGTGCGCGGAGTGTCCTTTTAAACCTTAATTTTAGTTATGAGCCTCTGTAGAAGTGAAGCATTCGTTCAGAAAACGCGTCAGGTGCAATGCGGTGGTACCTCCCCCCATACTAAGCAGTGGGAATGCAGTGGCTTAATTCCAGCAGGAGATTGGATGTCTCGGTCGAGAGACCATAACTTGGTGAGGGGGTGTTATCCTGTTAATAAATCTATGCCCGACCATGTTCTAAGTAGAAGCTTACTCTTCGTTTATCTGCTTCATCCTGTAGGTTTTACATTTTTTTGTGTGTTAATAAAGATGTATTATAGTGTATACTATGAGTAATTGATTTCTTTTTCACACTCCGCGATACGTGTTTGAGTATTGAAATTCCAACATCAGCTTCAGTATTGGACTATTATGTGAATACTGCTATTCCTTTAGTGCTTTTCTCTAGAAATATTGAGACATACATTTTATAGTGCAAATTGTATGTTTTTATGATTATTTATATCTATTTAAATCTTTACTGGGACTAGTCTTGCATTAATATATACTTTTTTTTTTGCTATTGTTTTTTTCTACCATTTTCCTGGTTATCAGCTCTAGGCTAATTATCTTAACCATTTTGTCCTATAGGTTATTATCTTGTATATGTTTAGTTAGTGTATGGTTACCCCATAATTTATTTGCCTTGGAGAAAGTATTTATTTTTTTCTAATTCAATTTTACTTTTTATACAATTTTACTTAAATTTGTTTTTTTTAATTTTCTTTTATTGAGGCAATGATAAGTGTAATACAGAAAGAAGAGGGAGTTAGTGCCAGTCAATACATATCTAATACACCAAAGGTTTTCCTATATCACTGATCTCCTAAATATTTGGGCTTCATTTTTCTTATATAAAAGACAAAAATCAAACAAACTAGTTAGTCCTATCTGAATATGAATAGAGCTGCACCTTGTTGCTGGTCTGCTTCACTCCTTTGGGGAGGTGAGGCCTCCAGAGAGGTCAGTGACTGGGTAAGGAAGGACGATTGTGGTCAATGTTGCACTGCATCTTAGGTGTTTCTTGTATCACCTTTTGGGATCTGCGTCTCATCTGATCTGTGGCCTGGTGATCGGGGTATTTTTGGCAGCACTCCAAACTCAGAGTCCTCCATCCTGCTCAGGTGGCTGTCTTCCCACGCTGTAGGCCTTAAGGCCTCGGGTGCGAGTTCTCGTGACGGGACTAGAAAGAAAGGCATCTGCGCGTTTTAAGCAGAATGCCCGGCAGCCAATTCAGGTGGAGCTGTCCTTGTGTGAGGGTTGATGCGGCTGATATCAGCGGGTTTTTGAAGGAGTCGCTTGGAGCTGTTGGAAATGGCGACTGCTCCAGTGCTCCGCGACTGCTCCAGTGCTCCAGCCCCCCTATTTGTAGTTTCAAAACCCAGACAACCACATAGAATTAACTTCATTTAATGATAACACATAGTTTATTTTTAATGTAAGCTCTTAGGAGCCTTGTCTTCTATTTTCCCCCTATTCAAAATAAAAAATGTTTAGGTTGAATTGCTTACAGTTATCTGTTCTTCTCTACTGTGTAAGGCTACCCTGGCAGCGATGTTGCATGTTTCACATGGGTTGTATTGATTTTGAATTATATACATTTGCAGTCATCTTCGTTTAATCATTTTCAAGCTGTACATTTATTTCTGTTCTAAAATCATCTACAGAAATGTAATGACATAATTTGACAGAACGTATCTTGCATAAAAAAAAAAGCTTTATACTTCTGATCTGAACATCTTTGGCACATTATCAGTAATTCTAATTAACACTTGGCATGTTAACCTGATATGGCATTACTTGATCTTGAATTCTTTGAGCTTGAGAAAGTTTGCAGTAATATATGAAACACATTGACTGGCCTGCTTCCAGACTTTTGGATAGTGCCATTTACTTGCTGTTGGTATGGGGATTCGAACTGCATGGTGCTGTACTCTTTATAGCCAGCTTGTTGGAAGTAAGCTATGTTTTGAAATGCCCATGTGTGGGTTAACAGCATTGTGGAATCTTATGCAAAGAGTTTACGTAATATTATTAGAGGAAAACATATTAAATTATTACATGCATACCATCTCATATTGGATATCAGAGAGACCAAATGATTGCATGGATACCAGTCGGTACCAGTCCGATGAGTTGCAGCTAAGACCAGGTTTTAACATGGATCATTTGAGAAAACGGTTTGTTGGCTGGGTGTGAAGGACGTCAAAGGACCGAAGAGGGTCAGATGACAGGTCCAGCCAGCAATGCGAACATCCAATTTTATATCCTCTTGAAAATGTTCTTAATAAAACACATTATGGGAGCAGTCATTTGGGATAGACATGATATTATTTGATTTTAGTTCAAAGCATCTCAGTATCCTCTGTTTTGATTGGCTGACGTACTCTCAGACACATAAGCTGCGTCCAACTTGGCCTCACTTAAGTCAATGCTTAATTCTACACTGCTCTAAAGAAAAGAAGACAGATATTGATGTGGCTTGGATCCTACATTTGCTAAGTCTTAAATAGAAAAAACATTTTGCACAGCTGCTGAGATACTTTTTTTATTTTTTCTTCCTGTCACAATTGCATTACAGAACCAGTTCAGCTAAATATAGAGCCAAAAGAATGATGCTCCATAGTTTTCGGGTAATCCTCATTTCTCTGATAAGATAAACAGCAGGTTTAGACAGATTTTGTGCAGATTTACTCTATTGTGGCATGAGCTAGTTAAAGGGACACTCCACAGCTTCTGTGGGTTGAATAATTTTAATTGCAACTGTACATAACAATGGGTTGCAATCTCTTGTCTGAAGCAGTTACAAGTCCTTCCCTTCTAGACCAGCCATGACTTTATGTGGCTGCCCGATCACAGGCCTACCAAAGCAGCTCGATGAGAAAGCAGATGCTCTGGCAATTGCCTACCTCTTGGGTTTAGCTCCACTGAGCTAAGCAACCAGGAAGCAACATGACTGGTTGTCTGATTGACAGCTAGAGGGGTGTAACCAGGTTAATTAATGAAAGTACCTGTTTCTACTGATATCTGCACTTTTTGTAAAATAAAAAATAAAACACACTCTTTAAACATAAAGCACTTAAGAGTGTCCCTTTCATGTGAACATTGTGGTCCAAGGACCCTTTTAAATGATAAATTTAAAAGAACAGCAATCGAAGGCTGGACTTTGAAATTGTCAGGTTCCTGATGGTACTGCTCCTTTTTGCTAAAATGTATTGTTAGTGAATCTTTCTTTAAAGCTTAAATTTTCTGAAAAAACATTGATTTTCAAGCCTCGCATTACTCCCTGTGGGAGATTTTTAAAAACAAAAATCCAAAGTCAATAGAATCTGCCTGATCTTTGCAGAAATCCCACTGATTTTTTGGTATACTAAACAAAACAGGATTGCCCTTTAGGCCCGAATTGTTAAAACAAACTACTGATATTTGTCTTAGGTTTAACTGTGAGTTAAGTCATAACACATGTTAGACCATTTTTCTTTATTTTTCATCTCCATATTTCATGATAAAGTAGTTTCATATCGAGGACACATAATAGCTGGATAAAATACAAATTTCAAAGCCTTTGAATGTTTTACATTTTTTTTTTTTTTTATACTATAATTCTTGGAAACAATTATATTTATCAGATTTTAATACCTAGTCTTGAGTTACACAAGTTGAAAAAATATTTTAATATTAATTTTTCCATGTGATATTTCATTTGCCGGCCAAAACATTATAATTCCGTAATTTTTATTTTTTTATATTTTTATTTTGCAATAAAGTTTCTTATAAAACAGGTTGCAGTTCCTCAGCTGAATTCCACCTTCAAGTAATTAATTTAATTTTGTCGCCTAAGCAGGTGTTTAATTCATCTAGATGGGCCACACAAGATTTATGCTTTTCCTACATTCTTAATGTGCAATATTTTAACATGTTGAAAGAACGTTCCTTTCATGGTCGGGAAAGTAATTGTGGTAAATATTTCACTTTTACCACATTGGTCTTATCCTATAATTGTACGCGCTCCAACGTGCATGTTCAGATTTTCCATGGGCATAAATAAAAGATTTATTTCGGTAAATCATGGCGCCAATACTCTTAACGCATGACAAAAGACTATAGAATCAGCTGATCCCAGTTTATATTTTACTGTGTCACAGAACCTGTGAATGAATTGCCTAATAAAGAACACAATAGGGATAGGATCAAACAGATGTTCTCATACTGCGCTATGAAACAAGCCAGTTACTCAATTTGAGGATAAATTATAAACACAAATAGACATGATCTCAGATGGCAGAGTATTCTGCCAAATATTTTCTCCTCTTCATCACGTTTAAATATACCCATGGTATGAAAGTCATGCTGACTGTGGCACATAAAAGCCTTGGAATGTAGCATTGTGCAAGCTTCATAGATGTCCTTTCTGGGGATGTTCGAAAACGGCTATCATGATCCAGGATATTGAACTAGTGACATTTCTGGGCAAGTTCGTAATAAAGAAATTATATTGGTGGAAATTGCCTGATGTGTTTATGGAGACAATGCAATTATTGGTCTGACACGTGTATGGAGGAACCATAATTGCACCTGATACATATATAAAGGAACTAAATATTGTATTTTGTTCACCTGAACGGACCATTATTATTTTATTATTTATATAACGCCATCAGATTTTGTAGCGCTGTACAATCGGTGGACTAACAGACATGTAATTGTAACCAGACAACTGGACGTACAGGAACAGAGAGGTGGAGGGCCCCGCTCAATGAGCTTACATTCTAGAGGATAACCATAATGCAAAACGCACATATGATGGGACTATGTTGAACGTCTGATGCGCGTATGGTGGGAGTAAAATCCAGACATGCATTGAAGTATTTTAAATATTATACAGGAGTAGATAATGAGTTACATTTTATATATATTATAAGTATATTATCAAAATGCATATTGAAAGAGACTATGTATTGTTGATGAACATATTGGGGGACTACAGGAAGAGACATGAGCCAGCACATCAGAGCCCACCAAATCTAAAGCAGTAAAGAAGATTTCATTTAAACTTCAGATCTCGGCAACAGGCTAGAGCAGGATTAGGCAACATACAGCACTCCAGATGTGGTGGACTACATCTCTCAAAATGTTCTTAAAGCAAACGCTCTGATACATGCATTTGCACAGGCCGAACCACCGGGGAATAATGTTTCCCAGCTCCCTGGCCAAAAGTAAGGCTCAGAGAGGGGGAAGTAATTAAAAAAAATAATAATAATATATATATATATTAAAAATTTTTTTTAAAAAAAATAATTATATTTATATATATATATATATATATATATATATATATATATATATTTTTTTTTTTTTTTTTTTTAATTTTTTAAATTCCCAGCTCCCTGGCCAAAAGTAAGGCTCAGAGAGGGGGAAGTAATTAAAAAAAATAATAATAATATATATATATATATATATTAAAAAAAAATGTAAAAAAAAAATAATTATATATTTATTTATTTTTTTAATTTTTTTTTAATATATATATATATATATTATTATTATTTTTTTTTAATTACTTCCCCCTCTCTGAGCCTTACTTTTGGCCAGGGAGCTGGGAAACATTATTCCCCGGTGGTTCGGCCTGTGCAAATGCATGTATCAGAGCGTTTGCTTTAAGAACATTTTGAGAGATGTAGTCCACCACATCTGGAGTGCTGTATGTTGCCTAATCCTGCTCTAGCCTGTTGCCGAGATCTGAAGTTTAAATGAAATCTTCTTTACTGCTTTAGATTTGGTGGGCTCTGATGTGCTGGCTCATGTCTCTTCCTGTAGTCCCCCAATATGTTCATCAACAATACATAGTCTCTTTCAATATGCATTTTGATAATATACTTATAATATATATAAAATGTAACTCATTATATATATATATATATATATATATATATATATAAATATTTTAAATTAAAAATGTATATAATCTCCCCCACTCCTGCCCCATCACAGCTCCTATCTCTCCACCCCCTCTACCACAACAGCCCCTAGAGCCCCCAAACACTCTTATACCTCCTTCAGCCCTAGTACACCCTGATAGCCTCTTATACCCCTACATCCACTACAGCCTCTTTACCATTTCCCACACTTTAGCCCCTATCCCACTACAGCCCCTACCCCCCTGCATCTACTAAAGACCTATTACTGCCCACTATAGCCCCTATCCCCAGCACTACAGCCTTTATTGATCTCTGCACACATTACAGCCCCTATCCCCCTGCAACCACTACAGTTTATATCCGTCCCCTGCATCCTCTATAGCTTCTATTACCCCCCCCCCCACCTCACTGTAGCCCCTATTTCCCCTTTCCCCAACTATAGACCCTATTTCCCCACTATAGATCATAGTTCCCCTTATCCCCACTATAGACACTATTCCCCTTACTCCCACTATAGACCCCATTACCCTCTGTCCTGACTATAGCTATTATTCCCTGCCTCTGTAACCACTACAGCTCCTACCCCCTTGCCCGCACTACAGCCCCAATCACCCTGGCCCCCACTGCAGCCTCTATGTCCCCTGCACCCCTAAAGCCGATATTACCCACCCTGCATCTATTAAAGGCACTATTACCCCCTGTACCCACTACAACCTTTATCTCCCTGCAGAGAACTGGCTATTATGTATTGGAGGGAATGAGGTGAATGAGGTACTATCTATTGGGGGAAAAGGAGAAGGATGGAGTACTAGTTATGGAGTAGAGTGGGCTACTACAGCTATGTGGGTAGAGGATAACAAGATGCTATTGACTGTGAGGGGAGGAAAATGGGTTACTAGTTACAGGGAGCAGAGAATAGGTTACTACCTGTGTGGAGCAGAGGAGGAGTATGAACTATCTCCTGGAGTGTAATAGGCTACAGACAATGTGGGTACAGGCACACCACTTCATTTGCACAGACAAAGCCAGTTTTTATAAGAACTCTCCTGCATTCATTTACACCTACGTTTCTGCTTTCAAGCACATTCACTCTCTGTACATATACACCCCTGCATTTACAGGCTGTGCACACACATGACACACTGCATTCATACACATATGCCCCTGCGTTCATGCGCACTGAACCTCCGCACATGCAAATCTGTGTTCACACACACAAACTACATGCAAATATGGCCTTGCATTTACACACATATACAGATTCCCAATACAAATCTGTCCCTGCATACACATACAGATGTCATGTGAATGAATAAAAAAAACATGCACAGGCATTTATGGTGGCTCATAATGTTTAACACCTGGTTAGTAATTCAAGACGCACAATTTGGAGGCCTGCATACCTCATACAATCACATTGCCATGCTACACGAACACACATAAAAATATTCTGAATCCATATATCCTGACACGAAACGCAAAGACATTCACTTACACCAGGGCTCACTGTGAATATATACACAGAACTATACATTCGCTTTACATGCACATACAATCAAGTGCAGGGTACATGTACACCAACATATACATTGGTCTGCAGGAGGTCCAGGTCACAGTCCGTCCCTGCAAGTCACCGTGTTTGGTTTCCAGACTGAATCCTGTTTCAGGTGTAAATTTTGCTTTTAGTTTGATGTACATCCTCTGCTGGGAGCTGGCATTTAAATTGTTACTAGTTAGATGATTAACCAGTAGATAAAGCTTACCGACCCTTACCACTGGGCTCTGACAAAAATAGCCTTACTGATTTTCCTTCTGTGTCTATCAGAAGTCAATTGCTGATTAATCTTTTTTTCTCCCTGTATGTTTCCCTTATTGTTTCTGCCTTCACATTTATGTTTGTTACTGCAGATTAACGATATCTGTAAGAGCAGAGTCCTAATTTTGGTGATCTTTGCTGGTGATTGTGTTTCTTTAACATGTATGTCTGTAATCATAATTCATTCTCTCTTCTGTGGCCCTTGGTACATGTTAAATGACTGTCTGCCACACTGATGCACGTTCTCTGCTATTCTTTGTCATCTGTAACTGTGTATTTTAATACCTATGAACAGCAAGATTATATGGATATGGAATTCCACAGGGTATCTACCCTGGTCTAGGGCCTACAAGCAGTAATAAAATTTGTGACTGTTAAAATAAGGGCTTTACCTGAAGTGCTGGGTATGTGGTAGGTTACATACGAGTAATTTACATCTCCTGTAAAATACCTAATAAGGCATCCACACACCTCGTCTCACATACTCCGATACAGAGGTACACAGCTATACCAATATTAAAGACTCTCCACCAAGTGAGTTGCAGGTGAGGCATGGGGTCTAGCCTCATAGATATGACACCTGTAATAGAGACTTCAAGCCACAGCTCTCCAATGCATGAGGCATTTTTATTTATTCCATCCCAAGCATCTGAACCATTATATTCAGCTGTAGTGGTTTTAGTACAAGGAGTGTCCTTGCCCTCTTCCAAAGTAAGTCAAACTTTAAAAATAGATTGACAATGGGCCAAGGTTCCATTGAGAGTCTGCAGCCAGGGACCTACTTCCAAATTCTCCTGCAAGGATAATTCAGTTATTATCACTAAGGAAAGCAGGTCCAAGCAGTGCTGCTCTCTGACCCAGCAGGTGGTCTGGACAAGAATGAGGCATAGAGGAACCCAATAAGACTGCTTCTTGTCTGTCCGCTAGCTTGTTAACAGCAGCTGCAGTCGGTCTAGAAAGTGGTAGCGTCCATTAACCTGTAACTCCACTTTAATGACTAGACCAATTGGCATTCACTACCCTGTAAAATTAGGTGCCAGGGTGTGGGGCACCATATGGACCCATCTTGTCTTGCCTCTGGGATCAGTGGATAATTGCTTGACCAAATCACAGCTTTTCTTAGCTAAGCCTCCTAGTGATGGCAGTCCTGTTAAAGCTCTAATAAACAGCTGCTGTTATATAAAGTATGTATGCCAGGGGTAGGCAGAATTATGGGAGTTGTAGTCCACAACATCTGGATTGCCATCCCTGGTTTATACCCTGGCATACACTAGAAGCATTTTAAGACCAATTGAGGTGTAGAGTTGTATCATCACTTCAAGGTGTTTTTATACTGACATTTTTTCCTGTGGACATATGATTATGTAACACAATTAAAGAGTAAGAGTCAAGCAAGGTTAAATTATGAAAATATAAATTTTTTAATGGGGAATCCAATTGCAACAGTTTGACAAAGCAATGATTTAGTTCAAGGGTGCAGAATATACCTCCTCCCTCTATGATATTGGAAAGTTGACCTCTGGAAGACATTGAGGAATAGATGAAGTGGTTTGCAGCATTAGGTCCCAGCTGGTCCATTCTTTCTGTAAAATCGATTAAGGAGTAAGAAATTCAGAAATAAACAGTCATTGGCTAGATATTCATTAAGGAAGAAGCTCAAAATGTATGAATACAAACATAATCTAGTTAATTGCGTAAAATCACAGCTCCAAAACGGTTAAATGTTCTCTGAACAAATTATATCCTCTCGTCATCTGATCCACACAAACGTGAGCGGAGTTTAATGTAATTTATATCCAGGGTTTAAGGTTGTTCACTAGACCAGAAAGTCAATTCTTTAGAATGGAACCAAATAGTTAATTAAATAAAACTGGGTCACTGTGTCGTGATTAAATTACGTTTTTTTTTCCCCCCACTCGTGTGCAGTTATATATTTTGTTGAAAAACAAGGCAATAATTATCATTCGATCATGATGCAACCGTCATTATCAACTGAAATGAACATATTTAACAGAGATAAAAAATGCTGAAGATAAATTCATCTGAATATAATAATGTTTCACCACGAACTGTGCATTTTACAGACTCGCATGTCATAAGACAAATAGATTTTTTTTTTTTTTAAGCATAGTAAGAATTAAAATGTTATTTCCTCTTTGCATTAAGTATTGTCAGCAGATAGACTCTTGTTATCAGAATATAATTATGTTTAATTCACAGCCATGCTATTCCCACAGGCAAAATGTTAAACATTGTGACAGGAATATAAGTGGGGCTTGTACCCAGGACAAAAATTAACCACCTGCCAAAGTAGGCACTTGCCTGAGGCACCATTGATTAGGCTGGTGCTGTGAAGCTAAATAGTGAAGACTAGATTTTTTAAAATTTCTGACATGGAAACTGGGTGCTGTATTGGTATAGAACAGGCATAGGCAACCCCCGACACCCCAGACGCCCCGGACCACACCCCCCACGACGCCCCGCCAGCACTATGGGTGTCAGAGCACCATGGGGGATGCAGTCCAAAACATCCGGGGCGCCGAAGGCCGCCCACCCCTGGTATAGAGGATGGGGTTAGTGAATAAGATTAGTGATGTCCCGAACAGAGATGAAGACAAATAGATTTCATAGTTCACCATATATAATTGCTGTTCTCTTAAATAATTGATTTTTTTTTTCTGTAGTGTAGTCTGATTGTTTTTTGGTTTGATGCATTTTCCCTTTTAGCTATTAACCCAACCGGTTTCTAAAAGGATGTAGTGCTTAATTTTGTAATTCATTGCACTCCCTACTGGCAGTGAAATAGTAGAGCCACTTCAGGTGCCCTTTCCTTCAATTTACAGAGCTTTTTGGTTTTATGATTAGACACACAGTCTTGAAAGCTGCTTGATTTGTTCTGTGTTGTCCAGAGACAGTTTTATAAGGTTGATATAGCCAGATCAATGTGAATTACAAGCAATCTGACAAACACTAACAAAGGCTTTGCTCTGTATGGGGCTTACCAACACTGAAAAAAATCTACTGGCGGCTTGTGATTCAGGAGGTGTGAATTATTTATTGCTTTATTGATTATCTCAAGCAAAAAAAAAAACAGCACTACAAAGAGCAGCATTCATAGTGTGTCCTAGAGATCAGGTGTGTCACGTCAGGAGGCAGTTTAGGGAACCAATCAGAATTTTTCTTTTTTTCTTTCTGTTTTGTTTTTTTATTATCATAAGAAAGTAATCCAATGTGCATAGTTGTGCATCCATTGAAGTGCATTAGATGAATTGAGAAAACATGTTCACAGTTTCTCACAATATCTTTCTCTGTGATAGAAATCAGCGAACTAAAATATTCCATGCGGTGACATAGTGTTGGCTGCCGGTGCCCGGGCAAGTTTTGCGCCCCCTAACCTGTGGACCATCAGCACTCCCCGAGTCCCTTAAAGGGATACTATAATGGCAGTAATATGAAGCTTTATTCTTGGCACTATCGCTCCCCCTGCCCCCTTGGTTAATAAAGGGTTAAAAAAAACTTTATTTACTTACCTTATACCAGAGCTGGATCTTATGTTCTTTGGTGCTGGGTCAATGCTCCTCCCCCTCCGATGTCTGGTGACTAGTGCATGCTTTTGTGCATGCGTGGCAAATGCCACGCGCGCATTAGACCTCCTCATAGGAAAGCATTGAATCAATGCTTTCCTATGGGGAAAAATCTGACTCTGGAGATCCTCATGCAGACCATGAGGAAGTCCAGCATCAGATACCGGACCAAAGGTCCGTTTTGATCCAGAAAAAGGCCCCAATGGCTGTCTGGTTGTTTCTCTGTTTGGTTCAAAGAGCGGTAACTTAATTATCTATCAGTTACAGGGAACCATACATAAAATACATAAAACACCCCAAAACTACATTTAAACTATACAGATCCCCACATGTCTTATAACCCCCAATAACCTGGATCCGAGCTCCCAAGTTGTCCAAATAGCACTTTTTTCCATTCAGTGTAACGGAATCACCATTCGGTTCTGACCGGCCGGCCATGAGGAGATAGCCCAAAATAGTTCCATGAAAAAAGAGGCCGGTCAGCTTTGGGAGTTCCTGTACGAACACTACCGAATGCTCCCTTAGGCTCTTAGGGAGCAAAGCTCCCTTCAGATGAATAAGTCCTTCCCCATAAAGAGCTCACCTGGCTTGTCTGTGAGAGGAGCAGGCAGCAGTACAGTTTCTCTGGGGTTCGTGAGCTATGGTATTCAAAATTAGTTCCAGGCACTCAATGATCAGGTGCGGGAGACAAAATGACTACCATTCCATAAAGCACAAGTGCCGGTCATACAAATGGCAGCCACCCAGAGAGAGCTCTTGAGATAATGGGTTCTTTTGTAGCTAATGAGTCAGGGGGTGGTCGGTGTTCGGTAGTATAAAAGGGGAAAATCAACGGGAGCTACGAGCAACCGAATGAGATAGGACAGGGTCCGCCACAGTTGTATTGCGTAATTTCTAAATCCGCCTCATGCTTAACCCCTTAAGGACCAAACTTCTGGAATAAAAGGGAATCATGACATGTCATGCATGCCATGTGTCTTTAAGGGGTTAAACAATATGTATAGTCTATACAAATAAAATACTGTAAAATGTTACGTGGCAACATTTATTTGCTCTGTCATTTCGAAAAACTGTATTTGTAGAATGTTCGAAAAATGGGAGATTTGCTGTGTGAGTTCTTCAAGATCTGCTTGTGGGACTAGATAGTTTATCGAATTAGTATTAAAAGATTTCAGATAGAAGATGGATTTTATAGAATAAAAGAATGTACAAGTACTAATTATCTATATATAGAAAATATATAAAGACATGTCTATCATTGCACCTACATCCTTTGTGTTATTTATTTTTTTCTATATTGGATGAAAAATGTTCCCTTTACATTTCTCTTTGAAGATACTAGGTTTTATTTATTTTTTCCTTTATCTATGTGTATTTAGTTATTTTAAATTATAGCAAGGTGATATAGAACACAAACATTCTAAAAAAAAAAAAAAAAAACACGTGTCAAGCTTAATCTATGGAAATATGTTATAATACTTAGAATAAACAGATACAATTGTATATTTGCAATGGGATGAAACTAGATTAGTCTTTACCATTGATTTGCCTCTTTTGTTTAGTATATATTACAAAAAAATTATATTGAAAGTATTTTTCTTGTTATGTTAGGACTTCTTTAAGAAGTCATTATGAAGTCATTAAAAATGTGATATGTGTTTGATGCACTCAACCTGCTGAATTTTTTAAATATAGACTTCCCAACCTGACAACGAACATTATTTGGAGTAAATTTATTTGTATGTCACAGTTGGTTGTACATCATCACATTAAGTGCTCACGTAAAAGTAGATTGTTTCTGTTTTTTTCCATTCAAGATTAAAAAAAACAAAAAAACAAAATACAGTTTGGGACATGTTCCTAAAGCTTGTCATCATACTTATAATCAAATGTATTTTGTAGATTCTTCGAATAATATGATAACACAATGCAAAGCAGGCCAATATATTTGCTTAAGCAAACCTCATACAAACAAGGATTTGTTGACACTGAAATGACAAAAGCCACGGGTATTTCATGCCAAGGCCACCTAGGCTGTCATATGTTCTTTTATTGAATATATCTACGCAGCGTCCTTGCCCTTGTATTGTATTTCTAAAACTGGTTTTATACTTTGAAATGTGTTTTTTAGTAACATATGCATTGAACAATATGTCCAGAGAACTCTCAATGGACAAATATGCAACTCTATCAAAAGATCAATAGAAAACATATTTTATCTTAATTAGAAGTCTTTAGAAAGTCAATTTTCTCTGCACATCCATGCATACGTGTGTATATTTCGGAAAACGTCACTCCGATAGAAAAACAGGTCTATGCAACCTCGGCAACAGAGCATCTTACTTTTTTAAATAATATTTGATAGATATATAGCAGAGTACTATTTCTCATGAAATAATCAAATCTTATTGTACATTTGGTATATATCGTGTCTAATATCAATGGCTAGAAATTGGTTCAGAATATCTGTGTCCGTAAAAAAAAGTCAAGGGATGTCCATCACATCTAAGCCAAGCTCTGGGTCAGTAATATGGATTTTTAAGCCAATACATGTTTATTGCCTTTAATCTATTAACGTTTTTAAATATACTCATTCCAACTTTATCTGTAGATAGTATACTATTTGAATTATACGATTTATGTACATTATTACTGGGTGCTTTATGCAACATTTGCCACCACTGCAGCATTTTGCCAACACAAGTCATAAAGCCCTATTTGATATGGTGAAACACCAGATAGTTTACGAGAAAAGGCAGATACCTTTTATAGTGTTATTAATTATTTAATGAATATATGTTTAGCAGTGTTTCAAATATGGTTGAAGTTTCCCCGAACATAGATTCGCCTGATCCCATGCCCTAGTGAGCTCGTCTATGTGATCTCGTCCCTGAATGTAGACCTGCTTTCATGCACATGCTTGCTAACCTTTTTCCCCGAAAAAAGACATTCCCTGAAAATAAGCCCCAGTGCGTTTTTTTTTTTTTTAGCAAAAATTAAGATAAGACGCTGTCTTATTTTCAAGGAGTATAAGTCTAGGTGGTCATAACTGCCGACCAGATGGCATAAGCCAAATGAACAAACACATTTGTAGGGCTTCATTTTGAAGTAGTTAAGCTGCCTTTATTGAAACATCTTAGACTTTACTCAAAGCAATAATAATGCCAAAACCATAGTGAGGGTGAATTTCAACTAAACAGAGGTTGAATGGGTGACGTTACTCATAGCATCAGTAGCACACAATGTCAATAAAAAGAAAGAAATGTAATTAGAATATATACATATATAAATGCATTTTTTTTCTTTTACAGAGCTGACCCTAGCCTGTATTTACTTCTCGCCATTCAGTTCATAACTAATGCTTTACGAATTTAAAAGAGTGACAGCTATGTCCTGCATTATTCATCTATTTTTAGGAAACCTTTATTGTTTTAGTTTCCAGCCCTCTATCAAAGAGGCACTCGTAGATCGGTCTAAACAACTTAATTACAGACTAGCACTTTAGCAATATTTATACTCCGTAAATCATTAGACAAAACTACTATGGGTACCTACCAAACACCAAAAAGAGTAGTATTAAAAATGTACTGGGTATCTGAGTAATTTTGGATTTTGAGCGTATGTCTGGCTAATTAACTTCGATTTAGTATCTAGATACAGGCAAGCCCAGCCATATCGTATCTAATCAGTATTCTAGATCAGAACGAGACATTAATTGTTTTATCGTCCTGTTTTTACCAGTTAGACACAAATACAACCCAGTTAAAATAGAGCATTTATCAGAGATGTGTCAAGCTTTGAGATATGCTTCCATAAATCTTGACACTAAATTAACCTCTGGTTATTCCATTCGCAGATTAACATTCATCAATTATCCATTACTTAACGACTTTTTAAGCATAGGAATGTTCAAATGGCATATTTAATGCTGTAGTGATTGAGGAAGATTTGCAGGGATGCAGGTTTTCGAATCATTCATTGGGTGGAAAGTATTGTATTCATATTTTATGGCTGTAAATTATTTGTACGTTGCCATTTTTGTTTTATATTGTTTGGCAACCATGACATATTATGGGTCCTCATTATGCTGACCTGAAGTCGGGAAGGGGGACTCTTTGTTTTTTCAGTGTAATGTTAGTTGATTTTTAATTAAGAACTGTTATACTTTACAGAAGTGAGAGATGTGCCATGTGTAGCAAATCATTCATAATTTCTCACTTGTCTGTCCTGAACTCACCTTCAATCTTCTCATTCATATTTCTCCATGTAAGGAACTGACGGCCTTATACAATTGTGTTTGAACCCATTGCCAGAATAGAGTACAACCTCAGCAAAACGCTACATCCTTAAAAAAGCCTTGTAGATGGGAAATATCCTACCAAGGCTAAAGAGAGCATTGGGCTAACAAAAAAACAAAAATGACCTAGAAATTTTGCCTAGAGATAAACTTTAGAGATAGGCAATCCATGGTATCTCCTATGATGCTCTTACAGCCATAATGCTCTCAAAGCATTAGTGGAGATGTAGTCCACAACTTCTGGAGTGCCGAATGTTAGCTACCCCACTGAGCTACAGAATGGCAATATCGGAGAATTGCAGGATGCAGACATTGGTGAATGAGTTTAGTAAGCAGGAGCTAATACAGAACTAGTCTCTGGTCCTCAGAGGTAACTTAGTAACCCATCACTAGTTGGATTGCAAATAGGTAATTGATAGGCTGGACTGTTGCAGGAGGGAAAGGTGGATTAATGCCCACATTGTTACAAAATACTGAATAAGATCACATAATTCTGTACATTCAAGAATCCAAGAATGCACAGATGATGATGTCATAACTTTGGCTCAGTGTGCCGAAACAGTGACCCGCTTGTATTACACATGCCCATGCCCTGTGACCTTGAGAAGATACCAAGGAAGATTGCAGGTGACTGTGCAGTATATATGTCACTGGCACATACACACAGATACACACTGTAGCGGAATGCATTAAGCCTGTCCTGTATTATTCCTATGTAACCGTGTTCAGTATGTAATTTGTATAGTATTTTTCACATTACCAATGTATCTCTATGTGTTTAACGTATGTTGTTCGGTAGTTTCCATCCGTATACTATGCGAAGGGAAACTACCGAACTGGCGGACCACCCCAGAGAGAAGTGTGGCAGCTATTAAGGTTCACACTTTCTCTGACCGCAGGTTAACAAGCTCGTTATGTATGTATCTGGGTGGTCGCCGTTCGTATGCGTACACGTGGCGGCGGCCATCTTACGCATACGAACCTCAATGCTGGCGATGCTTTCACTCTAGTGGTAGCATGAGACGGAGTCTACAACCCACACAAGTGGCTCAGGTAGTGCAGCTCATCCAGGATTGCACATCGATGCGAGCTGTGGCAAGAAAGTTTGCTGTGTCTGTCAGCGTAGTGTCCAGAGCATGGAGGCACTACCAGGAGACAGGCCAGTACATCAGGAGACGTGAAGGAGGCCGTAGGAGGGCAACAACCCAGCAGCAGGACCGCTACCTCCGCCTTTGTGCAAGGAGAACAGGATGAGCACTGCCAGAGCCCTGCAAAATGACCTCCAGCGGGCCACAAATGTGCATGTGTCTGCTCAAACGGTCAGAAACAGACTCCATGAGCATGGTATGAGGGCCCGACATCCATAGGTGGGGGTTGTGCTTACAGCCCAACACCGTGCAGGACGTTTGGCATTTGCCAGAGAACACCAAGATTGGCAAATTCGCCACTGGCACCCTGTGCTCTTCACAGATGAAAGCAGGTTCACACTGAGCACATGTGACAGACGTGACAGAGTCTGGAGACTCCGTGGAGAACGTTCTGCTGCCTGCAACATCCTCCAGCATGACCGGTTTGGCAGTGGGTCGGTAATTGTGTGGGGTGGCATTTCTTTGGGGGGCCGCACAGCCCTCCATGTGCTCGCCAAAGGTAGCCTGACTGCCATTAGGTACCGAGATGAGATCCACAGACCCCTTGTGAGACCATATGCTGGTGCGGTTGGCCCTGGGTTCCTCCTAATGCAAGACCTCATGTGGCTGGAGTGTGTCAGCAGTTACTGCAAGATGAAGACATTAATGCTATGGACTGGCCTGCCCGTTCCCCAGACCTGAATCCAATTGAGCACATCTGGGACATCATGTCTCGCTCCATCCACCAACGTCACGTTGCACCACAGACTGTCCAGGAGTTGACAGATGCTTTAGTCCAGGTCTGGGAGGATATCCCTCAGGAGACCATCCACCACCTCATCAGGAGCATGCATAGGTGTTGTAGGGAGGTCATACAGGCATGTGGAGGCCACACACACACTACTGAGCCTCATTTTTACTTGTTTTAAGGACATTACATCAAAGTTGGATCAGCCTGTAGTGTGTTTTTCCACTTTAATTTTGAGTGTGACTCCAAATCCAGACCTCCATGGGTTGAAAAATTTGATTTCCATATTTACATTTTTGTGTGATTTTGTTGTCAGCACATTCAACTATGTAAAGAACAAAGTATTTCCGAAGAATATTTAATTCATTCAGATCTAGGATGTGTTATTTTTGTGTTCCGTTAATTTTTTTGAGCAGTATGTGTATGTATATATATATATAATGTAGATTGGATTAGCCGTATTACTCCAGTTGACAAGATGCCAAAATATCAGAGTATTGCAGTAGGCAATGATACCTTTTTTATTGGACTAAGATAATATAACAGTCTTTGAAATATATTTTAGCATCTTATATTGTGTATATATATGTAGTAAGGCCTTTTGGCCTGTGTTTGTGGGAGGGGCGTATGACACACCCCTTCCCTACTTAAGGGACACCCCTTACCTGGCTCCATACCTTCGAGGTCAGCGTTGCATCCTGAATCCACTTCCGGTTCCCGGACGGCGCCATCTTGCTTTCGGAAACCCGCGTTTTTCTTCGGTGTCAGCTGTGTCCAGGAACTCCTTACAGGTCTTTCCACGGCCAGCCACGCACAAAAAACCCGGTCTTCTTCGCTGATCGAGTCCTCAGGACTTCTCAAACGTAAGTCCGTCGCCCGGATCACTTCCCACGGCGTCGCAATAATTTTCAGCCTCACTTTACGGCCAAAGTCTCAGGCAAATTAACCCTCCGGTTTCCGGAAACCAAGTACTATGTATGTAGCATTCTTATGCTTTACTTTTTCCCTCCTTTATTTCAGTTTGTTTCTATATGATAAGTTTTTAGTACCTGATAGTAGGATTATTCATTTTAATGCAGATTATAGTTTATTGAATACCAGTCTGTTTTATATACATATAACGTTTATAGCATGTATTTCATAATTTATGCTGTCACATTAATTATACCTAGGTTAGGGCTCATGTATTATTAGTTCATGATATTATCCTGGTATACATATACATAGTTTTGCTTGAACAACTTTACTTTTTGTGTACCTTCCATTTACACTTAGGGAATTTGTTTTAAACAAACGTTTTTTTTTTTTTTTCTCCTCCCTGTTTAAACACACCATGTACACTTTTCATTACATGGCACGTGTCATATGCTGACTTTTCTTTATGTACTCAAATTACATACACTAGAAACTCAGATAATTAATCAGGAATAGGTATAATGTATATATATGTGATAAGGTTTTTTCTAATTTAATTGTGTATATTACGTTGTCACTACCATGTACACCCGTTTACATGGCACGTACATTTCCTGACCTTTCTGCATATACTCAAACGATATATCGTGTATACAGAACACGGTCCCAACATCTCACACTTTCAGGTTTGAATCACACTTTTGGTTTAACCTCTCATACGTCAACTTTTCTGCATATGGTCAATTTTCATAGTTTAAACTCATACTCCCTGCACTATGATTACTACAGTAGCACGGCCATATATATATTTTAAATTTTGGTCACCAGGTATACACATTATATGTAGACACTACAAGCTAATCCTGCGTTACGGTTTTTCTCCATAACAAATCAGGCGGGGTACTTCCTTACTCTAATTGTTCCCCTTCAACACATACGGTTAATAAAATCAACCACAGCATATCTAGTCTACGTTAGTATCACAGGATCCATTTCTCATACTATCATATCTATTTCTACCCTTTTAGGTTTATCCAGGTTTTCTATACCTTACGCACCATATACGTATATATACTATCAGGTACGTAAGCCTGCTTACGTGTCACATACGTTCTCCCTAAATAGGACATAGAGTACTGGCAAGTTAGGGGTATAGGCCCAAATAGGTATCTCCCCTCTTGGCATACCGCCTATAGTTTAGAGGTCCGCGAGGCCAACACCCCGCCTCAAACGTTTCAGAGGCATACACCCCTCGAGCCACACGTTAGTTAGCCGCCTCGCAAAGTTTAGAGAGGGCGTCACCTGTCACTCCCTTCCCCTGTTTTTCTTTTATTGTCACCGAGAGGCCTACGAATTCCTGCCACTACATGGGTGGCCTCAATATTCCCTCGCGCCAACGCATAGATAGAGCCTCTCATAGCCACTTGGCAATTAGCAGGGCCTCACCTGTCACCAAAGGACAAGATTAATTTTTTCGCCTCACACGGCATAATTAGCCCGCCAGTACATCCCCTGGGTTTCAACACTAACGGTATATTTTCTCATCTAGTATGTCTCAAGAAGGGGTAGAGGATTTCTCCATCCCGAGCACTCCGGCTAGACCAAACTCCCCACCACCGGAAGAAGACATGGCTAGTCCTGCATCATTCAGGTCCTGGACAATCCCTCGCATAACTAGCGAACTCAGGAGGCGACACATTCCTTTCCCCGCTACTGCCAGGAAAGCGGAACTATACAAACTGTTGCACACCTCAACTGATAACTCTGATGCAGGGGAAGGGACTAGCCAGTCTAACCCGACAGATATACATGGCATGCTTACATCCCTCATGTCATCCATGGGCAAGGTAAACTCCAGGCTGGAGAAACTGGAATGGGTCACCACAGCCCTTACCTTGGCTGGGTCAGTCACTGTGACCCCTCCGCCACTGGTCGAGTTGCCACTAGTTTCTCCAGCCACCACCTCTGACGAGCAGGAGGTTAACCCTGCCCATATGATACCTGAGCACCTTAAGAAAGACATCCTGGAAGGTAAAGATGTCAACTTAGCTGCACTACTAATTGCCTCCCAGGATGTGGTGGAGCATAAAACTTATGCGTATGAGGATATTTCTGTGGTGGTCAAGTCCAGGGATGCACGCCTAAACAGGAAACTCACCATCCCGGAATTTGTGTTGGCTTTTGGCATCTACCGGGATGTCATATGTGCCGTTTACCCACACAGGCGTGAGGAATTTGACATGTATATGCACAAGCTGGTGGACCTGGGCAATAAATATGGTGGATCGGCATTCTACGATTACCATAGATCTTTTTCTGCAAAAGTGTCAGGCGCCTTCTCACAGTACGGGACAAGGTCCAACTGGAGTAAGATAGACACAGTGATTTTCTGCAGACACTTTGCAGGGCTAAGGACGCCGGCTTGTGCATACTGCTCCTCCATGTCTCATTCGGCAAATTTTTGTCCCACCACTGCTAACGAGCATACCCACGTGCAAGGACCTAGCTCCGCTGCTCCTACGGAGAAAATAGCTAAAGACAAACTGGGTAGACCTATCAAGTTTCTGGGCAAATCCCAGATATGTAATAACTTTAATGTTGGTACATGTAATTACAGCGGTTGTCGTTTATTGCATATATGCTCAAAATGTTTCAGGGCACATGCAAAAATCATGTGTCCCAATAAAATGTATCCCAAACAGTACCTAACGTCTATCAACATATCCCTACTTGCGACATTTCTGTCACAGCATCCATCTACACATTTAGTAGATTTCATAATCTCTGGTCTATCAGAAGGATTCCACACAGGTATCATACATATGCCTTCAGGAATCCTGGAATGTCCAAATCTACAATCCGCCCAACACAACCCTACAGCTGTTGACACACTCATAGCTAAAGAAGTGTCAGAAGGTTTTTTATTGGGACCTTTTCAATCCCCTCCTTTCACTACATGGAGGACAAACCCTATCGGGGTTGTCACAGGAAAATCTTCCAACAAGCAGAGACTTATTATCGATTTGTCGGCACCACACACCTCTACCACTCCTAGCCTCAACTCCCTAATACCATCGGAGGAATTCTCCCTGCAATATTCCACTATAGACCACGCCATTACGGCTATCTTACAGGCAGGAGTCGGTGCATGGCTCAGTAAGACCGACATAACAAATGCATTCAAACTACTACCAATCCACCCCACACTGTGGCACCTACATGGCATCAAGTGGGAAGGGAACTACTACTTTTTCTCACGACTAACTTTTGGTTCTAAAAGTAGTCCAGCCATATTTGACACATTTGCCGAAATCCTATGCTGGTTACTACTCAATATATCCAGATGCCCTACAGTCATACATTATCTGGACGATTTCCTAATGGTCGAGGAGAATTCTTCCCCTCCCAGTAGCCTCAAAGAAACTGTCAGCCTATTCAACCAGTTGGGGGTCCCAGTCTCCCCTACCAAGACCGAAGGCCCAGATACCATCATCACTTTCCTGGGCATCATGCTAGACTCAGCCAACATGCAAGCTAGCCTACCACGCACCAAGGTAGAAAACATCCTGACAAACATCAACCTCTATATACAACTACGCACTTGCAATCGCAAAGAATTACAATCTTTACTGGGGTCACTCAATTTTGCCATGCGTATTATACCTCAAGGCCGTGCTTTCATATCACGTCTCCTCAGCATGTTCCCACGGTTTCTACATGATGCACACAGATTAACCCTAGATACCCAAGCCACGGCAGACCTTCTCATGTGGAGAAACTTTTTAAACTCCTGGAACGGAAAAAGCATGTTCCTCCCTCAATTGTCTGACACTTCTCCTACTGTTTGGACAGACGCGGCGTCTACCACAGGTTTTGCAGCAATTTTTGGGAACGAATGGCTTTGGGGTAGCTGGCCTTCAGAGGTGCAGGACCTGGAGTGTTTTTTCTCTACCTCAGCTCTTTTCGAGATATATCCCATCGTGGCGGCTGCCGTGGCATGGGGACATCTATGGACAGGTTCATCAGTCAGGTGTTACTCAGACAACCAAGCAACCTGTTCCATTATCAACAAAGGTCGCTCCAACTCCCTTACTATCATGAGATTTTTGAGGAAACTCACTTGGTTGGCAGCATGTCATAATTTTTTCTTGCACTGTGTTCATATTCCAGGTATTTGTAACGAGGCGGCTGATAATTTGTCTCGTTTTAAATTCCAGGCCTTTCATCAACTTCTCCCATCAGCCGCGCTCACAGCCACGGCCACTCCACTGTTCCATCAGCTAACAATGGACTAGACGTTATCATGCAACATTGCAGAACTTTGTCCCAACTAGCTCTATCTACAAATACCAGGAAAACCTACAACAGAGCTTTCAGTTTATTCAAAAGATTCCTTTTGGAACACAACATATTACAACCATTCATCATGACCTCTTTTTTAGGTTTTGCCTCTTTTTGCCACCTCAAACTCAAACTTTCTTACAACACAATCAAACTATATCTTACTGGCATCCAACATCACATGCTGACCTTACAACCCAACAACTCAAGTTTCATGTGATCATACCAAATCAAGAACATCCTTAGGGGTATACAAAGATCCGAACCCCCGCATACAGCACAGAGGCTTCCTATAGATTTTCATATCCTTAAGAAATTATCACAACTACTAGATCTAAAACCCTTCTCCTTCAACACAACCCTAGTCATCAAAACAGCTAGTTACGTGGCTTTTTATGGGTTTCTGAGACCTAGAGAGTTTACCGCCATCAATACAACACAATCCACTCACCTACTGCTTCATTCGCACTTAACCAAACACATGGACTATTATATCCTGACACTACCTCATTCCAAAAACAGTCAACACGCTCCACCCGTAGAGGTTAAATACTATCCGACTCACAACAGTTGGTGCCCCGTCAAAATACTGGACTCTTATACAGAGAATCTCAAGGCACCACCATCACAACCACTTTTTGTTCTACGAGGTTCAGTTCTCACTACTACCAACTTCATGACCCACGTTAGGTCATTACTAACACAGCTGGGACTCAAGCCAGCTAACTATTCAGGCCACTCCTTCCGCATAGGAGCGGCCTCCACAGCCTCCAGTGTTAACATACCGGTTCATGTTATCAAGACACTGGGGCGCTGGAAATCATCCGCTTACACACGGTACATTCCTAACCCTGTACAAGAAGTAAGAAATGCTTTTCAGAACATGTCTTGTTAAAAGTATGTATATTGGTAGTTTGTATTAAAATATTGAAATTTCTATTTTTGCCCTCTTTATTTTCAGGCCTACCTCATCGTCGGTTTCGGCACACCACAACCGACTTGCTACTTTTATACCTTCCTACACTTATTAGGTCTTATTTCTCTTTGCCATCATGAGCCCTTCACACAAGTAGTAAGGCCTTTTGGCCTGTGTTTGTGGGAGGGGCGTATGACACACCCCTTCCCTACTTAAGGGACACCCCTTACCTGGCTCCATACCTTCGAGGTCAGCGTTGCATCACCCTCCCACCCACACCTCTTTATCAACTCCTTTTTCTTACATTTCTTCTTGGTGGGCCCTCTTTATTTTCAGGCCTACCTCATCGTCGGTTTCGGCACACCACAACCGACTTGCTACTTTTATACCTTCCTACACTTATTAGGTCTTATTTCTCTTTGCCATCATGAGCCCTTCACACAAATATATATATATATATATATATATATATATATATATATATATATATATACACACACACAGCCATCCTCCTGTTAGCTTACCTTTGTTTACAGGAGAGTGGCTTGCTTTGGATTCTGGTCCTGGCTGAGGCTGATGCGAGTGAGCATGCAGTAGCAGCTTACTCCAGACTCCTCTTCCCTCCATTCCTCCCAGGCGGCTCCCTGTGCAGCAGAGAGGAAGTGACATGCTGTCACTTCCTCCCTGCTGGCTAATATAATATGACAGGGGCCCTGTCGATTCTTAATGGGCCACGACACCAGATCAGACCCCTATTTAGATTATTTTCTGAGGATGAAGGGGGGAAGACGCAAATCATATAGAATACCCTGGAAATCACATACACACACAATCTGATAAACATTGTACGTCAGATTGTGTGTGTGATTTCTGGGATATCGTATACAATTTGTGGGTGTCAGAGAGCTGCATTTAAACTGGGAGTCTCCTGGAACCTCCGGGAGACTTGGGATGTCTGCTGAATGGCTGAGTGTGATTGGATGGGTGAAAACAGCTGGATTGTAAATAGATAACATTCAGTGTGTCTGGTGAATGTGACTAGGTTTGTGACAGTGTTTGGCTGGGTAAAAGTGACTGGCTGACAGTATGTAGCAGGTTGACGGTATATAACAGGATGTATAACTGGTGAATGCAAATAAATGGGAGCTGGTGAGAGACAAAAGGTGGGCTCACATTGTAACCATGCATAAGGTTATTAGGCTGGCTGAGTGGATGGCTGTAAGGAGAATCCACAGCAGTTGCAGATCAGGTTTATCCACCTTTAAATATGTGTCTGGGTGCACTACATCCTGTACTCCCCCCTTAGCTCACCCTGATCCTCTGTTTATATTTTTAAATGGAAATCCTGACCCTTCCATGCTTAGATTTGGTTTGGAATGCTTGCGTGTCAAATTTAGCCAATCTGATGATATTTAAAGAGTGCACATTCTATACACTGTGTGTATATATACATTGCTTATTTGCAAATTACTGTGGAATTTAGTAACTTTATTCTGTATATGTGGTTATAAATTTGATCCTCTTTAACCCAGCTGCCTTACATAGACTGGGCATCTACAAGTCAATATTCTATAATAGACTAGTGTGTGCAACTAAAGGGGTGACAGGGCAGATTTTTCCATCAATTATTGGCCACCAAATACCCTTTCCGGCAGATTTAGCAGCCCACACACTTGTAAATGCATCTGTTAAAGAACCTTTTGGAAATATTTGAGGTTTTGAAATGTGATCAGTAGGATAGCCAGAGACATATTTGCAGCATTCAAAGCAGACAAATACTGACCTCATTTGCACACCACAGAAAACGCAAACAAATTAGCAGATGTGCGGTTTCATCTGTCAGGCTCGTGGGTGCATACACATTTTAACATATTGCCACCCGTTACAGGACAAGAGTGACAAATACTATGATGTTCTATCATTTGCACAATGTCAAATGTCCAATACATACATAAAAATGAGATATGTTAACCAATTTGTTCAAGGAATTATGCACTGTGAATTGTAAGGGTAGAATGGGTTTTCCCTAATGTTAGCAGGTGAGCTTACACTTAAACTGCATACCATCTCAAATCCCTCTTTACATTTTTATAATGGATACCTCTGGCCATTAGTTTTGTATTCTGTTTTAGTTTTTGTATTGCTGATGTCTTTGACTGATAAATATTAAAGGAACACTCATGGGTCATGTATTCCTGACCCTAAAGTGATAAACACATTTTAGGCACTTCTTGCCCCCCTTAAATAAATAGAAAACACACCTTTATTCCAGCACCACACTGATCTGCTGGTGCTGGCCCCGCGCTGATCCTTTTCCATAGGAAAGCATTGGATTGGCTGAGATTATCAATTCGGTTTGGGGGCGGTGCCAAACACCCAGTTGGCCAATTAGCACTTGCTCCTAGAGATGCATTGATCTCTGAAAAGGCAGTGTTTGCATTAAAATGCCTGCAGGGACATACTATACACACCAAAACAACTACATTAAGCTGTAGTTGTTCTGGTGGCTACATTGTCCCTTTAACGTCATTGCTGCAACCCAGGACTAATGGCATATTTACAGTACAGCACATGTTATTGTGTATGCAGCATATGGGTGTTAAAAACATTTATTTTGTGATGTAGAAAATAGGCTTTTTTTTTTACAAAGCAAAGGTGATTTGGTGATTCATAATCACTTCATAATTTTATAAGGAGTGAGTTGCAAAGTATATAAAATACATGCACTGGTAATTTTTAAAAACAAATAAATCAGAAAAATCTCTAAATCATAAAAAAACAAAAAAATGCAAATCCCGACAACAACGTATATTTAATTTAATTTTTGTATAGCTATAGATGTTCAGTTTACCATCTGTTTATCATTTATAATGAAAAACATACATTATGGCAGGAAAGAGGTTACTATTTGGACTCTAAGGTGTTCTGTTTGTGAAAAGAATAATTGATGGATTTAAGCTGGACCCTAGGACTGGATATATTGTTGGCAGTAAAAAGGCTGTTTGGCTTATTGGATGTGCTTCTTGCAATGAAGAGGTTGAAAGTTACACTACTGCAGCAAAGGTGAAGAGTTGTTTTTTTTTTTTTTTTTTTTTTTTTACTTTTTAATGTTCTTATAATGTATAAGTTAATAGTTGGCCTCTAGAAAAGACTACTGTCAATGCAAAGAGTTAAAGTTGTACTCTGGACTGTGCAGCTGGCAATTAAGACATTTTCACTAAAGTGAATATGTTACTATGCAGCCTTAGAAAGTTTTGGTTGCAGATAAAGGGATGCTACAGGCATGAACACAACTTTAGCTTAATGAAGCAGTTTTAACTGCTCACTTCTCTGCCCTTTAGTAGTTAAATAACTTTTGTTTATGTTTATGCAACAAAACATAGCCACACCTCTCCTGGCTCTGACTTACACAGCCTCCATATAAAATAGTTTCATTTTCAATCAGATGTTGACTTACTTTAGATGTTTTATCTCCTGCATGGAGTGTGGCTAGGGCTGTATAAACAAACTTATTTAACTCTTAATGGCAGCGAATTGAGCAGTAAAACTGCAGGGGTATGATCTACACACCAAAACTGCTTAACTAAGCTAAAGTTGTATTGGTGCCTATAGTGTCCCTTTGAGATATTAATACTGTACCTTATCTCCCACCATCTAGAAGTTTGTAATCGGTACAGGGGTTAGGTGGACTTTGCCACTTGCATCTCTGGCACCCAAAATGGCTGGTCCTGCATGGAAAGGGGATAGAACTACTCAATGTAGGGGAGCGTGAGCCTGTCTGGCTGGACCCAATCAATGTAACAACTGTGCAGTACTTAATACTCTGAATGCATTTTGCATAGTCTTTTGATACACTCACACTATGCAGATTGGGAACATTCTCTTACAGTGGGACAAGAGCAGGAATTCAAAACCCCAAAAATTAGATGTTTTGCAGGATTTACCAAGAATGTTAAACTTCTACTGAATTCACTTTGAATTTCTGATTCAAATTTAGATGATAGAGAAGAGTTGTAACTGTTGTATTCTGTGTTCCAGGCAATGAAGAGGTTAATATTTTCATTGTACGCCTGTTCAGAGGTCCTTTCTCAGCTCAGTCATTTATATTTCATGTCATTCAATCCCATTTGCATGACTTGGTGGAATATTTACACAGCAGAAATGATGCACTTTGTTAAAATAAACCCAGTTATGCATGATTGGGGCAAACACATTTTGCGGATTAGATATCGGAATCCATAGCTTAAACTAATTCAAGGTGCGTTTGAAATCAGTTAAGTATTTATAGCATTCAGATAGATATATCTGAATCAACAGCTTGAAAAAGCATAGACAAATTAAATGTTGAGGCCAGGACAGCAGGCTTGTGAAATTAACAGGTTCAGATATTGTAAATGTCTCCTTATCAACCAAACAATATATATATATATTTTTTTATAATTATTTTTGCAATTCAGTACAGAAAAAGTATTAGTGGGCTGTTCATTATTAACCTGGAAACAGTGAGCCAATATTACAAGGGACATAGAAAATGTATATATATAAAAAAGGGAAATTTTAAGGCGCACTATAGTCACCAGAACAACTACAGCTTATTGTATTTGTTCTGGTGAGTAGAATCAGTCTATTCAGGCTTTTCAGTTTATTTCAGAGAAAAGGCAGAGTTTACATTACAGCCTAGGGTAAGTACTCCACTAGCCACTCCTCAGATGGCTACTAGAGGTGCTTCCTGAGGGAGTGCTGCAAAATGTGCAGCACTAGCATTCAGTGTCTCCACTCTCTGCATGGAGACATTTAACTTTCCTCATAGAGATGCATTTATTTAATGCATCTCTATGAGGAAATGCTAGCTGGCCAGGGCTGTGTTCAGCTTGTACTGGCTCTGCCCCTGATCTGACTCCTTAACAATCTTTCCTATGGGGAAACATTGTAATTGGCTAAGATCACCACTTAGGATGATGTCAGGCAAGCAGGCAGAACAGGGGAAGAGCCAGCAGCAGCATGGGGAGGGGGTTGTTGGTGGGGGGAGGCGGTTGGTGGTGGGGGTTATAGATAGTGTTTTTTTTATGCTTTTGGGTCAGGAATATATGAACACTGACCCTATAGTGTTCCTTTAATGATTTTTGTATTTATTCGTTAAAGCAAAAATTGACTTGGAAAATGAAAATTTCTGTTAAAAAAAAACTGATTGTATAAATTCTCCAGTGACACTGTCGTAAGCCATTTATCTGGTTCCATTATTTTCTACCACATTTAATAATCTGTTTGATCCATGTTGTTGTATATGTTTATAGATCGATACACATTCCAATTCGCACATATTTAGTGTAACATGATTCTTGATAGAAATAAACACCCAGGGACGTCCACGTTCTGTGTATATTGTGGCCCAAAACTTGTAGAAGCCACATAAGTCAATTGTGGATGCTCAGACCAAAGCAGCTGTTGTGTGAATATAAACAAGTACTTGAGCCGACTTTCTCTTTGACAGCTGTGTACTTGATTTATTAAATAAAAGGAAACTGCTCATCCTTCTCTTTGGGAGTTTGCGTATTTATTTTTACATGTCGAGCAGAATGCATTTTTTGGGTGGGCTACACCCTTCAGGCTTGTCCGTCCAACAGACAGACTGGTGGATTCTGTGCCAGGGCTCTTAGACGGATGTTAGCCCTGCGGATGTGTGATCGGAATAGAAATCCACAAGAAGTGAGGTTCTGGAAAGGACAAAAGGCAGAGATTTAAGTGAGATAATGCATCGGAGCTTCCTTATAGCATTTTACAGGACAGGAAACCTCTCACAGGGGCTGCTATAAGTCATGATTTTAGTAGGTCAGAAAGTCAGACTCACTTATTCCTCTATGATTTATTACACTGACTGCACCACAACATATAGTATTTAATATAGGAAGTGCAGTAAAGCCACTGCGGGACGTCAGGCTAAGAGCAGTATTTACAGTTCTTTTTTGATTTTCCTGGTGTATTTAAAGTGAACACAACCCGCATACAGACAGCACAAAATGTCTATATACAATAATATTTAATTGATTTTTTTTAAAGAAAAATTTGCATTTGATATGTTGTAGTATATATTCCTAAATTACCCTTCACAAAGTGATTATGGTCATAGCTCTTAGTTTAAAAGATTTTCAGGTTTATTCCTTTCTTCAGCCCTTTAGATATTATTCTGGGGCAGTGAGGGTGAATGTCCCTCTTTTAAATAGTGTATACTAAGCTGTTAATTGTATTCCTAACAGGTCGAAAAGTCAGCTGCTGGCTGTAGAATACTAAGGGAGCACAACAGCTCAAACAGGAGAAAGAGGTGTTAACTCGACTAAAAAATGTGTTGGCTACATCCCATAATCAGCATGGTGCCAACTCGATTCATAAACGATTTGGTCAACATTAACACCTTGGTGGCATGAGCATTGCCAACCAGCCGCCAAATTAAATAGTTTATATTAAAACAAAATAAATACATAAACCAATATGACTCGTATAATAGTGTAAGAAAGGCGTGGCAAGCTGCAGGTCGGGGCATTTCAACTAAACAATTAACAACTACTGGATGGAGCCTGTAAAAAAATATATATATTTTTTTAATTTAAAAAAAACATGGGCAAATAGATAACCCCAAATCCTAAAGCAATCGAAACAACTCGGCCATTGGTGGTTTTGGTTGCTTTGGAATTAGGGTATTTGGCGGCTCAGAATTTATTTATTTTTGTCCAAATGGTGATTCTGCCAGAAATTAATCTCAAAATCCAGTGTAAATGAGCAAAATGTCTGAAGGTGTTGCTTCTAAGGAAGTAGGTAACAAAATGGAGAAAAGACACAAGGAGAGTAATCACATACTATCTTGTCATATTTATTTCACGTAGGGTGCGGATATTACCTCCTGAATGAAAAGGCAGGAAAGGATGCATTTGTCCCCAAGTGCAGATTTAGGAGGGAGGGAGCACCATGACAAGTGCCCGCCCCCCTCCCCCCAAGACACCAAGCAGGTACTCATGCTAAAAATCCAGGCCCAGATTTTAAATATCTGAACTATTTGCCTGCATGCAGGGCCACGTCACTCCTAGCACATTTGATTGGGGCATTTGAGTGGACTGAACAGGAATAGCTGCCCTATCATTAGTTTAGTGAGCAACCACTGGCAGGCATGGCATATGGGAAGTTTTTAACCCCCCTATAGTTAGCTTGGGGTCATATTGACTTGTGTAGATGTTTTTCTTTTCTATATGTGTGTGTATGTGTGACAGCTGGCTTTTAAAATTGCATTAGCTTAGACTCTCACTATGTTAAAGGGGCAACCCAGACATGTGTACCTTATGCTCACTCTGTCTAGTGGGGTATCGCCTACAAATCACTGATGAGGCCCAAAGATAGCTGAAACAATCATCTTGGGTCGTTGTATTTCTCGAGCAGAGTGATGAAATTTTGAGAGATGTAATGCTGGAATTTAGGATCTGGACTGCCCGTTTAGGCGGTATTAGTCTGAAATGCAAGTGGTATAAGTTCTCTCTGTAATGACACACGTGAGCAGAAACTATTTTGAGACCGGAGGTGGGAATAACCGAAGGGCAAGCTATTGAGTTTCTCTGAGACTTTGTCATTCTCAGAATTCTCGTATTCAGCTATAATGATGACCTCATTTCTTCATTATCTGTCCAAAGGTGGACAGCAATCATAGGCTGCAAGCACTGAGCTAAACTGCTCCCGGCACATTCAGACTCTTCAGCCATTCAGGTTTGGACTCATTTGTATAGATATTCTGGAAGTCAAATTTCTTTTAAAGAGGCATCCTTTAAGTGAGAGGAATACTGCTCATAAAGGGTAACAATACCATCCCAAGACTCCTCACACCACAACATTGATCTCCTTTTAAGTTATTTTTTTAAAATAATATGCAAGCTATAGCCAACTTTAATGTCAAACTATTAAATTATGGTTACGTAGCTGAAAAGAGATTTGTGTCCAAGTTTAGCCTTCCACACATATGTTTTTGCTGTTGATCCAAAAGAAGGCAAAAAACAAAGTCTGAAGCGCTTCCAATTTTGCAACAACTGGGAAAAAAATCCTTTTTGACCCCAACATGGCAGTTAGATATCTCCTTGGATCAAACGGCGATTCTTCCAGCCTAAATGTATAACCTTGTGTCCTATGTATAGCCCTGTTTATGAATAGATTTCCAGATAATGGTTTGTACTGGCCCCAAATATATTTGTATAATGTTATCATATCTCCTCTGAGGCGCAGTTTTTCTAAACTAAAGAGATTTAAATTTTTTAACCTTTCTTAAAAACTAAAATTCTCCATTCCGTTTAACAATTGTGTAGCTCATCTCTGCACTTTTTCTAGTGCCATGATATCCTTCTTTAGAACAGGTGCCCAAAATTGCACAGCATATTCAAGGTGTGGTCTCACCAGCAATTTATAAAGAGGCAAAATTATATTTTCATCCCGAGAATTTATGCCCCTATTTATAAATGACAAAACCTTACTGGCCTTAGCAATGGCAGATTGACATTGCATATTGCTGCCTAATTTGTTTTCTATAACAATTCCCAAATCCTTCTCGTGTGTGGTTATCCCTAATTGTAAGTTGTTTGTGCATTCTTTACCCCAAAGTGCATAACTTTGCATTTCTCTACATTAAATGTATTCTGTTATTTTAGTGCCCTGCCCCCCCAATCTATCTAAATGCCCATCCTTGTTTACTTCCCCTTTAAGATATGTTTCAGTACCTTTTTTTTTTTATTGGAAAAGAAATACTGCTTTCTAGATACCCAACATATATCCATTCTGAATCTGTACATATTGTTCAGAGCTTTGTAACCTTAACACACTGACTGCAGTTTTTAAACATCATTTAATTATGATAAAATCTCTCTAAGGAGCGATTCGGGAGTGTGAAGGTGGAACATTTGCATGCACATGGGCAGAATTTAAATATCTGCCGCTCAGGCTCAAGAAAGTGCTTAAAGTTTATCTAAAATAATCTCCCTGGAATCTTTTACCATTTGGTGGTGGATACTGCTGTAGTGTTTTACATATAAATTATGAATTATTATAGAGCAAACCGTGCTTAGTAGAGTTCTTTATTTATACATAAGGCTGTCAGCTAGTACTAAAATGAATCTGTTGATCTAGAGAATTTTAGTTATTATTACCAAATATCTGTGCCTTCTATTTCAAGTGAGTCTTTTTTTTGTCGGTCTGCTTTGTTCATTATTAACATTATACTACACAAAATAATAAAGTTGAAAGAGCAGGGTCAGGCATGTTTTTTTTTAAGGGACAACTTTAGAGATGTAAAAAATGGAAAGCATCACAAATTATATCAGTACAGTACATGGTACTGCTCTTTACCCCAGATCCATATAAAGCTACAAAAGTAGGCTCTTAATTCTCATAGACAACATTTTTATTGGAGGTCGAGTCGATTCACAGCATCCTGAGTGAACGTATCTCCTAGCGCAGTGGTTCCCATGTCAAACGTCAGGGCTCAAGTTTGCTCTTGACCCACTTTGCAATAGTCCAGGATTTAGGCATTTGTTGGCCTTAGAAGGCATTTTAAGACCCTGAGAACCTCTTTACCCTAACCGTATGTAATCCCTAACCCTAGCTACCTACTTCATGCAGTGTTGTAACAGCTTAACTCAAATATTGTTAAGCACATCATGTTTTATTTTAACTCCTGGGTCATAACACTAAAATATTTACTTTAAGTTTAGACACAGCCAATTATCTAATCTTATGTACAATTAAAGAAAACTGTTATCTTTAAATTTTACTATTGGTGACATTAAAAGATTATAGGGGAGATTTATCAAGGTAAGAAAAGGGTATATTATTGGGAAAAACACTAAATAGTAAGTAATCACCATAAAAACCAAATTATTGTTTGTTTGGTTTTTAACACTTAATACAGACAGTAGTATGTTTTGCCTTGATTATTCACCTCCTACATACAGAGTTCATATCTGAAATGGGAACACCTTGGGTTTGTCACCATTTCCCATCCAATAAGTACTCACATCAACCCTCTCTTAAAGGAATACCCAAGCACCATAACCACTACAGCACACTGTAGTGTTTATGGTTCCAGGAATGTCCTGCCCCCTACACTGTAAGTAGTTGAACAGTTCTAGAAATGAGGTACGGTGGGCATCGTTCTCCGCTTCACTACTCACAATGGAAAAGCAGAAGTTCCTGAGCTTATCTCTAGAATACAAGCGTCATCTGATCACTCTTGGTCAATGAGCTAACAAAATAGAAAGAATGTCCCTCCTAGCCTACAAAGTGGAAAGTACCAAGAAGTCTCAAGAAATCGGGGAAGGGGGGCTAAGTTTGTTATTATATATAGTAACAGACTCTGAACAATATCATGACTATAACTTTGCTTTTATTAGAATCTATTAAAATACACACCCACAAACAAACAAAAAATGGAAATAAAAATATATAAACAATGGTCAGATATCTAAACTGGAGAGCTATAGCATGAATCACTATGCATAACTTATGGGAACAGTAAATTAGCTACTGGGATACAATAAGTTGTATACAAACGTAGCCATTGTGATGCCAGCTAAGCTTACAACTTTGTAATCCTTCTACAAACACTTTGTAAAAGCTGACAACTGGAAACAACTTAACTGTGTCAAAGTAAAAATGTAAATACGTGTGGAAGGCCTCAATTGAAATCTGCAATCTGCAAATCTGCAATAAATCACCCGAGGCTGCAGTTAAACTTCAGTCAGATGACAAATCAAATTGGTAAATACCATAAGGACAAACTTCTCATTATATGAACATAGCTCTGCCTCAATATTAAACTACCCTGGAGGCCTGCCTCAGTATACAGCCCCAAGCATGGACATTAGCGTTTAACAAGATATAAAGGTAAAACACCCTCAGCGACGGTGTAAAAGCGAAGAGATCTTATTCCCCCTCCCTTATTTCCTGCCCACAAAGAAAACAACAAACGCAGTGTCCAAACTCTATCCTTTAAAACCGATCTCCAACTAGCTCTCACAATTTAGAAAACTGCCTACCTGTGTCTCCATAACATTCAGTTAGTTCAGCACAATACATTGTTGTGTCCTGGTTCAGAGACTCTTACTATTTATTATAGTAATAACAGCTAATGAGATACTCTCTGCACTGCCAAGCTTAGACAAGACTTCTTCTGACTCTCCATCATCCGTAGTGGAGGCAGGATGCCGGGTCCGCTGGAGCCCAGTTAAAAAGTCCATTAAAAAAAAAAAATTTGAATACTTATGGGGTGCAAGGGCATTCCTGTCACCATAACTGCTAAAGTGCGCTGTTTGAATTTAGGGGTGGATGGTTGATGAAAGACTCCAAATTTCTTCTTTAATTGCATAAAGGTGTATCCTGGGGACACCATACAAAATCATCTTAACAATTAGCCTAGCGCCAGGCAGAGTGTTTAAAGTACAGACTGGTCCAATCTTTGTAAATTTGGTACCCTAGATGAACTATAATATTGCATTTGCTGCCCCCCGCATCAAGGTATGATGAGCTTTAGGGGACATATAAATGTAATATATAGTCTCAAAATAAATAAATAAATTTATTAAATATAAGCTTGAAAAAAAACATAATCTCTAGAATAAAATAAGTAAACAATGGAGTGAATAAATGGAAAAGGTAAAAATAATAAATATCCATGTTTGTGTGTTCACGTATCTCCCAAGCAAGGGTATCTTCTTGCTCCTTGTAAGGAGTCATTTTACCCTGTCTCTCTCAATAGTAAAAGGGAACAAGGTTGGAAATAAGATAAAATGTTTGTATAAAGTTAATGCGGTAGATTTGCTAAAAATCGGTGAAAACCAAATGACTCCCCTTGACAAATTGAGAGCAGTCTCTTGAAATGTTAAGGTGCTTGATGATCACTGCTTTGGTCCACTCTATTTTTTGCCATAAGCGGCAATATGGGCGAACAAAATACATGTTGATGTCTGAGTGGGTGTGAAGGGGACAGCAGAATACATTGCTTTAACGTCTTCATCCTGATGTGTGTGTGATATTAAGATTGCTGTTTGTTGGCACCCACCCAAGTACACACTCTTGTTTTTAACAGACTTATAATGTGTATATTGCAAGATATCCTTGTTGTGCATTATAGGTTAATTTCAGTCTGTTGCAACAGTGAGTGAAAGAAGCACAAATGGTAAGAATGAGCACATGATATCACTGTGGACTTTTAAGTTAGTTTATTGATGGTACAATATATGCAACATGCAAGAGACTTTTAGTATCTAGTGGTATTCTTTAATTTAAAAAAGAACATGATTGCATTTAATATTTGATGGTGAGTTACATGAGTTACTGAGCATCGTAGCTTAAAGAAACACTATAGGGTCAGGAACACAAATGTATTACTGACCCTATAGTGCTAAAACCACCATTTTGTTGGCTCCCCGTCCCCCCCTTTAAAAGTTAATAAAACTTACCTTATTTACAGTGCTTGCCCCTCCCGAACTGCCTCTTTGGCTGACATCATCAGAATTCATGATCTTAGCCAATCCAATGTTCTCCCATAGGGAAAGCATTGGATTGGATGAGAGATTCAAGGAGGTGTGGCCAAACACCATCCTAGCCAATCAGCATATCCTCATAGAGATACATTGAAGCAATGCATCTCTAGGGGGAGAGTTCAGCATCTTCATGCAGGAAGCACTTCCAGTGGCTGAGTGTTCCTATGCTGTAATCTAAACACGGTCTTTTCTCTGAGGCAAAAAGCCTGCAGGAATTAACTATACTCACCAGAACAACTACATAGTTGTAGTTGTGCTGGTTACTATAGTGTCCCATTAATCTGTGTTTTTTGTTCTAGGAAAGATTTCATATTTATAGACACGGTTGAACAAGTTGACGGGGAAGCAGGGAATACATCTAATAGATGGACTATGTATAAAATGGTCATAGCACGCATGAAGGCCGTAGCATACACTAGAATAACATTTATCCACGTTTATTTTGAGCATTTGTTTAACCCCTTAAGGACCAAACTTCTGGAATAAAAGGGAATCATGACATGTCACACATGTCATGTGTCCATAAGGGGTTAAAAGGGCTTTCAATTTAAGTGTGTTGCGTGGTGAAATCCTGCCCCAAGTGAAATGAGAATTACAATGTTTGAGAAGTACAGCATTTTAGAGCGTTTTTGTAGCTGTAAAAATAGCTAAATCTGCTTTACTGTGAAAAATAAGCCCTTTATGTAAAACATCTCCATGATATGGGACAGCTGCCTGCGGATGCTGTCACTAAAGCAGAAAGCAGATCCAATCTGTTGTTCTGGTCAAAGAAGTGTTGACAGTCTTTGCTTGAATTCAAGATGATTGTGTGACAGTCGAGAAGTGTTAATCAATCGTTTATGATCTAGATGGTTCTATGGCCTTTTCTTCAACCATCATTTCCTTGGAGCTGCGATAAATCTGTTAAAAAGAGGAAAATGTATCATACAAAGGTGACTTCAATTGCATACAATATCAGTGGAATTGGTTGACTTCCAATGGTTGGAGTTATAGAAACCAGTTTAAATCCAAGAGATAGTTTACTCTTCTACTTTTGAAAAAAAGACTAAATAAGATCAATACATTTTGGGATCATACTGTGTTTATACAGAGCAAAAAGACAAATTATCAATAATGCAGACTTGTATTAGATCTATAGATAATAGAAATAAATACATACATCTTGGAACTCTCCCTTTTATGGATGGTTTCTTACTGGAATGGATTCGTGATGCACATTAAGATTGACAGATGCTACTGTAGTTACATAAGGGTAACTTTAGTTTATTTCATAAAGGATAACAATTACATTTTGGATAGTGATAGACTACAGCTAGATGTCACTGTATATAGAGAATTATACAGATCACCAAGGGTTAAAGGGACACTATAGTCACCTGAACAACTACAGCTTAATGTATTTGTTCAGGTGAGATCTATAGCTCCCTGCAGGCAATCTAATGTAAACACTGTATTTTCAGAGAAAATAAAAAAGGCCCTGTACACGTCAGACGTATTAAAATATGTCTGACGTGTGCAGGAGAGAGAAGGCACTGTATGCGCACCTTCTCTCTCCTGCCTGTCAGGAGAGGGGGCGGGAAAAGACCGCGAGCTGAGCTGTCAGTCAGCTCAGCTCGCGGCCATGCAGTAGTGCGCTTAGGACTTCATAGGGCGGCATAAATGCCGCACTATGAAGTATGTGCGCATGTGCTGCGAAGCTGCGAAGCTGCGCATGCGCACAAGGGAGCAATGACGCTTCCGAATGGAAGCGTCTGATTTCTCCCTGCTCGCGCCCGCCTATTTTGTCATCTTGACAAAATAGGGAGTGCGGCTTCACGAGGCTCCCGGCGCTGGAACGAGGTGAGTAAAAAGGGCTGCCTGGAGTGTCCCTTTAATGCTTTCTAGTAATTTAAGAACTATGAACCCAAAAGACTCCCAAGTAACTTCATCTTTACACCAAAACTACCAGAGGTCCTGGATGCCAAGGCAGAATTTCTACCACCTGACAGTAGAAGTTCTGTAACAGTACAGGGCAAAGAACTCCATGGATATGATTGCTGTATGGATGTTACTAGCTTCACTTCATTTTGTCTTGACTTAAAACAGATTTAAAGAAACATTCCGGACATCATAACTTCATCTCAATGAAGTTGTTACAGTACCAGGACATCCTGGGTGCCAGTTTTACCTTAAATGTGTGAGGAAGGTACATAATGTATGTGAATGGGGAGCTAAAGACAGGCTGACAGGGACAATTTGTGTAAGGCTTCCTCATTGAAGCCTTGGACCATTGTTCAAAGCCAGGGGAAGAGCGAACTGGAACTGTCTTTACAACTTTGGGGTTTAACCCCTTAGGGTAATATGATATCCTGAACCTCTTGGTAGCATGGTGCCAGGAGGTCCAGGCTATGGTGCTCGGAGAACCAGTCTTGATCTTGGCAGAATAAAAAAGTAAATATACATACATAAATAGATTGCAACATTAGTGTTTTATCTACCACTATGGAGGTAAATATAAGTAGTACCTGTTATTCCAGGTGCCACAAAAATATGAAACCATAAAACATGTCCATATAAATAATTATATTTCTGTGTAGTAGGTTTACTGCTGATGTTTGAAGCTAGACAAAACAATTGTAATAAGTAGAGTTATAAAATTGGTTTAGCCAAGCAATTTTTTTCTGAAATATCTGCAGAAAAATAAATACATATATTATATATATTGAATATATAAAAATAGATTATTTTTTTTACTGCTCCAAGTATGTTTCCCTTTATTACTTACTTTCACTTTATTTGTGAATAAAATAAACATTTAGAGAATATCTCCTAGCTATTAATCATCTTTTTTTCATGGTGCCACAGGTAGAATTTAGAATCACAAATCAAAACAAACATGTTTGGCCATTGTGCAACTCATTTGGTTTGTGAGTTCGATATTTCTCACTTCGGAGTCTCATGAAGTCGACTGGTCACTCGATCGTTCCAAATTCAGATGGAAGTTAGAACCAAAATGAATCTCCAAGTCCAACATTAAGGACATTGTTACTTTTACACAAGTGGAAAAAAAAATAAAAAATAGTGCATCTAATTAATTCAACACAGAGCCTGAGCTTCACTACAATGCTAATGAGCAACATAGTGGAGACTGGATACTATAACAAGGCTAGGCAACCTTCAGCACTCCAGATGTTCTATACTACATTTCCCAGAATGCTCTTAACCCCTTAAGGACACATGACATGTGTGACATGTCATGATTCCCTTTTATTCCAGAAGTTTGGTCCTTAAGGGGTTAAAGCCATAATGCTGGCAAGGCATTAGGGGAGATGTCCACCACAACTAGGGTGCCAAAGTTTCTCTCCCCCATGCGTATATACAATAAATTAGGTCCAGGCACTCAGGATTGCTGCAAAATGCAGGTTTATTGGAACAAAATGTGCCACAATTTAGCCTACAAAGAGCAACATTTCGGCCTACAAAGAGGCCTTTATCAAGTGTAGGCCAAAACGTTGCACTTTTTGTTCCAATAAACCTGCCTTCCTGCAGCAATCCTGAGTGCCTGGACCTAATTTATTTTATCTACTAAACTGGATTTTGACAACCCTGATCCGGATAAACACCTGGATTCTTAAGTGTAAGTGCGGTATCCTCCGTTTGTAATTTACTCCTGCGTATATAGTCAGTTGGATGTTGCAGACGTTTACATTCAGTATCTCCTTCCTCATTCCTTCTAGTGCTAGCTGAATGTGTTGGTAGTTGCAATTATTGCAGTAATTTGACTTTGACCACATTTTTTGTATTTAATGTTGTATCTATACCTTTCTGAATTTTTCACAATATATAGATCACTGCTAGTTATTCAAGATGGACAGAGGAAAATAATTACAGTATATATAAATTTATGTTATTAGTATTAAGCATAATAAAAACATTTGACAAGTTGGTAGCTCACTGTATAAATCAAACAATATTGGCTATTGGTTAAATCTAATTTTTTTTAAAATTGTTTTAATAAAACTGACTAAAATATTGCTTGAATAGATGAGGAGCATTAAAGTGAATTAATGTAATGCAATGGTGATAAGAGTTTAATATGTAGCACATGTGTCTGTGATTACACAAGAAAATGAAACACACTTTTAATTAAAAAATGCCATATATTTAAACCTTGATGACATTTATACTCCTTTCCCCATACATTAGAAAAGTCTAAAATTGGATATGAGCTCATGTGAGAGTAATTGAGCTAGATGGGGCACACGAATGCTATTCCAGAGAATAACAGAGTGCTTTTATGTTTATTTAAAAGTAGTACTTGTGAATACAGCACCAATATGTTTAACAAATTAAGTTTTTCATGCAACATTTGCTTGCTTTTTTCATATTGAAAATGTTGTACATATTGAAAACTTAAAGGAACACTATTGCGTTAGGAATACAAATCTGTATTTCTAACTCCATAGTGTCTATATTAAAGCGGCACTGTCATGCCGAATTCCGTTTTTTTTTAACCCACCTCCCGCCTCCACTACATCCAATCGACCCTCTAGTCACCCCCAAATGCCCCTAAGCCCCCACATTACCTATTTTTTATTCTTTATCTTCTGCCCCGATCTTTATTCAGGGCGCCGCCATCTTTGTGTGGGTAGGTGAAGTCCCTGTGGGACACGTCATCTACCCACACTACACAGACTGTGAGATTCCCGCACATGCCCAGTGAAACACCTGGACATGCGAACGGGAATTTCACCTATTCATTCATTCATCAGAGAGACGAATGAATGAATAGAAAAAATCAAACGAACAAACTAACACCGAATATCAGTGTTCGTTTGTTTGTTCGGTTTATTACAAGGAGGGAGCTACCAGCGTGCAGCACCCTCCTTGCAATATGTAAAGACAGAAGCGGCAGGGAGCTGTGCTCCCCACCACTTCATTAGCCCCCCAGGTCCTCCCCTCACTCTATGGGGGTCAATATGACCCCCATAATAGCATAAGGGAGATTCAAATCTCCCCAATGCCCCTACTCGCTATACCGCGAGTAGGGGCATGTCTACTAAACAGTGAGCAACCTGTGGCTGCTCACTGTAAAAAAAAAAGGGTAATAAGGGGGGTGGGGGGGACCTACTGTCCTCCCCCGCCGGCCCCCACCCCTGGACGGCGGGTGGGGGCCATAATGGGAATGAGGGGGAGGACCTACTGTCCTCCCCCCAGGGCCCCACCCCTGGGCGGCGGGTGGGGGCCATAATAGTAATAAGGGGGGGGGGGACCTACTGTCCTCCTATGGGTAATTGAGCGACACTGGAGGTCCTCACACAGCGTGAGGACTTCCAGCGACGCTCTAGCACAGAAAACCTGTGCTATGAAGCAAGAAGTGCCCTCTTGAGGCACTTTCTGTTTAAACATTGACAGTAAGTATAAATGGCAAAGCTTAAACAAACAATGGACAGGGAAGATGGAGGCACTTAGCTATAAATATAGCAGTATGCTGTAGTCAGGCATAAAACATAATCCATAATCTTTCATGTAAACCACATGCCACTCTAACCTCTATACAATGAATACCTGTGTGAAGTAGATACGCCTAAATGGAATTTCCCCTTAACAAAAACACTACAGCATTTTGCAGTTAGTGGTTAAGTCTCTGTGGGTGCCATTCCACCCATTGCTTTCACACAGTTTGCGTTTGAATTGAGAAAATAACTGAGATCCCCCTGCATCTAGTGGCGGGTCCACCCAAATTACTTGTAGGTTAGCCTCATGTAAATGTATGCCAGGCTGCCTGCCAAACAAGCAGGCCATCCCACTAAGGGCAGGACTTTCAGTAGTACTATTTCAGTTCTCTCTGCAGGGACCTAGTGTCCTGGGAGCTGTGTTAACACCTCTAATGATGCGCTCAGGCTGCACTTTTTTGGGACAGTTTGCTGGAGTCCCCAAAAGTAGAACATCATGGAAAAAACTCAGGATTGAGGACAAAGATCTGAAAATTGGGACTGTCCCACCAAAATCGGGAAAGTTAGGAAGCATACAATTGACTTTTTACATAACCAAGAGTTCCAAAAGTACCATAAGCTCAGTCAATGCAAATGACAGACGAACTTTGGGAGTTATGTACTGTTAAGCTTATGGCCTTTTAACAAAATGTATTATACAGGCTAAAAATGTATAAACCTTTATAAATCTACCATCACAAGCAGTGTGATCATCTGTGGCCATTAGCTTCTCATCCGTTTTGATCAAATGCAGAATATCCGCACAACCTCCTATTAGTAACAAGAGAGACAACTGTTGGTTCCATCCTTTCAAACCTGGTCCTCAGAATTCCCTTGTGTCATGGCATATTGTAAACTTGGCATGGCGGGCAACTCCTAATATTATTGGACAAGGATCCTATTGGTTCCCTGTAATCTAGATTTTCCGCTTCCCTAATTTCTATGTGTGTCAAAGTTAAGCTTTCATATTACACAAAAATGGTCCTAATGCAACTGTACTTTTATTCAATTTTCTGGGTAGGCCAGGAGTAAATTAAATATATGGTAGGATTAGGTGACCAAATCTCTTATCCTACATGCTATAGCCCAGGGAGGAATTTGCTTCATTTTGGCCAAAATAAACACGTTAGGAATACAAGTTCATATTACAATTATATATTTTCCAGCCCACTGCAATGATACACCACAATGAGACTATCACAAAGATACACCAAACACAAATACACTCCAATAAACCTACAGTCAGAGGAGATGTCCTCTCTGAGGTGTATACGTTTCCAGTTATATCACCATTTAACATTAAGAGAATCATATCTGAGGTTACAAAACCACAGCTGAGAACAGTATTAAATATACTCTGCCGTATAAAAGTAAGAATGTAGCAGTACCTCAGTAGACACAGCAGGAAACCCAAGGCACTCTGAAAGGTTCAGCTCCAGTTAATGTCCTGAGTCCTGTGAGGAACAGTGTAAATTGAAACTCAATAATTTCTTACTGCATAGGGAGACAGATTGATCTATTCAATTTAAAAAATATTGATTGTCCTGGCTTCACACCGCTTGGTGAACAAAGTCCCCACTAACATGGAAGATATTTGTTTGCACCTCATAAGGAAATTAAATTGTTGGTTGATTAGACAGAGCAAAACAATGCTTCTGCTGTTTGCAAATGACAGGCATGTAAAGAGAAATTATTTGCGTTGGTACAGAATGTAGTTTGTGCTTTACTGTTGTGGACATTTCAGAGTCCTCATGTCTGATCCCCCTGAGCTTGCAATTTAATTTTGGATATTACTAGTCTGGATATACACTAATCAACCACAGCATTAAAACCACCACTAACAAGTGAAGCAAATGATATTGATTATATTGTTACAATGACACTTGTCAAGGAATGAAATGACTGTTCACTTGCTGCCAATTAACTGCAAGCTGGCATACATAGTCTGATCTGAACGGATCGGCTTAGGGATGTCTGGACAACCCGTCCGCGTTCCCATTCTGCTTACTGGGTCCGTAGTGAATAGTGAAGTTGTGCGGTTGTAATGCAAAGCGCCACGTTGTGATCCGTGAGCAAGGTGAATTTCTGTCAAGGAGCTGCAGCCCTACCTCTATTGAGTGCCCCCACTACCACAAGGAACTCCTTGTTGATGGCACCATAAATCACCTCCCGAAGGGGTAGCTTCCTGCTGAGGTAAGCTACTGGGTGTTCACTGCCATCGTACTCAACCTGGCTCAGCACCGCTCCTAATCCAAACATGGAGGCATCTGTGTGGATGAGAAATAGTTTCTTTGGATTAGGAGCAGCCAGGACAGGGGCATTTACCAGGGCAGCCTTAAAGGGCTTGAAATGCCTGCTCACACTCTGGGGTCCTGTATACATGTCTGGGCAAGGTCTTACGGGTCAAGTCCGTGAGGGCTTAGCTAGGGCACTGTAGTTGGGGTCAAATTTCCTATAATATTCTCGGTAAGTCGGTCCTCCAGGTGCACCTCCTCTATGGACCCTTCCTGAGCTCCATCCTCCAGGAGGTCCAACAGGGGAATACGATCAAAATCTTCCGAGGCTGGTGCACAGATGGCGGCGACATCCTCTGTCTGCTCGTGGTAGGGCTTCAGCATGTTAACATGTAACAGTTGTCTAACCCTGGGACATGAGCAAGGACCGATCACATAAGTAGTGTCACACTTCTGTTGCACTACCCGGTGTGGGCCCTGCCAGGCAGCCTGTAGCCTTTCGTGTCAGATGGGCTTAAACACCAGAACCTTTTGACTGGCTTGAAAGCTACGGCTCCCGATCATAAAAAGTCCTCTGGGCCACCTGGAGGTTCCCACGCACCAGGTGAGTTCCTCCAGCCGGTCTCGAAACTCCAGCACATATGGGATGATGGGGGTCCCTTCCTGCTTCCCCTCTCAGTGCTCCCTGATAAGGTCTAGGGGTCCCCTAACCCTCCGTCTGAACAGGAATTTGAACTGGGAGAACCCGGTGGATTTCTGGTGTACCCCCTGATATGCGAACAGGAGATGCGGCAGAAATCTTTCCCAATCCTTGCGATTCCCTGCAAAAATATGGAGCATCTCCTTCAATGTGCCATTGAAGTGCTCGTGCCATTAGTTTGGGAGAGATAGGGGGAGCTTAGGATCGGGATAATGAGGCATAACCTCCACATTTGGAGTGTGAGCCATGCCAGCTGGGGCGAGCTTGCTGTCGGGTCATCACCGGATAGGACTCCACTGGGGTTGGTTTATGTACATAGGTGGAGGTGAGGTGTCCCAGGTCATTGCTTAGCAGTACCTTGGCGGTCATTTCATCCATAAGCCCAACTTCCACCCTTTGGTCTTTGGTGCCCCAATCGAGGCATGGGTAGGTGGTAGATGGTGCCCCCGGCTACGTGGACCGTGACAGTTCCCACCTTCTCTGCCACTGCAATGAGCCGGTTTTGCACTAGAGTCGGTGGCTCAAGAGTCTTGTAGTCCCTGGACGGTGCACCCGTTCAGACGAACCGACTGCCTGTGGTGGGCTCGGTTGTCGGTGGCCGCTTGGAGGGGGTTCACTTCATATTTGACGGTCCAGGTTTCCTCGTGGTGGGTCGGATGGCACATGGGGGCAGCCTGGTAACAGTGAGAGGCTGCTCTTTGGGCCATGGAGACTAGAGGGTGAACCAACTCAGGTTGGTCTCTGAGTTGGGGGCACACTCTCTTGAAATGGCCTGGTTGCTTGCACTGATGACACCTGGAGCCAGCCTGCCGTGGTGCCCTAGGCTTTGGTACCGGGCCCAGTGGGTTTCTGTGTTGTGACCATGCTGGGCCTGCCGGGCGAAGGGGGGGGGGTCTGAAGCTGGGAATGGGACGGTGATGTCGGCGGGCATCGAGGTACTCGTTGGCCCGTTAAGCTGCTTCTGTGAAGGTTTTGGGCTGCTGGTCCCTCACTCATTCTTGCATCTCAGGGCAGAGACCATTATAAATGTGTTCTAGCAGGAATAGTGGGAGGATGGCCTCGGGGGACTTGGCGTCTTGGGAGTGCAGCCAATTTTGGGCTGCCCAGGTCATGCGGCAAGCCTATTCAGCAACAGAATCTTGACTCCTACTTTTGGACACCCCAAATTTCATGCGATACACCTCCGGGGTCACCGCATATCGGGCCAGCAGGACCTTTTCACCAGGTCAAATCGCGGGGGGGGGGGGCGCGCGATTTCGTGCAGAAGGCATAGTCTTTCAAAATCCTGGAGGAATTCGTCAATGTCCTCCTCTGCTTCATTGAACATTTTGAGTGCCGCGTACGGCACCTTGGGCTTCTGTTCAGGAGGTGCTGCTCTTATCAGGGTCGCCTACGCTGCCCATCTGTACCTCCGAGATGGTTCTGGCTAGAATCTCCTGGGATGGACTTTCTCTGTAGTAAGTCAGGTGGAGGGCCATCTCCTTGTCACCCAGTGGAGCACTCATTAATTGCTTCCCTTGCAGTTTCACACCTATGTTGCAGGTGCAAATGTTCTGATTTGTTAGTGTGAACATTCTAATGGGGCACCAGGAAGGCCCTCATTCGTGAGACGAACGAGGCGAGAAACAATCCATGAATGCTCCCCCTGGTGGCGTTCACCTGTACGAATGGCGGCCACATAGGGAAGCTCTCATTCATTGTTTCCCTTTGCGGTTTGACACCTAGGTTGTGAGGTGTGAACATTCTATTCTAACATTCTAAATGAGGGATTGCAGTGGTGAATGGATTCCCTTCGTGAAAGACCTCCCGAACGGAGAGCTGTCACAATAAATGAAAATATGGAGAAACATACACAATGTAAAGACAGGCAATTCATGAACAGGTAGTGGGTTAGCCACAGTTGCAAAGAACAAATATCATGTCAATCTTACTGGCAGTATTGTCATGATTTTGTGGTTCTCTCCCACTGTGCCAGGACGGTTTCCTGGAGTCCCAGATCAAGCACATTATACACACTCTCGGACTGCGACGGAGGGCAATAGGATCATGCTCTGAGTGGCCAGGGAGACTGTTGGTTTAGAGTGCATTCTTTGGGCAAGTGCCCAAATTGAATAGTAACAGTGATGCGATTGGTGTCATTGGCACAACCTAATATGCCCACCCATTCCTTGTTTTGATTTCAACCTCTCAATGTAGGAAGTATGCCAAAGACCTTTTGTGTATTTCATATTTTCCATCATATAATTTTTGGTGAAAAGTTTTGATATTGATGTAACATATCTATATCAGTGCTCTAAAATCAAATTTAAGTAGATTGTGCTTATTTCTCATTTTTATTTGTTACTGAAAACGGCTATTGAAAACTATGATGCATATATAATTATTTGCATGATACCTTTGGTGGTGCAGCATAGGTTGGTGCTCTGTAAATGCACATGTTGTCTATTAAAAAGCCTTTAAATTGACACTCTTGGACACTAGACACTTTAGCTTGCTGAATTGCTTTATGTGCGAAGAATGTGTATTCTTTTTACAATAAAAATGTGGCTTTTATAAATTAAACTTATTACAGCCACTCTGGCTGTGAACCAGAAACTGTCATGTTATTTCCTGGTGTGTTTAGTTCGGTGCCTTGCAAAGACTTCTCATTGAGCTGCATTGGGAAGTCTGTGATTGGACAGACCTAGAAAGCCTGTGCTGGACAAGAAAGGGAGGGTTTGCAAAGGCAGCAGACAAGAGAGCAGCAGCTTTTGCAAACTGTTCCAGATATGTATTATTTTCATTGCGGCGGTATAATTAAATAAGCGCATGTTTTAATTGGTAGTGTATCTATTTAACAGTATATTTTTTTTTATATTTGTGTAGTGGAATGTACCTTTAAGGCATTTTGAAAGGTATCGAAATGTCAATCAAAAAAATGTCAATCAAAAATAATGGACACCATAGATCCAGGCTCAAAAAGTAGATTTTTAGGACAACCATTACTTAGCTAAACTAGTTGATTTTTGTGTTCACCAAAAATAGAAAGCAGCATATTGCAAAACAATATGCATGGGAATTTATGCCAGGGACATGATAAGCAGCCATTTACAAATATCACCGTGAAGATATCAATTACAAAGCTTTTACTATGTGAATTTTGTAGAGATACAAGGGGGAATCAGTATTTAAAAGGGAACAGCAACTTCTCTAGAATTTACACCAATTAATAAAATATGAAAGACACCTATAACGTATGTTAAAGGGTTCCTTTAAGGACCAGGACCACCTCAGTGATTTGAAATGGTCTTGGTGTCTGGATTCTCTATGTGCAGCGTTTCACTGTGAAATTTTGCACATACTGAGTTTAACTCCTTCACTGCTGGAGGTGTAACTCTACTTCAGGCAGCATCATGGGATGTCATCTGCCAACCTGGGCTTGGCCTAATGTGTGTTCTGTGTAAATGTTGATGCATAGCCACTCATTCATTGGCGAAGAACTGTCAACTGATTCTCTCAACCAATGAATGAGCAGTAGGATAGACATCCGGCTTCTGCAGCGCTGCACAAGTCGTGTCTTCCTACTACTAGAGATGTGCTCCTGACATCATTACCACTACAGCTGGCTGTAGAGGGTTATCATGGTTGCAATAACCCTTTAACTAGTGTGCTTTGTTTTATTTTAAAGAAACACTATTGGGTCAGGAACACAAACGTGCATTGCTAACCCCATAGTGTTAAAAGCACTATTTAGGTGAGTCTACTATTAAAAGGTAGGAAAACTTATCTTATTTCCAGCGCCATACCGGTCCACCGGTGCTGGCCCCACCACCGATCTTCTTTTTTGCGGACATCAGAATTTATGATTTTTAGCCAATTCCGTGCTTTTTTTCTAGTGAAAGCATTAAATTGGCTAGTATAGGCATGCAGGGGGCAGGGTCGAACAGTACCTCTTCGTAGATCAGCATTGAATCAATGCATCTCTATGAGGAAAATTCAGCGTCTCCACACTGTGCAGCACTGCTCCAGGAAGCACGTCCAGGGGCCATTTGAGGAGTGGCCACTGGATGTGTCCCTAGAGGGCAATGTAAACACTGCCTTTTCTCTAAAAAGGCACTGTTTGCATGAAAATGCCCGCACGGACTGAGTATGCTCACCAGAACAACTACATAAAGCTGTTCTGGTGACTATATATATATATTCAAGATTTAGCAAATGATTATCTAGTTCAGATAAGGCAAATCCAGGACAACCATAGCAAACAAAGAAGAGAAAAGTAAAAGCTTCCTTATAAGCTTTCTCCTAGAGTTGTTTGCCTAAAAAAATTGTGTAACCTTCCACCCCAGCTTCTTCTGATATCTGTGCTAATTACTAGCATGATAAACAAAAAACAAACATTGTTGTAATTATTGGCCGGATTTGCTAAAAATATATTATATATACTAAAAAGTAAAATCTGGTCCAAATCTGCACCATCTGGCCGGATGCATTTGGTGTCAACTTTAAAATCAGTGCTTTTCCCATCTGAATCATTTATAAAGTATACATACCGATTTTAAAGAAAATTAGGATCAAATGCATCTGGTAGGTTTACACTCCCACATTGTCGTTAATTTGCTTTTTGCAAGTGAATGATAAAAAAATGAATATTATTTGCCCATTGGCGACTTGAGGATTAAGTTATACATTATTTTACAAATCTTGCAAAAGCAGAGGTTAGCATGTGAGAGTGCTTTGTTTGGCAAGGTTCTAGCAGGTGCCGCCATGTTATATTTTAGACCTCCCTTCTGCTGTCCATAGGTCGTGAGAACAATAGCCACAGACAATAACATGTTCACACCAATTGTTAAAATGTAGGTATCCGTACCAAATCCATCTTCTCTGGGGGTAAAAGCCATGAGCTTAGGAGAGCTAATGAAAGCTCCTATCACGTGGTGCAAGGCTTGGCTTGTTGGAGTAGAGCAATTATCTGGCCTTGCATGGTTGGTCTTAGCTCAGGAGAGAAAATGGATGGTCCTATCATAAGCTTTCAGCTCTCATTGCCAGAGATGAGGAACTTCCCCTGTGGGCAAAACCCCTTGTCTCTCGAACTGGGAGCTACATTTTAATAATGTAGCACGGACATTACATTTTCCACCCCTCTGCCCCACAAGGGAACTCTAAAACAATATATGGAGATACATGCCAATCAGAGGCATCTCTCTTCTTTCCCAAGACATACTTGTCAGCGTATAACTTAGCCCTTATGCAACCAGCAGGCATATTGCACTGCTTAGCTTAGGATAGCTAATGGGAGCTTCTGCTTAGGAGCTTCCAGCTCTGCTTAGGAAGTAGTGGATGCAGGGATCGACACCCCAGTGGACCCGAAGAAAGCAATGACATTGTTAAAAACTTGGTTTGACTACTTACATGAGAGGGTCACCAGGACACTCCTGGACCCATAACCATTACTGCACGCTGTAGTCAAAACCTCCACACATCTGACTTAAAACAAGACATAAAACTGAATTTTCAATTATGATCAACTGACAGTGGGATAAGGTTTGTTCCAAAATGTAGAACCCCAAATTATTATCAGGAAAGGTTATATTTTTTATGAAGGGCAAGTTTAGTAATCTATTTCTCTCTGTGCCTCCCTATTTCATATTAGTCAAAGCTAATCACAAACATTTAATTGTTTCTAGACTATGTTCTATGTTGTTCTTGGACACTTCTTCTAGCCTTAGCATACTACCTACAGTTAGTATTTAGATAGGGTTTTGTATGGTTCCAAAGCCCTTAGCATAGATATGCAGTTGCACTACTATTTCTGGGGAAGATCTTAAAAGTAAAAAAATAAATAAAATTGATATAAGAATAATTTTAAGACCAGTTGATAAAAGCATATACTACAAATGGATCATTTTTAGATAGTTTAATTATGAATATAATTTTATTAATAGAACTGCACTTTGACAGGGTCCAGATAAGGCATTTTATGCAAATAATTGTTTCCCATGATACCGTGAGACAAAAAAACGTTCGGTTAACAAAGCTTTATGAATTTTCTATGACATAATCCCTTCTTGATGTCACTGGAACGGTCCAATATGGGCAGGTAAAATTATAGGAAAGGTGTTGGTCACAAAAGGAATGCATGCATATATACATTTTCACAATGTACAAACTGATAATATATTAGTACAAAATATATATATATTATGTAATGTAATATAATTATGTAATGGAATAAACTGCTCAAAATGGGGGGGGGGGGGGGGGATTTATTTTTTTCCACTGCAAGAAAAAAGGATCTGTGAGCCTCCACTTTAATAATCTGCTTTGAATAAAATTAATTGTTTGACAATGTCCCCGTTTTTATGCTCTTTAATCCAAGTTTGCATTCTCCTCAGATTTGATGGTCTTTATATATATATATATATATATATATATATATAATTTTTTTTTTTTTTTTTTTTGCTGTGGTTTAGTACATAGCCTGAGGATATCTCAGTAGCAAGCTCCTAATTAGCAAATCTCAGGCCCAATTACAATCACAGGTGCATCAATTAAAATGGGTCTAATATGATGACGAAGAGCATACACTAGCACTTAATATTCATATCTGCAAAACTCTTATATCTAAGTTTACAGAATGCAGATATGTGCTTTAACGTTCGAGGGAAAGAGTTCATGCCATTTAAAAAAAAAAAAAAAAACTTTGGGTCTGTTAGAGGGACACTGAGCTTTATAATCATTAGTTATAGTGTCTGTTGCCCCCTTGAGCAATCCCTCAATTCAGTGTTAAATTATTTTAAAACAGGTTAGCACTGAATGAGGACCCCTGGCCACACACAGCCCAGCCCCTACTGGACATATGACAAACCCATTCTACAGCGCTACAGAACTTGCTGGTGCTATATAAACAAAATAATAACATGGAGATTAAACAATTCCTTAACCATGCCAATTAATACCAGAAATGGACATCTGTGATGGACTGAGAAATGATATATATATATGTTCTGTATAAACACGACAAGGAATTCAGCCTAATATAATGAATAAGGAAGCAACAACAAATAACATGTTAATATAGACGGATAAATATATGCACCCAGAAAATGCATAAAAATAAATACCATAAAGAGCGTATAGCTCTAATAAAACAGAGAACGGAACACCAAAAGCATCAAACTTATAGCAAATATCACTGGCACCAGGACCCAACAGGCTTCGCCCTAAGCATTTTGTTGTTGTGTATGCAATCTCCCATGGCCCTCCTCTTCCCTGACATCTCTCAACCCCCAGCGCTGGGAGAACTTGGCCTCTGCACAGGAACGCAGGCAAGTTTTAGTTTGTCTTTTTTTCCCCCTCTTTTCTCTGGTTTTGATTGCGATGGGGCAACAGTAAGGGTTAATATGACCAAAATACAGTTTTATGAAAACAATTTGTTATTGTAATATCCCTATGACTGATCTAGTGTAGAATCTAATAAATGGTCCCTCAAGTGTTACTACTCCCTTGTCTGTGTCCCTCCAAGTCAATGGAGCTACCATCCGCTCTACCTCTAAGGCTCGCTACCTAGGTATTCTGTTTGACTCCAACCTCTCCTTCACCCCTCATGTCCAATCAATCGCCAAATCCTACCGCTTCCATCTCAAAAACATTGTGTGCATCCAACCCTATTTAACACCTGATACGGCAAAGGTGTTTGACCATGCTGCTGTCCTCTCTCGCCTTGACTACTGTAATCCGCTTCTCAGTGGTCTTACGTGTTTGCAACTTGCCCTGTTAGTCTATAATAAACGCGGCAGCAAGGCTCATCTTCCTGTCCGCCCGCACCTCCCACGCCACCCTCTATGTCAGTCCCTCCATTGGCTTCCCGTAAGATATAGGGCTCAATTTAAGATCCTGACACTTGCTTACAAATCTCTACACAATGCTGCTCCCACCTACTTATCCACACTAATACACAAATATGTCCCGTCTAGGCCCCTACGCTCTGCTGGAGACCTACATCTAACCGATTTTTGTACACCCACATCTGTTGCTCGCCTCCAAGACTTCTCTAGTGCTGCACCATTCCTATGGAACGCCGTCCCCCTCTCTGTTAGACTCTCAACAAATTTCCACTTTTTCCAAAAATCTTTGAAAACTTACTTGCATATCAATTCAACTGTGAACAACTTTCCCTCTACGCACTCTGATTCCTCTCCTAAAACTGTCATCAAAACAAAACACTAAGCCCTGAATGAATACTATCCTAGCAACCTACTTTTCTACCCTACCCTTACTTTTTGGGTCACTATACCCCACTCCCTCTAGCATGTAAGCTCATCGAGCAGGGTCCTCAATTTCTCTGATCGTGTGCGTCAAACTTGTCTGGTTACAAATACGTGTCTTTTAGTCCACCCATTGTACAGCGCTACAGAACTTGTTGGTGCTTTATATATACATTTTAATAATTGCAATAGTTTGGATGGAATTTTAACGCAATTTAAAAAATATGTGTGCTCTTTCTGGATTGATGTTCTGAATATACATTATTGTTGCATTCTTTCAATAAAATAGTTTTGTTTAGTATTTTCAATGATCATCTTGAGGGAATTTCTAAGAAAATGTGTAAATTACATAAAATTGCCAGTAGAAATTAAGACAGACGTCTGCATATGTGCACTTATTTAGCAGGCATCTGTATATGAACATCTAATAGTCATAGAGAAATGCATGCAGAGTACTGATTTATATTGTATTACGTAACAAACAAACCAAAATGGAAATGATTTATATCGTATTAGGTAAAAATAAAGAAAACGTTGAATATATCAACATTCAAAAATTGAATATGTAGCCTTCATCATTCAGCCTTGGCTATTTTATTCTTCACTTCTGTGATACACACTTGTTTGTCAATAATATTCTTAAAATAACACTAAGCACCATAACCACTACATTGTGATGTAAAAGCTATGGTGCACCCAGTGTAAATAGTCAACTAGTTTGCTAATGGCTTGACAACTTGCCTGGGGTCACCCGGGAACCGGTCACTCCCTCCATTGAGTTCCAGAATCTCCTCCATGGAGTTGTCATGCATCACTAGCTCATTGGCTTAGAACAGAAACGGATCCCTCTTAGCCAATGTGCCCTAGCTAAAAAGTCAAATTATTAGCAAACTGTTTAACTACTTACAATGGGGGCACCAGGGAACTGAAAAGCTGCAGTCTTTATGGTGGTTGGAGTGTTCCTTTAATATTGAGTCAAAAACATTATTAAAGAAATGTTGTGGGCACTATAACAATGTCATCTCATTGTAGTTGTTATAGTGCTTTCAGTCCTACCCCACAAAACATAAACTTTGAATAGATTGAAGGTTTGGAAGCGCACATCCAATCCCCCTGTATAGGAGAGCAGGGACTGTTACTTACTGTCTCTCATATCCAGGCATGCCATGATGTCATGTGTGCATGTGTAATGGCAGAATTAATGGAAGATTGTGGCGAACGCCGCACATGCACCTAGGCTCCCCACTGCTCCTCTATGCGGAGCAATGCATTGGATCATCATCTTGAAAGCACGCCTCCAGAATGGCATCACTCGGAGACGAGACTCTGCACTGGACAGAAGGCGAGTAAAATTATTTACATTTTTACGGCGCATACTGGGGGGTGGGGGCCTGAAACCAACTAGACGGATAAAGACTATAGCATTGGCAATACAAATATGAATTTTTATTTCCTTTCACTAGGTAACATTTTAGGATCATTTCCTAAAAGGTCATCAAAAAAAAAATTGTATCATCCATCTATTATTCTTTCACTGCTAAAGGAAGTGAAAGAAATGCAGAAATGTTGGCAACGATACCCCATTTTCATAAAAATAACGATTGTAGTTTGTGAAATAATGGCATCATGCTGCGTAGCATATGACATGGGCACTTATTAAATTTACGCATGAGAGATGGTATTAAAGAACGTCTTGTTCTAGTAACAGTTTTAGAGCTTTATAAAGTATGTGGTGTCTCTAACTAAAAACATACCATCTGAATGATTCGGTGATGAGCAACTAAGATAAAACTCTCCTTTTTATTGACTTTTTACCAAAACAGAAGGGTTTGAATTTCAGTTTTTATCAAAGTTTTAACACCACATGGCATGTTTCCATTAAATGGACACAGAGGGGTTCTATATCATTTTACTGAATAGATCAGCTTTGTATACATAAAAAAATATATACATATATATATTTTCTCATGTCTGTTCCAATGCTCTCAACTAATTAATCATACATATGATGTTGCACGCAGGCTGTGATCACGGAAAACTTGATATATGCTGCTTGACACACATACACACTAATACCTTTTATCTTTTTATAAAAACATTCTAAAGTAGAACATTTTGCACAATCACTTGGAGCTGAGCAAAGTAAAACCTCCCTCTCTCATTGGCTACAAGTTTATGCTCTTTCTCACCGTAATTCTATTCCTTCCCCTCTTTATACTATGGGAATCGAGGGTGAGGTGGAGGGAGAGATTGCAATTGCCTTGGAAGCAAGGGTGTTTAATAAAAAAAAAAAAAAAAAAGAATGAATTATAGGGCACACATGGAGCACTGTATTTATTATGGTGCTAGGTGTCACCTGGCGCAATCCCAGGGCAAACTGTGAAACAGTTTATCTATTTTAAACATACCTGGCTCCGGTGATCCTTGCAGTACACACAGTTATTCTAAGTTCATACTTAACATACTAGCACACCAACTTTGGATGTTATTCATTGGCTGAGATCCTCAGTGTTGGTATGTTGATGTAGATGTATGAAATATTAACTTCCATTTTATATTAACATTGATAATCTGTTTGATGGCTTAGCCTAGGATGTTGCCAAGGTCTCCTTGCAACAAAACTTCACTGAAGTGGTTATGGTGCTTAGCGTGTCCCCTTTACACCATTTGACCTATTTTAAACAAATACAAATATCTGGGAAGCTTTAGACTGTATACAATGTCCTCCATCTTGCAATATTTCACACAAGCTCTTAAATGTTAGTATAAAAGCAAGAATGCATTTCTTCTCACATATAGTAGATGTGACAAAGATAGATAAATAAAAATGGTCAAATACCTTGCTCATAGGTATTTTCAAAGACCGTGAAGGCATTATTAGCTGTGCAGCTTACTAAACAATGGCAACAGAATGTAAAAAGAATATCTGCTTTAATGCGTAATGACAATTTACAGTAAATACAGAATTTCGGAAACAAAGGTATTTACAATTGCTATAGTATTCTTTTTATCTTTCTCTGGAATGCTAATGCAATGCTAACAATGAAATTATAGTTGATTCACTGCATGACATGACCCATTGAAACTTTCTCTATTGTTTAAAAGCAAGGGGTGAGTTTGCAATTTTCAGCAAACTTGAAAGCATTATATCAGTGACCAGTGACTTCTTACAGATTAATTTCTTCCCTCTACAGGCCGATAATTACTACTAAAGTATGAATAAATGAAAATAAAAATATCTATTTTCGATTTTGGTAGGGAAGGGCTTAATCTAAACATTAACACTCAAAGTTAAAAATAAATCTTATTTTTAACGTTGGCGTGTTCCTTTAGGGGCCATTAAGACATGTACTTTTTGCTGTTTGTGTGCTCATGTGAGGATTTTGTTTGACATTTGAAAGAGATTAATTTACTATTTTTAATTAGAAAAAAATTGATTATAGGTTTCACAGTCTATTTAAGTAACCTGGCCTGTCCATTAATTTTCCTGTAAAATATTTTACCCCATTATCACCGAGTTATTTATCCTATATGTTGGTACACATCCTATATGTTATATCTTGCCATTTGCCATTAATCATCCAACATACCATTTCAGTCCACTTACCATTATTCATCTTATTTGTAATTTCAACCCATGTGCCATTATTCTTCTGATATGCCACTATTCACACTGTAAGCTAATGTTTATACAAAACCTGTCACCTATGGGACTAGAAAATTTCATATAGAGTAATCAGTCTCTAACACAGGTTCATGTTATACAGAGCATGGGGACTGGAGTAGATTACATTGAACATGTCATTTCGAAGTATGCAAAGGTTTATACATACGGTAGTTCTTTCTCCCCTTTACATACTCAGGTTTATTTTTTTAAAGTTTTAGTTTTCAGGAATTCATAGTAAACCATTTTAAATTTAAGGTAAAAAAAGCCGTATTGAAAACAGATTATTATTATTTTTTTTAATATGCTATATTGGCTTAAATTTTGATATTCACTTTGGATTCCATGACATTCTCACTTTACTGAATAACCATCTTTTTACCAAGCCACGCTATCAAAGGGTTCTGTTCCAAAAATGGTCCGTAGTACTAAAAGTGGGCAATCACCATAGAAACCAGTGAAACTGACAGGTATGTCTCATTGGCGACTCCTCCCAGTTTACATTTTTCCACCACTTTTGAGAACAGTGCCCTACTGTCTTCATACACAGATTCCCAAACTCTCTCACATGCTTGCAGTGTCCTTTATCTGAAGATAACCTGTATCTCTGGCATGCACACTTACATTACAATTGCCTGTGTGCGTGGAAGAGAGATAGTATGTATATGTAAGAGATATAAGCAGCTATACTAACTGTGATGTAGACACACTCTATCCTTGTCTGACTTCTCCATTTACTTTTTAACTGCCATTTTATTATTTTCCTGTCTTCTGGGTTCATCAACTGACCCAGAGGCAGCTTTCAGAGCTCACCTCGGAATCTCGTGCCTCAAAGTCAGTCTGAGCAATGGGAAGATGTGATGTGACATCACACTATGGCCTTCAGGAAGATATCAAAGCTTTCCCTGCTGCTGGAGAAGGTAATCGTTGCTCACTCCCTAATGTGCACACAGTAGGGGCCCTCCTTAAAGGGACACTATAGTCACCTGAACCACTACATCTTAATGTAGTTGTTCTGGCGAGTATAGTCAGTCCCTGCACACTTTTTGCTTTGAAAAGGCAGTGTTTACATTGCTCCCTAGGGACACCTAGACGGTCACTAGAGGTGCTTCCTGGGTCTGTGCTGCACACCTATGAGGAGATGCTGATTGGCCAGTGCAGGTTTTACCCAATGCTTTTCCAGCTACAGCAAGTTATACCCTGCTATGCTGAATCACCTCCACTGGGAAAAAAGTATCTACCCCCCCACCACCCCATTAATGATTATTTAGCTCCTATCTCTGGCACCTACAACCAATGGCTTTAGGGATTTCACCTTGTCTTAATATTCATTATGCTAGTAGTTTATTTCTGAACAACTGACATACTTGGAAACTAGCAACAAAATAAATCTAATTTATAACAGGCATTTTGCTTGAGTTCTGCTTTTTTCCCCTTTCTTCTATTGGCATCTGTAAAATGCCGTTAATTAAAAATGAAACAAAAAACCTCAGATGTTTAATAGACATTTTAGGCAATATTTCCCAGCATGCTCCTCTCCCTCATCTATGGCTGCATATTTTGTACCTTGTTAAATAGTTATAACTTGTTTTACAGCAAGGAAGATAAAGAGGATACTTGATGTGTCCATTTTCCCTTGGCATCATAAGCGCAGTGAATCTATTATTAAAAGCATCTTAAAATTGCTGAACAATTAAAACATAAGAGCACGCCACACAGGCCGTATTAGAGTCTCTGTTGATTAATGTAAACATATTACAGGAGACAAATTTGCTTACACTGCCAGGTATGTACAGAGCACACAATCTGTCTGTTCCTATAGTTACTGGCTTGCTGTTAAAATGACTGCAGCATTAGATTCCTGTAATAGATCATAGATTTGTGTAACAGCTGCAGGAAAACTGTAATTTCTACTTTCTTTCCCTAATATAGTGTTCTTTTATTTGCCCTTTTCTCTTTGTACCACTGTAACATTTTCAGAGACGCGTAAAAATAAAACATTGGCTCAAGACTGAAAGATAAATTATTTTTGTGTTTGCAGGAAACTTGTTTTTCTGTGGAATATTTTGGGGTTGCAAGGCAGTAGGACATACACCAACGCGCTGTTCAATTTCTGATAGAATTGGGCAAATTGACTTTGCCACTAATAGAGATTGTGGCAGGTAAAAGGGCACTTCAAGCATCATAAACCTTTATCACTTGAGATCTCTCTGGCCTAAATAATATTGAATAAAACCTAAGTACATCTCTAAAATATATCACAGGAAACTCTATGATGGACAAAACGTTAAATGAGCACTATAGGCAGCAGAACCACCTCAATGGATTGACGTGGTTATGGTGACTAGAGTCCATGGGTGCAAGGACATGTATCACTTCGCAACAGTTTAGTTACAGTTTAGTGGACATGTTTGTTCCTTGGCACCATGAAGCCTAGCCTCTGATGATAATATTGCGTAGGCCGAGCTATTCTCTGGTTATACACCATACCAGGGATTGTGAGTAATGATTGGCTTCAAGCTTCAACTGAACATTCTCAGTCAATCATTACCACTATTCTCTGTATAGGGAGGCAGAGCTATACTTTTCGTTCTGTATAGAGGAATAGAAATATATACAATTGCGCAGTATAGCCAGTACAAAGTGTAAATTAAAAAGAGGGAAATCCCAAATGGGTACTCACAGAATTTAGAGTCATCAAGTAATGACTCAATTTATGTGAATAATTTTTTTTTTTTAAATCTATATTTTGTATCCTGGGTTCCAGTCATCTATTCTTTAACCCCTTAAGGACACATGACGTGTGTGACACGTCATGATTCCCTTTTATTCCAGAAGTTTGGTCCTTAAGGGGTTAAAAGAAGGGAGTGCAGTCCTAAACCTGCATATCGCTCTGAAATTGAGTCATTACTTGATGACTCTAAATTCTGTGAGTACCCATTTGGGATTTCCCTCTTTTTTTTTTAAATTCTGTATTTTATTTGTGCATGAAGATATACATATAGCACACCGTGCCACAACAGCTAGAGTATGCATAATGAAACAAAGGTGTACATCAGTTAGGCAGTGGAAAACTTTGCACATTTTTAAATTTTTTAACGTGTAACAATGAGTTATGTCTAGGCTGATTTTTGATAAAACTACGAAACTGGATTAGCTTAAGACAAGTTATAAAGGTGATAGATAACAGTGCATGTTAGTTGTTCAAGCTTACGTTGCTATGTAATAGATATGTTAGTGATTAGCTGTGTCTGGCTAAACATGCTGTTTAGAGCAATAGAAGCTTCACATATTAGTAGCTACGTTGCGCAGGCTGGGAAGTCCAGTCAAGAGTAGCTTAGGCAAGCTAAGTAGCCTGATACTGCTAGAGAGACGAACCACAATAAGCAGATTAGTAGATAGTGCGAGAGAGTAAAACAAAAGTAAAACAAAAAGTCACAGGCAACACATCAATACAAAACACAAATGCCATGGTAAAAAGTAATGTGGCTGCAGGAGCGTGGCTTGTATGAGGCATGAGTCTGTAATCTGCGGCCTTGTTTCATGAATTATGAATGCTGGCCTGTGGTTAGAGTCCCGATCAGCTCACGCCTGTTCTGGTCAGAGCAGAGTAAACGAAGGATAAGGAGCTTTACTGGCCAGAGTTATCAGTCAGAGGAGGTAGTTCATGTATGCATCAGTCCTTTCCCAGAGGCAAGCGGTAACTGTGGGGTCCTGCCATCGGTTCTTTTAGCTGATGCCCATGAGTGGGGGGTCAGTGACCCAGGAGTGCAAAAGTCTCGGATGTCGTGGCCCTAACTGGGGCCGATGGGGCTGGCTGGGGCATTTCAGGAGTGGGGCAAGCGCTGGCATACCTCGCTCTCTTGGGCATGTACGGCCATCTCCGCTCACATGGCATTTGGCAGGTGTTATTGGTCCTGTAACGCTACGTTTTTTTCTTGCACCGTCTGGCTGTATGTGCCACCGCTGGGTCCCGGTATTTTGGTGCGGACGGCTCGGATCCGCCCCCAGGACTGCTGCAGGGGTTCGGCGTATCGGCAGTAGTGAAGATTTCTGCCATGCAGCCCTTGGTGCCCCTCCGCTGTGCCCACTGTGCTGTTGGGTTTGTGTGAACGGGGGGTTTGGTGCCCCATCCCGCCTCAGAGCCCGTCGATATCTGTCGTGCCGAACGGCCATCTTGGAGGCCCGGGGTATCTGCTTGTAGTAGCTGCGCCTCGCTGCAGGACGTATCCATGAGGCCACCTGTAATTCAGCTTGGCGGTGAGTTACTCCCCGGCTGTGTAAAGCCTCCCTGAGGCCTGTGCAGAGCCAATCAAAGGTGTCCAGTGAGGACCTGTGTGTCCCAAGGCTGGTGCTCCGCATTTCAGACACTGGCTGGGTGGCCCTTGTGGACAGGCTGTGCGGGTTTGTTGCCCCGCTTTGTTTCACCTCCCTCTTGCTCGCTTTAGAGACGTGAACGGGTGTTGCATGCTGCTGCTGTGTGCCTCGAGTTCTGTAGTCGCTTGCGTCCGCCATGTTGGAGACCCTCACCTCCGGTCTGTTTGCTCCGGCTGTCGGTCCCGACTGCAGTCGTGCAGCCGAGCCAGCTCCATGTGGCGGGGACCGGGATATCCCCCCCGGTCCGTAGGGGGGGGGATGCTTGGTGCCTGCTCGTGGCCCGGTGTGGTGAGCAGGAAGCGGCCGCCTTTCCTGCCCGTCCAACCCTGTAGGCCTCGCTCCGCCGTTTCGGTTCCCCGGCATTCTGCGTGGCAAGTCGGGTGTCCGCAGGTGTGTGCTGGTTTCCCCAAGCTTTATATACGCAAAATGTGGTTCCTTCTGCGGTTCACCCCCAGTTATTAGGCTGTAAGTGTGCCGATCGGCGGGAGCTCGAGCAGATCACTTCTTGCTCGGTTGCTTGCCAGGCTCCGCCCTCGATTTCCCTCTTTTTAAATTTACACTTTGTACTGGCTATGCTGCGCAATTGTATATATTTCCTCTATACCGAACGAAAACTATACCACTAATAGGGGTGGGTCGCCCAAACGGACCTAAAAGCGATCCGAACCAGAGCTGGGCTATCAGCTCTCTGTTTGTGAGTGTACATCTATTTATATTGGAACTTTGAATGTACCTTGTATGATTTACACTATGTTCGACTATTATTCGTTTTAAATACCTACATATATTTTGGTCATTCTAAAAAGAACTCCAACTAGAAGTTAAACAGGTGATTTACTTTGTTATCAATTTATGTTTAAATAAGCGCTACATTCTTTCTATTCTCACATTTTCTGTAACGGTGTCATTGCAAGGAACACTTGAATGTACAGCAGCTAAATTAAATATAAACGTTATTGAATCTGATACTAACACCAAATAAGCGCTGGTTTCTAATTACCCTTTTCTTTAGAGCTATATTTTACACCATCACTGGATCCAGAGCTTCAAGCAAGTCTGCTATTCAATAGTGAAGCAGTTCCCGGCATTTTCTCCAGTCTGATTTTATTGAACATGTACATTCAATGCCTAGTCAATTTTGATGATGCTTCATATAGAGAGGAGCAAAATATGAATGTACAAGTAAACAATGTAACTAAAAAGCAAATAAAACAAACCACGGGTTCTTTCATTTTTGTGAGTCCTTGATTAATTTATAGTTTTTGGATCTCTAGGATATGCACAAACAAGAGGCTTGGTGAATAACCCTCCTCAAAATGTTGTAAAATGGTGGCATAATATATAGCCACTGTTTTCCACCAGCTTGTGATGGTATTGCTGATGAGTAACAATTAAATTAATAAGTATCTGTGAATGCCCATTTCTCTTATTCAATATATGATGGAAGTCTGCCATGACTCTCATCAACCCTACTGGAGGGCCAAAAGATGCCCTGTCTAGTTTTCCCATGTAAAAATGGCCCTACTGGTGGCTCAGGTTGCCAAAGAACCATTCCACCTACACCACTAGCATCAGCTCACGTCTGCCATCATTTTTCCAGCTTCAGGACAAAATCCTACAAAATCAGCCAAGTTTTATGGCAGAGTACCATTTTGGTGCATTTTATTTGGCTTCATTTCCTGACCTCAAATCTATGTATGTAGCATTCCGGCAGAACTAAATCCCTTTTATTGCAAAGGGAAGGTGTTTTTTTTTTTTTCCCCGGGAGCCATGAGATTAATAAATAACCTCTTTAAATCAGTGGGCCAACAGATCATTAATTGTACAATGGAACATGTTTATAGCGCTTGTTACAATTACAGTTTAGGCTTGCTTTATTGCCATTATACAAGGAGTAAATATGCACACCCTCACTCCAGAAAAAGATGATTCCTTATGTTGGGATGGGGAATGCCATACAAATACAATTTACTCTTCCTTTAACTACATTGTTAAAAGAAAATGTCACCTACCTGATTTTACAATCCCTAAAGAAATTGATGGCTCTTTTCCTAGAAGAATGCAAATTCCAAACTAATTTAACAAGCAAAGACTTGTTTGTCATTTTTAACAAATTGCTTTTAATGGTTTTTGCCAGGGGGTAATTTGCAAAAAGGTCCTGAAGTCAATCAAAACATAAAGATTTGGTGAAAAAGAATTGACATTTTGTCAATCAGTTCGTGACGTCAGACTAATGGATTGTATTGAAGTGAGACTCTATATGTAGAAAGAATTTGCTAGATATACATGGACAGACTTTTACATATATATTCGTACTATAATTTTGTTTTTTAGGAAACTAGTTAGTCTAGAAAAACAACTGCAACATAATAAGAGCATCATAGTGGATTTATTTAGGATCCCAAATTTCAATGAACATCCAAGTAAGTCATCATTAACTTTATTGAAACAGAATTGCATTGACCACAATTTATTTATTTTTTTGCTTTTACAGAATACATGGTTAAAAATACGCATACGCCTTTCTCACTTTATGGTGGAAAGCAGAGGATGTTTACAACCTTATAATCATGTTCTGTTAAGCTATGGCAGTAGATGATGTATGTAAAACTTATTTTAATAAAAAAAACAATGTTACTTTGTTAATCATCTACACTGCTAAGCCACATTAAAATTGTGTAGGTCCCCCTTATACTTCCAAAACAGCTCTGATCTGTCGAGGCATGGACTCCACAAGACCTCTGAATGTGTCCTGTGGTATTTGGTACCAAGACATTATCATCAGATCTTTTAAGTTCTGCACGTTGCTAGATAGGGTCTCCGTGGACCAAATTTGTTGTTTCAGCACATCCCACAGATGCTTAATCAGATTTAGATCTGGGGAATTTGGAGACCAAGACAACACCAAGAACTCTGTCATGGTCCTCAAACCGTTACTGAATATTTTTTGCTTTGTGGCAGGGTGCATTATCCTGCTGAAAGAGAGCACTGCCATCAGGGAACACCACTGCCATCAAGGGGCATACGTGGTCTGCAAAAATCTCTAGGTAGGTGGTACGTGTCCAAGTAACATCCACATTAACACCAGGACCCAAGGTTTCCCAGCAGATCATTGTCTTGAGCATAACACTGGCTCCACTGGTCTTCTGTCTTCTCATAATGGCACAAGATGAGCTAAAACCAGCTTGAGTTCTGAGCGGGGACCCACTGAAGGGCAGGCTTTTTTAGTTGCTGTCCGTTCTCAGAATACTCTTGCGACCTGTTTTTTGCTCTCCTTAAGTTTAAAGGGTAATCCAGACATGGACCCCTTGCTCACGGTGCCTAGAGAGATATCAGCTATGCCTCACTGATGATGCCTAACAAGGCTGAAACGATCGTCTGGGGTTGCTGTGTCTCTCGCGCAGAGGGAACTTGCTGGCATTTCGGATCTGGACTGCTCGTATGGGTGGGACCAGTCTGATATGTTTCAGATATGTTCTCTCTGTAATGGCACAAGATGAGCTCAAACCAGCTTGAGCTCTGAGTGGGGACCCACCGAAGGGCAGGCTATTTTAGTTGCTGTCCGTTCTCAGAATACTCTTGCAACCTGTATTTTGTCTTCTCATAATGAATTGCCAGACAGCCAGTAGAGGCACTTTCTGGTCGGTGACAAACTTTTGGTCGCCTACCTGACCCATGAGGACATGCAGCATGACCGAAATTCCCATAGAAAAGCATTGAGGAGGAGGCGGAACGCCGGGGAGCAGGGGTGAACCAGAGGGCTCTATAGTGTAAGGATTAAAACTTTGTATTCCAAACATTATAGAATCCCTTTAAATAAAATTTTTAAGGAATTAATTTAAAAAGTGCTTTGAAAAACATTAGTGATTTATATATTTGTTGTTAAGCAAACTACCACTACACATAGGTGACAACAAACCACGTTTCACAAACGAGCAAGATCTTTCAAATAAAAGTTCAATTTATTCTTGGTGTTGAAAATAGTGTATTCAATGTCTGAGCTACAAGGAATAATCCTCCCTCCTAAACTAATTTTTATCGTACATCTTTTGCTGAGATAATGAATATGGAGCATATATGATGACACAGCACTCCCTCAGTCTGGAGAGCTTTGCATGTTCTATGTTTGCACCTGGAGGAAGTGTTCTGCACATCCATCTTCAGTCTAGATCTAGACTGCTTGTGATGCCTATAAATTATCTCGTAATATCCTTATCTCACCCCATACATTTATTACAACTGTGTTGTTGTGCTTTTAATTTGTGTGCATGCCAATATAGGATATGCAATGGTGAAACATGTATTATGGGAAAACAGTGCCATAGAACAGGGGTAAGCAACCTTCTCCAGATATTGTGGACTACTAAAGCATCTACCCTGATGCTTAATCGGCATTGTGGCTGCAAGAGCATTATGGGAGATGGAGTTCACAATGTCATCTTCCCAGTGGCGTAGCGTGGGTTGTCAGCACCCGGGGCAAGGCAAGTAATTTGCGCCCCCTAACCAGTGGATTTTAGCATAGTGCGTGGAGAGAGTGCCATTTGTGCGTGGAGGGGTGCTGTGTGCGTGGGGGGGTTTCTATGTGCGTGGAGGGGTGCTGTTTATGTGTGGAGGGGTTGTGTGTGCGTGGAGGGGTTCTGTTTATGTGTGGAGGGGTTCTGTGTGCATGAAGGGGTTCTATGTGCGTGAAGGGGTTCTATGTGCGTGAAGGGGTTCTATGTGCGTGAAGGGGTTCTATGTGCGTGAATGGGTTCTATGTGCGTGAAGGGGTTCTATGTGCGTGGAGGAATTCTGTGTGCGCGGGGGGGGTTCTGTGTGCGTGGGGGTTTGTGTGTGTGTGGGGGGGGGTTCTGTGTGTGTGGGGGTTCTGTGTGTGTGTGTGGGGGGGTTCTGTGTGTGGGGGGGGGTTCTGTTGGTGAGGGGGAGGAGTGTAGTGTGTGTATGGGGGGGTTAAAGCATTGATATATTTATATTTAAAAAAAAAAAAAAACTTTTGTATTACTCCCCTCCCCCCTTACCTTTGGTCAGGGCCCAGGGGAGAGGGGGAACGGCTACTCTTCAATCCCTGGTGGTCCAGTGGTGGCACGTGCAGTTCAGCCTGCAGCTCCTCTGGCTGCAGGCTGACTTCGCTCTCCTCCCGCGAGAACAGCAGGCAGGTCGGAGCGTTGCCATGGTAACACACGGCAACGCTCCAACCTGCCTGCTCGCGGGAGGAGCGTTCTCGCTTCCTGCTTCCTGTTACACCGGGTAGGGGGATCAGAAGCTCCCCTACCCGGTCTGCCTGCTCGGCCACGCTACATTCTGTGACCGGCAGGAGGGGAGCGCTTCCCCTCCTGCCAGTCACCCTGTAATTGCTGCCGGGGCTGGTGCACACTAGGCGGCCGCGCACCGGCCCCCTAGTGTGCCAGCCCATCGGGAAATTTCCCGGTGGGCCAGTCCACGCCCCCCCCAGATGTTGCGCCCGGTGCGGCCGGCCCCCCCTGCACCCCCCACGCTACGCCTCTGCATCTTCCCATGCAACAGAGGTCTTCTGGACACATCAATGATGAACCGCAAGACTAACAGTTGCATGTTTTATGAATGTATACAGACCCCCAAGATGGCATCATTTGATCCTAATACATGTTTCACTTTTATATTCTGTGATTTGGTTATAATTGTTATATATGACACACTCAACAGATTATAGAAACATATTTAGAAATCATGTTTAGGAAAATTAAAGCAAAAACTAGATAACTGGCTTCACTATGAGGTATTTCTACATCAATGTTTATTCTTTTATAGACGGTTCTATTTTACACACAGTAGGGATTTAAAACAAATCTTTTTGTTTTCACAATTCTCGTGCTGAGTTTATTTTGAAACACGATTACTTTATCAATAATTAAATATATCCTATGGGAATCCCACAATGATTTTATCTCATGTCAAGTAGACAGTCTTCAGAAGGTAATTGGGGTTATTATCCTTCTTAATGTATGGGATCGCTGAATATAGTGATGTCTATTTAAAGGTGAAAAACACATGTAGACAAAAGGTTCAAGTGCAAAAAGGTTAAAAGCACCTCACTGCCAATAAAAGGAGAAAGCCATGGTAGACCCAGGAGCAGCATGTCTGATCTTCAAAGCAGATGTGTAAACAGAAAGACAGGATCAGATGATTGGGTATTTCTGGTATTAGAGGACTACCTGGACCTAGAAAGGCACAGGTGTCGGGATAGTTTGTACCAGAGATGGTAAAAATCTGCAATCCTTAATATATATATTATATATTGTATTGTATTTACTTTGTATCACACAGCCTGATTACAATGCTGCTACCCATCCCATGTGTTCCCTATTAAGGGTTAATAAGTATAGGGGTGTATATAAAAAATACCCCTTTCTGTCTCATTAGAGATATCTTTGCCAGAAGCTCAAGGAAGCAGGCTGAAGGGTCAGTGTTAGGACCCGCTTAGGGGGGGTCTGCCTTGACGTTGGCAGGCGGGCATTCCCTCCAATGGCCATTGGAGCAACTAAATGACCTCCATTTGTCTAAATATACATAGGGATTAAGGAGAAAGCGCAAGTAACATTTTCTTTTCTTTGGTTTTTACTATATATTGGGGCTGATGTGTGTTGTAGTCCTTGCTGCTTAAGCGCAGGACTTCTCTTTTTGTATTTGTACTTAATATATATTATATTGAGCCATATTCATAGGTCAGAAGTTTTTGGGCCCTCCGCTATCACCACCTTAGATATAATCCACCACTAACGCCACTTGCAATTGGACAGGAAAATAACTAGGTATCTACCCAGTGAATTAACAGTTTATCCAGACATTTTTATTAATATTTTCAGCCATACATTTTCATTATTATCTCCAGTTAGTAACAAGTGATGGACCTTTTACAGATTTCTTCTAGTGTTCTTGTGGGTCTTTGTGAACCAAGCACTAAACCTTACTAACTGCTATGTCAGTCCCAAGAGTAATTCTTTGCTGCTCTTACCCCTGGCATTGACAGGGCCATGTCTGGTGGCACAACAGTAGCTTGGTTATTAACCATGTTTATGGAACTAAAAAAAAAAAAAAAAAGAATTTTAAAGGAAACACTGAGAATGGGCAACAATCCAAATATGTTGTTCTATGATTGTGAGCCAGTTTTAGCTCATTTGTTCCATGACAGGTAGAATCTAAACCATTTGCATATTAGACTAATCTCAGCCAAAAGAGAAGTCCACAGCTGAAAACCTGTCAAGTTCCCTCCATACAAGACGTACAGGAACCCAAGACAATCACTTTAGCCTTGGTGGGCTTCATCAGTGAGATTTGGCTGCAGAGCCGGCGCTACTGTTCGGCTAATAAGGCATTCGCCTGGAGCTCCAACCCGTTGGGCACCCACCAAGATGTTTTCTGGTGGGCTGCCCTGCTGCTGTCTGGGGCCAGTGTGCTGGGTGAGCAGTTCCTTAACACAGCCTTTTATCTCCTGGGCTCGTCTCATCACCGCTCATTATCTGCTCAAGGAGCGGGGTTTACCGTAACCCCGCGTCTGAGCAGAACACATTGCTACCTGCAGAAAGGAGAAGCCAGGCCATGACTGGATATCCCAGCTTCCAGTGAATAAAATAAACCCTCTGAAGTGAGCAGGAAGCAGCCTGTGCTCACAGTACATAGCTATCCTACTCCCCCATCACAAAGGGCACTTTCTACAGGCTGGTCCCCATGGTTGTAAATCGACGTGTGTGTTAAATTGCTGTTTTTGTTGTGTAAATAAACTGTGATTATATGTAAACTGTGTGTGAGTTTGTGTTTGAGTGACGTTGTGTATATGTCAGTGACAGTGTGTGTGACCATGTAAATAGCTCTTTATATCTTAAATTATATATTATACTGAACAAATGTTTTACGTAAAGTGAACCTGTCAGACAAGTTCACTGTAATGTAAATTAAATCCATTATTATAAATTAAATTCCACCAAATGCATTAAATACATCATTCATTACAGCGATAAATAAATTACATATTTAATGTAAAGTGTATGCATTAGGCAGTATGTATTGAGAAGTCTGTGTGTGTGTGTGTTGATGTATGCAGTATATATGTATCGATGTATGTAGTGTGTGTATGGATGAATGTGTTGATATTGGGCAGTCTCTTTCTTTCCCTAAATGTCTACTCACGGTTTATCTCTTAAAATGTTTCCCAGTCTCTGTCTCCTAAATATCTCAGTCTCTGTCTCCCCAGTCATTTTCCTTTCTCTACATTTCTCACTGGTGCATCTCCTTTCTCCAACTGTCTCTTCACTGTAATTAAGAGTTTAGTGAATAAAGAGAATGTAGCTGAATTTAGGAGCGGGCAGAAACATAGAGCTTTGCTAGGTGGCAGGAATCTTTCTACTGGCTCTATGTGGCTGTATACCCTTCCAAGAACAGCGAGCAAGATGTCTGCATCTGGAGGGAGACCGTAATGTGCCTAATTTACATCAGGGAGACTCTTGATGTAGCTCTAGTATAGACTGATAATTTAGACGTGGAAAAATAAGAATTTACAAACAAACCAAAGGGGACAGATTGGAAGAGGCAACTACAGCTTAGCTAGTTATCAAACCCTTATTCAAGAATGTGAGAAGTCTTATTGCTTGGATTGCTGTAATTGTGCATACAGTGTTAAGTCCCCCCTTACCCACCCATGATTAAGGGAAGGGGACTTTAAGAAAAAGCTAGATTACATTAGATATCGTCTTTCGGTCCATATATTACAACTCATTGAGAAATATATGAGTCACTGAACATTTGCTGGCAGTTCGTTTTTCCCCTTATGGTTCGGTAACCGAACAAAGTCTGAATTCTCACCTTTATACCTCCCACAACCAGACCACCACTTGGCTTGTTAACCCTGTTAAACCCCTCTCTTGATACCTCGTTAAATCAAGTGTTCTAGTAGGTGGCAGCCATTCACATGGGCAAACACATGGTAAATGAGTTGGCGGCCATCTTGTTGCACAAAAGCAGGCAGCGGTGTTCGGGCGTCGAGTGCATGGAACTAACATCGGACAGACTAACCCGCTGAACTTGTATCATCGCCTACTTCTTTTCCAAACATCTCACGAGAACGCTCTTCGGGTAAAGTGTTTGCATGAACTTAAGGAACATTCGCTCCCTGGTACCAGAACCGAACACTCATTTGTACAAATGCAGGAACTCCCGAACAGAGACCAGCCACAACCTATTTCACTCGAACTCTTTTGGGCTACGACCACATTGCAGGTCAGTAAAAGCTTTACCCGGATGGCATTTCCATTCTAATGAACGGATCGGAGCACTATTTGGACAACTTGAGTGCTCGGATCCAGGCTATCCGGGGATAAAGACTTGTGGGGGTTCCTGGAAAAACTGCATGTGTTCCATTTGTTTTCTGTGTGGGTCCCTGTAACAGAGATAAATGAGTTACCAGTCTTGAATTCAATTATCTCCCAGACACAGGGATGCCGGGGAGGAGTTTGTGTTGAACTGTATGGAGACCTCCTGCTGGGGGTCTGTTTATAAATTGCGAGTACCATGTCCCATTAATCCAGTTACTGCCCAGCATTAAATCTCGGCTAATTCTGTGTGGGAAAGCTATAATCACTCAGCAGCTATAATCACTGCAGTCTTCGCAACAGAGATCCAGAGAGGGGGAAAAGGACATCCTTGATGGCGAGAGCCGTGTCCTTATCTGGGTGGCCGCCACAGACAAAACCCCTCAATTCCACTTTGTGGGGCAGGAGACCTTTCTGGCTGTCTGTTTGTAAGGTGTAAGTGCCAATTTCTGCTTTATAGAATACGCCTGCAGGATAAGCACTTTAACACTAAAAAGCACTTTAGCAAGGTGAAGCACTTAAGATGTGTGGAGTGTACCTTTAATTACATTGGATCTTTTATTGCAATAATGTATAATCTGACAAGTTATTAAAATAGAATGGTTACTTGAGCTGATCTGAAACTAAATGCCATCAATCAATCCATGTATCTATCATAAGTAATGAACCCTGTGGCTTTCTTTATCATTTTGATTTGAAGTTTGATAATAGCTGCACTGTCATGCTGGCTGGTCCTTATTCAAACACACATTCAATTGGAAAAATAAATACGTTTATTGGTAAAAAAAAAAGAAACATGCATCTGGTGTTCTGCATCACGTAATATCATTAAATGACTTGATAACGGATGAACAAAAAAATAAAGGATTAAGACTCCATTAAGTAATGATTTATTTAAGTATTGTTGCAGGGAGAGAACAATAATACACTGTGTAGTTATTGGATGCAAAAATGGTTAATCCACAAATTTATTTTTAATTTTATTTATTTTTTTGCGAACAGGCAGGAGCTGTGTATATCTTTCTCTCAAAGCCCAGCAGTTCCTTCCCTTTTTTTCTGGTCTTAGTGCTAATTACATAATGTCCCTAATTTATACCCGCTGGCAAATTAGATCAACTGCAGATTACCTCGGAGCAAGCTCCAATTAGAGGAAGTTCTGAACAAATTGTCTAAAGAGCTTGTTTAGTGAGATTAAATGTGCAGCTTTCAATAGCAGGCAATCTAAAACCTGGAAAGATTATTATTACTACTACTACAAAAAAAAAAAAAAAGAGTGAGACTCAGGAAACCCTTTGGGGGTCATTGCCCTGTGCACTAATGATTAACTCTTTCTGTGCCAGGAAGGACACCGATATATAGCAAAGCAGTCATATTGTACTGGGAAGGAGTGCAGAGTGGTGATAAATGGAGCACTGTATGATTATATGTGTCGCGTTATGGAGGGGATAATTGAAGCTGAGAAAGTATGTTTCATCATGAAATGGCAACAAGGGTAGAAACATGTTATAAGGATAATGGCAAGGGGTTATTAACATAGGGAGACAAATGGGATGGATGATATGCTAGTATCGAAGGGAAAAGGTTATTGCGTGTGGAAACAAATCATAGCGACATAGGGTTGGGGGGAGTAATGACAGGTAGACAAAAAGAAAAAATTCAACAGCTGGAGGATAGACTCTGGACACACTTAAAAATGAAAAAAAAAAACTCAATGTATCCTTTTTAAATAAGTAACAATCATTGTAGAATAAAAGAGACATGGAAAGATGGGAAGCATAAAGGCACTAGGAGATGGAATCTGTCATGGCCATGACAAAGGTAATTGATAAGGTAATGGTTAGCGTGAAATGACGCCAAGCAGAAGTAGGTAAAATCTCACCCAGTGAGTCCAAGGATAATGACTTTATTTAGAGGCATAAATTATAGCATATTGGGAAAATGGAAGGATAAAGACATAGGTGGTGTAAGAATGATGAGGACATGGTTGAGGGCTAAAGGGTTACTCTAAGCATCATCACGACTACTGCGAGTACTCTGACACCGTTCCCCAATTATGGGGCAAATTATTTTGGAATGGTTTTCCCCCTAGCCTGGTCACCGAGCCGCCTCTAAAGCTGCAAAATCCATATGCCGCTCGAGCCAGTCTTTCATTGGCTGAGAGTGTCACCTGATTACTTTCAGCCGACGAACGACCCTCTGACACAGAATATGCACAGAACAGACATTAGCCAGTCCGGTACCCTCATTCCATGTTGACTGGTGGTGCTGCTGGAGTTACAATCCCAGCAGCAGTCTAAAATATTTCTTTCAAAACTGAAATGTTGCACAAACAGACTCAAAACACAATAACTACTTCAATACATTGAAGTAGTTTTGGTGCTTGACATAACCCTTTAAAGGATGATTGTATATGGAAAAAAAAGATAATGCAAGCGTGTTTGAAATGCAATTGATGCTGTAAAGATACAGAAAGCTTGTATGCATAATGATATGGTAGAAATATTATTGGATTAAGGGATCAGGGAAGAGGGGCATTTAATGATGTGAATAATAGAAAATATACCAAGTTCATATTTTTTTTTTTTTTTTGGCATTCTGTGTTTTTTATTGAGGTATGAATGAAAAGAAAAGGCAATACAGTGGTACAGTAATAATGTTTGCAGAATGTACAATAATGGTCAATACATGAGCAGAAGTAAATGCATAGGGATCATCAATGAACTGTAAATGCATGAACCCTAAGAGAGTAGGCAAGCCTAATTTTTAGTTGAAGGAAACAAACAAGGGTGAGGTAAAACAGTGGGCTGCGTAAGTCAAGCATACGGCCAGGGAAAAATTCAAGCTATCATCATCAATGCGGGGTGACATGCAGTAGATGATGGTTGATCTTGAGGGACTCAATAATGGTATGAAGTACATGTTCCAGTATACAGACTACGTGTCCTGGTTAATCTTAGTACCTTTAAGGGACTGCACATAGTATTAGGGTGCATGGTCTGTGTAGGTCTTGTTTGGACTGACGTCTACGTGGACTATATTATCACCTACTCCCCCTTGCCTGTATTCGTGTCTTGTTTCGTTGTCATTAAAGCCCAGAATGCTTGGGAGCAGCGAATAGAGAGCATAAGAGCTCACAGGTTCCAGGGTATGTACAGGGAGTGCAGAATTATTAGGCAAGTTGTATTTTTGAGGATTCATTTTATTATTGAACAACAACCATGTTCACAATGAACCCAAAAAACTCATTAATATCAAAGCTGAATATTTTTGGAAGTAGTTTTTAGTTTGTTTTTAGTTATAGCTATTTTAGGGGGATATCTGTGTGTGCAGGTGACTATTAATGTGCATAATTATTAGGCAACTTAACAAAAAACAAATATATACCCATTTCAATTATTTATTTTTACCAGTGAAACCAATATAACATCTCAACATTCACAAATATACATTTCTGACATTCAAAAACAAAACAAAAACAAATCAGTGACCAATATAGCCACCTTTCTTTGCAAGGACACTCAAAAGCCTGCCATCCATGGATTCTGTCAGTGTTTTGATCTGTTCACCATCAACATTGCGTGCAGCAGCAACCACAGCCTCCCAGACACTGTTCAGAGAGGTGTACTGTTTTCCCTCCTTGTAAATCTCACATTTGATGATGGACCACAGGTTCTCAATGGGGTTCAGATCAGGTGAACAAGGAGGCCATGTCATTAGATTTTCTTCTTTTATACCCTTTCTTGCCAGCCACGCTGTGGAGTACTTGGACGCGTGTGATGGACCATTGTCCTGCATGAAAATCATGTTTTTCTTGAAGGATGCAGATTTCTTCCTGTACCACTGCTTGAAGAAGGTGTCTTCCAGAAACTGGCAGTAGGACTGGGAGTTGAGCTTGACTCCATCCTCAACCCGAAAAGACCCCACAAGCTCATCTTTGATGATACCAGCCCAAACCAGTACTCCACCTCCACCTTGCTGGCGTCTGAGTCGGACTGGAGCTCTCTGCCCTTTACCAATCCATCCATCTGGCCCATCAAGACTCACTCTCATTTCATCAGTCCATAAAACCTTAGAAAAATCAGTCTTGAGATATTTCTTGGCCCAGTCTTGACGTTTCAGCTTGTGTGTCTTGTTCAGTGGTGGTCGTCTTTCAGCCTCTCTTACCTTGGCCATGTCTCTGAGTATTGCACACCTTGTGCTTTTGGGCACTCCAGTGATGTTGCAGCTCTGAAATATGGCCAAACTGGTGGCAAGTGGCATCTTGACAGCTGCACGCTTGACTTTTCTCAGTTCATGGGCAGTTATTTTGCGCCTTGGTTTCTCCACACGCTTCTTGTGACCCTGTTGACTATTTTTAATGAAACGCTTGATTGTTCGATGATCACGCTTCAGAAGCTTTGCAATTTTAAGAGTGCTGCATCCCTCTGCAAGATATCTCACTATTTTTGACTTTTCTGAGCCTGTCAAGTCCTTCTTTTGACCCATTTTGCCAAAGGAAAGGAAGTTCCCTAATAATTATGCACACCTGATACAGGGTGTTGATGTCATTAGACCACACCCCTTCTCATTACAGAGATGCACATCACCTAATATGCTTAATTGGTAGTAGGCTTTCGAGCCTATACAGCTTGGAGTAAGACAACATGCATAAAGAGGATGATGTGGTCAAAATACTCATTTGCCTAATAATTCTGCACTCCCTGTATATCCCAAGCTGCAACCCTAGCTCACTTTCGTATGGTTGTAGCCTCACTTCTAGCCCCTTTATGTCAATTAAACAATCAGACGCAACTGCGCACTCGGAACTTTATAACCTGTCTCGAATGACCCCCCAATGGGCGTGTATCTTCTCCCACCCGGGGTCCGAGAGGGCGACACTCGTGGCCTGTTCCCATTTAGATTGGTATGTCCCCGGAGGGTATCTGGTAGCCATCAGTATCATGGAATACAGTGTGGAGATTCCCTTCGATAGGTGCCTTCCCTCCGCACAGAGGGCCTCGAAGCTGGTCTTCTCCCTGTGAACCAGCTGCTTGCCTGGAAGGGATTGATAATAGTGCCGGACTTGATGATATCAGAAGCGGGCCAGCCCCGTCAGGGGTGCTAGGGAGGTTAAAGTTTCAAAGGGTTTCAGCTGTGCTCCAGCGCACCAGTCCTCAAGATATGGTTTGCCCGGGCTCCCCAGACCTGTTACGTCTCTGGGTGCCAGTCCTCCTGCAATCTCAGGGTTATAGATCACCGGAGACAGCGGGGTCGGGTTAGTTTGTTCTCATAAAAGAATCTACGGGATTTACGAAGCGTATGCGATAGGAGGGCCCGCAGGTCTCTTCTCGCCTCTAGCAGAGGACGGTAGTTGTCCTCCGTCGGGTCCGCCCTGTGTGTCAGTTCCAACTGCGAAGTACGAACATACAGGTCCTTCAGTTTATTTTGTTCCCGTTTACGTCTCGAGCAGGTCTTGATGAAGTGACCGCGCAGGACACATTTGTGGGCTTCCCATCGTATCTGGGGTGAGGTGTCTGTAGCAGGATGATCAGCGAAATATTGATGGATGACCTCCTTCGCTTCGGCCTGGAGAAGGGTGTCCCCCAGCACTTGTTCATTCAGTCTCCATTGTCTGCTGCTGGGTTTAAACAGGGGGGGAACGCAACGTGGCCAGGACCGGGGCATGATCCGACCACAGCATCGTCTGGATGTCACAAGTCAAAAGGAGGTGCAGGTATTCCTGAGCTATCAAGGTATAGTCCAGGCGGCTGTGGCCGTGGTGCACCTGCGAATAGAACGAGAAGTCCTTGTCTTCAGGGTGGAGGACTCTCCAAGCGTCGGCCAAACCCGTGTCACGCAGTGCCTTCCCCACCACCCGAATACACAGGTCAGAGTGAGAGCTGTGACCTCTGGAGTGTCAGGATCGGGACAGGGATCCAACACGCAGAGTACAAACAGTAGCCAGATACGTATAGGACCTTAGAATGGCCGGACTAACGTAAATAGAACAGTATAGAATGGTCAAAGACAAGCCGAGGTCGAGGGTAACAGAAGACAGGTAAGCGAGAGACAAGCCGAATCAAGGGTAACAGAGAATAGCAGAGTAAGGTAAACAAGCCGGGTCAAAACCAAAAGGGATAATAGAATACACAAGCACTGAGTGACTAGAACAAGCTAGAACCACGACAGGGCAATGAGCTAATGAAAGAAGCTCTGTTAAATACCCTGTACAGAGCAGTAACCACGCCTCCGAGGCGTCCTGATTGGTCCTGCAGCAATTGACTGACAGGTCGTTCCGGGGGAGTGTCCTGATGACTACTTCCTGCCTAGATGCTGTAAAAGGCAGTCACTCCTTCGCGGCTGGCCTAGCATGACCGGATAGACCGCGGGGAAGGGAGCCATCAGACCGTCTGGCTGCAGGAACATCTAAGTCTCTACCTCTTTCGGAGGTAGAGACCACAGGTACCCTGACAGTACCCCCCCTCTCAGATACGCCCACCGGGCGGAATGAACTGGGACGAGATGGGAAGCGAGAGTGATACGCCCTGCGGAGACGGGGAGCATGAACATCCTCCTGAGGTACCCAACTCCTCTCCTCAGGACCATATCCCTTCCAATCAACCAGATATTGTACTCTCCCCCGGGAGATTCGAGAATCAATAATAGAGTTAACCTCATACTCCTCCTGACCCTCCACCTGAACGGAGCGAGGAGGGTCTATTGTGGAGGAAAATCTGTTACATATGAGTGGTTTCAGCAATGAAACGTGAAACGAGTTTGGGATGCGTAAGGTATTAGGAAGAGCTAAACGATACGCAACTGGATTGATACGGGTCAGCACCCTGTAGGGTCCAATATAACGAGGAGCGAACTTCATGGAGGGCACTTTTAAACGGATGTTCCTCGTGCTCAACCATACCCTATCACCTGGAACAAAGACCGGAGCCGCCCTTCTACGTTTATCAGCGTGTTTCTTGACCAACATAGAGTTGTGCACAAGGATTTGTCGAGTTTGATCCCACAGCTTCCTCAAATTGGCAACATGAACATCAACCGACGGCACCCCCTGGGAAGGAGAATCCGAAGGAAGAATAGACGGATGAAAACCATAATTCATGAAGAAGGGGCTTGAATGAGTAGAATCGCAAACGAGATTGTTGTGTGCAAACTCCGCCCAAGGAATCAAACCGACCCAATCATTCTGGTGTTCAGAAACAAAGCATCGTAAATATTGTTCAATTTTCTGGTTGGTACGTTCAGCAGCTCCGTTAGACTGAGGATGATAGGCAGAAGAAAAGTTTAATTTAATACCAAGTTGAGAGCAGAAGGACCTCCAAAAGCGGGAAACAAATTGGGAGCCTCTGTCTGATACAATTTGAGAGGGTATCCCATGTAGGCGAAAAATCTCCTTAGCGAATATCTCTGCCAATTCGGGAGAAGACGGGAGTTTAGGCAGGGGAATGAAGTGTGCCATCTTAGTAAACCTGTCAACCACGGTGAGGATAACAGTCTGTCTTTTAGAGATAGGTAGATCGACAATAAAGTCCATGGCCAAACAGGACCATGGTTTTTCTGGAACCTCCAAGGGTTGCAGGAATCCACATGGAAGCGTATGGGGTTGTTTGGTTTTAGTACAAACTTCACATGCAGCGATGAACTCCTCAATATCCCTCCGTAAAGCAGGCCACCAGAAGTCCTTAGAGATCAACGCGTAAGTTTTGCGAATACCAGGATGTCCCGCCATCTTGCTATTATGTAAACACTGTAAAAGTTCCAGTTGAAGAGCAGGAGGAACGAAATGACGTCCCGCAGGAGTCTATTTAGGTGCTAGATGTTGCAACTTAATGATCTCGGCCAGTAATGGAGAATGAATCCTGAGATTCGTATTAGCAATGATATTGCATTTCGGAACTATAGAAGAAAGAACTGGTTCAGGTACAGTAGAAGGTTCATATTGGCGAGATAATGCATCGGCTTTAGAGTTTTTAGAACCAGGTCTGTAAGTCAGTACATAATTGAAGTGAGTCAGGAATAAGGACCAACGAGCTTGTCTAGAGGATAAGCGCTTAGCCTCCCCAATATAGGACAAGTTTTTGTGGTCCGTCAAAATCGTAATAGGGTGTAGGGTCCCCTCCAACAAATGTCTCCACTCCTTTAAGGCTTTAATGACTGCTAACAGTTCCCTTTCCCCGATGTCATATCTGCTCTCAGGCCCAGAAAATTTCTTAGAGAAGAAACCACAAGGGTGTAACGGTTTATCCACCCCTAACCTTTGAGACAGAACAGCCCCAACTGCTGTCTCAGAGGCATCGACCTCGAGCAAGAAAGGCAGAGTCGTATCAGGATGGAGTAGAATGGGAGCCGAGGCAAAAAGTTCCTTGAGAGTCTTGAAAGCACCAAGAGCTTCCTTAGACCAGAACTTAGTATCAGCCCCTTGTTTGGTCATATTGGTAATAGGCGCAATGATAGAGGAGTATCCTTTAATGAAGCGCCTATAGTAGTTGGAAAAACCAATAAACCTTTGGATAGCCTTGAGTCCTTTGGGCAAAGGCCAGTCTAAAATAGATTGGAGTTTTACAGGATCCATTTTAAAACCTTCCCCAGAAATCACGTATCCAAGAAAGTCTACCTGAGACTGATCAAAACTGCACTTCTCCAATTTGCAATATAGACCATGTTGCAGCAGCTTGTGTAATACCTTTCTGACCTGTCTATGGTGAGTCTCAATCTCCTTAGAGTGTATTAGTATGTCGTCCAGGTAAACAATAACACAATCATGCTGAAACTCCCTAAGTACCTCATTAATCAAATCTTGAAATACTGCAGGAGCATTGCATAGTCCAAATGGCATAACAGTGTATTCGTAATGGCCATACCGGGTATTGAATGCCGTCATCCACTCGTGACCTTGCTGGATTCTCACCAAATTGTAAGCCCCTCTGAGATCTAACTTGGTGAAGATTTTGGAGCCCTTAAGACGATCAAATAACTCGGTAATCAGTGGGATAGGATAGGCATTTCTGACAGTTATTTTATTCAAGCCTCGGTAATCGATACAAGGTCTCAGCGTGCCATCCTTCTTCTTAATGAAAAAGAACCCAGCCCCGGCCGGAGACGAAGACCTCCTGATGAATCCCTTTTCTAAATTCTCCCGAATATACTCCTCTAGAACCGAGTTTTCCTGAACAGACAAAGGATATACATGGCCCCTCGGAGGCATAGTCCCGGGTAGCAGCTTAATTTTACAGTCAAATGACCTGTGTGGCGGCAAAGAATCGGCATTCTTCTTGTCAAACACTGCCCTTAAGTCTAGGTAAAGGTCTGGTATTTGTCTTTCTGTGGACTGAGTAGGATTCTCCGGTATGTTAACATTAGCTAATGGAGAAACCTTGCACAAACACCGATCCTGGCAGCCCTGGCCCCACGAGAGTATCTCCCCTAACTCCCAATCGATAATAGGGTTATGTTTCTTCAACCATGGGTACCCCAGAACTATGGGAACGGAAGGAGACGAAATGAGCATAAGAGATAAATTCTCTGTGTGTAGGATACCAACATTCAAATTAATGGGTATGGTCTCACGAAAGATAACAGGGTCTAGTAGTGGTCTACCATCTATGGCCTCAACGGCCAAGGGTGTCTCCGTTAGCTGGGATGGGAAATTGTTTTTACTAGCAAAGGCTTGGTCGATAAAATTCTCAGCAGCACCGGAATCTATCAATGCCATAGCCCTTACTACTTCCTTCCCCCAAGTTAAGGAAACTGGTAGCAGAAGCCTGTGATCCTTATAATTAGGAGTAGAGGACAAAATAGAAACACCCAAGGCCTGTCCTCTAAAGAGACTTAGGTGCGAGCGTTTCCCGGGCGGTTAGAACAGTTCGAGAGTAAATGACCCTTGGCTCCACAATACATACACAAACCCTCTCTTCTCCTGTACTGTCTTTCCTCCTCAGAGAGGCGGGTATACCCTATCTGCATAGGTTCAGTAAGCAAAGATACCGTGGAGTCAGGACTTGGAAAAGCGGGAGCTAACCTAAAAGAAGGTCTCCGGTTCCTCTCTCGAGTGTTCTGTCTCTCTCTTAGACGTTCATCTATACGAGAGATGAACGAAATTAAATCCTCTAAATTCTCAGGGAGTTCTCTGGTAGCAACCTCATCAAGGATTACATCAGATAGGCCATTCAAAAATACATCCATATACGCCTGCTCATTCCACTTGACTTCTGCCGCCAGAGACCTGAACTCTAGTGCATAATCCACCAGTGTTCGGTTCTCCTGTCTCAGGCGCAACAGTAGTCTGGCTGCATTAACCCTTCTACCTGGAGGGTCAAATGTTCCTCTAAAAGCAGCTACAAATGCGTTATAGTTATAAACTAATGGGTTATCGTTCTCCCATAGTGGGTTGGCCCATCTCAGAGCTTTCTCAATAAGTAGGGTGATAATAAATCCTACCTTTGCCCTATCTGTAGGATAAGAGCGAGGTTGTAATTCAAAGTGGATACTAATTTGGTTTAAAAAACCACGACACTTCTCAGGAGCCCCACCATAGCGTACTGGGGGGGTAATGCAAGAAGAAGCACCCACTGTGGCTACCTCTAGACCTGACCCGACAGGAGAAACAGGGGTATTACGTATCTCCTCTGGTGGGTTATTGGCACGAGCTAATAGAGCCTGTAGCGCAAGCGCCATCTGATCCATTCTGTGATCCATGGCTTCAAACCTAGGATCAGGAGAAGCCAGCTGAATGTTTGTACTTGCAGGATCCATTGGCCCTGTCGTAATGTCAGGATCGGGACAGGGATCCAACACGCAGAGTACAAACAGTAGCCAGATACGTATACCGGACCTTAGAATGGCCGGACTAACGTAAATAGAACAGTATAGAATGGTCAAAGACAAGCCGAGGTCGAGGGTAACAGAAGACAGGTAAGCGAGAGACAAGCCGAATCAAGGGTAACAGAGATAAGCAGAGTAAGGTAAACAAGCCGGGTCAAAACCAAAAGGGATAATAGAATACACAAGCACTGAGTGACTAGAACAAGCTAGAACCACGACAGGGCAATGAGCTAATGAAAGAAGCTCTGTTAAATACCCTGTACAGAGCAGTAACCACGCCTCCGAGGCGTCCTGATTGGTCCTGCAGCAATTGACTGACAGGTCGTTCAAGGGGAGTGTCCTGATGACTACTTCCTGCCTAGATGCTGTAAAAGGCAGTCACTCCTTCGCGGCTGGCCTAGCATGACCGGATAGACCGCAGGGAAGGGAGCCATCAGACCGTCTGGCTGCAGGAACATCTAAGTCTCTACCTCTTTCGGAGGTAGAGACCACAGGTACCCTGACATGGAGGTGTCCAGACGTGGGTCCAAAGGGACATTGGTGTCACCCGCCACTATGAGGAGTCCCTCCCGGAACTGGTCCAGCAGTCTGAGGGTCTTGGAAAGAAATCGGTGCTGGCCCGTATTCAGGGCGTAGATAGACGCCAGCGTATATTTTCTATCGGTGATCATGCCTTTAAGGAATAAATAGCGGCCATTCGGGTCTGCCTTCGTCTCCAAGCAGCAAAATGGCACATGTTGTGCAAATAATATCGCGACCCCTGCCTTCTTCACCACCTGGTGGTTCGCAAAATATCCAGTAGGGAACCTCATATTTTTAAGGAAGGGGCCCGCAGCACCCCTGAAGTGGGTCTCCTGAAGGAATGCTATGGAGGCCCGAGCGGCCCACAAGGACCGGAGCAGGTGTGACCTCCTTTCCGGGGCGTTCAGTCCCCTCACGTTGTTGGTCCAGAGGCGCAGGGGCGCCGGGCAGAACCCCCGACCCCGTAGCCCCGCCATATCCGACAGGGAAGGAAGGCGGGAGGGGGGGGAAGGGACTGAAAGAAAAGGGGAAGGAGAAGGTTCAGTCTTGGGGGGGACCGTCAGGGGAGTGGGGGAGGGAAAGTCCGTCTGGGGGAGGGAAAGTCCGTCAGGAAGCGGGGAGGTCAAAGCCTGGTAGATCAACGTCTACGGGGGGGGGGAGTAGGATGTGACTGTATGGGAGGTGTCCGTTGGGCAAACCCTAAGTCGACTCGGTCACCTGTGGCCCTCCCGTCTACAACCCTCAGTCTGTCCAAGGGGTCATGCATGGTACCTTCAGAGAGGGGCCTGTGTCTCACTGTGTAAGTGTGTAGAGATACCCGGTTTAAAATCAGCCACCACGTCCGGCCCTCGGCCTGCCTAACATGAGATAGGCTAGGAATTATTTACATGTGCAGGATCGGTTGGGGTGTTGCAAAGCAGGGGGAGACCACAATCCCACCAGATCGTCCCCTCAGGCATGCCTCTCGGCAGTGTTGCATGCAGCGGGGCACAGTCCCCAATCCCCCCAGCCACCCGCCCCCACCAACATCGCGGGTCTGGCTCCCAACTTCAGCGGTCACCCAGTGGGCGAGGTAGCAAGCCTAAGTAGTCCCCCTGCAATCACAGAGACCAGGGCCCGGCTGGCCCGCCAGTTCCACTGAGCTCCCCTGGGTCTGTGATTCCCGGGCTCCCATCTCCCACCCAAAACCCCAGATGAGGGAGCTACACCTAAGCTGTGAAAATCGCCCAGAGGAGACGGGGGGGGGGGGGTCAGGAACATGGAGGTGGCGTGACCCTCTTTCAGAGATAGCGTCTCAAGTCCAATTTGCAGCCAAGGGGGGCGGGAGGGGGGGGAGAGGAAACAAGCACAGAAGGTCCACCCCTGAGGTTCGCCGCTGCCACCCAAGCTAGACTCTATAACCCGCTATGGCCAGCCGCGATGCCCAACCCCAGTACCTCGATGGAAGTCTGTGCCTTGCCACTGGTGGGGTATTACTCCTCAGAACCTGTCGGGCTGCCTAGAATCCGTGTGGGGGGGTCCCCTTTCCCTCAATGATTCCGGCAGTGGGCTCTGGGTGTCTCGTCTCCGGGTGGGCGCCAGCTGCGTCTCCAGCAACCAGTTACGGATGCATATGTAAGGAATGTGGAGTGCCCTCAGTGTCGGGGCCACGTCATCCGGCCATCGAATATGGAGCCAGGTATTGCCATGCCGTATCTGCAGGCTGAATGGGAATCCCCAGCGGTAGGGCACATTTTTCTCCAGGAGGGCAGCCGTAATGGGCCGCAGTGCTCTCCGGGCATCTAGTGTCAGGCTCGAGAGGTCCTGGAACAGCGCCACCGCAGCGCCCTGGAACATAATGCTATCCGTACCCCTGGTGGCGACCATCAGTGCTTCCTTCAGGCTATAGGCGTGCAGGCAGCAAAGTACATCTCTGGGCTTCCCATCGTGCCTCGGGTGGCCCAGGGCTCTGTGGATCCGGTCAAACTGTATATCTTCTGGGTAGTTGCAGCCTAGGATTTGTCTGAAAAGTGCCCGGGCCACGTCTGTTAGCGGATTGAGTCCGGCTCTGGTAGTCCGCATATACGGATATTCTGGAGGCGGCTGCGATTCTCCAGGTCCTCCACCTGCCGTCTCAGTGTCAGAAGGAGGTTCCCCTGTCTGGTGGTGGCAACCTCGGCGGCCCTGTGTTGGGAGCGGCTCGTCTGTGCCTCTGTCTCCAGGGCATCCACTCTCACCTCCACTGCAGACAGGTCTGTGCGCAGCGCGGCAATCTCCTCCCGTACAGCCGCCCGGATCTCCTTCAGCATGCCAGTGGAGTCCGCCTTCGTGAGCATTCTGGACGAGATCTGGGTGAGTTCTTGGCGGATTAAGTTCAGTGCCTCACTCAGGTCGCCCTCTTCGGAAGAGAATCACATGCTTTCGGCGCCAGGGGAGGCCGGCGCCATCTTGGCTGCAGGCCCAGCACCACGTTCCGTCCAAGGTACCACTGCATTTCCGAGGGGAGCTGGTGGAGGGTGCTCACAGATGCATAGGCTTCTTAGTCCGAACCATTTTAGGGGCAATTAGTAGGCAATTTTCGCTTGTGGTTTAGGCCGAGGGCACGGAGCTCAGGTACTACACGTCTGCTCCCATGCGCGGTCCGGCCACGCCCCACCAGGTTCATATTAAGAGGGATAATAGCATAGACAGATTACAATTATATGGATTAAAGCTCTAGAATTCCTGACTTATAACTTGTGCAGAGTGCCAAATCAATAAATTTTCTAAGTTTGGATATAGGACATGGAACAGCACTAATAGTAATTTCGGGGGTAGAAAAGAAAGAAGGAGGCAGTTAATGGCAGGAAATAATATGTGGGGTGCAGTTTATCAAGAAAGTACAAAAGGGGTTGCATATTTATCCTGCCACTAATAAAACAAGCACAAATATAGCATAAGAAAGGTAAAGTGCAGGATGTTCTAGTGCAGGCAGGCCAAAGGCAGCAAACTCTAAAACTGCGGACCCCTCTGGGCCCCAACAAGAAGTAAACAAATTAAACAAACTGGTTGCACCAATATAAAAAAAAGCCTAATAATAAAGATTACTTTTTGTTCCCTTTTTATCAAGTAGATAGAATATATAAAATACAGTAAAATGCAATACAATAAAGTCCAGAAATTCTTCTAATGGCCTGAGTTCTGTTGCAGTCTATTCCATCCTCATTGGGTGTATATGTGGATAGAGGAGAGAGAAAGAGGAATACTAAAAGTGTAGTATTTAGTATCCTGGGTTTATTCAAGACAACAAAGTCCTTAAATCAACTCACATTTTACAGAGCTTACATACAAGCTCCAGTTATATCAGCATGTAGTTAAGTCTTATTGGTAAACACATTTTTGGACTCTTATTATTTGTTTTACATTGTATTTATCAAAAAAAGTGTTGATGTTTACTCTGCTTTTGAACCTTCTAGCCTTTGTTATTTTTATATTTTATTCTATCATTGTTCCGGACACTGCCTGATGCACATCTTCATGTATTACTACATTTAAATCCTGGTGGGAATTGTTCCACTCACTCTGCAAATACTGATCAAATCCACTGCTCTAAAAATTGTGAGTATATTTTCAGTTCTCTCCATATATAATATTACATAGAGAACACTATATTCTGTCTCCTTTTTCTATTATATGTGAACACAGCTGGAGGACAAGTGTATCAACATTTGAGCATTAATACAAAGTTCTATACTTGTCAGTGTACGAGTTATATTCTTCAGCAATTTATAATTTTACTCTGTCATTTCATGTTCTACTGCAGCCTACATGGACTCTTCCCACACCTATATCCATAAAATGTGAGTGGGCATTTAGGCACTTTATTGTCTGACATTAACTTGATATACTAAATATTGCACTATCAGTATTCTCTTTAAAATATATATATATATACATTTTTTTTTTATTTTTTTTAAGTAAATGATCAGAAGGTACAGGCAGGTCAAAGGGACACGCAGGTCCCCAGCTTTTCCTTAACATATACTTGTGAGAGATACACTGAGAAGTAACTATCTGCCACACAGGGCCAAGGTGAGATTTGTTACTAGGAATGCAGAATCCCCGTCACTCTTTGGGCAACCCCACCCATGTAACCCAAGCCCCTTGTGGTGCACCGGGTCCCCTAGCCGGGGGAGTTGAGTATCCATAACCTCCTGGGACTGTAATGGAGCATGGTTAACAGTGTAATGTAATGTAGTGTACCTGATATTACCAACCAAATGGTGCTCATTTAATTGGAATGACTGAATTTGCATTTAGTAAATGACAAATCCAGTTGAAATACGTTCATGTTCACAGAAGTTTGTCGATCTGGATAGCATTCAATGCTCAATGAATAACCTTGCAAGAATGGACGCTTGGGTTTCGCATTAGTTATATTGATGCAGTTTTTCAGCGACCGTCCTTAACACATTTGATATTGCACAGTGTTTGTTTATTATGAAGTGACTGGTTCTTGAGCAAAAAATTCATTTTTGACAGTGGATGAACCGACTCAAAATCAAAACATTCTTCAGGTCTTTCCAGAAGAATAAAAAAAAATGTTCATGTTCAATTTGCTGAGAAACTAACTCGTAAAGATGTAAGACTGTTTTGAATTGATAAATAAATGCTTAGCAATCCTTAAATTTGTAAAATATGATACATTGAGTGTTATTCTCAAATTACTAAACTGTAATTAACTGAAAACCAATTTCAGAATTTAGGGGGTGAGGAGTGGCTGATTTGGTTCTATTCTCCTACTCTGTTAAAGTCAAAACCTGGAATGGTTACAGTACTGCCAACATATTCTGCTGCACTCCACAATAGGCAAAACAACACAAACAATTCTAACAAAACAGAAGAAACAAGTGAAGAGGGTCCTGCCCAAATTAATTTACAATTTAAAAATGAAAGCCTACTTTTGGTAATTATGTTTTCAAATCACTACAATTTGCTGTTTAATGAATAAATCTCATTAGAAGAAAACCAATTAGTTCAAAACAGATTAAACCAATGCCTTTTGTTTAACTGTAATTGCTCAACAAGTGATAATCCTAAAATTGTTGGCAAAATTACCTCTGTCTCCATGCATTTAAATCTGCAATATACAAAAGATACAAAATACTAGCAGTTTTCATTATAGGGTTTACGCACTCAATAGTGTGAATTCTTGGAAACTTAAAGTAAGTTTCTACTTTTAGTTCAAAATACCCAAATTCTCCACGTTCGTTATGTTTTAATTTTCAAAATTTTTGTCTTGATTTGAAATTCTCTTCAAATTCTCAACAATTCCCATTTTAGGTGAATAACCTGTAAATTGTTAATTGTTGGAAGTCAAAGTCAATTTGAAATTTTGGGCCAAAACAGCAAAGGAAACTATAGCTGATTTGGACACTTTTTGGTCCAAAATCTTGAATTTCTGACAAAGGCTGGATGGAAAATAAAAATAAAATTGAAACCCTGTATAATTAAAAGTTTTTAGAAACTGGAACCTATGTAGAATTTACAAGAGAATAGTAAACTCTAGGCCGGGGTAGGCAATTTTTAGCACTCTGGATATTTTGGACTACATCTCCTATAATGCTCTTATAGCGATGATACAAAATATCAAGGGAGACGTGGTCCTGGAGTGCCGACGGTTGCCTACCCTTGCTCTACGCCAATTCAGCTAATTGGGACTTGGTTATTTTATCTTAAAACTAAAATTTCCTTGTAATTTCTCCACAATTCCCAGAGACTCAAAGTGGTTTTATTTTGCACCACATCAAGATGTCGAAAGACTTTTATGAACTACGTTAGAATATCAAGAGACAAGTTCAATATGAAAGAATACAGATCTGTGTAAGCTCTATGTTTACTGGTGAAGAATTTAATGATATTCTAAATATTATATGAATATTAAGTCCTCCCTTAAGACATGGGTAGAGAGCTAATCCTCTGTGTAATCCTTAGAGATAATTTGTGAAATTAGGACTAACATGAAGTCCAGATTTTAGGATTTATTGTAAATCTGAAAAAATACGCAATACGATTAAAGTAATTTTTTTTGTTTTTCTTTTTTCTAAACAAGCATAGCTTTTTGATACCACAAACAGGCTTAGAATGATTGTTATCTAAGCAGAAAAAGCTTTTTGTGAGATTTAGAAATGAAAAACCCCTAGAGCAGATTTCCTTAATGGGTCATCCTGATTAAGAGCTAAAAGTTCCCCAGTCTCTCTGTTAAATCCCATTGAGTAGACAGGAGGAAGCCACTTGATTAACTCATGCTCCCTCAAGTGAGTACTCTCAGCAGTGATGTTGTAATATACAACATGAAGTGTGCTTGGCACAACTGCTCCCCCAAACAGCTGGGAAACCACATATAATAAGATATATTTTGATTTCTCGCAAGTTATGGACAACGATTATTCCACCCCACTAGTGAGTGAGAAGATATGAAAGTCTTTACATGCCCATGCCCTATCTCTATCAGCCTGATCTTTTATTAAGATTTTTACATTAAATAACAGACATCTATGTATATATATCCCATCACAGATCTGTGATTTACAGAATTCTTTCAGGAAAGACATTTCTAATTTTGTTTTAAATTGACTTATGAACAGAAGATGCAATGTGGTAAGGCTTGTGTTTTCTAAAATGCTTTAGCCATCTTGATTCCAATGCGGTCATCCTGATATTTCTGCAATTAATGGTCTTTTGTTATGTCTTAATACCCAACCCTTGTTTTTATCACTAATTATATGAAATCACAACACTTAACCCTAATTGCTCCAAATGAATTTCTGGACTTGCCTTTTACCCAGAGACCTTGGACCACCTTGTGATGCAAATCCCCCTCCAGATCTAAAGACTTAAGCCATGCCAAGGACCATGGACCTTGATGTAGCACCATCTGTTGGTTATGTGTAATTCAGCTCTGGGATTTGAATTTTGTGTTACAGTTGTATATTTAATTCTAGTTTATTGTTTTCCATATGTTTGTTTTTTAAATCCATCACAATAATTTAAATGTGACAATGTAACGCTGAAGCTGTAGTTTACAAATAAAGATCCAATCAAATTATTTTGGAGCAGTGCCTCAGCATATTCTTTTCCTGGAACCCAGAGATATAGTAAAAAGGACTGACTTAGGACTACACTGCCCTATAGTATTTGGGATCAACTACAGAGTCATACGACCAGAGCCAAAAAGCATTTTTATAAAGACTGGGAGCTAGCAGAAGGTTTGATTGCTGCCTGAGAAGAGGGAGGTTAGAGGGGTCAATACTTGTCTGGAAAAAGGAGCAAGAAGTGGGACCAGTTTTGGACTGGAAGATTCGTCAGGTCTCTGGTTCCGGAGAAGGGAGAGACAACACAGTGTGACAGATTGGGATCCCAGATCGAGGACCTTTCACCTCCTGTCCCTGTTACAATCCTATTCTGTGATTTATGTCTGATATTTAAGGTAATGTATGGGATTACTTGGAGTATATTATATAGGCTTGCGGCGGCAACATTTTTTTCCCATTCTGCACATCACATCTAAAAACTAAATTTATCAATACCACCAAATGGTGGTTTGGGTTGGCAGAATCTTATTAATGAAAAAACATTCGGGAAAATGAACCAAATTTTCCAAAAGGGGGCAAAAATGAGCCTGTGTACTGCAAAGTATGTATATATAATATCAGTATTATGTATATATTTTACAGTACACTGGTGCATTGTCCTGCCATTTAGTTCACTGTTCAATTAAACAACTAATAAAGGTAAAAAGAAGAGGAGCAGTACAAAAATGCAATAAATTTATGTATTATACATGTAAATAAATCTATAATATATTTTTTTTTACAGTTGTTCCATTTTTTTCCTCTATTGGTCACTTCTCATTTTATATGTGAATAAAATCAACATTTAGCGACTGTATCTCTGTCCCCTAACCATCAATCTTTTTATTTTCTGGAGCATAGGTAGAATTCAATAACACGAATGAAAAACAAACATGGTTGGCTATTACGCATTTAATTCGTTTTGTGATTCGGCTACATTTTGGCTCGAAGTTTGGAAATTCCAACAATCATTTGATCAGCCCAACTTAGGATGAACTGCAGGTTGTAATGAAACATATTTCAAAATCAAATGCTATGTCATTCCTAACTTTATTCATTCTAAAATACGGGAATATTGACCTGCTTAAGTAACTTTTCTATACTGTTCATGTGTAATCACATGTAATCGTGGTCACAGGGGTTAATAAAACGTTGCAAAGAATTTACAGTCCTCTTTAAAAACTACTGAGATACATTGCGGTCATAACTATAATTATGTAATTCGTTGGCACATACTTGGCAGAAAATGTATATACATAGTATGTAAAGTATAGTATATATGAGTGCCAATGGCTGGCAAAGAAGTCTGATAAATGTAGTCTAGTAAAAGCTGGACCTCTAACTTTATTACATTTCCCGCAACATGCTTACTGTCCTATTTCAGGTCTATCAACATTAATTAGCAATCATCTACATATCCACTCTCTGAAAGTGGCAACACCCTTCCTCCATCTCTAAATAGATAAAACAGGAAAGTCTCCAAAAGATTGCAGACAAGAGATTTGTTTTTTAGTAGGATTAACATGATCTCTAAGCAATGGGATAGAGCATTTTGGCAGAGCACCTCTCTGAGGACACACTGTGACACTTACTGCACTGCTCAGTATTGGTAATAACATAAAATGTAATTGTTGCTTTGCGACTCTCGTGATTAATTCACTTTCGTTAAGCAATGAAGGCAGAATATTTCATGCTAAATAATAGTCACGCTAGCAATTACATTTTATTGCCTCCTGCTCCTATAATACAGTGTTTATCCCAGTAGTAAAATAATCCAAAAGGAGAAAGGTAGAATGCCTTGAAATAAAACCGTTTAAAAATATTCAGGCAAATAAAATATATACGGACTTTGCCACCGTGAACAGAGCACTCGTGCATGCCATTTTTCTTCTGCTCTCAAAATATTAATAAATATTAAGACAATAAGTGAATAAAATGCTTATGGGCAATTGCAGTGTATCCAAAATGTTTAGAAGTTTATTCACTAAACAATTTGTTTATCACTGATTTGCTATAGTTAGGCCAAATTATCTAGGCTAAAAAAAAATGTAAATTTGGTTTTTAACTTGACACTTTTGGTTTAAGATTTTGAGTGTTTTAACCGAAGTGTTGGTTCCCCACGAAACAGTGAATATGGGGAGGCACCAGACCAAGTGCTCCCCCTGAGCCACTAGTTAGACCAAACCCACTGACCTACTTCCCAAGTGTCCCATGTTAGGAGAGACAGCCCCCACTTTGGATCAAATCCTGCTTTTCATCATATTGTCACTTTTTTCTAGGTGCTCCATATTGTTGGTGTGTCTGAGTGTATAACATAGCTCCACAGCAATAATACTCACAATAAATGTGTTTTTAAAGTATGTGTTTAGAAATCAGTCTGGGTAAATAAGATCTATAGTTCTTGATCTAAATTCCATTTTAGTTGCACACATTTTTAGTAAGTCAAAACCTCTCCGACCCTGTCCCCCTACCCACACGTCTAAAATGAAAGCATCCTTTATCCATTTGGAATGTTCAGAGGTAAGAACTCCTGTTGCATACCACCCAACATTTCAAATGGACCAAGTTGAACACTTTCATTTTAGGGTGTGAGTGGGCGTGTGGCCAGGGGCAAAACATGCAAGCACGTAACAATGTCAGGTCCACGTGGACTTGACATTGTACCCTTACCGATGGCTACACATAAACATATGTGCATGTGGTGATATTGAATCCACAATCATTTGTTAACCCCGTAGATTTCAATGCTTTTGTACTGAAAGCTGTGAAGCATGTGCTGTATTAAAAATTCAACTGTTGGTGGCATTTCATGACAATATCTACATATGTTTACTGCCTTTAGAAGTCTGCTGAAGGTGGAGATACATTCAGAAGGTTTGACATCTGGACAACTAGCCATGCATTATTTTAAGCATGGTATGCGGTCTCCTGGTAACGGGCCACTCTAAGCACCATAGCAATAAATGAGAACCAAAACTATCAACCAGGTAGTGTAATATATGAGAACAGCTGTGGTATCTGCTATCTGTTTTCCCCTAGCTGTAGTTGCACTGATATTCACATAGAATGGATGCAACTGCTTTATAAGCTCCCTAATTACATAAACTCCTGCTGGACAGAATGTATGAGATATTGCTAAGCCCATATGCCACAATAAGAGTCACCAGGTAGAAGAACCTCCTCCAGGTCAGGGTTTGGTGCTCAAGCTGATGCCCAGATGATTAAAAGGTTTCTGGATAGAAGTTATAATTGGTCACTCATCGTTACAATACAAATATACAGTTCCTCAATAAATAGATCAGATATTTAGTTAGTGGTCCTGGTGAGTCTTTAGTGCGTGTGTGGACAATACTAGGAACTTGATATGGACTGTTTTTATGAGATTGATCTAATCTTTGAACTTTATTAAACTGTACTGTGTTTTTAAGTACATACAATATGAATTTCTACTGCAATTAATTTAACTACAAATTTGGCCATATGGTAGGAGTTTCAAAGACTTGCTGTTGTGGTTGCTAAAAAGATTAAATATAATTATTTTTATCAACCTGCTGAAAGTTCATTTTATTCCAGATTTTGTTTTGTGTAGGAAGATGCTAAATGAAAATATTCTGTCTGCATTTGTAAATTTTTTAAAATGAACAATTCACATATGGTTTTGTTCAAATATTTGAAGATGTGTTTTAAATAATTTTGAATACTTAATCAAAAATCATCAATGAGTAGTGTTTTCAAACAAAGTACAAAAAGGTAATGCATTTTGAACTTTTTTTTTTTTAAATTAAAAGGAACATGCCAAAGTATTTAAAGGAACTCTATAGTCACCAAAACAACTTAATGAAGCAGTTTTTTGTGTATAGGTTATGCCTCTGAAGTCTCACTGCACAATTCTCAGCCGTTTAGCAGTTAAATTTTAATGGGATACTCTCCACCCAAAAAGCACTTCAGCAAGATGACGTGCTTTATGTGTGTGGAGTGGTTCTGTAAATGATTTAAAATTAGGATATACACCTACAGTTTAAAGTGGTCTCTCAGAGGACAGACCAGGAAGATCTTGTTTGAACTTCAAACAAGTGTGGAAACTTATTTGATTTTAATAACATACCAGACAATGATTGGGAGCAAGGTCCTTCAACGATACTTATGTATTGATACAATTTGTCTTGTGGCCTTCTCCATCTTAGCTTGCTATTTATTTAGGCAGCCGTACAAAGAAAGACAACAGCCTTTTGTTCGGCTGAATAATCTTTTGTTGTGTGGATGTCTCGATGAATGGAGAGCTCATATGAAGGAGTGGTGGACCTTTTTTTTTTTTGTTTTTTTTTTACGGTTGAATATTGGATTGTGGTTTTGTGGTTATTACACTCTTACAAGCACCAGTTGTGATATATTGTTTATTGTACTGCGTCTCCGTGCAAGTAATTGCACAGAAAACACTATTCATAATGGGCTCTGTCACTCCTAGATTATCCAAACTAATTTTGTACTCCTGGCATGTGTGAACAATTATTTTATAAGATATATTGAATTTCACCACATGTTCGCATACGTAATTTGGGTTTGGTATACAGAGCTTTGGATATTAATCCCCCCCCCCCACTTTATGCATTGTGATATAGACTAGTCAGATCAGATCTACAAAAACTCATGTATTGCCCTGTAGATATTACATGTTTCCAGTATAAACTGCTCAAATCTTTTTGCATTTGACCAAAAGATCAATTTACGGACGACAGCCAGTAACGACTTATTGATGACCAGTAAACTTGCTTAGATCCAAAACTGCTTATATATTTGTCACAATGTTTAATTTTTTTTTACCTTATATATGTACCGAATATACCTAAATAAAAATGCGATTGACAAAAAAAAAATTAAAAAACATACAGAATTCTGGCTTTATTTATTTTTACACCCTCCCACCCCAATATATAAAGATGTAATCGACATTTCTATAAAAAGATTCAAGTATCTCCCCTCTTATCCAAACTGAACCGCTCTCTAATATATTTTCTCTCTGCAACTGAATGTTTTTATTAAAAAAAATTAAAAACAAACACGTGTTAGTCGTCATTATTTTGATAGTTATTGACATCATGTTAATTAACTCCAATGATACTACAGAAGAAATTACTACATTGGCAAGAAAAAGTCTACTCTCCTTGTGCTAGAGAGATGGTAAATATAATCACATTTACACGTAAAAGGTTTAGCCAAATGCTATCCTGTATCTGTTGAATGCAATGTAATGATGGCTGCGTTGGCTGACCTTGTTATGTTCAATCATGCATATGTTTTAATGCAAGTGCTTATATTTATATTTATTTGATCGTGAAAGCAGGGGGGACTGAACAGCACACAGGTGTTTGCCCACAGTAATTTCTTGTATGGTGGCCTCCAGTTGAAAAAGATTAATCTCCCGTGGAATCTTATCAGTAACATGCAGTTTCTTTGATTAGAAAAGGTTGAATGGAGTTTTTACCTAGCTGTCTTTAACACTCAAGCACCATAACTTGTATGGTACACTGTAGTGGTTATGGTGCCAGTAGTTCCCTGCTGTTTTCTCAGAGTATGTAGTCAAACCATTTTAGAATGATTTGACAACTTACCTGGGTATTGTTCAACTCGTCTGCAAACAGCTCCACTGAACTAAACTCAGCCATGCTCTAACACTGGATTCAGGCAGTAGTGGAGTGTTGATGGCCCAGTGGACCCCAGTTAATTCTGAAACTGTTCTTAAATGGTGTACTTAATTACTTCTACAAGATGCCCGGGCACTCCTTTTACACCAACTACTATTGTGGGCTGTAGTGGTTATGGTGCTTGAAGTGTTCCTTAAACAGTTTTGCCAAAAAGCTTTAATTTACCACTGCTAGACTGCTATTGATAGCCAATTGCGGTTTGCCTTTTTTATGATTTCATATAAAAAAAATATGTTGGCGCTGTATAAATAATTGTAATGGAAACAACAAAATATATATTTTAAAACTACACACTTATAATGTATTGGTCACATAGTGAAGTATAAATTAAACAATAGCATGGAAAAACAATATTAATCTATTTGACTAGTGGTTCAACTTAACTATGGCACATAAAAAAATAAAAATTAAAAAAAAAACGTAACACAAGAGCAACAAAGATCTGAACAGCCAAAACTTTGCATGTAATCCACATTTCAGGAATGTCTTTCAAGCAGGAAGAATGCTTATTATCCTATCAGTCTCCAGCTTGTTAATAGTAAACATAGGGGGAAAATCAATTACTTGGCTAAATAGCATTTTTTGGAGCAAGTCTCACATGCTGTTAAAAAATTGGAATGCAAATAAAAACAAGCTGTCAATCTTACGGGAGGTAAAGATGTTCAGAACCAATGGCAACACTCACAATGTGAAGTCTATATTTTATCTCATTACATTTAAAAAAAAAAAAAAAAAAATCCTTTTTCAATGAGGAGTTCTTTTAAGATCGAATTATGCTGAATGCATGCAATAAACATACTAAATACACAAGCAGGGCCGGTTTTATGGTTGAAAAGAGGCAGTGCAGGCTTGTAAAACCGATCCATGCTTCTTCCAAATAAAATAAATGTTTATTATTTTTCATATAAAAAGGTCCTATTTGTGAACTGCAGCAGAACAACGAGATTGTAAAATGCTTCATCGAGTGACTCAGTATGTGGGCAATAGCTAAAAATGCTACATCACAAAATCAGGCTTGATCTTAATGTGCCTCTGTCACCCAAGGGAAAAAAATAAAAAAATTAAACATTTTCCAGAAGCCTCCCCCACCCCCCCACCCCAAAAAAAGAAAAATCAAGAAATATACATTTTTTTTTAATTTTAGAAGGTGTTTTATTTGAGATTGTATGAGGTATTGTGGAGGCCAAAATATTCTGAACATCTTGAATCCACTACTATTTAATATATTATTAAACTCTACTGTAAAACTACTGAACCACTTAAGATTTGTTCGGTGTGTTTTCGATATACTATTGCTTAATCTTGAAGAATGTTTAGATGAAGATCCTGTCCTACAATTTTACAAATTATATTATACCCAGACTTAAGATTTAATATTTACTGCAACTTTTCTTTTTCCATGTTCTCTTAAAATATTTTTGAAATGACAAGAATAAGGGGGGGCGTGGTCTGACCTAGGAGCAAGTTGGATGTGCTTCTGAAGAGCTTTTCGCGGGCCCCTTAGCCAACAGCTAATATAAGCATACTTATCGCTGAAAATCGGAGCAATACCTACCTCTAAAGAGACCATGAATAAACGGACACCTCACAAGATAGGCAAAAAACACCCTGACAACAGGCCATCCACAACAGAATCGGAGGCCTCTCAACTACTAGAGAGCCAATCCATGGATGCCCAGCAGATCCTCAAACTCATGGAGGTCAAAACCTTCCTAGCTCGGAAGATTGAGCGGAGCTTGAAAGAGGTAAGAGGCCCCAACGCTCTGGGGGCACGCACTGCCACATTGGAACAGCGGATGGAGTTAGCCTCTGTAGCACATAATGCTGTGACTCAACATGTAACCCACCTTACCGACAGATTGGAGGCTGCTAAGGCTGCACTGGAGGACCTGGTGAATCGGTCCTGCCGGAACAATCTCCGCATCCGTGGTCTGCCGAAGGCAGAGGGTGAGGACCCGCTCTCTGACACAGTGCTCACGATCCTGTGAACCCTGCACCAGAAAACCGCTTGTAGCAGAACCCCTTTTTGGCTGTCCCATCTCTTGTTTTACTATTGGCACTACAGAGGATTTTCATGCCTGAAGTACACGGATTTACATTGCACCATCTATGGCCATCTATGGCCATACTTTGTTCGCTATACGAACAAAGTATCGAACAACCGGAAAACCCTGATGAACAGTATTCATGTATTTACTTCCCTGATCGCTTCTCCTATTCCCTTTGTTCATACGAACACGCTGCTATATTCCCTGGGTGGCCGCCATTTCGGCAGCCGAACACGTGGCGGCGGCCATCTTAAACCCACGAACAGCGGTGTTTGGTCGTCGAGTGTCTGGAACTCAAAACGTACACTCGACTAGCCGAACACCGCTAAGACCTCCAGGGCAGCAGAAACTACCGAAAGAAACCCACGAACGGCCTATCGTTCGGTAGGATGAATCCCACAAACTAGGGGATTCATCCGGTTACCGACTCCATTATGTGTGGTATAGCCATATGGGACTTTTGGGGCACGAATAGAGACCGACCGCAGGGCCAGATCTCATGGAACTATTTTCGGCATCTTTACCCATGCGGTTGGTCAAAACTTTACCTTCCTATAACTCCCGAACCCCTGGTCTGATCTGGGTGATTTTTGGATATGTTTCTCACCCAGATCAGGGTTACCAGGGGTACCATATTTAAAGGTATATCACACATATTTGGAGTACATCTAGCAAGTGGGGAAATAATGTGCATTATAATTGTATTATCTGTTAAGCTAAGGGGAGGAGATGTGTGGGAGGTAATGTCTATATGATTGGTGTAATGTGTAATTGATGTGAATCCCTCCCTTGCATGGGAGAATCTCATAAAAGCAGGAATGTTGCCATTAAACTTCAGCTCTACTCCTGATACTGTGTGTCGTCCAGTGATTGGGAAAGGTGATGGGATACTGTTGGATTTTATTGCTGACTGTGCTGGATATTCTCTGGGATGTATAACTTGTTCCTGCATCCTCTGGATATATTGGTGGAGTTAAGCTGTGAGAATTCAGCTCTCCGCTACACCGCTGACACGTAGATATGGCACACATGTAGTGGGACGCACAGGTGGAGGAGTGGGACTTACTCACCTGAACACCATCTGAGTAATATCAACCCCCCCGGATTTATCAATTTGACCCGTGGCGGTCGGGTGGCCCACCTCCTGGGAGCAAAAATGGAGCCCCTCTATCAGCCTTACCTTAGTTGGGGCATGGGGGACACAAGGCCAGGGGTCGATTGGTAGCGTGGCCTTCGCCACAGGATCCTGATGCCATGGATAACTTTATCTGTTTATTTTTAGTTTATTGTTATGTTTGCAAATGTATATAGTTACCTTAGGTATTTTTTACGTACTACCCACATTACAATTACATTACAAGAATGTTTACTGTCCCAGACCTGGAGGGCAGATACTTACTGGTCAAGGGTAGACTACACTCTCAGACAATCCATCTTCTTAATATATATACACCGACTACCCCGGTCCCTGACTTCTGTGACAAACTGACAAGTATAGTACACTCCCTATCATTGGGAGTCATATTGGTCGGAGGGGACTTCAATGCGGTGCTGTGTCCTGCCACTGATAGAAGTTCCTGCCATGGGGCCTCACGCTCACAGAGCCTGGGGGGACAAGACAAGCTGCACCACAAATTTATCAGACAGACAGGGCTCATTGACACCTGGAGAGTTCAACACCCAGACTTAAGTAACTACACCTTCTATTTGCCTTCACTTATCCTGTCCCTCGCTGCAGAGAAGGAATTTTTTGATAGGGTGAAATGGCCTTATATTTTCAAACTCCTCCACTACTTAGGATTCCCCCCCCCCCATACAAAAGTACGGGCACTATACACTAATGTTACTGCACAAATAAAGATCTCAGGCTCCACTAGCACACCCTTCCCACTGAGTAATGGCACCGGGAAGGGCTGCCCATTATTTCCTTACTCTTTGTATGGACACTCGAACCACTACTCCATGCCATCAGACACCCTCCCTCCATACACAGAGTTGACATAGGAGGCCAAACATTTTAGGTGTCTGGTTATGCAGACGATGTTCTCCTCACCCTCACACAGCCTGCTGAATCCATCCCGACCCTTCTCCGACTACTCACACAATACGGTGAGATTTCAGGCTATAGGATTAACATGGAAAAATCCAGCGCCCAACCGACAGCCCTCATGGCGGTGGGCACGGCACTCATCAAGCACACCTACCACCTACAGGTCTTCAGCACCCATCTTACATATCTAGGCATCCAGTTACCTGCGGACACCTCCCAGTTGTATTGCTTTAGCTATGCTCCTTTAATGGCCACTCTGATCGCTGACCTGGACAGGTGGATGGACAAACCCCTCTCCTGGATCGGTAGAATTCACTCCGTGAAGATGAACATCCTCCCCCGCATCATGTTCTTATTCCAGACAATCCCCCTCCCCATCTCTAAGAAAAAACCCAGCCCCTCTACAAAAAGCCATTGACCGCTTTATCTGGCACAACAAAAGACAAAGAGTGGCAAGACATATTCTATATAGGCCAAAGACAGCAGGAGTTCTGGGCCTGCCCCACCTCCTCTTTTACTACCTCGCAGCTCAATTAGCACAGATCACTCTATGGCACTCCCCCCAGATGAAAGACTGTGAGTGGATCTTGAATACCTCCTAATTGGAGCAGATCTCCCAAAATTTTATATTTGGGTCCCCAGAGAACACTACTTTGCATGAGCTGCCCATATGTGACCAACTCCCTCCAGGTTTGGGACGCAGCAGCCCAAAAGTATGAAGTTATGTTCTCCCCATCCCCACTAACACCGCTCCTTAGGAACAGAGCATTCCTCCCAGGCATGAGACCTAGGGATTTCAAGGGCCTGGAACATGCGAGACTGCAAAGACTCCACCATCTGTACGAGAAAGGGGAGGAGGTTCCCTTCGCAGAACTTAAATCTAGAGCAGCCCTAAAGACCTATAATTAGGGAATTAATCACCCTGCTATACTCCCACCTATGCTCCACTACTACAGACTGGGCAGATTACAATATACTGACAAATGGGAGGCAGACTTGGGTGAGACACTGGAGGGAATAGACTGGCAGGACATTTGGGAAGCCAATAGCAAAACATCAGTCTGTGTAGTTATGCAGGAACAAGCCTACAAGACCATGTTTAGATGGTACACGACGTCGGTCAAACTGTATCATATGCACAAAAACCAGACAGACTTGTGTTGGAAACTGTGTGGGAATAGAGGAACGTATTTCCACAAGTGATGGACCTGCCCGAAGGCAGTCCTTTTCTGGACAGCTCTTCAAGACATCGTATCCCGGGTTTTCTCCAAACATGCAAATTTAGACCCATGGGCAGGGACGTATTAGCCGCGAGGCAAACAAGGCATTTGCCTTGGGCATCACTTTCCAGTGGGCGGCAAAAAAAGCTGCCCCCCAAATGCCCAGGCAAATGTCTTGTTAGCCTAGCAGCTAACTGGCAATCCAGACGGGTGGGTGGCGCTGGCGAGGGAGCACTGATTAGTGAGCATCATATTCCGGCTTCCGGCATCACTCTGCAGCGCGCAAGGGAGCTGAACAGGAGGATCAGTGCTCCCTCGCCGCCCGCAGTCACCGGCTGGCCGTCCTGCAGCCCCACTGGACCCAAGGGAAACGAGAATCCACCCCAGCATTACCGAAGGTAAGGAGGAGTGTGTTAGTGTGTGAGTGTATGTGTCTGTGTGTGAGTGTGTGTGTATCTGTTAGTGAGAGTGTATGCGTGTCTGTTAGCTAGTGTATGTGTGTCTGTATTTAGAAGGCGAGGAAGGGGGAGGGTGGTGGGGAGTGGCAGGGAAGTGGGGGTGCGCCTTAGTTTTGTTATGCCTAGGGCATCACAAAACCAGGATACACCACTGCCCCTGGGTGACCCTTCTCTCTAAACCACTTGATAACTGGACGAGAGCAGGACAACAACTCCTAAGCATACTCAACCTAGCTTCTAGACGTTCCCAGCCCAGACCTGGCTCCAACCAGACACACCACCGTTAGCCATGGTAATCTCCAAAATGAAAGATAACTACATCATGGATAAGCTCACAGCTCGCGGGGCACCATGAAAACCTTTGCCAAGGTGTGGGAGACCTGGGAGGGGTACTCTGAGACCTAAAGTGCAACCTGTGCCCCTGCCATAGGGAGCGGTGCCCTAGCGGGGTCCCATGCGGCCACTGGACAAGGCCTGGCCCATGCTGACCTCCCTCTCTCTCTCCCTTCTTACTCTTCTCCTCTGTTCTATTACTCCGACTCATGGAGTTCTCTATATAGCTCAACCCACAGAGAGCGGGTTAAAATATAGCAATACCCTCTCGAAGTTTGGCGAGTTCCTCTACCAGCTAACTCTCTTCAGATATAACAACACCTACCCTCTGATGACACAACGCCCCGATGAAGAGCAGCTATGTCCTAGATAAAGGTCCACATGTCAGCTACACACTATAGCGCTCACTATATAGAAATGTATTTCTGATACAATTGCTACAACCTCCTTGCATAACGACACGTAGCTGATATTAATATACCTGATTACACCCACCTACTATAAGCTGCTTGCTATCCTGTACTGGTCTGACTACACCTGCTGTCTGTGAACCAATTACATAACAAAAAAAATAAAAATAGGAAAAAAATTCTAGAGGATGCCTGTGGAGGTCATGTCACTTAGCTACCACCTCAGCCATACCGCACAGTAGCTTACCATATAATTGTAACCACAGACCATATCTCTCATATTCTGTGCACCACGGAGCACGGCTGTCTAACTGTACTGAATTGTGTGCCAATGTGACATGTACTGTTGTACTCTTTTATTTCTGTACTGCTGACTCTTTGAACTACAAATAAAGAATGTATAAAAACAATGACAAGATTAAGAATTCAGTCCTTTCTTAATAAATTATTATACTCAAAAATCAGCTATTATCATCCCTGCCCATGTAGTAATAAAATTATTTACCTAAGATGATGTTCAACCACAAGACCATCATGATGGCCCACTCCTCAGCAACATGTTTAAATTCCAATTTCCTTTGATAATCACTCAATTGTGTTTTTTATAAGAAGAGTAAAGAAACATTCATGGACAAGAAGGTGGGACATTCAGACTCTCCAGATTCCAAACTTCAAAAGCTACCAGAGAAAACAGCAGGCTGGTCTTTATGTCACTTCTTATTAACGCTTAAGAAATGGTCAAAAAAACATCTACGATTCTCCTTGGAGTTACACCCAAAGTTATTCACCAAACATCAAATTTTACTGGGCTAAATGCAAATTATAAAATTAGTTTGTTTGGGGAAAAAAAAAAAAAAAACATTCAACTTGGCTCTCCTCACAGCCAGGCTATTTTGGCCAAAACTTTGCAATTCAGAAGTAATTCACCAATATTTAGATAGTAAAGGAACCTGACAGACACCATAACCACTTAATATTGATGAATTGGTTATCAGCCTGTATTTTGCAAGAGGTTCCTTCAAACAGTTTGACACAGAAGGGATGTCATCAAGAGCTGATGGTCTACCTCTCCTTTGCATTAGCCTGAGCAGTGACAGCGATCATGAATAAATGTACATTTTGAAACGTGTGATGAGCGGCCACTGATAAGAGCACCTGCTAATGCAAAGCAGAAAAGGAAAGGTCAGATACCGGCTCCTGTGGACACAACTACTGCATTAAACTGTTCAAACACGGTTTAACACCAGAGGACAAGATGACGTATGTGGACTTCAAGCACCATAACCACTTAAGGTGGTTGGAGTGTTCCTTTAATGAATAACCTTGGCTTGTGTTCCTTTAGGAAGAGCTTCATGTACATCCAGCACAATATAATATATAAGATGTTTAAGGACTAGAATCATGAGGAGTTTATCCATTAAACAGTGAAGTTTGGTGATTTGACAAAACTGTTGAACTGCAAATAGTTCCCCAAAGCCTTATAGAATTGTAATATGTACATCCACCACAATAAAAGTCATGCAAGGTGTATAAATATTGGGTATATAAATTGCAGTGCACATATACCACTGATAGGTGTATTTTCACACCATTTGGTACACATACCAATAGAGAAGAAGTAAGCAATATAATATATTTATTACTATTTATAACGCGCAGACTATATATATTTAACACATTTCTATACAAAGTGTTTTTTTTTTTTATATGAAAAAAAATAAATTCTGCTGATATTTGTCACTTCTTTCTTGATTTGTAAATAAACAACATTTAGTGGCTGTCTCCTACCCATCAGTCATCTTTTTCTACAAATCATCTGTTTTTTTTTTTGTGTGCTATGGATGGAATTCCAAATCACTAAACAAACGGGCTTCTATATCCTTTATTTCATTTGTTTTATGATTCGGACACATGGCAATTGAGTTACAAAATTTGGATGACTCGGGAGTTGTTTAAAAATGTTTGCACAAGAAATCTATAGAAATGTGTATGAATGGGAGAACTCAAACAACGACCAACAGACGTTTAGCCAGAAGGACAAGCAGATATTTAGATACTGTTTGTATAGAAGCTCCATTTCCTTTTAAACATTTTCTTATTTTTTACAATTTATAAATCTCTTAATCACATTATGTTACAGGTGGGGTTAGCAAAACAGATTAGTATTAAAAGGGAGGATGTATCCACCCACCACTTTAAATAGCAGAATGTATATAATCCTTGCATCAAGATCACATTTATGGGATATGAAAAAAAGTCGTGAAGTAAAAAGGCACTGAACTGCTTTACGTGATTAACTTCATTTGAAAAAAAATTAGTACATTGATGTTGCAGACTAATCAGCACCATTTTAGCCAGCTGAGTGGTGGCTCTTTGGGCTTGCAAACTGTTTTCTGGTGGCTTTTGCAAGTGTCAGTAGTAAAACAAAAACATGCTTCAGCAATACATATAAATTAAAGATAATTAAATAGTAGAAGGAACTGATTGCTCCATATTTCCAGATACATCATCACACTGATTTTGAAGATAAATATTTTTTTAATAATTATGGGAGAAATCACATTTTACTTTCCTGTTTGATAAATAATCCCATGGACTCATAAATGATGATTTATACTGTAGTTTTATAAACGTTCCATATAATGGAGTTCCATTATCCTGCATTTATTTAGAGCTTGCATGCAACAGTGTTGCATTTAGTTTACATATATTGACCAGGTCTAGAGAACTGTAATTTGTAGGGCTTTAACGCTATTAAGGCGGCATAGCAGGCCCTAACAATGGTCACCCGCCCGCAGCTCGGATACATACCCTCTGTTGCTATCCTGATGCAGCTGATCCCGCCCACCTGTGTCATTCGATGGCAAATGACAACGTGATCACAAGACTTGGATTGGCAGTTTACATTACTGCCTGCAGGGGGTCTGCCTGGAATGTCAAGCAGATCCCCCAAGTTATAATTAATTTAAAAAATACAAATACACAATAAGAATGCGATTTTATATTATATATATATATATATACACACACACACTCTACGTGTATATGAGAGAGGGGGCGATAAGATGCTATTACTAAGAAAAAGGGAGGGGTACTGGATACATACCCTACAAACCATGCAACCTAGGGGACTCAATGTTGATTTTGATTTGGTCTGTTTCCTTTAATTGATACCTCACCATAATTCTTCTTTTTCCTTGTTTACATTTTTTACACCTACTTTTTTGTACTTTTTTTGCACCTTTTCTAATTTTATGATCAATATGAGTCTTGATTATGTGCTATATAAGTCTTGAAGGATATATATCTTCATGTTATCTGTTGATTACATTATGTATTCCTATTAATAATTATGAGAGATTTATTCTGTGGAGTGTTTTACTATGTATTATGGCCATTAGTCAGATATACATACTCTTAAGGTTTAGTAATAATTGCAAGGGCTCTATCCCCTAGAGAATATCTATGAGTAATAATTATTGTTATTAGGTTTAGACATTAAATGACCTCTCTATTTGTGACTATGTTTCCGCCCGAGTGGTGGAACGCATATCAGGTGGAACGCACGAAAATCCGGAAGAGAGAGGTGAGACGCATATCCGGTTGCGTCATCGGCTCGCACCCGGAAGTACTATGGACAGACGAACCCGGAAGCGAGCGAGTGATTGGATGTTTTCCCGAGCGCGCCAAACCGGACGGATTGAAAAGGTCAATCGGCATCATATGGAAGATTGTATCTGCACACAGAAGGACGTTTTTGCCCCTGAGGAAGTTCAAGGACGTTTGAACGAAACGCGTAGGGCTATCTTATAGTGTCAGAGTTTTCACTGTCTATATTAGGCTGTTTTATTTTATAGTGTTTTTATCATTTCGACTGGCTTAAGTTGATCCTGTAAGACCCTGTGATCCTGAGACCAGCTGATTTTATATGCCTACTTGCCACTGCAACATTGTAAGTGTGCCTTATCATTAAAGTATAACTTTTTACTAAGATACCCTGCACTATTTTGTTTTTCTATTCCCTTCCATGTACCATATGATGACCCACTTAACCTGAGACACTCATCATTCTATGAGATATGCCTACAATCAATTTTGGTTTGTGAGTGTGAATTATCATATATACTTCCACTCTTTCAAATAAGTTACAGTATTACGCTATGTTTGTTCCTGTTATTATTGTATTGTAGATCCATTGTTTTTTCCATATATATTGAGGACCCGGAGGAGTCCTTATCTGCTGTACATTTAGTTCAAGGGTAACTGTTTTTACTGTCCACTATTACCCACTAAGAGTGTGTTCTATCCACTAGGGGGTGAATCTACGTTTTCTTTTTGTGTATATTTATATTTTTATATAATTAGGTAATTGTATTATTTAATGAGGGACCTGCCTGACAGCCCAGGCAGAAAGTCCAGAGAATTAATTTACAAGCCCTATATTTGACCGTTTAACTTTCCAAAATCCCATAAACACTGTTGTACTCGAGAAACATTGCTGAATATAAATGTGAGTGAGCAGTAAAACATATAAGGATGATGATATAATCAATCCATAATCAAATATGAACACTAACTCTGGTAAAAGGTTGTGACTATGTGGCTTCTTAAAAATAAAGGGCAGACCCCATTTTGAATAACCCCGGGTTGTCTACTTTTGCAAATAATATGCCATGATGGGGGTAATTTCCATTCCGGGGCTGCTATACGGTCTTGTATTACAACAGTGGGTAAATGATGTTGCTAAAAGGAAATTACTGTTTAGTAGATACAAATGCATTTATGCATTTTTTTATGCATGAATTCATTGGGGGTAAATCTTAAAAGAATGTGTGAACTGCAGCCTTAGCAGGATATCCCCTTTTTTACCCCAGAAGAGATTTTGAGTCTCTTCACAGGGAAAAAACAATCAGCGACTTCGAGAGAAACCTCAGAATTAGTGCCCAAATGCGCACTGTTGCATGAGAGGTCTGGAAGAGCTGGTTTAAGGTCTATGTGGGATGAGGAAGCATGCTCAAGTAGAGAGGGGCTGTCCTTTTAGTTAGCTCAGGGGGCCTAACTTAAGGAGACTGCAAGCCTCTCTGGCTGTATGCTTGATAGCCAGGGGGATATTCCTTTGTTAATTTATAAAAGTGCTTATTGTAATTTTCGTACAAATGGGCACTTTTAGAAACTGGAGTTAAACTAATCAAGTACCCAAAACAGTTTGTGTTCTAAATTGTTTAAAACAAAACAATGCAATCCTCACCCCCACGCACACACACACTTTCTCTCTCCATAGTATTGTGGGGCGTCTTGATTAAAAATGTGTGGGTAAATTAAAAATGATTACAATAATGTAATTGATATATGTCTGAAATCTTCTGTAACAGAAAACCAAGTCCACTGGATTGGTGGTCCCTCGAAATCTAACCTCAATTAACATTGAATCTCCTCGTGGTTCAGACCTGTGTAACTATGTCAGAACCTAAAGGCATCTACTGCTGCTTGTACATCTGCTGAAAGGTCAAAGGAGGTCATCAGCTCGGAGCCCTTGTGTCAGCTTTCTAGAAGGAGGCTGGCAAGGAACTTGACATTTTCAGTGTGGATAGTGCTTGCGTTTTTTGGTAGCATAAGCTTCGGCTGCTGTCATTACCCTTAACATATTGCATTAAATATGGAATAGGTCAAGTCTACGCTGCAGAAAACATCTTGCCCAGGGGTATAAAAGTGCTACATAATTACAAAATAAAATAATAAATAACAAATCTCAGAGAAAATAAAACATTTGACATAGCGTGTCTTCTGGCCACTAGAGAGGCATTTATTTATTTTTTATATATTTGTAAAGAGAGAAAAAAAAAACAAGTCTGAGCATTTTTTTCCGATTGTAACCACTGTATAAAAGTATTACAAATTAGAGAATTTGAGATAGAATGCATGTGTCATGGTTGATGTATTTTATTGTACCCTCTTGTATCAATGCAATGTTTTGTGGACCCGGGACATACTTGAAAACAAGAGAAATCTCAATGTATCTTTCCTGGTAAAATATTTTATAAATAAATAAATATTATATATATATATATTATATATATATCTCAATTTCTCAAAAACATAATACAATTTACCCTCCAGGACACAGCGCACGCTCTAATTGAGAAAGACTTCCTGGTGGGAGGAGGGAATAAATGGGAGAGTACCCAGGTTAGGTAATTTGGTATGAACATAACTTGAGTAGAGGTCAAATGAGGTCGGGAAAGGGAATTAGACTATGTAGTGGGTGAAATAATCGTCAATGAAGTGGTTTTGTTGCCTATACCATATCCCTGGAGTCTGGCACAGATTAACACTATGAATGCTTCATTGGATTCTGTGCTTCTCTAAGAGAAGGATCAGAGTGGCTGAGAACTGCAATTGACATACATGCACAGTAGGTCCTTAAAGCATTGAATTAGACCACAGTTTAATTTTTTTTTAATTATTTTATTTTTATTTTTTGAAGGGGGTGGGGAGGGGGGCATAGTCTAAACTTTATTTTTAACTGTATACTTTTAATGTTCGTGTCTCTTTAAGCCAGGGATATCAGGGATATGTTTATCTCCTCCAAATGTTTAACTTCCAGAATCCTTTAAATGCAAGAGACTGGGAGTGGTAGTTCAGGAAGGGGGGCTGGGGAGGAGGGTCGCTGGAGTGTGAGATGCCTGCTTTCAGCAATTATTATTATTTTATTATTTATATAGAGCCAGCTAATTCCGTAGCGCTGTACAATAGGTGGACTAACAGACACGTAATTGTAACCAGACAAGTTGGACACACAGGAACAGAGGGGTTGAGGGCCCTGCTCAATGAGCTTACATTCTAGAGGAAGTGGGGTATAGTGACACAAAATGTATAAGTAGGAGTAATGCAATAGGTTGCTAGAAATGTATTCACTGAGAACTTAGGTTATTTTTGGCAATTGCCATGGGAGGGGGGTGGGGGGGGGGGGGGGGGGATGAAAACCCGCTAGCAGTTTAAATGATATGATTCCCTGCAGAAGTGTGTTTTCAAAGATTTTTTGAAGGAGTGGAGACTGGGTGAAAGTCTAATGGAGAATGGAGAAGGTAAGTGAGGTCCACAGAAAAGGCGCAGCCCTGGAGAAGTCTTGGAGGTGAGCATCAGATGTGGGAGTACGGACAGAGGATAGACGTAGGATAACTCCAGATAAGATTTTGACACATTAACAAAACCAATTTTCCCTTTCTCAAATTCAGCCAAGAATTTAATAATCAATAACAGTAGTTTTCAACTAATTAACCCCTTAAGACCGGAGGGCGTACAATTACGTCCTTTTTAAAGCGGCTCTAAACGCCGCCGGGCGTAATTGTACGCCCTCCGTTTTTTTTTCACTTACCCGGTCGCCGGCGATCCCACGCCGGCGATCCCACGCCGGCGATCGCGGTTGGGGGGACTCCCAGGGATCCCCCCGTGGCACCTCCGTCCTCTTCAGCCCCCCGGGCCATGTGAGAGTGAGGTCCTTGCGAGGACCTCACAATCACATGGCCTTGATAGCTGGCTGCAGCAATGCCAGCAGGGGAACTAACTGTAATGACAGTTAGTCCCCCTGCTGGCTGAAATCAAATAAACAACAGTTAAAATAAGTGTAAAAAAAAAAAAAAATATATATATATATATATATATATATATATATATATATATATATGATCTAAGTATATATATACACATATACATACACACACATACACTGTCTAGGCGTATATTAATATATATATATATATATAATTATATATATATATATATTTCAATATCAAATTACACGTAGACTGATACTGATTAAAAATATATATATATATATATAATTCTTGTTATATATATATTTATATATAATATAAAAAAATAAATATGTCAATACGTAAACAAAAATAAAAAAATAATTAAAAATTAAAAAATATATAGATGTGTTTTATTTCGTTCTAACTGTATTGTGATATTAATATATATATTTATATCAAAATACACGTAGAACAAAATAATATATATATATATCTATATGCATTAATATATACGTATATATCACTATATATATATATATACCTATATATAAATAAAAATATTTAAAAATAATTATATATATATATACACACATATGTATATATATACATATACATATATTAATTCTACACATATATTTATGTAATATTTTTACATAATTAGGTATCCTTATTAATTACAATTAGCGGGACCTGCCTGACAACCCATGCCGAAAGTATAGGGAATTTAATTTGCTAGCACTATATTTACCCCCTATGTGCAGGTTTTATGGTGTCTTGGAAAGTTATAGGGTTACTGTTTTACTCGGGAGACTTCGCTGAACACAAATATTAGTGTTTCAAAACAGTAAAATGTATTACAACGATGATATTGCCAGTAAAAGTGACGTTTTTTGCATTTTTCACGCACAAACAGCACTTACACGGACGATATTATTGCTGCAATACTTTTTACTGTTTTGAAACAAATATTTGTGTTCAGCAAAGTCTCCCAAGTACAGCAGTACCCCTCATGTACAGGTTTTATGGTGTTTTAAAAAATTACAGCGTCAAATATAAGGCTTGTGTTTCATTTTTTTCACATTAAAATTCGCCGGATTGCTTACGTTGCCTTTGTGACCCTATGGTAGCCCAAGAATGAAAATTACCCCTATGATGGCATACTATTTGCAATAGTAGACAACCCAAGGCATTGCAAATGGTGTATTTCCAGTCTTTTTTAGTAGCCACTTAGTCACAAACACTGGCCAAAATTGGCGTTTTTTGCATTTTTCACACACAAACAAATACTAACGCTAACTTAGGCCAGTGTTTGTGACCAAATGGCTACTAAAAAAGACTGGACATACCCCATTTGCAATACCTTGGGTTGTCTACTATTGCAAATGGTATGCCATTATGGGTTTAAATGTATTTCCTTGGCTACTATACAGTCTCACAGGCAACATAACCAATCTGGCGAATTTCAAATTCAAATGTAACACGCTATATTTGACCCTGTAACTTCCCAAAACACCATAAAACCTGTACATAGGGGGTGCTGTTTTACATGTGAGACTTTGCTGAATACAAATGTGTATTTTATTGCAGTAAAAGCAAACAGTATTATGACATTGACAGTTAAAATGTCATGTAGAACTAAAAAAAAACAAAATCTTATTTTCTCCCATTTTCTTTCCATATTAAATTGTTTCATAGCTAAATATTTGATATTGAATGAAAGCCCCGTTTCCCCTGAATAAAATTATATATAATAAGGGGGAGTGCATTTAATATGAAAGAGGTGAATTATGGTTGGACAGACATATAGCGCAAATGCCAGGTTTTGTTTACATTTTGTTTCGTTCACAACGTGTACATTTGGCTCCGTCCTCAAGGGGTTAATGAAAACTTAAGGGAACAGTACATTGAACAATTAATACTTCATTGTAGTGGGGGCTGGGAACTCATGGCACCATAACCACTACATCACGCTATACAGGTCATGGTGCTTGTAGTGTTACTTTAACAGTTTATGTGACTGAGCAAAAACAAATATTGAATAACCACCGTATTTGGTTACTAAACATCTGTACACACACTTTCTATTTGGTTAGTTGAAGCAAATGAAAGTACAAATTAAACTGTTCCACTAATATAAACATATAACAGAACAAATACATGTCCAACTACATACAAAATGTTCACTATGAACATGCTTAAAGGAACACACACTTAACTATGGAATTTCGGACCACAGCAGGTAAATGCCACACAGCACCCATCATCACCATTGTGACCGAATAACCTCCTAATTTCAGCATATTATTCTGAAGTTCATTTGCTTAAATCCAGCTTTAACCCCTTAAGGACCAAACGTCTGGAATAAAAGGGAATCATGACCTGTCACACATGTCATGTGTCCTAAAGGGGTTAAGGCGATACTTATTGGACATGTGCACGGGGCAAAAAAAAAAATTGGCTTGTTTTTGTTAATTAGCTTTGGTAAAATTAGGTAATTATCAATTCAGAATGAACTGAAATTTGTCTGAAAAATGTCAAACCATCTGGAATTCCCTATAGTGAACTGTTTAGTGGATTGCTCCCTAATTTGGTAACCTTGTGCGGTATTGCCATTTTTAGTATACTAAACTGGGGTTCTGTTTAGTAGGTAGCCATGGAGAGCTTTTCTTTAGATTACTATGTTCCTTAGTACATAAGTCACTAATTTGTATTCTTAATTATGGCAATTACACATAAAGATACCAAAATAGGTAGCTATCTACTATACGTTTGAAAGATCGATTCAATTCAGCCAAACCCTAACACACAGCTATTTATTATATCTAACTTTATAGAAAATGACTGGTCCCTGATCTCATTTGAAAAAAAAATACATGCCATAGCTCAGTAACCGTCACCAAATGAAAACAAAGACCAGGATTGTGATTAAGGTCTAGCTTTGAAAATAGATTTACCAGATCTGCATGATATGATGGGGTTACAAGTCAGCTCTCCTTTTATTTACTCAAAAGAATATATTTAAGCTGGTATTTTTTTTTGTAGTGATGGAATAGATTATTATCACATGTAGACCTTGAAATTCATCCTAGCGGGGAGTTTGATGTCCCAAAATAGAAGCTTTAAACACTTTGACAGGCCAACTCGTGACGGATCCCATCAATAAGCAACAAATAAGATGTATTCCCCCGACTCTTGTGTTGTGCTTGTGTTTAACACAGACTGACAGTGATAATAAATCAGTCACCTCCAAAAAAGAAAAAGAAAATTAAAGCAAATATTTCCAAAGTTGTGTTTCAAAGAGTAGTAAAAAGACTTTCTCTGAAAAACCTTGACATTTAAAGCTTCAGAAAAACCTCGGCTACATCTGGAAAGTTTAATTACTATTTGGGGTCTGTAAGGAGAACATATTACAGTGTTCAAGGCTGAGCTGTAATCCCACAACAGAGGAGAGGCTTCACTTTATAGAGTGTTCATTTCCACAGGAAATCCCTGTGTGAATGCGCGGGAGACATTTATCAAGCCACAGGGAAGGGGTTAACGTTTCACGTGTGACATCAGTAGGATCACCTGACACTGAATGCCATTCATGTCCCAGTCTGGAAGACACTTGTGTCAATATTCCAGCTGCCATGAGCCATGGGAACGTAAACAGAGATGTTTCAGAGTCGAGTCCCACCGTGCATAAGACAGTGCACCCTACCAGGCCACAAAGACACAGGTCTGTCACTGAAAGATGTTGTGAAGTGAAAAAACCTGCTCGCTATCGAAAGTGGCCTGTGTGAATAATTCCCAGCTGTTTGGAACACAACAAAACCTTGTAACATCAGACTGTAGCATGTGCTTGACCACTGGACAATGCTAAGTTCTAGGGGATGTATTATCAAGGTACGGCGCTAGGTTCTGCTGTCTAGTCTTTGCCTGCCTTTTCTGCTTCTGCTCTGTTTCTGCTGTCTGCCTTTTTATTCATCAGCACAAAAAATTAAAACTTAAAGGGACACTATAGGTATCCAGACCACATCAGCTCATTGAAGTGGTCTGATTGCAGTGTCCCAGGTCACTTACGCTGCAAAGGTAATTACAGTTTTTAAGAAACTGCAAAAATTAGCTGCTAGGATTAACTCCAGCTCTAGTGACTACCAGTTGCCTGACACTGGACCTCCTTACGCGATGCATGAGGACATCCAACTTCACCCCAACGTCACACATGCTTTCCTATGGGAATATTCCTAATGCGAAAACAGCAATTATCACGCATGCGCAATAAGTCTCCCCCTACAGACTGACGTTGGCAGGGGACGAGCGGAGGCAGAGTCCAAGACAACACCTGTCTGAAGAAAGAGAAGAAGAAAGATTTATTTAGGGTTCCCACCCACCACTCATGGGTGGGGACCAGTGGAGACATTAGGTCCCCACTTTAATTTTTTAGGGTCCCTACCTGCAGCTCATGGGTGGGGACCTGGAGGGGACATTAGTTCCCCCCCTTTAATGAATTAGGGTCCCCACCTGCTACTCATGGGTGGGGACATGGGGGGACATTAGGTTCCCCCCCCATTATTTATTTAGGGTCCCCACCCACCGCTCAAGGGGACCGGGGGAGCATTATGTCCCCTGTTTATATTAATAGCCCCCACCTGTGGCTCACGGGTGGAGGTGTGGAGGGCACTATGTCCCATTCATTTTAGTTACCAACATGGGGGAATGGGGGGACCAGGGCCAGGTCCCCCCCTATTTTACTAGCAACAGGGTCACTAGTAGTTTTAAATAACAGCGAGCAGCCACTGGCAAGTAAGGGCATGCGGGAGGATTTAACCTCCCTTTTTTCTCGAATATGGGGTCATAGTGACCCCCATACTGATTTATATTTAGTTTTATGACAGCAAGCAGCAACTGGCTGCTCCCTGTCATTTAAAACTGGATATTAATGTATCTTGTATAGAAGTGTAAGGAATACGATAATAGTACGTGTAAAAAGTAGCTATTTAGATCTAAATAGCTACTTTTTCATTTTGCAACATTGTTATGGTTTTTACTATAACTTTTGGCTACATGTACTGTTACCGTAGCTCTCTATCACTTCTATATAAAATACTGATTTTTATATTCAGTTTTAAATGACAGCGAGCAGCCACTGGCTGCTCACAGTTTAGGCAACATGACTAATATTAATTAATATTTTTTACGATTAGGTTGCTGGTAGCCCTGCCTGCTCCCTCCTTGTTTGTTTTTCGCGCACACGCACTGTTATTTCTCCGTGCAGTGGGGCTAAATTCCCCTGCAGCACGGAGTCTAATAAATGAATGAAACAAAAAGGTAATGCATTCAGCATTTGCCCTTTAGTTTCGTTTTCGCATTAAACAAATACGAAAAAAAACAAATATTCGGACAAAATCGTATTCGTATGAAAACAAATGCACATGTCTACACCTTAGTGTTAGAGATAAAAACATGGTATTCCAAACTCTAAAGTGTTCCTATAAATCGAGATCCTGGGATCTATTAAAAAAAAAAAAAAATAGTTTGAGATTTGACTGACTTCAAATAGCCAATTGCAGCCGAATTGCAATGATATTGACTTTATTTGGTTGTTTCAATTTCTATAATAAAAAGCACTCAATCCTAACACACCTTAATGAAACATCAATTCCCCCTTAAATTGCTAAGGATACCCAAACCATAAATCCTTTGCCCATGCCTGACTGGATCATGAATGGCATCTCTATTTCTCATACGAGGTAAATTCAGTTATAACTCTGTTGCACTTAGGTCGTAATTCTGTTCTTATTCAGATAAACTATTTTCTAGTAAATCTCACTGCAGCAATTAAATCAATTTGAAAAGAGCAGGGATCTATTCAGCAAAATTAAGTTCTTAGAAAATATAGTGAATCACAGAGGAATTTTAATAACCAAATGCAGGAGAATTTGAGCCGAATGCAAGCAACCGAAACTGTAAAAGCAAACTAAGTTTTGGTGAAAAGAACCCTCAAACATAATGAATTACACATACACAAATCAACCCACCTCTACACAAAGCTGAAAGCCAAATGTATGCTATTTGGTTGTAAACCTTCCTTCGAGTCAATGCCGGCGCTACCATAAGGCAGCACAGGCAGTTGCCTTAAGGCAATCAGACTCGTGGGGGGGGAGGGGGCGCAAATATCCAGTTGACCGGCAGGGAATAAGTGCACAGCACTCCTCTCCTGCTGATCATTTCCTGTAGTGTGGCCGAACGCCAGTACCCGGCTGACCGGCGCAGGAAGATAGGGCGGGCGAGGGAGCTCCAATCCACATCTGCATTTCCTGTATAGCTCCCTTGCGCACACTGTAGAGGTCCTAGGAGCTGGAATGTGAGGGGAGATAGACAGTTTCTCTTTCTCTAAGCTCCACTCCTCCACAATACTTCGCCGCCCTCGCACCATATCCCCAGTCCCCCACAATACTGCCCCTTACCGTTCCCTTCCACCCACAATAGCCCCAGTCCCTCATAATGCTGCCATGTCCCCCATACAGTTTGTATTCACCCCAACATAGCCCCAGTCCCCAACAATACTTCCCTATCCACCCTTCCACCATAGCCACTGTCCCCCACAATACTGTCCATATCCCCCCTTCCACCATAACCCCAGTCCCCCACAATACTGCCGCTACTCCTTACAATACTGTCCCTATTTCCCCTCCCACTATAGCCCATGTCCCTGCCCCCAAATACTGTTCCCTTACCCCCACAATAGCCTCAGTCACCCATAATGCTGCCCTGTCCCTCAAAACTGTTTGATCCCCCACCATATAAACCCTAAAATAGCCCCAGTCCCCCTCCATATTGCCCCTGCCCCCACTAAAGCTCCAACACCCACAGTACTGGTCTAATCCCCCACCATAGCCCCAGATCTCACAATACAATTCCTATGCCCCCCACCATAGACTCAATCCCCCACAATACTGCCCATATCCCCTCACTAATGCCTCTGTCCCACACAATACTGCCCATATCCCACACACTAAAGCCCCATTACCCACAATACTGTTCCTAACCCTACCACTAATGCCCCAATCCCCTATAATAATGTCCCTATCCCCCCACACTAAAGAATCAATCCCCACAATATGGGCCCTGTTCCCATACTAAAGAGTCAATCTGCAACAATAAGGCCTTTGCCCCATCACAATAAAGCCCCAATCCCACTCAATACTGCCTCTATTCCCCAATACTACTCCTATCTCCCCTTGACTAAAGCGCTTGTCCCACACACACACAGTACTGCCCCTATCCCCCACACTAAAGCACAGTGACAGAGAAAGGGGCTGGTAGACCAGTAAGAGACACGGGCAGGGTAAGACACTAAAGGGGGATATAATAACTAAAATGGGTGTAACACGCAGGGATAACACATTCAAGAGGGGATATGTAACACTAAAGGGGGTAAGACATTTAAGAAATTACAAAGAAGCGTAACAAGGCACACAGGTGAAGATCATTTTTTGGGGGGGGGGAGGGAGGGGGGGGGGGGGGGCTGCAAAATGCATATTTGTCTGTGAAGCCAAAAATCCTTGCACCGGCCATGCTTCTAGCCTCCATCATGAGTGAAAAAGCAAATTCTTTATACCTGAATAGCGATCATTTGTGACGAGAACCTTCTTAAAATATTTTATCTGGAAGACATTAGCAATAAATTTGCAATTGTATCATCATTCCTTGCAGAATATAAGCCAAGAGTCTAGGACACATACTACTATTATAAAGGAAATTCAAGACTTGTGATCAAATGTTGGCTTTAAAGGGGTTGATTTTTGGTAAATGGAATATAAGTCCAAGAAGCTTACAGGCTTAATCACTAAACTGAGAATTCAAGGTGGATTTTAAATTTAATGTCAAAATATCCAACTATGCTTTCATTTTGGCTACTCTGGACTTAAATGGAACTATCACTTTAGTAAATAACCCTGTTAATATCTCAATCTCACGTTCTCCAAAACTCAAGATTTGTCCTTCATAGTAATTGTTTTCTAAGTTTGCAATAGGCTATACGGTTTTAAACAGTAATATGTAGATACATACACTCACATACAAAACGTTCCCACGTTACATGTTCTAGCATAATGTAGTTTTCTATTAAAATTTGATTTTATTATTTTATTTTACAGTCTGTTTCTGTGCTAAGATTAGGGATAGCTTAGTCTGCCCAAGGAAGTTATTCCCCCCCCCCCCCCAAACAATTCCTCCAGACACAACAGGGCAGAACCGATTTTGGGGTTCTGTCCTTTTGTTGCCAAATTTGTTCCTTGCTGTCTCACAGTAGCATGAGTGCATCATTAGATAGTGATGTGCTACATCATTGGCACTAGCATGTAGCAGGTCAAAGTGCATTTACAGGAGGTGCATCCTTGGCGTATAACTCCCACTAATCTTGGGCAGGTTGAGACATAATTTAACTTGGTGCTGTCCTTAGATTAGAGCTCAGTCACATGGTTCTTGTTCAGATATAGTGTGATATTAAAGGACCATTAAAGTTATCCAGATCACTTCATCGTATGTTCATGTATGTTTAGTGCTAAATGGGGGCAACACTATCCTAAATATGGACTAGGGCACTGCAGGGTCAGGAATACAGGTTTGCACACTCAAATACACACACTCAGTTTAAAGCTCTTAATAAAAAGTATTTTTAAGTTACATCTGCAAAATTACAAGCTGATAGACACATAGCATGTAATTCAACCACATTTAATGTGGTTTGATATAAGATATGTTTATCTAAACACTGAAAAATTAGTGTAAAATGCATCCACACTCTACAGCTTCCAAGCCACACCGGTTATGCCGTGATGGAAAATAGATTAAATAACAGGAAATAAAAAAAATAAAAAATAAAAAAATAAAAGCTCCCTCTATGAAAATAATTACAAAAGGGATGAATTACAATATGCAAATAAAATTGCACTGCAAGGTATTTGATCTCCAAATCAAGTGTATTGCCCAAGACAGTGGGAGACAGATACATAGGAGGGGTTTTTAGTCTCTGTGGAGCAACTGAATTATTTTAATGGATTTACAATGTATTAATTATTATCCACCGGGACAGGAGTTTGGCAAAATCGTAATGTTCTCATTCCAGTATGTGGATGGGAAATGAATCCTTTGAGTTCTGGACATCGTCAAGTTAGAGATCATTCCATTAAAGCAAATTATATTACTTATGCAGATTTTCAGATGTAAACTTTTTGGCCGCTAATAAAACCATTCCCAATAACATCATAATCCACATATTAGCACAGCTTTGGATATAAAATAACCTATTTTATTTTCGAAGCAAACGCAGGTCGTGACTACAAAGATTATATATTTTTTTGTCTGGGGAAAAAGAACAGGTACACAAGGTTCATCTGCTTAGTCAGCAAGGCTTTTGGGAGTTTGGCTGTTGCTTAAACACTTTATCATGTCATCTCGGGGAATGTGTTACTGTATATGAGATTTCTGTTTAATTCCTAGAACACTACTATTACTTCACAATATGAACAGCAGCACCATGGGATTGCACAATGCGTGGCGTGTAGGGCACGAGGGGAAGATAGCACCAGTAGAACGGAAGTATTGCACTGTTTTTAAGTTTACCTTACAGTAGGGTTAACAAGCAATGTTAGATAGTTTAAAGAGATAGAACACTTCTTGCTGCCCCAACTGCATCATTGTTCGTGTCATAGTTCACAACAGTCCATGTTTTGTGAGTACCCCCATAGGAACAGAAATGGGGAATGTCTAAGTCCGAGAATGTTGTGGCACCTTCAGGGACAGAATTATCCTCCTTGCTGCCCCCTTACCAGTATCCTGAATGCACCCAGTGCCATACATGTGTGTGTATGGGTACTTATAAACCCCCAGGCATCTACAGGGAAAACAAACAAAAATGCCTACAACAAATTTGCACTTAGTCATTTTTTAAATACGGCCATATGCGCACATTTGCCCTGTGCCAAGCACTGCATCGGTTAATTTAAATTTCATTTTACATGCTGTGACTGGCAGAGCAATAAATACAATTTAAAAAAATAAGTACGTTTTTTATTTTTTCTAATCGGTAGCATAACCCATAGCAAACTTTTAATTTGCTATTCGGTTTTGCAAAAATCTCACAATTGACTGTTCCGTTTTCCGATCGAATAACTCTTTTGCTAATTGGGATCCTTTGACCCGATACGGAGTTTAGAAATATTGTGAATTCTAGTTTTGGGCCAAAATAGTGGATTTAGAAAACTCCTAAAAAAAACAAAACAGTCAGCTATGTTTTCAGTTCAACTATTTTGTACAATAATCTAAAATCCCCCTTGAATTCACTACCTTCACACTTTAATGAATGATCATCATAATTATCATTGTGCCTGCATCACACGCCTTTCCACTATATTCTTACATGTAAAACTGCATTTCTGCAGCACATTTAGAGTGGATGTAAATATAATATTTAATGCAGCTCTGTCAACCCCATATTCAAAATGTATATTTCATAAAGATAAAATCTTTATAAAATACTCACATTGACTGTGTTGGAATTTCACTGAAATTCCAACAGAGTCAAAAGTAGAGACTACAATCTTCTAGTGTTTTTCGTATGCTTGACAAAGCATGACGAATGGTGGAGCTACCTTGTCAATCTTGTAATTTCCCTGTGCTATCACCAGTGATAGCTGTAGGGAAATAATAAAGCTCTTTTACACGAGTTGGCTCCTGGCGCCGGCGGCAGAAGTACCAGGAGCTGAAGAGAACCGTCCAGAAAATCATGGCAGCACCTGCGAGGGACAGGTTCAGGTAAATATAACCAAACATTCCCTGCCCCCAAGGGCCACAAGACTCCCCATCGGATGTCTTTGCAAAGTTTGGTGATGGTGAAGAGATTAATGAACTTATAAATTTGGATCCATGTATCAGACATTTCATTGTCTTTGTCTGTGTTACTCTTCATGTAACACACACATCCGGACCATCCTCCTCTCCTCCACCGCTCTTCTCTGATTTGCCCTGCTTGAGAACACTTCCCCAAGCCGGGCACACCTCCTCAGTCCAGGCCACCTGGCGGGTATTTGAGGCTGTCTGCATTTCCGGTATTTTTGCAATACTGGAATTTGCCAAAGGTGGTATTTTTCTCTGACTAAACACTGGGAGAGTGGTGAGAGAAATGGAGCCAAAATATCCAGCTCTAATAAACATGGTACACACACTGCTACATACACACTCAATGACACCCACACAGACAACAAGCACATATGATGACACAAACTACCATACACACTCACAGTGTGCACACACTGACTCAGACACAGTATGCACACATTGTTATACACACAATGCCACACATACTTTGACAAGAGTATGCACACTGTTGTACACACACATACACACAATGGCACTCTACTATACACACACACACACACACACACATACACTAATTTAGACAGTATACACACACACTGCTGCACAAACACAATACTACACGTGCAGTCAGACATAGTACACAATTAGTAAGTAGTTAATAGTTATTTAGGGAATTTTCCTGTTCCAAAAGTTTTTTTTTTCTTTTCTTGTGTCACTCCCTGAGAAGTTACATAACATCCTATGATGTCACATGTTTATAATTAATTTCCAAGGCAGATAGATTTTTCCAAATAAGGTGGTAACACTATCAGTACCACAACACGCTAGGGGACCTATGTTTAATTATTATTATTTTTTTTTGCCAAACTATAAATTTGCTAGCACAAAGTATAGATACAATCTTATTCTCTTAACAAAAAAATAAAAAATAATAAAAATAAAGCATAAATAAAAGCAATGTACAGGTATCCTTTAACCCTTATTTCTCCACAATGCTCAGCACACCACCCGGCCTCTAAGAAAGCACAATGATGAAATTAGCAGAGATTTTCTGCAAAGTGGAACCAGATGAAACCTCCATCTTGGTGGGTTGTTCGGATTCTGAGAGGTCACCTCTTGCATCGAAGCCTGAGGAGTTTTAAAAGGGAATGTGAGCAGCTTTGTAACACATACAGACCTGGCCACATATGGAATTTGTTACTGTGGCAAATCCATGCAATTCAGTAACCGAGATTGGATGAAAGCATCCAAACGCAGAGCTTTGAGAGATAATAACATGGCTTCCAAAGTGGGTGTTAAAAAGCTTTTTAGGAATTTTCTGATGGTTTGATATCCCCCCCCCCCCCCCCCACCCAATTTAAATGCAGCATTAGACCTAATTTTCCAGTTCTGTTATTGGTCACAGAGATAGAGAGAAAATAAATTAATATGTATGCACATAAATAGATCTATAAAAAATGTGCAGGGACTTGAACACGTTGCTGTATAAATTTAATGTTGTAAAATAAAAATAACAGATTTTAATGTGAGAATTATTAAACAAATTGGAAACAATTTGTGCGGATTTAATAAAAAAAAAAAAAGTTACTTTCCGCAGAACGTTATTACGTTTAACCCCTTCATTGCCGAGATTCATTTTCTTTTTTTTTCGTCATTTATTCATCAATCCTCTGCAGACATTTTAGAGAGATATAAAATATTTGACATTACGCACAGACTATCTTACAGTAAGTCAAAGAAAGCACACACCGTTTTATAGCAAGCAGAAAGTGTAGAAAATTATTAAATTACAAAGTTTTTTAGGATTCGTATGGGATATAAAGTAATTTTTGGGAAAACAGACTTTTTGATGACCGCATGCCGTAAGAAGAGTTGCGAGGCTAAGACAAAGTGTCGGTATTACGAAGGACATTGTCCAAAGAATATTTTAGAGCCATCCCTTCTTCCTTCCCAAGCTTACATTCTGGACAGGAGCCCTACACACATTGATTTGTGTTGATTACTGAATAAAATCAGACAGAAAGGGAGAGCTTTAAAAATGTAGCCTCTTGGTTGGGAGAGTAGTGGAGTCTATTACTATAACATGTATTACTTAGAGCAGTGATGACGAACCTATGGGTTAGGTTCACCATCAGTGCAGAGTAGGCACCTGCCTGCCCTAAACGGCAGGCGCCTACTCTGCTTCCAGGTCGGGTGGGATCTGTGATGCAGCTTCCCTGTCCTCCCGTGCGATGCTGTGTGGAGCGTTGCCAAGCGTTACCATGGCAACGCTCCACACAGCATCGCGCGGGACGACAGGGGAGCTGCTTCACAGATCCCTCCCCCTGCAGTGCTTACCACCACCGGACCACCAGGGATGGCTGTGCCCCCTCCCCCCCCACTTCATTAAAGGTAAGAAGGAGGGAGGGAGGGGGGGGATACTGACAAACAGCACCCCTACCCCCCCAAGCACCCCTATCCCCCCAGCAGTACCCCTACCAACCCCAGCAGTACCCCTTCCCCCCCCAGCAGTACCCCTACTCCCCCACAGCAGTACCCCTACCCCCCACAACAGCCCCCCTATCCCCCAGCAGTACCCCTACCCCCTCAGCAGTACCCCTACCCCCTCAGCAGTACCCCTACCCCCACAGCAGTACCCCTACTCCCCCACAGTAGTACCCCTATCCCCCAGCACCCCCCTACCACCCCCAGCACCCCCTACCACCCCCAGCAGTACCCCTATCCCCCCAGCAGTACCCCTACCACCCCCAGCAGTACCCCTTCCCCCAGCAGTACCCCTACCCCTCTACAACAGTACCCCTACCCCCCAGCACCCCTATCCCCCTAGCAGTACCCCTACCCCCCAGAAGTACCCCTACCCCCCAGCAGTACCCCTACCACCCCCAGCAGTACCCCTACCACCCACAGCAGTACCCCTACCACCCCCAGCAGTACCACTACCCCCACACACAGCAGCCCTACCACCCCACACAGTACCCCTACCACCACCAGCAGTACCCCTTCCCCCCACAGCAGTACCCCTACCCCCAAGCACCCCAGCAGTACCCCTTCCCCCAGCAGTACCACTACCCCCCCACACACAGTACCCTTACCCCCCCAGCAGTACCCCTACCCCCCGCCAGCACCCCTATCCCCCCGCAGTACCCCTATCCCCCAGCAGTAGCCCTACCCCCCCACACACAGCACCCCTACCCCCCCACACACAGCACCCCTACCCCCCCACACACAGCAACCCTACCCCCCCACACACAGCAACCCTACCCCCCCCACACACAGCAACCCTACCCCCCACACACAGCAACCCTACCCCCCCACACACAGCAACCCTACCCCCACACAGCACCCCTAAACCCCACACAGCACCCCTACCCCCCACACAGCACCCCTACCCCCCACACAGCACTCCTCTCACACACACACTACCCCTCATACATACACACACAGCATCCCCCCCACACACACACACAGCATCCCCCCCCACACACACAGCATCCCCCACACACACACAGCATCCCCCCACACACACAGCATCCCCCCCACACACACACAGCATCCCCCCCCCCACACAGCATCCCCCCCCCACACACACACAGCATCCCCCCACACACACACACACAGCACCCCCCCACACACACACACAGCACACCCCCCCCACACACAGCACACCCCCCCCCCACACACAGCACACACACCCCCACACACACACAGCACACACCCCCCACACACCCCCCCCACACACACACACCCCCCACACACACACACCCCCCACACACACACACAGCACACCCCCCCCACACACACACAGCACACCCCCCCCCACACACACACAGCACACCCCCCCCACACACACAGCACACACACCCCACACACACACAGCACACACCCCCCCCACACACCCCCCCACACACACACCCCACACACACCCCCCCCACACACACACCCCCCACACACAGCACCCCCCCCCCCACACACACAGCACACCCCCACCCACACACACAGCACACACCCCCCACACACACAGCACACACACCCCCACACACACAGCACACACACCCCCCACACACACAGCGCACACACCCCCCACACACACAGCACACACACCCCCCACACACACAGCACACACCACCACACACACAGCACACCCCCCCCCACACACAACCACACACAGCAGCACACCCCCCCACACACACACAGCACACCCCCCCACACACACAGCACACACCCCCCACACACACACACAGCACACACACCCACACACACCCCCCACACACACAGAGCACACACCCCCCACACACACACACAGAGCACACACCCCCCACACACACAGCACACCCCCCCACACACCCAGCACACACACACAGCACACACACACCCACACACACAGCACACACACACCCACACACACAGCACACACACCCACACACACAGCACACACACACCCACACACACAGCACAGCACACACCCACACACACACAGCACACACACCCCCCCACACACACACAGCACAACACCCCCACACACCCCCCCCACACACACACACACACACCCCCACACACACCCCCCACACACACACAGAGCACACACCCCCCACACACACACAGCACACACACCCCCCACACATACAGCACACACCTCCCCACACACACACAGCACACACACCCCACACAGCACCCCCCCCCCCCACACACACAACAACCCCCACCCACACACAGCACACCCCCCCCACACACAGCACACCCCCACCCACACACACAGCACACCCCCCACACACACAGCACACACCCCCCCACACACACAGCACACCCCCCCCAAACACACAGCACACCCCCCACACACACACAGCACACACCCCCCCACACACCCCCCCCACACACACATCCCCCACACACCCCCCCCACACACACCCCCCCCACACACACACAGCACCCCCCCCCACACACACAGCACACCCCCACCCACACACACAGCACACACCCCCCACACACACAGCACACACACCCCCACACACACAGCACACACACCCCCCACACACACAGCACACACACCCCCCACACACACAGCACACACACCCCCCACACACACAGCACACACCACCACACACACAGCACACCCCCCCCACACACAACCACACACACAGCACACCCCCCCACACACACACAGCACACCCCCCACACACACAGCACACACCCCCCACACACACACACAGCACACACACACCCACACACGCCCCCCCCACACACACAGAGCACACACCCCCCACACACACACACAGAGCACACACACCCCCACACACACACACAGAGCACACACCCCCCACACACACACACAGAGCACACCCCCCCACACAGCACACACACAGACACACACACACACCCCCACACACACGCACACACCCCCACACACCCAGCACACACACACACACACACACACCCACACACACAGCACACACACACCCACACACACAGCACACACACACCCACACACACAGCACACCCCCCCACACACACACACAGCACCCCCCCCACACACACACAGCACACCCCCCCCACACACACAGCACACCCCCCCCACACACAGCACACCCCCACCCACACACACACACAGCACACACCCCCCCACACACACAGCACACACACCCACACACACACAGCACACCCCCCCACACACACAGCACACACCCCCCCCCACACACACAGCACACACACCCCCACACACACACAGCCCCACACACAACACACCCACACACCCAACACACAGCACACACACACACAGCACACACACCCCCACACACACCAGAGCACACACACAGCACACACACCCACACACACACACAGCACACACCCCCACACACACAGCACACCCCCCCACACACACAGCACACCCCACCCACACACACAGCACACACACACACACCCACACACACAGCACACACACACACAGCACACCCCCCCACACACACACAGCACACCCCCCCACACACCCAGCACACCCCCCACACACCCAGCACACACACACCCACACACACAGCACACACCCCCCACACACACACACAGCACACACCCCCCACACAACCCCACACACACAGCACACCCCCCCACACACCCAGCACACACACACAGCACACACACACCCACACACACAGCACACACACACACACAGCACACACACACCCACACACACAGCACACACCCCCCCACACACACACAGCACACACACCCCCCACACCCCCCACACACCCCCCACACCCCCACACACACAGCACACCCCCCCACACACAGCACACCCCCCCACACACAGCACACCCGCCCCCACACACACACAGCACACCCCCCCACACACACAGCACACCCCCCCCACACACACAGCACACCCCCCCACACACACAGCACACACACCCCCACACACCACCCCCCACACACACAGAGCACACACACCCCCCACACACACACAGCACACACACCCCCCACACACACAGCACACCCCCCCACACACACAGCACACACACCCCCCACACACACAGCACACACACCCCCCACACACACAGCACACACACACCCACACACACAGCACACACACACAGCACACACACAGCACACACCCCCCACACACACACACCCCACACACACACACAGCACACACACCCCCACACACACACACAGCACACAAACCCCACACACACACAGCACACCCCCCCCCCACACACACAGCACACCCCCCACACACAGCACCCCCCCACACACACACACAGCACCCCCCCCCCACACACAGCACACCCCCACCCACACACACAGCACACCCCCACACACAGCACACACCCCCCCCACACACACAGCACACACCCCCCCACACACACAGCACACACCCCCCCACCCCCACACACAGCACACACACCCACACACACACACCCCACACACACCCCACACACACACACACACCCCACACACACCCCACACACACAGCACACCCCCCACCACACACACTGCACACCCCCCCCACACACACAGCACACACCCCCCCCACACACACATCACACACACACCCACACACACAGCACACACACACCCACACACACAGCACACACACACCCACACACACAGCACACACCCCCCACACACACACAGCACACACACCCCCCCACACACACAGCACACACACACACCACCACACACCCCCCCCACACACACAGCACACACACCCCCCCACACACCCCCCACACACACACAGAGCACACACCCCCCACACACACACAGCACACACACCCCCCACACATACAGCACACACCTCCCACACACACACAGCACACACACCCCACACAGCACCCCCCCACCCCACACACACAGCACACCCCCCACACACAGCACACCCCCCCCACACACAGCACACCCCCACCCACACACACAGCACACCCCCCCACACACACAGCACACACCCCCCCACACACACAGCACACCCCCCCCAAACACACAGCACACCCCCCCCCACACACACAGCACACCCCCCCACACACACACAGCACACACCCCCCCACCCCCACACACCCCCCCCCCACACACACAAGCACACACACCCCCCCACACACACACACCCACACACCCACACAACACACAACCCACACACCCCACACACACACACCCACACCCCCACACACACAGCACACCCCCCCCACACACACAGCACACCCCCCCACACACACAGCACACACACACCCACACACACAGCACACACCCCCACACACACAGCACAGCACCCCCCCCACACACACACACACACACCCCCACACACACCCCCCCCACACACACAGCACACACCCCCCACACACACACAGAGCACACACCCCCCACACACACACAGAGCACACACCCCCCCACACACACAGCACCCCCCCCCCACACACACACACACACACCCCCCACACACACACAGCACACCCCCCCACACACAGCACACACCCCCCCACCCCCACACAGCACACACCCCCCCCCCACACACACAGAGCACACACACCCCCACACACACACACACCCACACACACACACACACACACACCCACACACACACACACCCACACACACACCCACACACACACCCCACACCCCCACACACACACAGCACACCCCCCCCCACACACACACAGCACCCCCCCCCACACACACAGCACACACACCCCCACACACACCCCCCCCACACACACAGCACACACCCACCCACACACACCCCCCCACACACACACAGAGCACACACCCCCCCACACACACAGCACACCTCCCCACACACACAGACACACACCCCACACACACACAGAGCACACCCCCCCACACACACAGCACACTCCCCACACACACACAGCACACACCCCCCACACACACACACAGCACAACACCCCCCCCACACACACACACAGCACACACCCCCCACACACACACAGCACCCCCCCCCACACACACACAGCACACCCCCCCACACACAAGCACCCCCCCCCACACACACACAGCACACCCCCCCACACACACAGCACCCCCCCCCACACACACAGCACCCCCCCCCACCACACACACAGCACACCCCCCCCACACACACAGCACACCCCCCACAAACACAGCACACCCCCACACACACACACACAGCACACCCACACACACACACAGCATCCCCCACACTTACACAGCACCCCTCATACAAACACCCACACACACACAGCACCCCCCCACACACACCACCCCCCCCACACACACACACAACACCCCCCCCACACACACACACAACACCCCCCCCACACACACAGCACCCCCCACACACACAGCACCCACCCACACACACGCACCCCCCACAACACACCACCACACACCACACACCCCCACACACACACACACACCCCCACACACGCACCCCCACAACACACACCCCACACACACACACCCACACACACACCCCCACACACACACACCCCCCCACACACACACCCCCACACACACACACACACACCCACACACACACCACACACCACACACACCCACCACCCACACACACAACCCCCCCACACACACGCACCCCCCACACACGCAACCCCCCCACACACACACGCAACCCCCCACACACACGCAACCCCCCCCCACACACACGCAACCCCCCCACACAGCAAACACACACCACCCCCCACACACACGCAACCCCCCCACACACACGCAACCCCCCCCACACACACAAACCCACACGCAACCCCCCACACACACGCACCCCCACACACACGCAATTGCCGTGTTGGCACTTGCGTGGAAAAAAAGTTGGCATGTATTGCGGTTTGGGCATTCGGGCTCAAAAAGGTTCGCCATCACTGACTTAGAGGAAAGACGAGACAGGTGGGATATGATAGAAACATTTACATATACATAAAGGGAATCAATACAGTAAAGGAGGAGATTATATTTAAAAGAAGAACTACCACAACAATAGAACAAAGTCTTAAATTAGAAGGACAAAGGTTTAAAATTAATTTCAGGAGTATTACTTTGCTGAGAGGCTAGTGGATGCATGGAATAGCCTTCCAGCTGAAGTGGTAGAGGTAAACACAGTAAAGGAGTTTAAGCATAAGGCTATCCTAGCTATAAGATTATGCCAGGAACTAATGAGAGTATTTAGAAAATTGAGCAGACTAGATGGGCCGAATAGTTCTAATCTGCCATCACATTCTATGTTTTATATAATAAAACTTTTTTTTTTTTTTGCATTGGAATCCACACAAAATGAATGATGTGTGTATATTGCTGGTCATGAAGGGGTTAAAAAGGACAGCACTACCACCATCACCAAATTAAAGTAACACAGCAGACTTGGAAAAACAATCACACCATCTCCACCAAACAATTAACATTTTTCATGCGTTTAATTTGCTTTAAACAATTAAAGGTTTGTACATTAGGCCTAATTTCCTCCCAATGATAGCCTGGAGGGAAAGATTTAACAAGTGGAAATCTAGCCTAAGAGTGGAAAAAACTGTATTGTTAAAAGATAATAGGCATGGAAGCAGATTAGGGTGTATATGTTGTCGTCGTTCTCTACAGAATGTTAATTTGTTTTAAATTAAACGACAGTCTCCGAGCAATGATACATAAGACGTCTGTTTCTGATCTTGACGTGAGTAGTTTCACAGAGCACTTTATAATTACTGCAATAAACAAAGGTAAGTGATAAAATGCCTTTTGACACGTATTTAATACATAAATACATGTATGCTGGGAAACATCAAACATTTAGTGTCCAGGAATCAGGATCGTGAATGCTGCCATCGTGGAATACCAATGAACTTGAGCTACTCAGAACTATGCACAATTTTCAGTACACTTTAACTCGGTTCTTTAAATATTTCTATTTCATATTTTACTATTGACTGTGTGTTCAGGAGCTCTCACTACATCCTCGTTCCACTCAAATTTATTCAGGAGTCGGCACACATTAATCCAAGCTCATGAACAGCAAGGCAGGGAAAGAGGGTTATGTCATTTCTAGTCTCTCTGCACAAGGCAGAGGAACACAAACACACACATGTTTGAATGCCGTAGGTAGAAAGCCCCAATACTCATGTGGCCCACCTTAGTGCATCCTCTGCAATCTCTGTAGGGTCTGCTGTAGAAGCACTCATGTATAATATGAACCAGCTGTGCTCCATCTTATCTTCATCCCAGAAAAATAAACAAAATGTGTGAGATTCATACATTAATTTCATACAACTATAAGTAAAGCCAATAC